>NC_057863.1:2500-720000 GCF_019393635.1 Dromiciops gliroides | reverse complement strand
CAAGAATACACCAAACTGGGGCAGCTAGGTGGTGCAGTGGCTAAAACACCGGCCCTGGATTCAGGAGGACTTGAGTTCAAATCTGGCCTCAGACACTTAACACCTACTAGCTGTGTGACTCTGGGCAAGTCACTTAACCCTCATTACCTCACAGAGAGAGAGAGAGAGAGAGAGAGAGAGAGAGAGAGAGAGAGAGAGAGAGAGAGAGAATAAACCAAACTGTAAGAAAGACCTTAACATTGCTCATAACCACAATGGGATGGTTATTGATCTAGAGTCAGACATCCTGGAGAATGAAGTCAAATGGACCCTAGGAAGCATTGCTAACAATAAAGCTAGTGGAAGTGATGGAATTCTAGGTCAGTTATTTTTTAAAAAAATAAAAGTATTTTATTATTTTCCAGTTATATGTAGAAATAGTTTTCAACATTTGTTTATATAAGATTTCCAATTTCAAATTTTTCTCCCTCCCTCCCCTCCCTCCCCCCTCCCCTAGACATCAGGTAATCTGATATAGGTTATATATACATAATAACATTAAACATATTTCTGCATTAGTCATGTTATAAGAGAAGAATCAGAGCAAAAAGGAAAAACCTCAAAACAGAAAACCAACAGCACCAAAAACAAAAGAAATAATATGGTCCAATCAGCATCCATATTCCATGATTCCTTTTGTTTTTGGAGAGTCTTTTCCATAATGAGTCCTTTGGAACTTTCTTGTACCATTGGATTGGTGAGAAGAATCTAGTCTATCACAGTTGATCAACACATAATGTTGAAGATACTGCCTGTAATGTTCTTCTGGTTCTGCTCATCTCACTCATCATCAGTTCATTCAAGTCCCTCCAGGTTTCTCTGAACTCCTCCTGTTCATCATTTCTTACAGCACAATAGAATTCCATTACATTCACATACCACAACTTGTTCAGCCATTCCCCAATTGATGGGCAGCCCCTCAATTTCTAATTCCTTGCCACCACAAAAAGAGAAGCTATAAATATTTCTGTACATGTGGGTTCTTTTCCCTTTTTTATGATCTCTTTGGGAAAAAGACCCAAAAGTGGTATTGCTGGGTCGAAGGGTATGCACAGCTTTATAGCCCTTTGGGCATAGTTCCAAATTGCTCTCTAGAAAGGTTGGATCATTTCACAGCTCCACCAACAATTCATCTACTTACTTATTTGTTTGTTTGTTTATTGATTGATTGATTGATTGACTTATTTTAGTGAGACAATTGGGGTTAAGTGACTTGCCTAGGGTCACACAGCTAGTAAGTGTTAAGTGTCTGAAGTCAGAGAACTCAAGTACTCCTGACTCCAGAGCCAGTGCTCTATCCACTTTGCCACTTAGCTGCCCCTTATTTATTTTTAATATAATATTTTATTTTCCCTCAATTACATGTTAAAACAACTTTTAAACTTTTTTTTAAAGTTTGGAGTTCCAAATTCTATTCCTCCTTTCCTGCTTCCTGAGATGGTAAGTAGTACAATATAGGTTATATGTGTGCAATCATGTAAAACATTTTCCTATTAATAATTTTATACAAGAGGACTCCAAAAGAAAGAAATAAAGAGAAAAATGGCATGCTTCAGTCTGTATTCAGAAAATACCACTTCTTTCTCTGGAGGCAGATACATGCTTCATCAGGAGTCCTTTGGGATTGTCTTGGATCATTGTATTAATCTGAATAGCTAAGTCATTCACAGTTCTTCATCACACAATGTTGCTGTTACTGTACACAACATTCTCCTAGTTCTGCTCACTTCACTTATGAGTTCATGTAAGTCTTTACAGGTTTTTCTGAAATCATTCTGCTTATCATTTATTATAGTATGATAATATTCTATCACAATCATATATCACAGCTTGTTTAGCCATTCCCCAATTGATGGGTGTCCCCTCAATTTCTCATTCTAAGCCACTGCAAAAAAAAACTACTATAAATATTTTTGTACAAATAGTTAATTTCCCCTCCCCATCTTTTGATGTCTTTGGAATATAGACCTTGTAGTGGTATTGCTAGGTCAAAGGGTATGCACAATTTTATAGTCATTTGGGCATAGTGCCATATTGCTCTTCAGAATGGTTGGATTAGTTCACAACTCCTCCAAGAGTACATTAGTAGGGGCGGCTAGGTGGCACAGTGGATAAAGAACCGGCCTTGGATTCAGGAGTACCTGAGTTCAAATCCGGCCTCAGACACTTGACTTACTAGTTGTGTGACCCTGGGCAAGTTACTTAACCCCCATTGCCCAGCAAAAAAAAAAAAAGACTACATTAGTGTACCAGTTTCCCCACATCCCCTCCAATTTATCATTTCCCTTTTTTGTCATATTAGCCAATCTGGTAGGTATGAGGTGGTACCTCGGAATTGTTTTAATTTGTATTTCTCTAATTCATAGTGATCTATAGCATTTTTTCATATGACTAGATAGCTTTGATTTCTTCACCTGAAAACTGCCTGTTCATGTCCTTTGACCATTTATCAATTGGGAAATGACTTGTATTTTTCTAAATTTGACTCAGTTCTCTATATATTTAAGAAATGAAGCCTTTATCATTGTTCCGCCCCCCCCAACAGTTTTCTGCATTTCTTTTAATTTTGGTTGCAATTGTTTTGTTTGTGCAAAAATTTTTAATTTTACACAATCAAAACTATTTTATATTTTGTAATGCTCCCTATATTTTCTTGGGTCCTAAATTCTTTCCTTATTCATTGATCTGACAGATAAATTATTCTATGTTCTCCTAATTTGCTTATGATGTCACCCTTTATGTACCCATTTTGACCTTATCTTGGTATATATCTTGGTTGATGTTGGTATCTACCTAGTTTCTGCCATGCCATATTCCAGTTTTCCCAACAGTTATTGTCAAATAATGAGTTTTTGTTCCAAAAGCTTGGGTCTTTGGGTTTATCATATAATGAATTACTATGGTCATTTACTATAATGTAATGTGTACCTAATCTATTTAACTGATTCACCACTCTATTTCTTATCTAGTACCAGATTGTTTTGATAATCACCACTTTATAATAGAGTTTGAGATCTGGTATGTCTAGACCACTTTCCTTTACGTTTTTCCCCATTGATTCCCTTGATATCTTTGACCTTTTGTTCTTCCAGATGAATTTTGCTATTATTTTTCTAGCTCTATAATTTTATTTGTAGTTTGATTGGTCTGGCACTGAATAGATTAATTTGGGCAGAATTGTCATTTTAATTTTTTTGGTGCAGCTTACCCATGAGCAATTAATATTTTTTAATAATTTTTTAGATCTGACTTTATTTGTGTGAAAAGTGTTTTGTAACTGTGCCCATATAGTCCCTGGGTTTGTCTTGGCAGGTAGATTCCCAAGTATTTTATATTATGTCCAGTTATTGTAAATGAAAAGTTCTTTTTCTATCTCTTGCTGCTGGACTTTGTTGGTAATATATAGAAATGCTGATGATTCACGTGGGTTTATTTTATATCCTGCAACTTTGCCAAAGTTGTTAATTATTTCTACTAGTTTTTTAGTTGATTCTCTAGTATTTTATGAGTATAATATCATATCATCTCCAAAGAGTGATAGTTTTGTTTCCTCGTTGCCTATTTTAATTCATTCAATTTTTCTTCTCATATTGCTATAGGTACCATTTCTAGTAAAATATTGAATAGTAGAGATGATAATGGGTATCCTTGCTTCATTCCTGAATGTATTGGGAACCCTAAAAGATGATGTTAAAATGTTGAACTCAATATGTCAGCAAATTTAGAAAACTAAACAGTTTCCACTGAATTGGAAAGGATCAGTTTACATCCTAACCCTAAAGAAGGGCAATGCAAGAAATGTTCAAATTACTGAACTTTTGTGCTCATTTCACATGCCAGCAAGGTTATGCTTAAGAATCTGCAGGCTGGGCTTCAGCAATATGTGAACCAAGAATTACAATATCGTACAGGTCGGTTTTTAAAGAGGCATAAGAACTAGAGAGCAGATTGCTAACATTCACTGGATTGTGGAGAAGACCAGGGAGTTTCAGGAAAACTTCTAGTTCTGCTTCATTGACTACATTAAAGCCTTTGACTGTGTGGATCACAACAGAATATGGCAAGTCCTCAAATGATAGGAATATCATATCATCTTACCTGTCTCTTGAGGACCCTGTATGCAGGTCAAAAAGTAATAGAAACAAACATGGAACAACTGATTGGTTTAACATTGAGAAGTGAGTACAACAAGGCTATACATTTTCACCTAATTTATTTAACTTATATACAGAGTGTATCATGAAAAATGCCAGGCTGGATGAATAAAGAACTGGAATTAAGGTTGCCAGGAGAAATACCAAGAATCTCAGATGTGAGACCATACCACTCCAGTGGTAGAAAATGAAGAAGCCTCTTGATTAGGGTGAAAGAGGAAAGTATAAAAGCTAACTTGAAGCTTAACATTAAAAAAAAAAACTTATATCTTGGCAACTGGTCCCATCATCTCCTGGCAAATAGGAGAAGAAATTGAAGCAGTGTCAGATTTTATATTTTTGAGATCCAAGATCCTTGAAGATGAATGCAGACATAAAATTAAATAAACAAAACAAAACAATGTTTGGTCCTTGGAAGAAAAGCTATAGTAAATCTGGACAGCATACTAAAAAACAGAGATTTCACCTTGCTGACAAAGGTCTATTTCTAGCAGCAATTAGAAAAACTGAGAATCGGACTATAAGGAAAGCTGAGCAACACAGAATCAATGCTTTCAAATTCTGGTGCTGGAGAAGACTTTTGAGAGTCCCTTGGACAGTAAGGAGATCAATTCAATCAATACTTAAGGAAATTAATTCAGGCTACTCACTGGAAGGTCAAATACTGAAGCCGACATTGAAATATTTTGGTCACATAATGAGAAGATAGGACTCATTGGAAAAGACCCCGATGTTGGGAAAGATTGAAGGCAAAGGAAGAGAATGGCAGAAGATGAGATGGATTGATAGTGTCATAGAAGCAATGGATGTGAGCTTGGACACACTTCTAGAGATAGTGGAGGACAGAAGGGACAGTGTGCTATGGTCCATGGGAATTGGACATGACTGAATGACCGAATAACAAACAACAACATCGTCTCTCTGTATCTCTCTCTTTCTCCCCATCTCTCTCCTCTCTCTCTCTTTCTCTCCCTCTCTCTCTTACTGGGATAGTATTTGTCATGGGGAAATTAGTGGGGGTTTGGGGTAGGGGTTCTTAGGAATTTCTCTTTAAAGAATTATACCCTCTTACACACAAATCCAATTAGAATAAAATAATATTTTATTTAGGCACTAGGGAAAGGAAACCAAGAGGTAAGTCCTTGGACTTCTTCTCATGGGGAGAAGGCATAGGAAAGAGGCATGTTTCTCTGAGGTACTTATCTCCTCGAATAGGAGACAGGCAGATACTTTTATAGAGGACCAATGGTGTTCTGATGGGGTGATCATCTGACTATGGGGGAGTACCATCTCCACTGGTGGAGGCTGGGGGAAGTTGAATGAGAGGCAGCTCCTATCTCTCGAGTCATCTCCATCCCCCTCCCACCCCAAAGGCAGCAGCCACACCAAATGGGCCTATCTCTTTAGGTGCGTCTGTCCTTTGGTTTAGCTTCTCAAGGAGAAGGTTCCTTGATTTCCCCCAGAAAACTTCTGAGGTACCATAGGTCCATAACATTATCCCAGGTCCATAACAGTATTTGTACCATGGCCAGAGAAAGAGATATTGGGAAGTTCAATTAGTTTCTGGGGGAAGATGATAAATTCAGCTCTAGTCATGTTGAATTTGAGGGTATGATGAATGTTTTATAAAATAAAATTTTTAAGGGTGTTGTTGAGATATTTGTAATGTAAAAAAGAATCCCAGGAAAGCAGAGGCTTCTGGATGGTGTGTGAGCCATAGGCCTAGGTTGCACCAATGTTTGGTCCAAAGCTTGCTCCCATTAGTGAAATGACGGTAGGTGATGAGATGGGACTCTTCATACTGAAGGTCTTCAAATGAAAGCTGTAAGACAACTGGTCAAACATTACAGCAGGATTCTCCTTTGGGTATGAGCTGAATCAGATGGGCACTGGTGTCCTCTCCACTCCTAAAACTCTGTGATTTAGTGATGCTTCAAATATCCCTTCTTTCCCATACCATTTTTTTTTGCAGGTCAATGAGGGTTAAGTGACTTGCCCAGGGTCACACAGCTAGTAAGTGTCAAATGTCTGAGGCTGGATTTGGACTCAGGTCCTCCTGAATCCAGGGCCAGTGCTCTATCCACTGAGCCACCTAGCCGCCCCCTCCCATACCCTTTGAATGATGGCCCAGAATGTTAGTTGAAGGCAATCTTCTCATAGTTAAGTCAACAAACATTTCTTAAGCACTTTCTATGTTCTCAGCACTGTGCTGAGCTCTGGGAATACAATTACAAGCAAGAAGAAAATACATGTTTCAGGCCCTGGGAGCTTATAGTCTGTTGGATGCATAGAAGGGAACTGAAAAGTGTGGGAAAGGGGAGATGGGGGCAAATCTAAAAAATCAAGAGTAGAGCCCAGAATGGAGCAGAGTGAGCCTGGCTGGCTTGGGTTCATCCTCAGTATGGAAGTTCTGGGAGCAACTCACTAGAGGATGGAAGACCATGGGGCGGGGCTGGGGGAGGGATCTTCCTGGATGAGAAGGGTTCTGGGACATGGTAGAGAACTCCAGAGAGTCAGGAGTGGAGTCACAAGAGGCATGAGACTGACAGGAAGAAGTGAATGTCCCCTTTGGGCCTCTAGTTTTAGAGAGAGAGACACTTCCAGCCTTGTCTGCCCAGGCCAGAGTGTGCTTGGCAGACTCTGGCAGAGCTCTTGCCTGACAGTAACCAGATTTTGTTGGTTCTTCCATGAGGCCACCAGTTGGTAGTTGTGTCCCTCCCCCCCCCCCCCCCGACGAAGTATTCAAGCTAGCAATACTGGTCTCCACAATGAAACTGAGGGGACATCCTTTCTTCATTCAAACATATTGGGGTGGAAAGGGAGGAGGAAATGCTTAGTCACCTTACTCCATCTGATATGAGGCCTAGGGAGATGTCTCTTTGGACATCAAAGCCTAAGTCAGGGTCTGTTTCTTATAGCTCCAAACCGGGCAGGAGAAACATGCTCTGAGAAGTATATTTATTCATTCTCTCCACAAGAATCCTGGTTGAGTAATAAAGAACCGCACTGGTGGGAGCTCATAAGCTATGATTTTGAATGGATGCTGATTCCCACAATGTATTTTGAAACTGGGGTGCAGTAGAGCTATGAGATTCTAATTATCAAGAAAAAAAAAGAAAAATTGGGCCAATATCTAAAGATCTCCAGATATAATCGTCATTGTATAGGTCTTTTAGTACTCTTAGGGACTATCACAAAATTCCTTCAAAGGGAGTTACTTTGATTCACTTTCATTTTAGGTACAAATAAATGAGTGAATAGGATGAAAGCAAACAAAGTCTATTCAGTTCCACACATCTTTCCCATGTGGTCAACTTTGTGCCGGACAGGGGTGCAAGATGAGGGGCACTCTCCCTGTTCACTCCAAACTTCCCCCAGATACACTCACAACTCTAGGGTCAAGTGTCCATGGCACAGTGAGAGGTCGGGGAGCCTGGCGTCCCTGCCTGCCTCTGCCCTTTAGGAGCTCACCATTGGATTTGCAGTTGGAATGAAACCCAGTGTTTAGTACAATGCCTAGCACATACTAGTATTCACATGAATATATACACATGCACATCCATGTAACACATGTATATGTATGCGTATATATGTGTGTGTGTCTATAGCTATCTATCAATCATTGGTGTTGCACTCTTTCTTTATGTGTACACTCATGTGCATGGGGAGAGAGAGATGGGCAAAAGGGCATTTGCAGTGGCTAGATCCACATATGCCAGCAAGGGCCTCAAGGAAGAGCTGTAGGTCATAGTGTAACTCATTATTTTAGATTGCCAAGAAAACCAGAAGAACCAGACAGGTGTGCATTTCCCAAAGCTTCCTCTGGTACTGGTTTGGTCCCAGCTCAGGACTGGTCATGTTCTGCAGGAGACAAAGGAGGAGAAGGGGCCCCCAGTCAATGCACTCTCAGCCTTGAGAGAGGATGAAGTGGTGTGCTAGAAGAGCAAGGAGAGTCCACACTGGCTCAAGGGCCTGAGAGAGGCAACTTTCTGGCTGCTGGTATTTGTATGGACCCCTTGAAAGAGCAATGGCCCAGGACTCAGTGGACCTTGATACCGTTTCTCTCTGCTGAGGGGCTGTAGATAAGTCCTTCCCCTCTCTGGGCTTCAGTGTTTTCATCTGTGGTGTAGGAAATGGGTGAAATGGCTATAAGGTCGCATCTGATGGTCCTTGGGAGGAGGCCCCTCAGCCTCTGCTTTGTGATTGTTCCCAGCATGGCAATGAATACAAGTCAGCTGGCCTCATGGTCCACCAGGAGGCCAGTCATTTGGACATGTCCTTTCCCCTTTGCCACTCATGGCAGGATTGTCAGAAGGCTTTCTTCTTGGGATTCCCCAGTCTGGTAATGGGCAGCACCACTCATTGGCCTTCTAAAACGTGGCTCCTGTCACAAGGTAGGGGCCCTGATTGTCTACACAAAAGGCAGGGGGAGGGAAGGGGCAGCTCAGCTCTGGGAACGTGAAATGAATGAGTCATTTCTTCATATCAATATCATCACAGGGGCAGCTAGGTGGCACAGTGGATAGAGCACTGGCCCTGGAGTCAGGAGACTGAGTTCAAATCTGACCTCAGTCACTTAACACTTACTAGCTGTGTGATCCTGGGCAAGTCACTTAACCCCAATTGCCTCACCAAAAAAAAAAATAGCACCCATATTAATATCATCACAAAAGCTGCTTCCCAATCCATTTTTTTTGGCATGGCAATGAGGGTTAAGTGATTTGCCCAGGGTCACACAGCTAGTAAGTGTCAAGTGTCTGAGGCTGGATTTGAACTCAGGCCCCCCTGAATCCGGGGCCACTGCTCTATCCACTGCACCACCTAGCTGGCCCCTCTGAATCCAGATTTTAACTCAGGCCCTCCTGAATCCAGGGCTGGTGCTCTATCCACTGTGCCACATTCAATATAATTTAGCTTCAAAGTGTGTAATTATCCAAGAGAAGTCGTTTTGTTGTTTCCCTTCCTCTATTTGAGCCATGCTGAGTCTTCCTCTTTAGAAGAGCTAATGGCTCGTGAGTTACTCACTTGGTCCACCCTGGTTCCCAGTTAACTTCTCAATTCTTTGTGTTGTATTAGTCTGAGGAGACACTGTTTATGCAGGGCTGCCACTGCAGTGGGGGAGATTCACTGGCTGCCACAAAAGTGGGAACCTTGCACCCGAAAAATGGATAATTCCATGTAAGTTTGAAGAGAACATCATCCTAGAAATGATTGTTTAATGTGCTATGGGAATGAGTCTCATGGGCCAGCTTAGTGAAAGGCCAGGGGAGTGACATGTGGCTTGGGACATGTCAAGTGAGTGAAGCCCGGAGGCATCCCCTCCCTGGTGAGAGGCCCAGGAAGGAAGCACATTCCTGGGCAGGCAGGCCATTCCAGGAGTCCAGCATCTGAGGCTCTGCAAACATGGACGCACACATGCACACACATGCTCATGGAATGTCATGGCCCTTTCTGATAAGGACAATTGTATTAATAGAAAGAGGCAGAGATGAGGAGAATATCAAGAGAAACATGGAGAAAGCAACTCACAGAGGAAAGACACTCAATACAAAGATAGCCTTGTAGCAGTCCTGTGTCCCAGCATCTATTTTGCACATGAGGATTTGGGGGTTGATAGCTGGTTAACCCTAATGTTTGGAACTTCTTGGAAAATGTGGGACAATGGCAAACTGTGGGCTGGTGACAGAAATGTGGGTTTGGGCTTTTCACCATGAGAGTGAGTCATTTCCCATAAAAGACTTTGCTCTGCAGTAGTAGGACTGGCCAAGTCCAGGCCCCCGAAAGGGTTCAGAGCAGGACTCAGTTGGGTCTGAAAAGGCTTGTTTGAGCTGAGATGAAGAGAAGACTTTTGGTGAGCCTGGGAGCAGACCTCAGAGGATGCACTGCCACCAGCCTCCTCGAAGAGCAAATTGGAGCTTTGTCCTCCCATTTACTGGACTGAGCTGAAGGCCCAGAGCCTAAGAGAAGGCCCCTGCTGGTCTTGGCAGTAGACTAAACAATGGTGCTTCTATTGGCTACCTCAAAGGGTGCTGCAGCAGTGGTATGGCACAGACTGCAGGAGTAGAGAGGGGTCTCAGTTCTAGCTTCTAGCCTGTTCTGAAATTTATAAAGGAATAACCAGGGCATCAATCAGAGACCAAAGGGAAACCTAAATTCTGATCCAGAAGAGCTGTCCAGCTGGCAGATGGTGCTGCCCCATCTATTGAAACTCCCAAAAGGGAAAACCCTGGTGCCTGTTGCTCAGACCCAAACCCAGGTTAGAAATTTGCAGAGCTCAGCTCAGGAGGGCAGTGAGCAGATCATTTTGGGGGCACCAAAAGCTTGCAGGTCCCCAGCCTGAGCTGTCTTTGAGATCCTGGACTAAAACAATACTCAACACCCCAAGAAAGCACTAGTAGTATCAGTCCAGACATTTCCTTCAGAAGTGTCCAGAGTCTAATGCTAACAAAGTCTAAGGTCAGAAAGTAGGTTAGAAGAACAAGAAAACAGAAAAGATCTCTCCATAATAGGGTTCATTAGAGGATCAGAGAACCCCTAAGCCAGAAAGAACATGATCAATAGTGGTTGGAGCCGATGGCAGAGCCTAGACACTTCCCCAGACAACCCTGGGGGAGGGGTGAACTCTAACATACTGTCCTTCAGGAAATGGGGAGGCTGAGTCTTTACTGTTGCACACAAAAGGGTAAACATAAATGAACAACGACAGAGATAGACAAGATACTAACTCAGAAGAAGAGAATGACTTCAATACATTTACAAGCAAAGCCTCAAAGGAAAACACAGATTTGGAACAAATTCAACTAGAATTCCTGGAAGAGATAAAGCAACTGTTAAGGAAGAGCTAAAAATGTTTTTATAATTGAAATGAGAGTGCCGGAGGAAAAAGAAATGGGAAAGCAATGAGAGCTAGAGAGAAAAAAAACACTTGGAAAGAAAATTAACAGCCTAGCACAAGAGATACCAAATACTGTTCAAGAAAAAAAAAACTCCCTGAAAATCTGAAAGGACCAAATAGAATCCAGTGTCTCCACAAGACAAGAAATATCAAAACAAAGTCAAGAGATTGAAAAATAGAAGAAAGTGCAAGGTATCTGTAGAAATATTTTGACTGATGGGGGCTAATTTTGGGGGGGAATAATCTGACTGGGGTACTTAATCTGGGATTTTTGACTAACTGGCTCTCTGACTGCTATTAATTTAGCATGGGCCGTTTATAAAGTTCCACCACACTGCTCCCAAATTGATAAGCAAAATATTAAGAAGCCAGGGGCAGCTAGATGGTGCAGTGGTTAAAGCACCAGCCCTGGATTCAGGAGTACCTGAGTTCAGGTCCGGGCTCAGACACTTGACACTTGCTAGCTGTGTGACCCTGGGCAAGTCACTTAACCCCCATTGCCTACCAAAAAAAAAAAAAAAAGAAAGAAATATTAAGAAATCTCTTACCTAATTAATCAAAGCAGATTTTATTTATGAGATACTATTTAAACATAAAAAGACAGGGAAATAAAATGTACAACCTGACTGCGTTCGGGAGCTTCCACCTGCTGCCCCTGGAACTTTTTTAATACGATAAGGGCCTTAGCCACCTCTTGCCTTACGGTATGTCCCACTTTCCCTGCTCAGCTACTTTCTAACTCGGAGCCCTGTTCACTTTGTAAATCCCTCTGCTTCTAGCTTTCCTCTCCTTACTGAACCGCTGAACCCTGGGTTTCTCTCTCACTGACCACTCCTTCTCCCAGTGCTCCAGTCTTTCTGCTCTCTTAATCTTCGCTTTCTCCAACCTGTACCCTGTGCTGACTGCTTCTGTGCTCTCCGCTGTCTCCTGTCTGTCTGTCTGTCTGCTCTGTCAGTCTGCCCTCTGCCACCTTTGCTGCCCCTCTAATCTTTTCAGCCTCTCTTAATCTAGTCCACCGGCCTCCCTATCTTGTCCTTCGGCCTTCCTGAGTCTAATTCCCTGGTCTCTCTATATATTTTCCTTTTCTCCACTCAAATGTCAGGGCTTTTTTTTTTTTTTGTGCCCCCACAGACCAAGCTAATCCGCCAGCCAGAGCTGCAGCTGGGGCTCAGGGGACGCTCAAGCATCACGTGCCTCAGCACAGGCTATGCCAGGGCCCGGCCTGAACAAGCCCAGGATCTCTGGGATAGATCCACTCAAGTCGGAGGGAGCTGGGGGCTTTCCCCCCCCCAGCTGTCTGACCTGGCATTTCATACAGCCCACGGGGCTTTTTGGCTCAGCTGAAGCTGAGGTGGAGAGGCACCAGCACCTCCCACACAGAAGAGACCTTGAGGGCCTAAGACTTTCTAATCTCAGCCCAAAGGTAGGGTCCCCAAATCAATATCCAATAGTAAAATGAAAGAAAACAACAATAAAGAAACAAGTGAGAAGTAAAACAAAGGATAAGTCGATAATTTAAAAGCTACTGGACTTCCTGAAATCCAAGACCAAAATAGAACTTAGTATATTTCAAGAAATCTTCCAAAAAACTGCCCAGGTCTCCTATAAATCTCTTAGAGGGCAAAGTGAAAATAGAAGGAATCAACTGGTTACCTCCTCAAAGAAGTCCCTAAATAAAACCCCCCAGGAATATCATAGCTCAAACCCAGAGCTCCTGGGTCAGAGAAAAGATACTTATTGCAAGCATCTAGAAAGGAAGAATTCAAGTACAAAGAAGTCACAATTAGGATCACACAGCATTTAGCAGCTACAATGATAAAGAAGAGGAGAGCTTGGAATATTTCAGAAGGCTTTAAACCAACAATAACATACCCAGCAACACTGCGTATAAGCCTGGGGGGCGGGGGAAATGGACCTTGAATGAAACAGAAGAACTCCGAGGATTTCTGATGAGAAGACCAGAACTGTGGAGGAACTTTGAAGTACAAACACAGGACCCAAGAATAGCACATATAGCAGGACTTTGCTTTGCAGATCCCCGGATTACCTAACATGGAGGCAATCCCCAGGGGACTTGTGATCTGGTTCTGAGTGAAGATATCCTTTGTTCTTCTGCCACATGAGTGGGAATAGTCTTTCTTTTGGCTATGTATATAAAATTGTCAGATTGGGACAGCCTCTCTCTCTTTCTCTCTTTGGCAGCATCTGGTGGTGGACAGTGGAGTTCCAGTTCACTCAGAATGAGGAGCAGGAAGAGAAGGATTACCTTCCCTGACCCTCTTTTGGGCCCCTGGCCCCAAGAAATGCACTTGGGGTTTTGTTCTGTTTGGTTTGTCCTTTTCAGTTCTGAGGGTGGGCAGTAAAGTCCCTGGAGCCATGGCAACTTTGGGAGAAGGATTCCATGCCAGATATAACCACCCTAGGAGGGAAGTCCTGAGAAGCCAGAATGCCTAGGACTAAAGCCTGAGGTAGGGTTTTGGATTTGGAATTTTGTGGGACTTGGCTATGTAGGCATCAAGTTATGAACCCAATCTCCTTCCTATCTCAAGACAGAGGTAACATAAAGTGGGATTATACTCCCCCCAAGTGCTGGGGAGATATTTGTTCTTGCTATAGCTTTGAAGTACATATTTCTTTGTAAAAATTAAACTATCAAGAAATTAAATGGAAATAGGGTGCAGGAAACCCCTAAAATTGAAAGAACGCAATAAATAGAGGTTGGAGCCAATGGCAGACAATACAATCCCATACCCCTTAACGGGTGCCAGAGAACCCTGGAGGAGGGGTCAACTCTAAGACACCTGGTCTTCAGGAAACAGGGGCTAGAGTCTTCACTGTTACACACAAAAAAGTAAACACAAATGATCAGTGATGAAGGACAAAGCAAGGATATGGAAGGATGATACATGTTTCTTCTCTGATTCCTATCATCAGGAGTCACAGAGGGAGTCTAATTAGATGAGACCTGGGAGTAGTTTTGCTGGGTCTTGATCCTAAAAGAAGAATGGAAAGAAGTTATCCATCCTGGGCTGGCTGCAATATCTGGCCTGGAATCCTGTCTCCAAGGTTGTCATAGTTTGAGTTTGGGAACAGGGACCCTACCTACTTAGAACTGAAAAGGAGAAAGAAAGACAGAAAGATAAGGGAGAGGAAGAACTGGGAAAGTGATCTCACATAATCTGGGTATGTAACAAGGACAAGTGGTAGGAGGAATAGCTGACTTCACTTTCATCTGAACTGTCCAAAGGAAGGAAGAATACACACAAATAGGTACAGAAATACATTTCACTCAATGGAGAAATGGGAAGACAAGGGAAGAAGGGAAAGGGGGAAAATAAGAAGGAGGGTAAATTAAGAGAAGGATTGGTGTTAATCAAACTAAATTCCAAGGATGTAACAAAATATTTCTATTCATTTTCTGTAGTGGCAGAGTTGGAAACTGAGGGAGTAATTATTAATCAGGGAATAGCTCAACAAGTTATAGTATATAGATATGATGGAACACTATCAAGATATAAGAAATGATGAAAGGGATGTTTTCAGAGAAACCTGGGAAGTCTTGTATGAACTGATACAGAGTGAAGTGAATAGAGCCAGTAGAACAATTCATACAATGACAACAATGTTGGAAAGACAAATAGCTTTGAAACACTTAGGAACTTTGACCAGTATAGGGGCCAATCAAGCATCTAAAGGACTTATCTGGGAACTATGTCCTGATAGAGAGGCAAGGACACAGAAAAATGGCCTGGCAGGGAGTCAGGAGACATAACTTTCTGTGTGGTCTTGGATAATCATTTATCTTCTCCAGGCCTCAGTTTCCTCTTCTGTAAAAAAGGAGGAGGTTGGGTTAAATGATTTCTGGAGTCCAATTAAGTTTCAAAAGTTTATGAATATTTGATACAGTAATACCACGACTAGGTCTGTATCCCAAAGAGATCATAAAAAAAGAAGGACCCACATGTACAAAAATATTTACAGCAGAAAAGCCTGGAAAGACTTAAGTCGACTGATGCTGAGTGAAGTGAGCAGAACCAGGAGAACATTGTACACAGTAACAGCAACACTGTGTGATGATCAGCTGTGCTAGACTTAGCTCTTCTCAGCAAGACAATTCCAAAGGCCTCATGATGGAAAATCTCTCCACATCCAGAAAAAAGAACTGGGGATTCTGAATGCAGATTGAGCCATACTGTTTCTACTTTTTGTTTTCTTTTTTGAGGTTTTTCCC
Organism: Dromiciops gliroides; assembly: GCF_019393635.1. NCBI lineage: Eukaryota > Metazoa > Chordata > Mammalia > Microbiotheria > Microbiotheriidae > Dromiciops > Dromiciops gliroides. Next base: position 704,681 of record NC_057863.1, on the reverse strand, counting down.
TTTTGTTCTGATTCTTCTTTCACAGCATGACTAATGCAGAAGTATGTTTAATGTGATTGTACACATATCACCTCTATCACATTGCTTTCTGTCTTGGGGAAGGAGAAGGGAAGAGAGGGAGGGAGAATAATTTGGAACTCAAAATCTTATAAAAAGAAATGTTGAAAACTATCTTTACATGTAACTGGAAAATAATAAAATACTTTTATGATTTAAAAAGTTTATGAATAGAGAAGCCTGAGATGTGTAGAAGCCAGGCTTGTTTGCATGCTTCTGTCTTTTTCATGGCCTGAAGTGAAGAGGCATTCTCCTAGAATCCTCATTATTCCCTTCCCCTTTTCCACACATTGTACATTGCTATTGTTCTGCCCAGGGAGATGTTCAACTGTGTTGTTCAAATGCTAAATGTTTTCTAGACTATAAGACTATTTTATGGAGAACTCACACAATGAAGATGTTCACATGGCAGTCAGAAGAAGCAGTACAAGGACACTCTCAAGGTCTCTCTGAAGAACTTTGGAACTGATTGTGTGACATGAGAGACACTGGCACAGGACTGCTCAGCATGGCATGCCTGCATCAATGAAGGTGCTGAGTTCTATGAGCAAAGAAGAATTGAAGTAGTTCAAAAGAAATGTGGTATGCACAAATTTAAAGACATCTCCACTCCAAATGTTTATATGGACTATTTGCACCTGATCTGTGGTAGAGCCTTCTGAGCTCATATTGGTCTGAACAGCCAGTTGGACACACTGTACCTTGACTCTAACATAGTGATGCCATTTTGGTCCTCTTTGAGAATGTAGGACAACAATCAACCAAATTAACCCTTATGACTCAGCAGAAATGGATTTGCAATGTTTGGCAAGTCTCAATTTTAGCTGAATTTAGTGTTTGTTTTTTTCTCCATAGTTATTAGCCATTTAGTTTTTTCCTCCTGCCTCTCCCGGAAAAAAAAAAGAAACACAAAAATCATTGTAACCAACAAACATAGTCAGGCAAAACAAATCTCCACATTGGCCATGTCCAACATTCATATTTTTAGAGCTTAGCACAGTGCCTGGCACATAGTAGGCATTATATAAATGTTAGCTATTATTATTATGCATATTTAACCCATCCTCTCTCTGACAGGAAACGTCTCTGATGTTCTTTATAGTTGATTCCCTTGAATAATGGCAAATTATTGTGCTAACAAAAGTTATTGCCTTTCAGAATTGTTTGTCTTTGCAATGTTTTTATAGTATAAATTGTTCTTCTGCTTCTATTCACTTCACTCTGCATCAGTTCAAACAAGTTTTCCTGGGCTTCTCTGAATCGATTTCTATAACCATTTTTTGGCATCACAATAGTATTCCTCTTCATACATAGATCATAACTTGTTTGACCTTTCTCCATATTCTTCCAGTTCTTTGACAGTATGAACAGAACCACACTACATATTTTGTGCCTATATATGTTTCCTATTTCTTTGATCTCTTTGGAGTATAGGCCTAGCAGTGGGGAGATTGTTATTGTTTGTCCTTTGTTCTTGAAGAGGACCAATGACAGGAGAATGATGTCTTGACTTGCTTGTGAATTGGATTTAAGTGAAACAACTGTGAAGAGTCATCAGCCTCACTCTCCTGGCAGTGGTATTGCTAGAACAAAGGGCATGTAAAATTTAATACGCTGGCCACAGCCCCATCTTGCTTTCAACTATGGCTGGACTAGTTCACAGTCCCACTAACAACCTATTGCTGTTATCTAGAGGTAGCCTGTAGCCCCGCAATGTTTGTCATTTTCTTTTTGTGTGTGTGCATATGGATTTTGCCAACCCAATAGGTATGAGTTGGAGCCTAATAGTTGCCTTAATTTTTCTAACTATTAGTGATTGGGATAATTTTTACATTGCTATAAATGAGAGCTGTTTGTATCTTTTGACAATTTATCAAATGGGGAATGACTCCTATTCCTATACATTTGAATTAATTATATACACCATGGAATTGAGACCATTATTAGAGAAATTTGCTGCAAAGATTTCCCCCCGTCAACTGTTTCCCTTCCAGTCTTAGTTTTATGGATTTTTCTGGGTTGCTGAGAAGTCAAATGACCTGCCCAGAGTCACACATAGCCAGGATATGCCAGAGGCAAAATTGAACCCAGGTCTTCTCTTCCTGGATCTGAGACTGGCTTGACATCCATTGCTCCATGCCATCTCCTGACATCTCATGTAGCTGAGATATCTCATATTCCACATCATCTTACAGAGAGTATGCCATAAGTCACCAACCTCACAGGTTTCCATGACAATCCAAGGAGAAAATGCCTATGAGCGCTTTGCAAGCTTTAAAGTCTTATATAAATGTGACTCTCATTAGCTGCCTCATTAGATTTGGCCCTCTGATCTAGCCTGTTGAGACTTTCACAGAATTTGAGAGTTGAGAGGGACCTTAACAGCCACCTAGATCAACCCTTACCTGAAAAAAGGATCACCAGGACGAAATACTTGATAAATGGCCATCTTCCAGTCTCTGCTTAAAGTCTTCTTAGGAGCATAAGTCAAGCCCATTACCCCCAAAGGCAGTTCATCCAATTTTGGGACAACTCTCATTATGAAGCTTTCCCCATCATTAAGTCACGGCCTCTCTCTGTCTAACTCTCCTTCCTCCCCGTCCTACATTGCTCTTGGTTTTGTTCCTTTGGATCCAGATTCTATTGCCTCCCTTCCAGTTTTGTGCCATAGTCAAATTTATTTTAAGCACAGTTGGTGTTTAAGAAATGTTTGTTGGATGGAATTTAAGCTTTTTGAATGGGTTTGAAGCTAGTGTGGTGAACATGTCAGCACCAAGGACAGCACATGCAAGCTAAATTGACTCCATTAATCTTGCCTGCTCTTCATACCCCTGGTTGCTCAGCCAATTCTGAACCTCCCTAACTGTCTTCTCACCCGGCCTGGACTTGTTTATAATGTTCACAAAGACATCATAAGAAACTTTGATAAAGACCTTGCTGAAATCCGCTTTATCATATACTAGATTACCTTGGTAATTTACTATAGTATGATTCATCCCTATTCTATTCCACTGATCCACCTCTCTTTATAATACAGTTTGAGGTCTGGTAAAAAGCAAAACTCTAGAGGGGGGTGTGTTCAAGTATCAGGGGGGTGTGTTCAAGTATCAGAGGGGCTGTCCAGTGTTGGAGAGTGACTACTCTATTCTGTTTGGCTGGCTTGGGGAGGAACCAGGAGCAATGGGTAGAAGCTGCAAAGAGGCAGCTCGAGGCTGGAAGTCAGAAAGAACAAGACACAAGCTGTCCAAGGACATCACAGGCTACCTCTGGAGGGGAAGAGTATGCTGTTACTGGGGGCCTCACTCATTCAGTCCACAAATAGCGATTACGAATCTATTGTGTGCCAGGCTAAGCACTGGGGAAACAAAAAGAGGCAAAAGATAGTACCTGACCTGGAGGAGCTCACTGTCCAGTGGGGGAGACAACAAGTAAACAAATCTGTACGAGCTCGATGCAGGATCAATAGGAAATCATTAATAGAGGGAAGACACTAGAATCAAGAGGGGTTGAGAAAGGCTTCCTGTAGAGGATGGGGTTTAAGATGGGATTTCAAGAGATCCAGAGAAGCCAGGAGGCAGAGATGAGGAGGGAGAGAATTCCAGGCAGGGGTGGAGATAGCCAGAGAGAATGCCCAGAGAGCAGAGGAGTGAAGACACCATCTAGCAGCTACCTGAAAAAGGCGTCCGTGCATCCCACAGTGATGGGGGAGGTGGCTCTGGTGCCCTGGGGGTAAGGGAAAGGTCTCCTGGCCCTGGGGATGAGGGAGGGGGGAGTGAGGAGTGGGGAGGGCTCCTTGGAAGACTGAGGGAAGAACATGGGGAAGGAATGCACAAAATGAGAAGCATGGGGTGGGGGGTGAGGGGTGGTCCTAAGGTGGATGAAGTCACAACACTAACCATGCCTCTAATGATGAAAGACTCCCTTCCTAGACCAGCTGTCATACCTTTGCAGGAGACAGAGCCCCTTTACATACCACCCTCTGCAGACGGTCTTGCCTCCTGGGAGGGGGCAGGATGAAAGAGAGGGAGGTGAGGGTGGGTCTGGGGAGAGGGGAAGGGTGCCCACTAAGACCAAACTTTACATGCACATGTTTCTGCTTAGAGCTTGCTCATCCCATCAGGGTCTCCCTTAGGGGGCAGAGAGAACACTTTTCTTAGTCAACTCAAACCTATCCTCGGCCCCCAAGGGCATCCAGTGTGATGGCCACAGGGGCCTGATCATGCTCTGGAGGGATAGCAAGGCCAGTCACCAGTCCCCTTCACCCAGATAACCACTTACTCTCAGGACCTGGGTTTCTATTGGCGTGAAGACATCGACTAGGGTAGTGATGACCCTTTTAGCAGTATTGGGTTTGTCAGGGGCCTATCTAATGCCTCCTCATCTGGTGAGGGACAGACAAACGTGTCAGTGACAAATCTGTCTCCCATCTTCTTGACTGCAAGAGGTCTTTTCATGTATATGTTAGTTTATGTGGTAGGACTGAGGACTTTACACAATTTTAACTAGGTTAAAGCATTGTATGGGTCACCACCACGTAGACCCAGCAAACACTGCCCCAAGATTTACGGCTTCACTGTGCCAAGTGATTGGGAAAGCCCAGAAAGACAGGAGACTCTTTCAAAGGAACGCACTTGTAATTGTTTGTGTCTAGAAATAATATCCAATTTGCTATAAAATATTTGCAGACAGCCATAGATCTATCTAAAACTGGGCACACACATGGGTGCTTTCATTCCCACAATTTATGGCACCACAACACTCTGTCTGTCAGGAGCTAATGTCGCCACAAGAGCCCATGATTTATTTTTTCTGTTGAGTAAAACATAAATTACCTGCCTCATTAATATCCCAGCTTTCCGATCCATTATGAGAGCGGAAAAGTAGAAATTCTTCCCAGAGATGAAGACTTGCTTTGAAGTCTTCCCTTCTTTGATTAATAACATGTGGGCCCCTCAGATTCATCACTCTGCCATGAGCTCCAGGCAGGGAAACTAGCAAATGAAGTAAACTCAGGATCACCTTCCTGCCCAAAGCTGCCAGGCTAATCTTCCCGGAACACCCCGTTCAACTCATCCCTGCAGGCTCCTCTCAGAACCTTAGGAGGGGCCCCCATCATGCAGAGAACCAAGCCCAAACTCGACCCCTGTGGTTGGGACCCTCCACAGTTCAGTTATTTTCTCCTTCCATCCTGGACCATCAAGGGCCCAGTCCTGGGCACTGCCTCTGAGACAGGGAAGAGAGAAGACCCAACCCCTGGGCCTGTGGAGCTCATGCTCAAAGTGGAGAAGAAAGATCTGAAAATAAGGGGAGGGACCAGGAGAGTCCAGAAGATCTTCTTCTTCTTTTTTTTTTTTTGTAGGCAATGGGGGTTAAGTGACTTGCCCAGGGTCACACAGCTAGTAAGTGTCAAGTGTCTGAGGCTGGATTTGAACTCAGGTACTCCTGAATTCAGGGCCGGTGCTTTAACCACTGTGCCATCTAGCTGCCCCCTTAAGAGGGGAAAGAAAGCTTATAAAGTATTTTTTTGTTGTTGAGTTGAGTTGTTTCGGGCTCTTTAGGAGTTTTCTTTTTTTTTTTTTTTTGCAGGGCAATGAGGGTTAAGTGACTTGCCTAAGGTCACACAGCTAGTAAGTGTCAAGTGTTTGAGACTGGATTTGAACTCAGGTCCTCCTGAATCCAGGGCTGGTGCCTTATCCACTGCACCACCTAGCTGACCCTAGAAGATCTTGACAAGTGCCCTTGGCCTCAGAGTGGAGAGGGAGACCATGTCTATGCATGTGCGTGTGCATGTGTGCGTATGTGCGTGTGTGCGTGTGTGTGTGTGTGTGTGTGTGTGTGTGTTTCCCCATTAGATTATAGTTTAGCACAGTGCTTGCTGCATAGTATGTGCTTAAGAAAGGATTGTTGACTATTGTTGCCCCTCAACAGCCTGTCATGGGGAAACTCAATTGACAAGCATGTATAAAGGACCTTCTTTGTGTAGGCCTCTGGGGACAGATCTCATGATGTGGGGCCAGTAGCAGGGAGTGTGGATCCAGAAATGGGATACAAGCGAGGAGGTGTGTTGAGAAGGAGAAGGGTAAGAGTTTTGGTGGCCATAGTGGGCAGCCTACTTCACTCAGAAATGAGAGTGGGCAGACAAAGAAGGGGGGCAAATAGAAAGAGCAGATTGTAAGCTCTTGGAGGCAGGGATTCTCAGCTAAAAGGGCCCACTGCAGCCCAGTGCTGGGAACAGATTTGCTCACCAGACATGTGCTGAATGTGAATGAAACCTCTCTCAGCTGATGGCACATGGTACACAAGGATGCTTTTGGGGTATGGGTTGGACTGGTTGGACAATGCCAAGCTGCCCAGTGCTGATGTCTTGTACATAAGACTGAGTATCCCTGAGCCGCTATCTCCAGCTTGCCAGAGAGTTGGAATCCAGACTTGGAACAAGGATGCAAGCCACCAGACCAGATTCTGGGGAATGCAAGAATGCCAGAGGTGGTCAGCTGCTGCTGAGTGTGGAAGCAGGATTTTGGACTCCCCTTTCTCCTTGAGCCCCCTGGCCATCCTGCTGAGCTTCTGAGGTCCCATTCCCTCCAGACCTCCTCCAACAATGGACATGGGGAGGGCTTAGTGAAGGGAGGGCTCGGTTTGAGAGATGACCTGGTGGTTTCTCTCCAGTTTTATTTTACTCTGTATAATAAGTCATGTGGGCATAGATAAGTCGATTACTAATGAATGGCCAATATAGAGTCTTGGACTGAACTAGGAAACTTCCCCAGCCAGCCACAGTGGGGTGGGGGGAAGGTTAGGGACACTAAGTAAGGGTTGTAAGCCATATAAATGTTCATTTCAAAATATTTCTGGGTCGTATGACATCTTCATACCCTTAGAGCATGTCCATGCCTGGTCTTTTATGTGTCATGGACATCTTACCTTGGGCAGTATGCAGAAGCCAACAAACCCCTTTTCAAAATGAATTTTTTAAAAAAATTCATAATTAAAGGAAACATTCGATATTAGTTAGAGGTCCATGAAAATAAAGATGTTCACAATCCTCGTGTCATCTGCCCATGATGAACTCCAGCTAAGAACTCTTATTCTGAAGCACCATTAAACCCATGCCAATGGCCCCCTTGCCATAGGGAGCTTGGGGAGGCGGGGTCAGAAGAGGAAGAACTTGTGTTCTGAGCACCTTCTATCAATTAGCAGGTAGCCTCCAGCATTCAAACAGGTGGCTGCGTGAGCACATGGTTATTGGCTAGACCTGGAGCAGAACACTTGGCTGATGCCCTTGCTGGACAAAATTATAATACCCTATTCCTTCACAGTAAGTGCTCAAGTGATGTCCTGACTCTCTGTAACCCATGGAGGGGAGCCTGTGAGCCAGGTGGGGCTGCTCCTGCTTCTGTTTCACCTCAGAAGATTCAGCAAAGGCCTCTGCAGCCCATGCTCTGCCCATTCATCAGCTGGTGAGGACCAAGCCCCTCATAGGTCTGGGCCTTAGTAGCCAGACCTGGGCTTAGCTCCTTCTGGGAAACAATATCCCAGATGAGGAGAGTGAGGGAGGAGCTGCAAAGCCCTGCCTTTGGCCGCTGAGCACTCTTTGTCACTCTCCAGAGGCTTGGAATGTGCCCAGGGGCACCGGACATTCAGAAGATGAGGGGAGAATGCTCTGGCCACGTGGCACCTCTCTGTCTATCCCCATTACTCTCTTAGCACAATGTCTTGCCTACAGTAAGTACTTAATACTTGCTCTTTGATTGACTGGCCAGCTGGCTGGTTGGGACTCTCTCTTCACTTATTCTCACTAATCAGGGATCTTCTTGCTACTGTTCTCATCTTCCATGTCCTTGACTCATTTTTTTTTTCTCTTTTTGTGGTGTCTGTTTATAAGGTTGTTTTTACACAGCAGTCCTTTCATGATAGTATGTCCTGCCACCAGTGAACATTAGCACTGGCTTTTCAGTTTCTGGACTACTGAGGTGAGGTGACTGGCCCAGGGTCACACAGCTGGGATGTGTCAGAGGCCAGGCTTGAGGGCAGGTCTTCCTGACTCTGAAGCCAGTTTTCTCTCTCTGCCATGCTGCCTCTTGCCTGCATTATGGTAAGAGCTTAATAAGTGCTTGTTGGTCCATACTTATGACTGTTTAAATCACTTCAATCTCTGCTCCCATTCTGTCTCTCCATGCCATTACAGGTTGGCCAGCTGGGGCACTGACTATGAGGGAGACAGGAGAAGGAAGGTAACGTGTTTGTCCTCAGGGGTCACAATTAAGCTGGGTGGACAAAATCTGACTCAGAACAGGAAGTGGGTGGTGCCAGACAAAAGATTCTCCTCCATTCCAATGTGAGTGGTACCCCCTCAGAAGTCAAGCTCTTTGGGCAAAGCGAATCAGTGATGGGAAGACCAGCTCAGGCTTCATCCCTTCTGGGCAATAGCAGTAATGACAAGGACCCCTCTGTTTGCACAACAGTGCACAGCTGAACACTTGCAGATCTCTTGGGGGATTCCCTATCTCTTTGGAAGGAGGGGATAACTTCACAGGCCTGTGAATTCTGGTATTCCTGCATTCTCATTTCCCAAACAGACCAGAACTAACTTGAATGTCTTTCTGAGGAGATTTCGCCCCAGACAGAGGTCTTTCTCAATGTTCCCACTTTGGGGACTCTGCAGATTTTCCCTGCTCCCATGCACACTTACATTGGCTGACTAGCAGATCTCCTTGTAGATTACAGAGTGTTAGAATTCCCAGCCACTCTGCAAAGCTGCTGGATCCAAATATGTTTCCCCATATGTCAGAATGGTTTTGCATTTCTTCCATCTGCTCGGGAATGCAATGGAATTTAATGATCTTTTCTAGGGTTATTAAGCCCACAGCTGCTGTCATTAATAGAGGACATCCTTCCTTTCCAGTGGCAAACAAACTCTAGGCAGAGCAGCAGCCTTGGTGCCCTCTGCTTGCTCCCCTTCATGATGGTAGCCTCTGCAGCCAGGGTGGGGCTTGGGAACAGGAAGGATCCTGGCACCATCTTTCTCAAGGTTGCCTGGATGGCACAGTGGGGGAGTAGCTCACTTCTGGACCCTGGGGGCTGCCTCACTCTCTTGCTCTGTGGAATGAAGGGCTTAGAGATCCCCAGGAAACCTGTCTGTCACATTCCGTGGGCATAGGACTCAGAGTAATTTCTACATTTTAGTGTTTTTTGAGTTAAAATATATGATTAGCCAAAGACCAAAGGAAGATGCATTCAGTAACCCCGCCCTCCCCCCCCCCCCCGCCTTTTTCCCAGCAACCCTTTGGCTGCTTTCCCTCAAGCAGTAGCTCAGTGCTAATGAGGAAATGGAAGGAGGACTCCACTACCTTTGGGGTTTGAATTCATAACTCCCCTTTTATCTGGCTTCAGACACAGAAGGACATCTGTGCTCTCATTTAATATTAAGCAATTCCTCCTATTTCCACTAAAGGTATCATTCAAGATGAGGCTCATTTCTGTAGCCTGGGTTTTTTGCCAAGCCTGGATACTGTGTATGAGAAGATGGACATCATTCTATTCTGGTAGCCCTCTCTCAAAGGAGAACAGAGAGGTTAACTCCTTGCCCCTTATCCTGCTTCCCTCAAGGCAGGAGTAGCAGTTTCCCTTGGAGAGCGGTAGGCACTACTCTAGAGATATTCATCAGTGTCTCCTGGGAGCTGTATTTAGACAACCCATGTGGATACACATAACCTACATAGGCAACACATGTCTTACATTTTTTTTTTCTAGTGACTTGTAATTTTTCACTGTCCTAAGCATTACAAATATTTTTTTGTGTGTATTTTAGGGCTAATTGTATTTCTAGGTTCCATGATCTCCTACTGAAATCTCAGACTTGGGCATGCCCAAGAGAACAGAGAAGGGCTCAGAAAGTATCTTCAAGGACAGCTGTTGCTGTACTTGTGACTTGGAAACATCATTGCTTGGTACTGGGCTACCTTCTGTGCCTGCGACCTCCGGTAACATATAGCATAACCCAATACCTAAGGCCATTACTGTGAGGTGCAGGAGAAGGGGCATACACAGCATAGAGAAAGAGAAACAGACACAGAGGAAAGGCCATCATGGAGAAAAGACTTGTCAGAGCCATGCTCTCCTGTTCTAGTCTGACCCAGTTCTCTCACTCTCCCTCCTGCCAATGCAATTGCCTTTTAGGTACCAGCCTAGAGGCCAGGGATTGCCTTGTTTTGATAAGCTGCCTGTATAGAGTGGGAGAAAGGCAGAGGATTTTCTATGGCTATAGGCAGCAGCTGTTACCTTTCTTCTCTCACAGTTCAACTGGCCTGCCTGCCAGATGAAGGGGACAGTCAACACTAGGTGCCTCTTTAGCAAATAGACCTCCATATCACTCAGTCTTTGGCTGTTATGTTGGGGGTTCCACACCCCTCCATAAACAGCAATCATACTGTAAAGCCTATTGAAGGGGATGGAATCGTGAGAAGGTTCATGTCTTTTCCTGAAATGACCACACTGCTAACTGGGTTAATAATGTTCTTGGCCTTCTAGTCATCTCCTGAAATGAGCATGCTTGTGGGAATTAATCCCAGAGAAAAAGGGCAGTTCTGCATGACTTGGGAGGTCAGAGTCATACTTTGCAGGGAAATACACTGTCCTTTGGTCTTTTACATTTCATATCTTCACTGATAAATGACTAACTTGGGCTGGGGATGGTTAACCTGGAGACAAAAGACCTGGCAGGGCAGGGTGGTGGGGGAAGGACAGGGAGGGACTCACAGCTTCTTTTCAAGTAGCTTCCCACCTCCACCCCCAACTCTGCCTCTGTCTGCTCTTGCTACTTTCCCAAAGTTCAGTGTGGGCTACATGGTCCATGCCCCTACCTGGGCAATGCCCTAACCATACAAGAGTTACAAGTCAAATAGCATGTTTCTGCTTGTGTTCAACCAGTATCAGTTCTTTCTTTGGAGGCGGATAATGAGCTTCATCATTAGTCCTTTGGGATTGTCTTGGACCATTGTATTGCCGAGAATAGTTAAGTCTTTCACAGTTCTTCACTGAACAATATTGTCACTGTGCACAACATTCTCTTGGTTCTGCTCACTTCACATACATCAGTTCATACAAGTCTTTCCAGGCCTTTCTGAAATCCTCCTGCTTGTCATTTCTTGTAACACAATAATATTCCATCCCCATCATATACCACAGCCCATTTAGCCATTCCGCAGTTGAGCTTCAGCGTATTCCTAGCTGAGTTGACACTCCCCAGCACCAGATGTTTCATGACATCAGATTGTCCCAGTCTGGCTCTTCACCTCCTGGGCACTCGGCTCTCTGACTGCTTCCTCCTGTCTTCTAACTTCTCACTTCCTAACACAATCCTGGCATCCAGGCATAAGACCCTGTGGAACTTTGAAGCTTTCTTCAATGGCCAGCAGCTCCCCTGCTTTGCCTACGCCATGTGGAAGACAGGCAGGAGCTTCCAATAAAGACAACTCAATGTGTGACCCTTCCCTGTTACACATGTCAGAAGGGATGTTGGGAGGTTAAACGTATTCTGCCTGGCCCCAGAAGCTCAAACCCTCCAGGAAGTCCTGAAGGCCTCTGAGTATTGAGGAAGTCTCCTGAGTCCACATCTTCTGACCTCCAACTGAGCCCCTTCAGGAATACCATGCAGATGCCCTCATTGTTCTCATTGACTTTGGGGAAATGAAGTTGTGACCTTGGTAAGTACAGTGTTTATCAGATGCTCTGGTCCCAGCAACATCAAACTTGTAGCAAGTTTCTGCCTCTTCAGGTGCTCCCTTTCTTACCATAGTTTGTCTCTAAGCTTTATGTCAAAATTTATATTTTAAAAGTTTCATCACAAAAGCAGTGTGATGTTGGTCAACATTTAACAACAGGTAGTCAGGAAAAAATGGGTGCACAACCCACTTGAAAGATGACTCTGCATTGTTATAATTTTCTTCACCACTTTCTTAAGTCTAGATGAGCAACATGTGCTGATTTCTTTTTGCGGGGCAATGAGGGTTAAGTGACTTGCCCGGGTCAAACAGCTAGTAAGTGTCAAAGTGTCTGATATTGGATTTGAACTCAGGTCCTCCTGAATCCGGGGCTGGTGCTTTATCCACTATGCCACCTAGCTGCCCCCTAGAAAGTAAGACAACTTTTTTTTCTGGGGCAATGAGGGTCAGGTGACTTGCCCAGGGTCACACAGCTAGTAAGTGTCAACATGTCTGAGGTCATATTTGAACTCAGGGCCAGTACTTTATCCACTGTGCTACCTAGCTGTCCCAACATGTGCTGATTTCTGAGGAGAAAAATATTCACATTGAGAAGTTAACAATCAGCTCTGGCACTCCCCCCCCCCATTGTAAGAGACTTCAGTCTTCCTTGAAGACGCCCCCCACAATGCCCCAGCAAGTAGTCATCCAGCTTCTCCTTAGAGACTTCCAAGGAGGGGGGCCCACCAGCTCCAAGGCAGTCTGCTAAGGTAGCTTTGGGACAGCTATCATGGTTAGGAAGTTTCTTCACTCTGGGGTCAAATTCATCTCCCATTGTTCCTGGGTCCCAACAGAACAAGCCTATTCCAACCTCCAATGCCACCCCTAAAATTGGCTTCTGCTCATCCCTGACAGCTCTCCGAATATGAGAAGCCATGTGTCATGCTCTGAGTCTCCTCCTCTCCAGATGGAACATTCCCATTCCTTCTTGGAATCCTTGGATGACATGGTTTCATGGCCTTCCCCTATGCTGGCTGGTCCCCTTTGGACACTGTCCAGCTTGTCCAAGTCCTTCCTCCACTATGGGACCTAGCATTGAACAAGATGAAGAGCCCTGTAGAAGCACAGGTGAAATGTCCTGTTTGGTTTCCATAGAATCCTTAAGAAATACCTTTTGTCTTTATAGCCCTTTCCAGAATCCTGGGAATCAGGTTAGGAATCAGAATCCAAGGTCAGGACAAAAGGAAAAGGGCCTTTCATTGCTGATTGCTGATGGATGATAACCAGAAACCGCAGGTTAGACTGTGAGCCCCTTGACAGCCCAGGCTGTTTTTTTCCTGACTGACAAGGCCCTTAGTAAATGCTAACTGACTGACTTTACAAAGAGTACCTCCTGTCTTGGGGCAGCTCAGTGGTACCATAGTGTACAGAGTGCTGGCTCTGGAGTGAGGAAGACCAGATTTCAAATCTGGTCTCAGACACTTACTAGCTGTGTGACCCTGGACAAGTCATTTTATCGTGTTGGCCTCAGTTCCCTTATCTATAAAATGAACCACTTCAGCATCTCTGCCAAGAAAACCCCATGGACATCACTGGTGTGCTGTGGTCCATGGGGTCATGAAGAGTCAGACATGACTGACCAACCTACTGTGTAGATGTGAACACTGCCATTTCTCTCATGATTGGGCTCTTGGCTCACCTAAGAGCACTCTTCTCATTCTGTTCCCTGAAGGCATTAGACTGGGGTCTACCCACTTCCAAGAGGAATTGCTCTCTTCCATTCCAGGGGACTGGAGGCACTCAAGCCACATCCTATTCAGTTTGGATTCTCACCATAGATCTTGACTGATTCTGTTGATTCCTAGAGGAGAGGGTCCAGGAGGAAGGGGAGAGTGACATGGACACAGGCTCTATTTTAAGATTTCTTTTTCAAGATTCCTCTAATTGTTCCCTAAGATTCTCTTAGAGCAGAGTCCTGTTGGAGGACACTGTTGGGGGACTGAGCCAGTTCAGACATCTCACTTTCCAAGACAGGATTAGCATGGCTACAGACTAAGTTGTTTCTGGTAGATGTGAGCCTGAGCATTGAGTACAGCATTTAGTATTAATATTTGTTCTTTGACAACTGCCTCCTCCCTCTACTTGGAAGTGGTGCTCCTCTTAATGCAGATTGGTAGCAGTCATCTGGCTGGCAGTCGTTATTAAATTCTTCCAGCAAAATCACTTCAGAGGTTCGCTCCTTTCTCTCCGCTGAATGTTCCCAATCATGGGGCTACTCTAAGGCTAGTGGACCATTTTATGCCTAGGGCTCCTCTCATTTCCCATCTGATTAATCTGCTGCTCCTTGTGATCAACCTCCAACCCGCACTGCCCCTTGTAAACAAGAATGCCTGAGCCCCCAGACCTAGTGACCATATTGACATTATTATTATTCACATTCCTTTATTCTTGCCCCATTCTGATTCAGCTTCTCTCCATGTCAACCTCACTGCCTCCCCAAGATCTACTCTTGTAGTTTCTTCAGGACTCTCTCTGCCTTCTCAGGGAGCTTTTTACCCAAAGATTTCTGACACAGATCATGCCAAGTGCACCTTGACTTACCAGGCTTTCTGTGGTACCAGGTCCTATTGTTCTATTTTCCTCAGTCAAGGCTGAGAAAACACACTTCTGTTCTGCAACATCAGAGCCCTGGATAGGGCCCCTCACACTCTTCTTGTAGGAAAATGGAGAGGAAGATGGAGAGATGTGAGTGGGATCAGAGTACATGAATAGTCCTGAATGGAGGGTTGTCAACTTGGTGGGAGGTCTCTAGTGGAGTGCTCCAGGGATCTGAGGTTGGCTCCGTGCAAATGCAGAGACAGAATATCTATGACTTCATTAGCCAGCCCAAAGCTGTCCAAAGCAGGGGCCATAGCTAATTGCTAATATGGGTGGTATGAGACTTTTGTCTCCTCTTAGAACCATGATACTGGAAGCCTGAGTTTTCTTCCTGTGGGGCTGGTTTGATATGGCTTGGTACCCAATGCTGATGGTGTGTGGACAGACCACAGAGATGCTTAACAGAACTTCTCATGAGATGGTAGACAGGAAAAGTAAAATAACCCATGGTCCCAGAGTGCCTGACCTACTGGCCCATTTCCCGAGGTGCAGAGATTGACCAGGGATCAGGAGGGTGTACTTCCTCTCCTGATCAAATGAAGTTGGGTCACTGGAGAGGAAGGTTATGAAACAGAGGAAAGGGTGCTTGTCTTTGACCCCTCCTCACCTCCACCTCTCCCTGGCTCCTTAGGGGCCCTAGGTCACACAACCAGAGTCTGTTAGGTCAAGAGGATGAGAAGCTCACTACCATCCTTTCTAGGGAAAGGATGGGTAGGTTAAACATTGCTCTCAGGGTGGGCAAGGTGGGGAGCAGGGAATGAAAGCAGCCCCCAGGAGATTCACCTTTGATCCACAATGTTAGGCCAGTTTTGCCCTCTGATTAAAATCTTAATCCTAGAATTAGGATTCTAATCTAAACCAGATTCTGTAGAAAAATATCCAGGAGTCTTTGGTGCCACCCTCTTACCCAGCCCCCATTCCAACTTCCCATTGTTAGTGCCCATCCTGAGTAACTGACACTAATTAGTGCCCTACCCCAGCTGGTCTGATGTTTCTGAGCTTGGTAGAGGATGAGTACAGCTCTTCTGAAGCTTATCTGGGGGCAGGATGGGCAGGGCAGGAGAAATGGACAAATGGGACAGAGGGGAGGCTCAGCTCTGCCTCTTGTCTCTACCAGTTCATTTCTATCATCGCATATGCACAGCTCTGTATATGTATTAAGTTGGTAGGAATTGTTATCTCTGTTTTGTAGGCAGAGAAAGTGAGACACAGGTAGTCAAGGATGAATACAAAAGTGTAGCCTCATCAAAAAGAATAGATTCCAAGGCTTGGAATGAGTCAAGACTGGCTGGGGAAGTAGAGGGAAACAAGTAGGGCCAGTTTGTTTGTTTTAGACCTTTTGGGGGAAGAGGAAGTTAAAAGAAGGGATCAGAATCTCTACTTGGGACAGGCACTGGCATAGGATGGTGATAACTGTCAGAGAAGAGACAGGACTGCTCATTTCTTTTTATTTTATTTTATTTTTTTAATCATAAAAATATTTTATTATTTTCCAGTTACATGTAAAGATAGTTTTAGATATTTGTGGGTTTTTTTTTCTGGGCCAATGACTTGCCAAGGGTTACACAGCTAGTGTCAAGTGTCTGAGGCTGGATTTGAACTCAGGTCCTCCTGAATCCAAGGCCAGTGCTTTATCCACTGCACCACCTAGCTGTCCCCATCAACATTTGTTTTAATAAGATTTTTAGTTGCAAATTTTTCTCCCTCCCTCCCTCCCCAAGACAGAAAGCAATCTGAAATAGGTTATATATGTACCATCACATGAAACATATTTCTGCATTAGTCATGTTGTGAAAGAAGGATCAGAACAAAAGGGAAAAACCTCAAAAGAGAAAAAACAAAAACAAAAGTAGAAACAGTGTGGTTCAATCTGCATTCAGAATCCACACTTCTTTTTTCTGGATATGGAGAACATTTTCCATCATGAATTCTTTGGAATTGTCTTGGATCATTGCACTGCTGAGAAGAGCTGAGTCTATCACAGATGATCATCACACAATGTTGCTGTTACTGTGTACAATGTTCTGGTTCTGCTCACTTCACTCACCATCAGTCCACTTAAGTCTTTCCAGGTTTTTCTGAAATCTCCCTGCTCATCATTTTAAAAAATATATATTTATTTATTCAGAATTTTTCCCACTTTATATGTAAAAACAAATTGTAACATCGATTTTTAAAGCTTTGTATTCCAAATTCTCATTCTTCTTCCCTATCTCCCACTTAAGAACTCAAGCAATTCAATATAAGTTATACATGTGCAGTCGTGAAAAACATAGCAGACAAAAAAACTTTAGAAAAAGGAACTAACAACAACAACAATACTTCCATCTGTATTCAAGTACCATCAGTTCTTTCTCTGTAGATGGACTGCATTTTTCATGAATCCTTAAGAGTTGTCTTGGATCATTGCATTGCTGAAAATAACTAAGTCATTCACAGCAGATCATCTTACAGTAGTATTGTTATTATTTTGTATACAGTACATTTTACTTTGCATTAGCTCATGTAAGTCTTTCCAAGGTTTTGTGATAGCATCCTGTTCATCTTTTTTTTTTTTATGGTAAACTACATTTATGTAGTACATTAAAGGGAGATTTCTTTACAAAACCCCCATGAAGTTGATTATTGCAACAATAATAACTAACATTTATACAGTACCTTATACCTGACAAAGAATTTTCTTCACAAAAGCCCAGCAAAGTACCACTACTGCCACCATCATCCTCATCTTACATTGCTCTTGCCTCTGCTTCAAAGTTTTCCCCCAGTTACTATTGCTTATGGTGTTTCCCTCCATCCTATTCACTCCCCATGATAGTCTATTTTCTATTTTCTTTTACTGTATCGCTCCTCAAAAGTGTTTTGCTTCTGACTGTCCCTCCCCCAATCTACCTTCCCTTCCTTCATCCCTCTCACCTTATTCCTTTCCCCTCCCACTTCCCCAGAAGGCAAGATATATTACTATACTCACTTGAGTATGTATATTATTCCCTCTTTGGTGCTCATTTCTTACAGCACAATAGGATTCCATTACATTCATATACCACAACATGTTCAGCCATTCCCCAATTGATAGGGATTCCCTTGAGTTCCAATACTTTGCCACCACAAAGAGTTGCTATAAATATTTTTGTACAATTTTTTCCCCTTTTCTCTTTTTCACAGTTACTATTGTTAACTGTTTCCCTTCATCCAATTCCCTTCTCCATGATATTTACTCTATTTTCTATCTTCTTTCACCCTATCCCTCCTCAAAAAGAATTTGCTTCTGACTGCCACCTCCCCCAATCCACTCTCCCTTCTTTTACCCCTCCCTCCTTACCCCCTTCCCCTCCTCCTTTCCTGCAGGGTTAGACAGATTACTCCACCCAATTGGGTGTGTATGTTAATCCTTCCTTGAGCCAACTCTAATGAGATTAAGGTCTTTGAGCCTATTCTGATGAGTGTAAAGTTCATTTACTGCCCTACTCCTCCCCCATCTCTCCCCCCACTCCATAAACCCTTTCCTGTTTCTTTCATGTGGGATTTCACCCCATTCTACCTCTCCCCTTCTCCCTCCCCCAGTGCATTCCTCTCACCCCTCAATTTTACCGTAAAGATGTCATCATGGGGCAGCTAGGTGACACAGTGGAAAAAGCACCCACCCTGGATCCAGGAGAACCGAAGCCAAAATCTGGCCTTGGACACAAGACACTCACCCATTGTATGACCCCAGGCATGTTACCCAACTCCAACCAACCCACAAAAAAAAAAAGATAAACAAAAAATAAATACTTAACAGATATCCTGTCATAATTAATTCCCACCTATGCCCTCTGTCTAAATTTATTTCTATCATCTGCCCTAATACTGAGATTTTCCCCTTTTTTATGATCTCTTTGGGATATACACCAGTAGTGGTATTACTGGGTCAAATGGTATGCACAGTCCCATAGCCCTTTGGGCATAGTTCCAAATTGCTTTACAAAATGGTTGGGTCAGTTCACAACTCCACCAACAATGCATTAGTGTTCCAATTTTCCCACGGCTTCTCCAACATTTATTATTTTCCCTTTTTGTCATATTAGCTAATCTGATAGATGTGAGGTGGTACCAAACTGTGTTTGTTAAATTGTTAATTTGTTAAATTGTTGCTAACCACACTTTCTAAATTATTGCCACTTATATGTTAATGACTATTTATATAATAATGGCTATTGCACCAGTAAAAAATTGACCACATGGCAGTTAACACAAGCAGAAAAGCTCCAGCACCATGTTGTCTCTCTGAGAGCACATAGCCTACGAACCTACACCATCCTCAGAAGAAAGTGCTCAGCAACCACGGACAGCATTCAGAGCCAAGATGGTGACAACCTCAAGCCTCATGTGGTCTAGGCTTTTATCCTCTAATTGACAATTGGCTAGCATCATTCAATTCCATTGGTTGACAGGATTTGAGGGTGGTCCAAATTTAAAATGAGCTGTACCTATGACACAATGGCTGAATAGGAGAGACCCCTGAGGTGGACTGGGATGCAGGTAGAGGAATTCCTGTACTATGAAGAGGTTGGGACACTGCTCCTGAAATGGTTATTCCTTGGCTCATTCTAGTCAGAGTTGTCACATTGCCCAAAGATGGTATTGGTGCCATTCCAACAGTCACCGGTGCCATTCCAACAGTCACCGGTGCCATGGAAGGTAGAGGTATTGGCTCTATGCTCATTGATGACATAGTACTGAAAGAAGGACTTGTTCCCATGATGGGGTTCTATAACACCATCTTTGTTTCGTTTGTATCTTACATCCATCATATCTTTTCTTTCAAAGCCAACTTTGTTTGAATTTGTATTTCTCTAATCAATAGTGGCAATAGATAGCTTTGATTTCTTCATCTGAAAACTGCCTGTTCATATCCTTTGACCATTTCTCAAATGGGGAATGACTTGCATTCATATAAATATGATTTACTTCCCTGTATATTTTAGAAATGAGGCCTTTATCAGAAATGCTGGCTGTAAAAATTGTTCCCCAGCTTTCTGCTTCCCTTCTAATTTTGGCTGCATTGCTTCTGTTTGTACAAAAACTTTGAAATTTAATGTCATCAAAATCATCCACTTTGCATTTCATAATATTCTCTATGTCTTCTTTAGTCATAAATTCTTCCCCTCTCCATAGATCTAAGAGGTAAACCATTGCTTCCTCTCTTAATTTACTTACAGTATCACCCTCTATGTCTAAATCATGTGCCCATTTTGACCTTATTTTAGTATAAGGTGTAAGATGTTGGTCTATGCCTAGTTTCTGCCATACTATCTTCCAGTTTTCCAAGCAGTTTTTGTCAAATACTTAGTTCCTATTCCAGAATCTGGAGTCTTTGGGTTTATCAAACAGTAGATTACTGCAGTTATTTACTACTGTGTCTCCCGTGCCTAACCTATTCCATTGATCCACTACTGTATTTCTTACCCAGTACCAAATAATTTTTATGACTATCACTTTAAAGTATTGCTTCAGATTTGGTACAGCTACAGGACTGCTCATTTTACATTTTGTTTCTTCACTCTGCCAAAGATTTTTTGGTGGGGCAATGAGGGTTAAGTGACTTGCCCAGCGTCACACAGTGTGAGAATCAGGGTGCCACCACCCTTCTGAAAAAGGCATTGTGAGAACCAGGGCAGCTCCACCCTGAGGAGAAAGCATGAGGTGACCTTTCTGAGATTTTGAAGGTCAGATTGGCATCCAGAAGTTATGTCTACCACCTGTAAGTCATGTCAATCAATGGACCAGCCAATTAGCTTGGAGCTGCGTGTGTGGACTGTGCTCTTCCAGAGGGTTTCCAGTGGAACTGAGGGCATTCTCTCTTTTAGATAGCTAGGTGAAGGTGGCTTTTCCACTCTCTCTTTGCTAACCCCTAATATACTTTAATAAATGCTTAATGTCCAAAGACTGGTGCTAAAGCTTCTAATTTAAGGCAAACACACATTAGATTTTTAGACATCACAGTCAGATTTTTAAACTTCACAACAGCTAGTGTCAAATGTCTGATGCCGGATTTGAACTCAGGTCCTCCTGAATCCAGGGCTGGTGCTTTATCCACTGTACCACCTAGCCACCCCGTCTACCAAGGAATTTGACCTTTCTACCAAAAATGACAGAACAAAAATGATTTGTGAGGAGTCCGTAACTTAGATGGGGAGAGAACACAGAGCTAGCTACTCTTGAATATGGCTGGTGGAGGAGATACTATTTATTCCTCAATTTGTCTGTATAAACCGTGTCCCTACCCCCCCACCCTCAGTTCCCTCTTCATATGGTCAAATGGCAAGCAGCCCCTCCCCCTTTGCTGGTTTCTGGTTTAAAAAGTCAGTCCATAATATTGTGGTGATGAAAATGGGCCTCCCTAGAAATGCTGGCATCCCTATTCCCAATAAATTGTAATATCTTCCAGTTGATTCTACCAAAGATCTGGGCATGATCTGGTGCTGGGGCTCAAGTCAGGACACTTCCTAGCTGGGTGACACTGGTCAAATCTCACTCAGTGTCTGTTTTCTCTTCTGAAAGATGGGCATAATATAAAAGCCTCTACCTGTCAGTGTTGTTGCACTTTGCAGACCTTACAACACCATATGAATACTAGCCCAGATTTTTATTGTTCTAATAATTGTTGTTGCTGTTGTTTTGGATCCCCTCTACCTTCTCTAAAGGCTTGTTTCCCCTTGTATTCATCACCATTGTTCCATTGTCCTGGGAGTATTTCTGACAGCTCATCACTTCTATCACCTGCCTCCAAATGCACCACCTCAGGTCTGCTCTGGGTGGGTCATCTCTCCACTTGGCCACATTGTCCAGTTGAGGTTGAAGAAGTGGAGAAATCCTGGGATAAACTTGCCTAGATCACCATCCAGACCATCAAAACAGACCTCAGCACTCAATGACCTTTCTCTGAAGATGGAGACATATGTGGGAAAACATGGTTCAAGATCAAGAAGTGGAAGAGCCGAAGGTTTATAGAAGCTTCATTCCCATAGATCATGAAGGAATTCCAGGTCCCCTGGTGACCTCCTACTATGATCCAGAGGAGCAGGGGCCATATCTTCCTGTGCCTATGGCCTTGCCATGGTGCTGAATGTCCCATGTGGACAGTGGAGGGGTCGGAGAAGGGCACCACTCAGTGGGACTGGCTTCCTGGGGGAGGTTCATTTGCGGGGGGGGGGGTTAGCTAAAGGAGGTAAGACAACTGTTTTGGTTCCATTTTGGAGTTTTGTTGTTGTGTTGATATGAGAGAAAATGGTGGGATTTAGTCCAGCTGTCATTGTTATTGCTGCTGCTGTGCAAACAGACACCCTGCTCTTGTCCTCTCTGAGCTCCACCCCCAAGGCTCCTCTCTTGGACCCCCAACTATGTCTTATACATATGTGTGTGCCCCTCTTACTGTTACAGGACAAGATGGTGCTTTCTCTGTCCTCAGTCTCCATGGACCCTGGCCTGCTGCTTGTACATCTATCAAACATTTCTGGTCCTGCTCTGGGAATTGGGATGGGGAGCACGTATTCCCCTTCCCAGCCAGAAACTCTTGAGACCTCCAAGCGATGGCCAGTAGGCTAACTAATCCCTGAAACAGCAGACTGCTCTTCTCTAGAGAGAAAGAGGAATTGCAAGTCTGAGAACCATCAGGGAGATGTCCAGCTTGATGCCTAGACAAGGTGAACCCTGGGAAATGACAGCTGGGAGTTGAGGTTACAGTTCTTGACAGATCCACAAGTCCTCTGCATTTAGTATTCTGTTCCCCCTCACACCTACCTTATGTCCAGCAGAAAGCTCATCCCTTAGCTCCTAAGGACAGGGGCCTGGGGGCCCCTCTGCCTGCCAGAGAAAAGCAGCAGCTGTGCCTACAACCCACTGTGTGGGGGTGGGTGAGGGAGCAGCTGGAGTGCAAAGTGGGGTCCTCACCATGGCCCCCACTCTGCTTCCCTCTGCTTGGGGTCTCTCAAATGCTCCTCTACTCCTCTGACAGGAGGGCCAATAGTGCACCTTCTCCATCTCCTTGTCTGGAGGCGACAAAGATGATTCCTTTCCCTCCTCCCTCATCTATGGACAACAAGAGGCATGCTCCAGCCCAGCCACATGACCAGAGCTGTCCCACTCCCAGGACCCATTATCTCAATGGCAGGCAAGTATGGGAAAGACACAGCAGTGTGCAGCGCTCTCCTCAGTGTCCAGGTGCCAAGCCACAGTGATGACCCACCAAGTAGGCAAAGCCAGGACACTCCTGGCAAGCACAGGCATTGACTGTTTTGGACTTTGTGGTGTCCATGAGAACTTGTAGTGGGGGCCCAGGGAGGGACCCTCAGCTCCTGTAGGCCTGGTCCAGGGTAGGACCTGGCCCAGCTTCCTTTGATAACTCTGCCCAGCCTTAGAAGGAGTTTTTGCATTGAATGTAAAAGCCTGAAAGCAGGACACTTGACAGGACAGCTACAAGAAAAGACGTTCTGACCTTCTTAATGGTGAAATTGAATTGATTGTGTAGAAATGCCATCACTTGCTTAGAGCCCGACCTGCAGAGAGAGGATGTGCTCAGAAACCAGGATGAAGATAAGGTCCCTGTGCCTACCAAATGTATGTATGGAGCAGGTGCTTCTGAGGACTTGACTTCTGGGAGGAAGCTTGATGTCTACAAAGTAGGACAACCAAGAATGAAAAGGAAAGCAAGAGCAGCTCGTCTGGGAGAGCTGGAGGCTCAGTGATCCCTTCATGGTGCATTCTCAGCTCTGGGAGAGATCTCAGTAACTCCCAGCCCAGGAATCCTTTCAGGAATGGCCCGGACGAGTGGTCCTCCAGCCTCTTCCTACGGGATGGGGCCCCTCCTCAGGAAGCTCAGCCCAGGAGCTTCCTGACAATTTTCCTCAGGCCAAGTCTTTCTAACTTCCACCATTTAGTCCCAGTTCTGCCCTGTGGGGCCAAGAGGAACAAGTCGAGTTCTTGCACAGGACGAGCCTTCATGTACTTGAAGACAACTCTCATAGGCTCCTGGCTCTTCTACTCTCTTTATCCTTTCATTCCAAATAGACAAGAAACACATTCATCCAAATAGCAAAACAGAAATAAGAGAAAATATACGCATGATACTATATACCAGGCACTACACTATGAAGGAGCTCTCCCGTTGGGAGTGAGGGAACTCAGTTCAAGAGGGAGAGAATCTTAGATGTCACTCAAGGGGAAGTCCCTTGAAGTCCTGAGTGTGGCCAACTGGGGATAGGAAAATGTTGTAGTCTGCTCTCTCCTCTCATGTGGCCTTCTTCCTAAAGCCTTTTCCTTCAGTAATCTGAAGTGTGGTTGGCATCTTCCACCTTCTCTCTCAAAGCTAGAAGCCTGAAGTGACTCAAAAAGACCTGAAGAGACTGGAGGCTTGCAGAGAACTGAAGAGTTTTGCTTTCTCTCATGATCATGGATTCCACTTTACCCCTCCTGCAGTTGTAAGGCATTCCTCTCCACCAATGAGGAGAGAGTCCCATACTGATGGACTTTAGGAGTGGGCTTATATAAACAAATGACTTTGCTAAGAGGTAATAATGTCTACTGGATGATTGGTAATGAGTAGCACAGTGGTGGGGTCTTAGGAACTAATAATAGTGAGTTATATCCTTGCGGGTTATCTCTAGAAGTAGAGGATAGTTGGCCTTGGGTACTCAGGGATGCCTACCTGCAACCCACAACCTGCAAGTTGTCAGAACAAGTTGGGGGAATATGCCAGAAAAGACATTTGAGTTTCTTTTGATTTTTTGGTTATCTCTTAAATCTTTGTTCCAAGGGAATAGTTTGTTGGGTGGGGGAGTGGAAAGGAATTTATTCGGAATACAGGTAATGTAGAAAAAAATATCAATAAAATAATTTTTTTTCTAAAATGAATGTTTTATGAAGACCCAGGAAAGAAGACAAGGAAGAAATGGGCAGGCAGGTAAGAAGAGAACGGAGAAAGAGAGCAAAGCAATCTTTGGTCACTAGGATGGATCTGGGTCTGGTGAGGGAGATGTTAAATGCTCTGAGTTTATAGGAATTCAGCTTTTGAAAGAACAGTTACAAAGTGGTTTGTGATGATGCCTTCAGTGAGAGAAAACTCCAATCACGGGCTGGGGGTGGGGTGAGGTTGAGATCCCACCCAATCCCACTGCCAGTGCTTATGATAGATAAGATTGATTCTGTCAAAAGAGGTTTTTAACAGAAAAAATAAGAAGACACAATTAGAAATAGCTGGCAGTTTGCAATCCTCTGAAGGAAGGCAGGGGGTGGGGCAGTGGGAAGTGGTTGAGGATGCCCAATTCTGCCACATCCTTATGCCTGTTTTTCTCTTTGTGCTCCTGTTACTGGAGCAAGCCCTTGTGATTAAAAAATAAAACAGAACCAGACATTGTCATATATAGAGAACTTTCTGCTTCTCATGGTCTTAGGGGACTTTTTTTTTTGGTGGGGCAATTGGGGTTAAGTGACTTGCCCAGGGTCACACAGCTAGTAAGTGTCAAGTATCTGAGGCCAAATTTGAACTCAGGTCCTCCTGAATCCAGGGCCAGTGCTTTATCCACTGAGCCACCTAGCTGCCCCTTAGAGCACTTTTTAAAAAAAGTAATAAACATTTTTATTTCCAATTTTGGGTTCCAATTTTTATCCCTCCTTCCCTCCCTCCCTCCCCTACCCCCCCCCCCCACTCAGGCGGCAAGCAATCAGATACAGGTTATACATGAGCAATTATGTAAAACATTGTCATATTAGTCATTTTGTATAAGAAAAGTTAAATAAAAGAAAAAATGAAAGAAAGTGAAAAATAGCATGTTTCAGCCTGTGTTCAATCAATATCAGTTCTTTCTCTGGAGGTGGACAGTCTGCTTCATCATTAGTCCTTTGGGACTGTCTTGGATCATTGTATTGCTGAACAGAGTGAAGTCATTCACAGTTCTTCATTAAACAATATGGTTGTCTCTGTGCACAATGTTCTCTTGGTTCTGCTCACTTCACTCTACATCAGTTCATACAAATCTTTCCAGGCCTTTCTGAAATCCTCCTGCTTGTCATTTCTTAGAGCACAATAATATTCCATCACCATCATATACCACAGTTTGTTTAGCCATTACCCAATTGATGGGCATTCCTTTGATTTTCAATTCTTAGCCACCACAAAAAGAGCTGCTAGAAATATTTTTTGTACAAATAGGTCTTTTTTTCTTTTGGGGGATGTCTTTGGGATATAAACCTAGCAGTGGTATTGCTGGATCAAAGGGTATGCATAGTTCCAAATTGCTTGGGGCAGCTAGGTGGCACAGTGGATAGAGTACCAGCCCTAGATTCAGGAGGACCTGAGTTCAAATCCAGTCTCAGACACTTGACACTTACTAGCTGTGTGACCCTGAGCAAGTCACTTAACCCCAATTGCCTCACCAAAAAAAACCAAAACCAAAACCAAACCAAATTGCTCTCCCAGAATGGTTGGATCTTTTCAAAACTCCAACAACAGTGGATTAGTGAGGGGACTTTTTTTGAAGGAAGGGATGGCAGATGTCACTGTCAGCATCCACTAAAGTTGTGCTGTTGTTCCATGGGTCTGGGTCCCCCCTTTTCTCTTCCTCACTCCTCTTTTTGTCTCATGAGATTTTCCCCAAATTCCAGCTATACTGGCAGAAGCCCTGTCTTGTGGTCTGTTCATTAGCTTCTTCTTTTTCCAAGCTGAATAGAAAAATCACCTCCCAGGGTTTTTGCAAAGCTGTCCGAGAAGTATCATAATAACTTAAGAGAAAAGGAAATATCTAGGAAAAGAGGGTAATCCACAGTATTATAGGCTTCAGATAAAGGGCCAAGAAAGATGATGGCTGAGAAAACATTAAGAGCTCATTGGGGACTTATGGAGGGCGCTGTTTCAGTTGAGTGATGAGGTTTGAAGTACAACTGAAGATTTTAATATTTGATGGACTTTGATGTGGAAGAAGGACTGGGTCTTCCTGTTTAGTACCAAAAGACCCTAGGAGTACTGGGTCCCAGGCATTCCATATGGTGTGTTTAATAAATTTGCTGAATGAATGAAAACATGAATATGTGATTGATTTAGAGCAACCCTTCAGTAATGTGAAACCTTTTTTTTTTTTTGGTAAAGTAAATCCTCAACCACTTTCTTCTCTTGTATGAGGTCAGATTTTTCAAGAGTGGCTTCTTTCAAGTGGGGCTCATCTTCCTTCATCCAATGACCATGGAGGTCACCCATGGCTCTCTTTGCTGTCCCATCACACCATCATTTCAAGCTCACAATAGACTCTGAGGCATTCTCTTTTTTATTATTACCTATGTTTTCTTGTATTTTTCTTGATTTTGTTTAAAATTTCCCAATTAACTTTTTTTTTTGTGGGGCATGAGGCATTCTCTAAAACGTGAAAAAAGGCTTATCTTGCTTTTCTGCATTTTTGTCGTAACAGGAGAATCTAATAATATACCTCCTTTATGTAGTGCAAAGGGAAAATGATGTTATCAATATTGGTTATTTGAATGTTAAAAAAAAAGTGTCCTTGCATTTGTATGCAGCTGCTAATTCAGCCCAGGAGTGTGTGTGTGTGTGTGTGTGTGTGTGTGTGTGTGTGTGTGTGCGCGCGCGCGCGCGCGTTCATGTGCGCACGCACATGTGATGAATAATGCATCACAACATTAGGCTGTCATTTCCAATTGCGCTTTCCTCCCCATTGGCCTCCAGCTCCCATTGCCACTCTCATTTTTGATTTAATATTTTGAGTCCCACTCAGTCAAAGAACAAAGGGGAGAAGAATGGCAGAAGTAGAGGTGTGGTGAAAGGCAAACCGTCCCAGGCTGACTTCGTGGAGAGGGAGCAATCAGCCCTTGTCTGTTTTGGGGAAGGGGACACCAGGGGTATATTGGTACGGGAGGATTTCTGGGAGCAGCCCTGGGAATAAAAGCTACCGGCAGATCTACCATCAGGGGAAGGACCTCGCAATGGGCATCTTTGTGCTTCTGGACTTTCTGGGTTACTTTACACCCTGTGGAAACCAGTCAGCTTGCCAGCATGCCCAAGCTCAGCATTTCTGTCCCAAGGAGATGGAACATTTGAAATGTGGCTGTGGTAGAAAATCCTTAAGTGTGAGGCCTCCAGCATTTTTCCTTTTCAAAGGGATAGTAGTTGAAGGATAGATTCATGTAATTCTGACATTTATAATTTACCTGTGGAAAAGGTCATCTTCTTTTGGACTCCTGTGTAGCTGGCAGAAGACAGCTCAGAGGTGTCCCATTGCATCTCTGATATTTTCAGTGATGCTTTGATTAATAGTACCCCCAATTTGCAAGAGATAATCATAGGAGCAGCTAGGTGGTACAGTGGATGGAGCATCAGCCCTGGATTCAGGAGGACCTGAGTTCAAATATGGCCTCAGACACTTGACACTTACTAACTGTGTGACCTTGGGCAAGTCACTTAACCCCCAATTGCCTCACTAAAAAAAAAAGAGAGATAATCATAGAATTCACAGTCTCCCATATGAAATGATAGGAAGAGACAATGCTATAACTTCACACCACGGAAGGTTTTGATTAGAAGTCTACAAGAACTTGGGTAGAAGGGAAAGGGGGAGAAAGCTCTGGGACCACATTCTCAGCCTTTGTTGGCCCTGATTGGCTCAGCGTCCTGCAGCTGTTGCAATCTTAAATGGGGGTGATGTGGGACTAGGGCATGGGAAAATATGAAACCAAGCTTCTCTTTCTTTGAGTGACTTTAGACGACAGATATGCACACATAATGTATTCCAACCCTGGCAGACCATGTACTGGAAATTCAGAACTCAGGTTCAACTGTTCAGAGACCAGATAACCTATTATTTTCATGTGACCCAAGGAGCTCCCAATGCCCAGCCTCATGCCCTTTGCCAGCTTCATGCCCTTTGGATCAGAACACTGGACAAACAAGTTTGCTTCCTCTCCACCCTCTGCCCTTGACAATCACATATATTCATGCTCTGAGAGAGGAGGTCATTATAGAAAGCAGATGAAAAGAATACACATATTCCAAGTGTGGGAGATAACCAGAAGAGGGAGGTCCTTCCATGGAAAGAACTGGAACAACAAGGCATCATCTTCCTCATTCCTATGCTTCTCAACCCCAGCCCACCCTGAAGGGTTCTGTGCTTGATCTCTCTTCTCCTTCCGCTGTCTGGATCTGGAATGTCAGATCCAGAATGAACTGACTTCCACCTTCTATCACATACTGAGCCCTGGCTCCACATCGTTGGTGATGCACCTCTGGCCATTTTCTACAGTGCTGTCACTCATGCCCCTCCCCCTTTCTTATTGTAGTGGGAAAGTCCCACTATTTCTGGACATCTGTCACCATTTCCATGATCTCCATTGATGGCCATCATTCAGCAGCCACTTTCCCTTAGAGATTCATCCAATTTAAATTAAGTACCCATGCAGACCAGGTCTCCTGGGACATCTGCATTCCTTCCTCAGTGAGTTTGCTCCCTGGCTCACAGTTTTCCTCTCCACTCCATATTCTCCCACAATTCTAGAGAAAATCAACCCACATGTTGATGTTTCCTTCAATACTCCAACCTTTCAGGTCCTTAATCTACTCCCTTCCCATTTCTGACTCCTCCACCTCACCTCAGCCACACACAGAAATGATTCTTTTTTTTTGGCCACAGTCTTTCAGCTTTCTGTCTCTCCCTCTGCCTTACTCCTAAGCCTTCATCATTATAGTAATTCTAATCCCTCCATGTTATGGTAGTTCTGTCATCGTGTCTGACTCTTCATGACCTCCTTTGGAGTTTCCTTGGCAAGGATACTGGAGTGGTTTGCCATGTCTTTCTTCAGCTCATTTTACAGATGAGGAAACTGAGGCAAACAGGGTGAAGTAACTTGCCTTGGGTCATATGGATAGGAAGTGTCTGAGGCTTAATTTGAACTCAGGTGTGACAGACATTCCCACTATTGCTTCTTCTAGGAGGTTGGAGGTCAACCCAAGTGTGTCACCAAGCTGGTGTATCACCTGAATACACAGTTCTCCTCCCAAGTGACTAGGCTAGCCCATGTTAAAATATTTTGAACTAATTTAGGCTAATTTGGGGGGACTAATCTGACTGGGGTACTTAATCTGGGACTGTTGACTGTTTGGTTATCTGACTGCTATTAATTTAACATGGGCCATTTATAAAGTTCCCCCACACTGCTCCACTCCCCAAATTGATAAGCAAACTATGAAGAAGCCTCTTAACTAAATAATCAAAGCAGAGTTTATTTATGAGATACAATTTTAAATTAAGAATACAGAGAAATAAAATGTACAACCTGACTGAGTTTGGGCCTTTCCACATAAAAGCACTGGTACTTGTTTTAATACAATAAGGGCTGTTACCGCCTCTTGCCTTAGGGTATGTTCCACTTTCCCCGCCCAGCTACTTTCTAACTCTGAGCCCCTTTCACTTTGTAAATCCCCCTGCTTCTAGCTTTCCTCTCCTTACTGAACCGCTGAAATCCCTGTACTTCTCTCTCACCGACCTCTCCTTCTGTTCTCCTAGTGCTCCAGTGTCCTTCTGTTCTCTTAATCTTTTCTTTCTCCAACCTGTACCCTGCGCTGACCGCTTCTGTGCTCTCTGCTGTCTCCTGTTCTGTCTGTCTGCTCCCTCAGTCTTGTCCTTTGGCCTCTTCCTGTGTACCAACGGACCTTCTTCTAACTGGAAAGCCCTTTCTCACTTTCTCTAGCATCCTTGTAGCAGCCTCCCTGTCTATTGTCTCCAACCTTTGCTGCCCCTCTAATCTTGTTAGCCTCTCCCTTTTTGTTCTTGTCTGCTGGCCTCTCCTATCTTGTCCTTCTTCCTAATCTAGTCAGTCCTCCTTAATCTTGTCTGCTGGCCTCCCCTCTCTGTCTAATTCCCAGGTCTATATATATCTTTCTTTTCTCCACTCAAATCTTGGGGCTATTTGTGCCCCCACAGACCAAGCTAATCCACCAACCAGGGCTGCAGCTGGGGCTTGGGGGGACGCTCCAGCATCATGTGCCTCAGCACAGGCTACACCAGAGCCCGGCCTGGACAAGCCCAGGATCTCTCAGATAGATCCGCTCAGGGCAGAGGGAGCTGGGGGCTTTTCCCCCCCAGCTGTCTGACCTGGTGTCTCATACAGCCCACAGGGCTTTTTGGCTCAGCTGAAGTGGAGGGGGAGGGGCACCAGCACCTCCCACACAGAAGAGACCCTGAAGGCCTAAAGCTTTCTAATCGCAACCCAAAGGTAGGGTCCCCAAATAAAAATAAATTTCCACACCCAGGACAAGACCTCAGTCCCTTGCTATCCTCCACAGGATAAATGAGAAGAGTGGGACTCTCAGGGGGTGCCCAGATCTCCCAAAGCATGGAAACCAAGACAGGAGGGATGTCTTGAAATGAGGGACAATTGCCTCTTAGGGGGCCAGCCTTTTCTAATCCCTCTTCCCAGAACTCAGGCTCCTGGCCTCTGGCCCCTGGATCTCCTCTGAAGACCATTCACAGCCATATCAGGAGAGGGAAGCCATGATCTTAGCACCCAGGCCTGGCCAGTTACTATCTGGAAGGTCAAATAACATGATTGCCATGGGCGCTTTTTGTCCAATGCAGCCTGTGTCCCTGTGATTTGTACTAGAAATAGCTGTTAATTCCATTTGTTAGGGAAAAAGGGAGACTAGGCCTATACCCAATTGGAACCCATGGACTGGAGGCTATGGGGGGCACTCAGCTCAGTGTCCCAGACGTTGCTTCCTCCAATGGCACTGGAAGGGTAGGTTCGAGATGTCTGAAAGGCAGCTGGAGGCACAACATTAGAGGCCAGCAGAGAGAATTCTGAGCCAGGCACTGATTGGCTGGTTGGCCAGGCTGCCGGGCTCCTAACATCCTGGAATCTGGGCAGCAGCCTGTGGACTGGCTCTTCTGAGTTGTGGTGGGCTCTCCCTGGTCCTTGGTCACTGCTGGCTTATCCGCACCGTCATCTCCTCTGTTGCACTGAAGCCATATGGCCTTACAAAGCCAAGATGGGGCCAGGTTCAGAGGCCCAAGTCTGTGTCATGTCTCAGAACCCTTGGTAAATGGTTGAAACCAGCAAAGACTGCCATTTCTGCCACAGGACATCTCCAAAGTGCTGTGGTCCAAAGGTAAAATGACAGATGATAGACCTTAGATATTTGCTCAACAGAGACCCAAGGCCTTAATGATATTTTAAAAAATTAAGCTAATAAATTAGCTTGCCCTAGAATGTTGAACCTAAAATTTTCTAATAGCAGGGGGTTCGTTTCTATTCTTTTATAATGCTGTCAGTGTCTCAGACAGTTACAACATAAATTTGTATTATCTCACACTCTCGGCAGGAAATAATGAGGAAAAAAGTGGTTTTGACAAATAATTATGAGCGAGCTGATCTGAATTCAGAAGAGCAGATAATGTGTTTTGAGGATTTAACAAATCTTATCTACTTAATGATCTAGAATGTGACTCTGTGGCAATCCTGGCGTGAGGGTCTTGGGCAAATCCATGAGGATGAAATGCGCCTCTCGAGCCCATTTGTGTGCTTTGCGGGGGAGGGGGGGGAACTCTGGCGTCCATCGGCACATGCAGATTTTGTCATTTACAGCGGTCTTAGTGATCGAGCTCCAGGTCGCCTCTTGGCCCAGCAATAAGGAGGCGGTCTCTGAACTCTGGCTTTACCAAAAGGGACAGGCTACCCAGAGCCATCCCTATGCACAGCCCTTGGTCCTCCGAATGGCCCATGTCCTGCAGAATCACTGGCGTGGAGCTGGAAGGTATGGCAGTGAGCACTTGTCCAAAGCCTCCCTGGAGAAAGAATCTCTACGTATACTAAGAGACAGCAAATGAATGTCTCCACATAGGAAGGATGCCCCCAAGGTCGTAATAACACCAAAGGGCAGCTTCATCTTGGGGAATCTTTCTACACAGAGAGGTACACAGAAATGGCACCTGGACCAAGCCGGTGTAAAGTTCTCAATGTGTCTCAAGAAAAGGCAAAGACCGTAGGCTTCCAGCTTGAACCAGTTGACCAAAGGCTCAACGATCTGCATCTCCACACTGAGCATTAAGCTGTCCAGGGAGAGGGGCTGACTCTGCCAAAGGCTGAGTGGTCCCCTTTCATCCAGGCTCATGTCAGGCTGGGAAACCCAACGTCAACATGTAGCACACACTTGGAGGACAGATCTCCTCCAGAGGTGGCTGCTATGCCAGATGAGGAGGAGGGGGCTTGAGACAGACACCTGCAGTGCTCTTGGTCACAAGGTCCCCAATGGACAGAAACCCTTCTGGAAGAAGCTGGCATCTCAGCCATCGTAAAGCTGCTAATAGGCATGTGCCCCTACACATTGTGAATGCATCAAGTGTGGCTGATGCCTTCAGGGAGTTTATGAAGGAGCAGGACCCAGGAGCCCTCTGGCAACCTCTGTGAACCCAGCTGTCATGAGGGGTCTCTTAAAGGATTGGAGTTAAAGTTATGATAGGGACCAGGTCATTATCTTCCGGAATGACTTCAGCATTATCTTTCAAGGGGCTGTGATGAATGCAGATTCTGTAGCAGGCTGCAGACATTTAGCACCTACTGAATGCCGATGAGGCATGAGCTGGGATCCAGAATCTCACATTGGAAGCTCCTTGTCCTTTGTGGCCTGACAGACAGAAACACATTCAGGAAAAGGCTGTGAACATCCCAGAGACTTCTTGGTCATCACTAATGACAGAAATGTCACCCCAAACACTGACACAATATAGATGTCAACAGGCAAATGCTCACAAATCTGTGGGATAGACAGACCTCCCCAAGGGGTGCAGCATTCCTCTTTAAGGGGAGACTGCTCCTGGTTCTCTTTCTTCCTTTGATCAACTCTCCCTTGTGGCAGGTGGTTAATTTGGTTGCCAGATACTCCATGAGGGGCTGGAGAGAACAGCAGGCTCCTTCCCCTACCCTGAAGGTGGTCCCATTGTGCCCAGGCACCAGGGTCACTGTGTGTACTCATGTGTGTATGGGTATGTATATGCATGTGTGTGGGTGTATATGCATATAGATGTGTGCAGGTGTGGGGAGATTTGAGGCTATGTATGCCTGTGCATGTATATGTGTGTGTGTGTGTGTGCCTGTGTGTGTGTATGCATGGGGGTGTGCATGTGTTTGTAGTTGTGCATGTCAGTGTGTGGAGCAGGTTGTGACTATACTCTGCTTGGGGCACTACCGAAGGCTGGGAGTTTGGAGAGGAGCTTCCAGGCTGTGGATGACCCTGCATGCCACTCAAGTCTGCTGCAGATTTGGAGAGGTGGGGCAGAGCAGGGCAGCTCCGAAGTTTTTATGAAAATATTTACTGACATAAAGGCCCCATTACCTGTAGCTCATGGGTAACAGATGGATTCAGGCTTGGAAGGAAATGGAGAGAAATCATCTTCCTCACAATAGCAGATCCATTCCCCACTTCAGCAGCTCTGGCCTTGGCTGTTAGAGGCTGACACAAGCACTTGTGAAACTGCATCTTCAGGAAACCTGTAGAGCTCATCACTTGGGCGTCTCAGCTCTGGGGGAGAATACGGGCCTCAATGTGGATGGATGTGTGGCCAGGGGCCAGAGGACAAGGCCTAAGACTTCAGTGAGACCCCAGGGCCATCGTCCCCTCTGCTCCAGCTGTTGCCTCACCCTCTTAGGGCCACAGCATTATGGTGGCTGAGAATCCCAGAAGGTCTGAGTTGGAAGGAAGGGCCCTTGGAGTGAGTAGCCCAGGCTCTTCTGGGCCAGAACCTCCTTCAGTCTCTGCAGTCCATGAAGACACAGTGAAGGGGAGACCCCCACCTGGAGAGGCAGCTTAGGGAAGTGTTCCTGACCTCCAGCCTGAATCTGCCTTTCTGGAGTTCTCTCTCTATTTCCCTACATGCCAGACGCTTACGGTCAAGCAGCACAAGACTAAAAAATAAAAAAAATAAAAATAAAAATAATTGATGGTGATGATGAAGGCAACCACCACCACCTTTTCTGGTATCTACCGTTTAGATTCCTCAAGTAGCTGCTGTGTCCTTTCCCTCAAGTCTTCTCTTCCCCAGGTTGAACACCTTCAGTTCCTTAAACAAACCCTCCCCTGCTTTTAGAGATGGTCCTGGCTACTCAGGGAAGCCGGTCCTGCTTTTCCCCAGAGGCCCTGCTGGGAAGTAATGACTAGTGATCCCATGGGCCCCAGAAGCCGGTGTGGAAAAAAAGTAGGGGAAAAATCACCCCAAGGTGTGTGTATCCTCAATTTGTCATTGTTGCTGTTAGGTCATCTGATTGTGTCTGACTCTTCGTGACCCCAGGGACCCCAGCATGCCAGACCCTTCTATCCCCCACTATCTCTGGAAGTCTGTCCAAGTTCCTATTTGCAGCTTCCATGACACTATCTATCCATCTCCTCTTCTGTCATCTCCTTTCCCTTTGGCCTTCAATCTTTCCTAATACCTGGGTCTTTTCCAAGGAGTTCCATCTTCTCATGATGTGGCCAAAGGACTTAAGCTTCGGCTTTAGATTTTGACTTTCCAGTGATAAAAAAGCTGATATAAATATTTTTGTACATATAAGCCCCCCTCCTCCCATTTTAAATCTCTTTGGGATACAGACCTAGCAGTGGTATTGCTGGGTCAGAGGGTATAAACAGTTTTCTAGTGCTTTGGGCATAGTTCCAAATTTCTCTTCAGAATGGTTGGATCAGTTCACAACTCCACCAACAGTCTTGCCACTCTTCTTTTTTTGTTTTTGTTTTTGTTTTTAGTGAGTCAATTGGGGTTAAGTGACTTGCCCAGGGTCACACAGCTAGTAAGTATTAAGTGTCTGAGGCCAGATTTGAACTCAGGTACTCCTGCCTCCAGGGCCAATGGTCTATCCACTGCACCACCTAGCTGCCCCCCCCCCTTTTTTTGGTTGACTTTTTTTTTTAGTGAGGCAATTAGGGTTAAGTAACTTGCCTAGGGTCACACAGCTAGTAAGTGTCAAGTGTCTGAGGCCAGATTTGAACTCAGGTCCTCCTGACTGCAGGGCTGGTGCTCTATTCACTGAGCCACCTAGCTGTCCCTTTGCCACTCTTCTTAATCTCTTCTATTTCTGTTAAGTCCCTACTGGTTTTATCTTTTATCATGCCAAATTTTGCATGAAACTTTCCCTTGCTATTTCTAATTTTCTGGAAGAGATCTCTTGTCTTCTCCACTGATTGTTTTCTTCTATTTCATTGCTCATTTAGGAAAATCTTCTTTCTCCTTGCTATTCCCTGGAATTCTGCCTTCATTTGAATGTAGCTTTCCTGTTTTCCTTCCCCTTTTGCTTTCCTTCTTTCCTCAGCTATTTGGAATGCCTCATCAGACTGCCATTTTGCTTTCTTGCTCTTCTTTTTCTTTGGTATTTTTTGTCCCTATCTCCTATACAATATTTTGAACCCTCTGTTCATAGTTCTTCAGGCATTCTATTTATCAGATCTAATCCCTTAAATCTATTCACTTTCACTTTATATTCATAAGGGATATTATTTAAGTTATATCTATATGGTCTGATGATTTTCCCTACTTTTTTTCAATTTAAGTCTGAATTTTATAATAAGAAGCTCATGATCTGAACCACAGTCAGTTCCAGGTATTATTCGAATGAACTGTATAGAGCTTCCATTCGTCTTTGGCCAAACCACTTCATCAGTACTGGAATTGTTCAGTTGTTTTTCAGTCATGTCCGACTTTCTGTGATCCCATTTGGGGTTTTCTTTTTCTATTTCTTTTTCTTTTTTTCCTCACCTAATTATCCATGCTTCCAAAGAGAACATGTGAAGTTCTGAAAGTTAGGAGATTTGTCTACTCTGCCTGCGCCTGCCACCACACCTTGTTCCTGAACCAAAAAAGTGATCCTCAGTCTGTTCCAGTGGAAGCTTCCAACAAGACTGGAAGAGGGATGGTCCCCACACACAGCTCCAAGCTAATTGGCTTGTCCATTGATTGACATGACTTACAGGTGGTCTATGAATAGACGTAACTTCCAGAAGCCAGGAAGCTTCTGGATGCTAGTCACATGCTTTCTTTTCAGGGGGGCATCACCCTGGTTATCACAATGTCTTTCTCAGCAGGGGGTGGCACCCTGATTCTCACATGCCCTTGATGCAAGTAGGGAAATTAAGAGCAGAGGCCAGTTTAGGGAGAGAGGCAATAAGTTCTGTTCTGACCACCGTGAGTATGATGCTCTAGGATATCCAGGTAGAGATGCCCAGCAGGCAATCTGTGATGTGGGATTGGAGTTTAGGAGAGAGATGATGTTGATGGAGGGTTCTGATCAGTCAATCCCCTCTCATCCTCCCCAGCTGATAATGTCACAAAAAGTAAGGGTGAAGATGGATAGGGCATTACAATATTCTTTTATGAAGTGGGAACAAGTTCTTCCTTGATTGAATTTGAAGGACAAAGGCTGGGCCACATATTTGATGACCCCTTAGAAGTCTTAACCCCACCTGTCCTGAGAGAGTGCAGTCTGGGAGCAGAGCTGTGGGCATGACTGGAAGTAGAGGTGAGGAGAGTACCCTCTTGGCCATGATATCTAGTAATAGAGTGACACACCCAGGAAGAGACACCCATTTAGCACTTCACCATTTAGTCAGTTTGAGGGGCAGTTAAATCCCTCAAACAATACATGGTTACCTTGTATAATCATTCAGAAAATCCAATGGGTTCAAATCAAAGGCATCTGATGAAAGGACAGTGAGAAAAAATAGTAATGAACTATTTCTCCCACAAACATGGGCAGCCCCTCCCACAAAATAAACACCATTAGAAAGAATGAACATATTTCAGTGAAAAAAAGGATGTTCAGGTATTCATAATGAAAAGACCTGAACTTGATGTGGGATGGAATTTGGGGTCAAATTGATCGTGGATTGTCTCAAAAGAATGACAAGACTCAGTGACTCACTTTCCCAAGTTTTACTGCAATACTGTGAGTGATCACAGGGAGAGAACCAGAAAAGCAGAAAGGTATCTCTCAAATAAGGAAAGATAGAAAGTTATATTTATAGTATGGATAAATTGATTATCAGTGTCATTATAATAATTATTATAATAAACAATATGATATAATAGTTATAATATAATATAATATAATAATGTCATAATAATCTCCACTTTAGGGAGGTACAGGGAGGGCTTATCCTACTTTGGACTTCTTGGGGTCCTAAGCCAACCCCCAAGGTGGTAGCTTTTTCAGTGGAGGTGTGTTTTGGGGTTTACAGGTCTTGAGGTGAATCTGGGGACAAATTTGGCCTTTTCTGTGCATGTCTCTTTCTGGTTTCCATGGCTAGTTTCAAAATATCTCAATTTTTCTTTTATGTCTAGTCTTAAGTTTCTATGGCCTGTCATTTTTTTGTTGTTACAGTCTCAGGTCTTCATGGTCTCCCTCCCTCTGTTCCCGTTATGGGTACTGATTACTGTGGGTATGAGAACCTAGCATCCTGACTTGTAAGTTATCCATTAACTGGGATCTGAATCCCTCTTAGAGCTCATATTTGAATTAGAGCTGGGGGTCTTAGGTTTTTCTATTAACCCCTTTTTGCCTCCTACATCATTCAAACTGAATGGAAAATTTGACTTTCAAATACAAGACAAACATAAAAAGGTAAACGGGAAAAAGAAATTAAGAGGGATGTTAAAAGTTTAAACTGTTTACTTTCCTACATGGGAAGATGATATGTCTAACTCATAAGAACTTTCTCCGTATTAGGGCAGATGATAGAAATAAATTTAGACAGAGAGCACAGGCAAGAAGTGATTATGAAGGGATGATATCTACAAATAATTTATTTTTTGTTTATTTTTTTTGTGGGGTGGTTGGAGTTGGGTGACATGCCTGGGGTCATGCAGTGGGTGAATGTATTGTGTCTGAGGCCAGATTTGGGCTAGGGTTCTCCTGGGTCCAGGGTGGGTGCTTTGTCCACTGTGTCACCTAGCTGCCCCATGATAACATCTTTAGGATAGAATTAAGAAGTGAGAGGAATACACTAGGGGAGGGAGAAGAGGAGAGGTAGAATGGGGTGAAATCCCACATGAAGGAAACAGGTAGGGGCTTATGGAATGGGGGGAGAGGTGGGAGAGGAGCAGGGCAGTAAATGAACTTTACACTCATCAGAATAGGATCAAAGACCTTAATCTCATCAGAGTTGACTCAAGGAGGGATAACATACACACCCAACTGGGTAGAGTAATCTATTTAAGATGGGCAGTAAATGAGCCCTACACTCATCAGAATTGGCTCAAAATTCAATTCAAGGCTTAATTGTCTAAATTCAAGGAGGGAATAGCATACACCCTCAATTGGGTGGAGTAATCTATCCACCCTGCAGGAAAATAGGAGGGGAAGGGGATAAGGAGGGAGGAGTGAAGGAAGGGAAGGCAGATTGGGGGAGGGGGCAGTCAGAAGCAAATCCCTTTTGAGGAGGGATAGGGTAAAAGAAGATAGATAATAGAGTAAATATCATGGGGAAAGGAATAGGATGGAGGGAAACAGTTAACAATAGTAATTGTGAAAAAGAGAAAAGGAAAAAATTGTACAAAAAATATTTATAGCCACTTTTTGTGGTGGCTAAGAACTGGAAATCAAAGGAATGTCCATCAATTGGGGAATGACTAAACAAGCTGTGGCATTATGATTGTAATGGAATATTATTGTGCTATAAGAAATGACAAGCAGGATGATTTTAGAAAAACCTGGAAAGACTCATATGAACTGATATATAATGAAGTGAAGTGAATCAGTAGGACATTGTGCACAGTAACAGCAACATTGTTCTATGAGCAATTGTGAATGACTTAACTACTCTTATCAATACAATGATCCAAGACAATCCCAAAGGACTATTGATGAAGCATACTATCCACCTCCTGAGAAAGAACTGATATTGATTGAACACAAACTAAAAAAAAGAGCACTTGTGGATTGTACACATATAACCTATGTCAGATTGGTTGTTGTTTTGTGGAAGGGGGAGGAAAGAGGGGGAGGGAGAAAAATTTGGAACTCTAAATCTTATAAAAATGAATATTGAAAACTACCTTTACATGTAACCGGAAACAAACAAATAAATAGATAGATTAATAGATAGATAAATACATTTTTTTTTTAAAGAAAGAAAGAATGAACATGTGCAGGGCATACCTGAGTTCAGGGCAACTCTTGAATTCTGGCCACTAAAGCCATAAAAGGGTGCCCCTCCAGGGCTTGCTCCTTTCCTTGCAGCTGGCTGCTCAGCTGGGTTGTGGTCTCTGCTGCTACCTTGCTGGGTAATGCTCAGATGGAGGCAGATGGATGGATGGATGGATGGATGGATGCCGAAGGAATCTTGTCCTTGAAGAACTCAGCTGAAACCTTTGACTCCTTTTTCAAGGAAAGAATGTGTGTGCTGCCTGGCTCTTTGGTCTTGAGGCCTTTCCCTCTTATTGTTCAGCCCTCCCTTACTTAAATCCTATTAGGTGCAAGTTGGGACATCACCCTGATGTCATGGTCCTCTTTGAGAACAAAGGACAAACAACAACATCTGTAGAAAAGCCAGGAACCCTCACCTGGAATCTGCAAGAAGCCTCCCTCCATCTGGCTCCCTCAGAGTCCAGGCTATAAAGTCTCTCATCTCCAAAAGAAAGTTTTCAGCTTCAGACATTCAGCTCTTTAAAACAAAGAACAAGACCTTCCTACACACACGCAGACCATCCTCAGACTTGTCTCTTGCAGATTCTGCTTCCTGGTCCCTGGGCTTGGAGTCTCCACTCCATCTTGGGGTGAGGGCTCCCCAGAAAGAGGGGAGTGATTGATGTACTCAAATCATACCACTTAAAGCAAGTGAGAAGATGGCCAGACAGTAAATCCCACTCACAGACCTTAGACTGTGTCCTTTGGACTGTAGTAATTTTGGGGAAAAAAATTGTATTGGGAGAGGCTGAGGAAACTTGACCATGCCCCTGGGGTCATCTACAAATTACCGGGCTAGTTGGAACAGCATCCCCTATTCCAGCCCTGCTGGGGAAGCAAAGGTTGTACT
Organism: Dromiciops gliroides; assembly: GCF_019393635.1. Classification (NCBI taxonomy): domain Eukaryota; kingdom Metazoa; phylum Chordata; class Mammalia; order Microbiotheria; family Microbiotheriidae; genus Dromiciops; species Dromiciops gliroides. The sequence continues at coordinate 664,217 of NC_057863.1, read as the reverse complement.
GGGCTGGGGCAGGAGATAATAAGGTAAGCATTGGCCCCACAAGCTTCTCAGAGAAGGCCTACAGTGCAGGAAGTCCCAAAGAAAGGTGGCTGAGTTTCCCAAGTTCCCCTTCCTGTGGGTGCCTGTCTAGATACTATTTTACCTCAACCACAAAGAGGCTTGGGGTGAACTTGAGATAGAAATGAAAAGTTGGAAGAGAGCCCAACTCTGCCTAAATGTTCAGTTTTCTAACAAGGGGATCAGAGCGTTGTGACTGATATCATAACTTTTTGTCTAAATAAACCCTCTAAAGTAAGAGAGAAGAGAGTTGTGTGCACCTCAGCGTCAGTTCTATTGCTTTGGGCTTAAAGGTAGCTTGGCTCTATCCAGACATCCCAAAGTTTTTTTTCTTTTCTTTTCTTTTTTTTTCTCTCTCTCTTTCTTTTTTTGCGGGGCAATGGGGGTTAAGTGACTTGTCCAGGGTCACACAGCTAGTAATTGTCAAGTGTCTGAGGCCGAATTTGAACTCAGGTACTCCTGAATCCAGGGCCCGTGCTTTATCTACTCAGACTTCCCAATGTGAATCCTCGAGGCCCCGTAATCATCCAGGTAAGGTAACTGCCAAACAGCGCCCCCGCCTCCCCCACCATATTTTCAAGTCCAAGTCTCTGACACTCCTGCAGAGGAGGGGCAGGGAAAGGCACCGAGACGAACCAGCCCAGGGGACAAAGGAAGGCATTGTTCTCCCCTCCTGCTCAGACGCATGTCGAGATTCCCAGAAAAGCCCCAGGAGGGATTGAGGCCGGGCACCTTCACCTCAGTCATCTATTTCCCCCATAAGTTTGGTGTTTTGTGTCTAGAGCTGTCTCGTTAAAGAAAGTAATGGCAGATTTTAGTTCCCAAGGGAAAAAACGGGGGAAAGGCTGAGCAGCAGATGGGTGGCACTGTGGGACAGCTGGCTCGATCTCCGGCCTGGCAGCTCTGCTCGGGCTCCAGGGTGCCGGGGGATGGTGAATCCCAGCAGGGCCAACACTGGCAGGGACCGAGGGCCCGGCTCTGCTCAGGCACACGCTGAATACAGAAGGAATCTGGGAGCCTTTCTCACCCGGACTCTCGGCGCTGGGAAGGTGCGGGGAGGACTTGCTTGCCCTCTGCTGGGGGATTTCCCTGCTGTTTGCCGTGGGGAGGAAGGAAGTCTGGCTTGGTACTCAGCACAGCCACCGTGCCCACCTGGGTGTAAGTCGGACGCAGGCTGCAGACAGCGCTGTTTGCACCCCGAGTCCTGCGGGGTGCTAGTAGGAGGCCCCCCCAGAAACAAAGGGCGAAGGCATTGTGGCAGTGGGTGGGGCACTCGCCCCCAGCCGTCTGTGGCCAGAGCAAGGGCGAGCCCTCGGGAATACCTGGCAGAGTCTCGTGAGGAGACAGCCTTCTCAGTCCGCACGCACAGCTGCGGGGAGGCGCCGTGACAGCTGGAGGCGTGGGATAATGAGCCTGGAGGATGGGGCTGTGAAAACGAGCTGCCACTAATGTTTCTCGAGTACCCTTTAAAAGCATCAACTGTGACAACGCCGAGGCTGCGGCCAAAGAATGGAAACACAGATGCTTCGTGGGGGAGGGAGGACGCAGCTCCTGACTCACTCGAGTCTTCCCGCCTCCTCCAGGGGGTGAATCACCCGACACCTGGGACTTCACTGGGCTGGACCGGGGAGGAGCCGCCGGCTAGTCCTGAATCCCGGACCACAGGCTCCTGAGGATCGGGAGCGCAGGTCTCCCAAATGCGCCTGTTTCCCGCTTTCCCCCACGGTGCCTGGGTCTGCCCCTGGGGCGTCCCCTTACACTTGGTGGCCCTTCAGCTCCTGGAGTCAGCTTTGACGTTGTCCAATCCTAATTCCTTTTCTAAAACTGTAACTAAGCTGTGACCTTTCCTCTACAAGTGCCCAGGGACTGCAGGATTGCACATTGTAAGACCTTGAGAATGCTGCCCGATGGCACCGCCAAAGTTCTGAAGGCTGAAGAAGGAGGAGTTCCCCAAATTTGGCCCCAAGCCAACTCCTAGAGCATCTGAAGGCGTTTGGCCCTGGCACCACGGATCGCCAAGGTGGACAGAGAGAGACAGTGTCTACACAAGTGCCGAAGGCCTTCTGCTGAGTGACTGCTTCCAAGCAGGGAGCCCCACCTGGAGGAGAGCCCAGGGTGAGGCGCTGGGCAGTCACCATGAGGCCAGACCAGAAAAGAGCCTGAGCAATAGGACTGGTGCTCAATACCCATCAGGGAGCTCCTGGGCAGGCCCAAGGCTCTGGGGCCAGCTGGTAGGTCCCCATGTGGCCTCTGCAGGTGGGCCTCCTAGGGCACTCCTGAGCCTTACTCCTGGGAGCCCCATTCCTAGGAGCCCCACTCTTGGGAGCCTCACTCCTGGGAGCCCTACTCCTGGGAGCCTCACTCCTGGGAGCCCCTTTCCTGAGAGTTTTTCTCAAGCTCTAGGGAATGGCCTCAGGTGGATGCTAGAGATGGCCCGTGCATCTAGCTGGGATGTGGTGGTCCTAGAGGCCTCCCTCAGGGGTTTACCCTACCTAAAGGGAATTACAACAAGATCCCCTCCTCCCCTGCCTGACTCAAACATCTGCACCCAATGGGTCAGCACTTGTGAAGGGCTTCCTGTGCCAGATAGAGGAATTCTGCTTCGAGACCATGGAGACCACCTGGAGCTTCCTGAGCAGGGGAGGCACACTGTCACACCCGTGCTTTAGAAGCATCACTATGGCAGGAGAGTGGGGGATGATTTGGAAAGGGAAGGGGCTGGAGGCAGGGAGGCCCCAATCATTCTACTTTTCCCTGGCTCAATGAATGTCTCTTTGTGCTGCAGCCTCCTTGGCTCTCAATGCCCAGTCTGCTCCAAGCAGGGTTCCTGTCCCACCCACCCTCCCTTGTGGAGCACAAGAAGCTGCTCCACCCCAAGCTGGTCCATTTGTCCCTCCCTTCCCTTGGATAGGGCTTCTTCCCACCTCTCCCAACCCCCTGGCCTCCCTCAGTCTCCCCAGCTAGTTGGCCTTGACATTCTTTGTTCATCCTTTGTGGTAGGGTGTCCTTTTTCCTGACCCTGGTCTGGGTGGGGCCCAACCTGCCCGTGGTGCCCGTGGCACTCACTGATAACCAAATCCCTAAGCAAATCCACTTTATGGAGCTATTTATCACTGTGAAATCCTACTTAACCCAAATCAATCAATCAGTGAACATTGATTAAGTGCCTGCCATGTGCCAGGCTTCAAGCTAAGTGCTTGAAGATACAAAAAGAAGCAAAAGACAGTCCCTGCAAACAGTTCCATATAGAAAAGACAGAAACAGGCCCTGGAATGAAGAGAGCTCAGAAGGCAGGTCTGGAGGAGGGTCCAGCAAAAGAGACAGAGAAGGGGCAGCCAAAGAGGGAGGAAGAGAACCAGAGTAGGGGAGGCACTGAAAACCCAGAGGAGAGAGTGACCAACAGCATCCAAGGCTGCCAAGAGGTCAGGGAGAATGGAGAAAAGGTCATTGGATTGGGGGACAAAGAGATCACTGGGAACTCCATTCCACTTTTGGTGGAATGGTGAGGTCAGAAGCTAGAAGAGAGTGAGAGGAGAGACAGTGAAGACACCTAGTGTACACACCCTTTGGGAGGAGTTTGGCTACAAAGGGCAGCAGGGAAGGAGTTGGCAGAGAGGGAGAGGTTGAAGATAAGTGACAGAGTGGGGATGGCAGAGGGGGAGATCTGCTACAGGAGATGGGATGGAAAGGGATCACTTGAAAGCTGGGAATGATCCAAGGCTGAGATTTGGCTGGGCACAGTCGGAGGTATGATCAGGGGGTCTGAAATTTGAGAGAGGACAGTGTAGACTTAAATTGATTCACCAAGGAGTTAGGATGGGGAAAAGAGGCAAGAGGGGCCCTTGTGGGGTCCATGGACAACAGTTACCATGACTTTGATTAGATAGTAAAGAGGAATGGCATGAATATCCAAGACAGAGAGGTCACTGAGTGATGGAGGAAGGAGCAGAGCCTGGAAGTGGCGATGGGCAGCAAGGAGGATTCCTGTTTCCCCACCTTGACTGGTGAGCTGAGAAGAGTGAGTGAAGGGGCTTGACCTTTATCTTCTGTGCAAGCACCCGAATCACTGAGAAGTCAGCGGCTGCCTGGCATTTACCCACCCTAGGAGGAATCCCACACACAAAGAAAAATGCTACCAGCAGCTCAGCAGGCACACTCTCCAGGAGAGCCACCAGCTTGGTGGGTGCCTCATACAGCTTTAAGTTTATCGATCCTCCTTTGCTTGGGACCCTGGCTGGAGATGAACTATATCCTGCCAAACCCTAATGCAAACAGAAGCCTCCCTGGGATCTGAAATGGCCATCTGTGTAATTAAATCAAACTTGCCCTTCTTTCTGCCTCTTCTTTCCTCTCCCTCATGATAGAGGTCGGGCCACACTGTACCCCCTCCCTGGATCCAGAGTCTGTCCACAGAGACTCAGAGAAGATGAAGTAGCCCACCCCAAACCAGCCTCAGACAGCTTGTTAACAGACCCCAGCAGCAGATCGTGCCTATGTTTAAACAACCACAACAATTCAGGGTGAGATTTGTCCAAAGGAGCTGATCCCAAACTGGGTCTGTCTCACGTCTTTTGAAGGTATGTCATTTGATGGGGCTCCCTGGGCCTGCGGAAGGGGAGCCAGGCAGCAGATTCACCCCACAGACAGAAACCCTGTGATACAATGGAGAGAGTCCAAGAATTGGGGCAAGAAGCCTTGGGTTCAAGTTCTGCTTTTGCCCTTTGTAAAATGGGGGGTGGACTCTGTTTGTTCTTAAGAACATCACCCTCGCATTAACATCAGCAGAAGTGGGTGATCCCCCTTCCCCCTTGGGAGGCTGCTATTCTAGAGGCTGCTTCTCTAATGCCTCCAGAAGGCCAGCTGCCCCCACCCTCGTGAGGCCAGAGATCTGTTAAAGATCAGAATGTAAGTTGTCTCCAGTTTCAGTTCTTATGCGGTGAGTGGGAACATTGGCTGGTGGCTCACCTGGAAAGCTTCTATGCACAGCTCTCAAGGCCTCCTCTGCCCCACAGCTGTTGAGGAGGGGAACAGGGCCCTGGGCACAAATCCTACTCCCCCCCCCCATACACAAAAGTCCAGGTATGAGGAGAGGAGGGTCTTCAGCAACAGAGGAGAGGAGGTGGCATATTGGAGAGATGGGGCAAAGGTGAAATCAATAGGCCTGGTCCCAGATTGGAAATGGGGATTCTACTGTAAATTTCATCTATGACCTGGTCTCCTCCATTATAAAGCAGGCATGTCTCAGGACTCATCCACTGTCTTTGGATCTCCAGTGCCTAGTATTCTGCCTGACACATAGGAGACCCCTGGTAGATGCTTGTTGGAAGAATAGGGGGTTAATCTGAGGCTGCAAACCTGGGCAACCAGAAGGCTGGTTACTCCCTCAACAGAATTTAGGAGGAAGGGTCTGGGAACACAGACGGACGCCCTTTTGGACAATCCAACTTGGACAAGCCTTTTGTGTGTTGGGTGGGCTCTGTGGGGGGCCTCATGGCAGGGTCATTGGATTGAAGACTTAGGAAGGGACCCTAGAGATCATGGTGACCAGCCCTTCCTTTCACAAATGAGGAAAGTGAGGCCCAAAGGTCTTCAAACTAGAAGAACCTAGATCCTCTCAGCATTGTGCCTATTCTGTGGGGCTTGAAGGAGGAGGACTGGATATCAAGTGCATTCCTGCTTTCCCCTTGTTGGAAGCCTAGAATTTCAGGGTCTTGGCTGCCTCATTTTTTGTTTTGTGTTTTTTTTTTTGTGTGTGGGGCAATGAGAGTTAAGTGACTTGCCCAAGGTCACACAACTAGTAAGTGTCAAGTGTCTGAGGCTGGATTTGAACTCAGATCCTCCTGAATCCAGGACCAGTGCTTTATCCACTGTGCCACCTATCTTCCCCCGGCTGCCTCATTTTTTCTGGCTTGATCCAGTCCATGACAACCGAGCTTGGCTCATTCACGGTGCCAAGGGATTCCTTGGACAGCTTTGGGCAGGGCCAGTAGTGTGGATAATGGAGCCCAAACAGCCTTTGGAGCTGGGGGGCTTCCCTGCCAGTTCTTCTCTGGGTTGAGGGCCAGCCATGGAGCATGGAAACCTCCCCCAGTGTCTGTGCCCTTCATTTCCCCTCCTTGTTTCTGCCTCTTCAGCATCTTCCCTGCTCCCGAATACATGTAGATGCCTGTTTCTGCATCAATCAACGCTGAATTGGGCACATTCTTCCCTGTCACCTCTAAGTCTCCTTAGTCAAGGCAGACTCTTAGGAGCAGTTGTGCACATTGTCTGCTCCTACTGGAAGATGCTGCAGGGTCCTCATCGGGGTAGATTCTTGAGGGAGCACATCAGGGAAGCTGCTATCCCTCTCCCCTGGCAGATTCCATAGCACCTCACTAGGGACAGGCTCAAGGAAAGACTCAGGGTGCCCATGTCCCTCTCTCAGTGTGGCTCTCTGTTGGATCTCTGTGCTGGATGGTTTGTTGGATCATGCGAGGCACCATGCATTCAGCAACCCCCAAATGAGTGCCTATGCCAGGGTCAGAGAAAGGTGGGACCTAAAGCTCATTCTGCCTTCTCCCCACCTGAGCAGAATGGCCTTGACTCTGCCTCTGAAGCCCTCAGTAACATTCCTCCTGCAGTGGCTGTCTCATTCAGGGAATAGCCTGTAAGAGCTCTACACAGTCTTTCTGCTGTGACTCTCTGTGGTGTCCCCAAAGACTCTGCTCATAGAGCCCCAGCTCTGTGGCTTCCTGCAGCTGCCTGGAAGGTTCAATGTAGGTGACTGGAAGCAGGCTGAGTTTGCTTTCCAAGGACCAGCCAGAGGGCAACATGGTGGCCCCTGGGCATCACTCATCAGTGTTCATCACTAACAGATGCTTAAAATGTATCATGAGTTAGGCCCAGACTTAAACAGGAAGGGGAAGACAGTGGGATGAGATTCACTTAACAGATGATGGAGCAGCCAGCAGGCTGACCATGGAGCAAAGGGAGAACCAGGGGAAAGGCTACCCTAGAAGAGAGGCCTGGCCATTCAGGAGTTGGTCACATGGTGAGCATAAAGGTCATGAGGGAAGATGAGAAGATGTGTTCCCTGGGCTCTCTGCCATGGCAAGAGAGAGGGAGGGGGCTCATGGGTGAGTGCTGGGCATCATGGCTCATAGCAGTTGGGGGGGCAGCAGTTGGGGGTCCCCCAGCCAGGGGAGTGTTTTATGTGGAGCTCAGTGCTCCATGGGGGTAATGGGCAGGCAACATTTCAAAGAGCAGTGATTAAGGGTCCCACCACACAAAATGTCTTGGGAATTTTGGCCAGAATCATTTCCACGACTAGCAAGAGCATAGAGATGATCATGGAGCTGATGAAGGGGGGCAGCAAGAAAGAGAAGAGAAAGTCTCACATGGGTCCCTGCGGGATGCCCACATCAGATGGGGTGGGGGGAGAAAGTTGAGGGTGAAGCAAAGGGTGGCCAGATGGTTTGAAGGAGGAGCAGATGAGACCAGTCACGGATGCTACAGGAGAGAACGTCGGAGCGGCCATGGGCAGCAGGACAAGGGGCACATGGAGCCAGGAGGAGACCATGAGTCCTGGTGAGCAGGGTCATCTCCTCAGACTCCCTGAGTCTGCTGAGTGCAGATGAGTCTGGAGCCAAGGTTGGAGCGCAGTTTGGCAGAGATGGTTGAACCCAGGTATCCCTGAGATTTATTTCTCCAATAATCCTGTCACATGGTGTTCTATTGAATTTTTAAATCTACTGCCTTTAATTGAGGCACTAAAGCCATATTGTAGGAAGGATAAAAACAGATACTTAGCAGTGACAATATAGTAAAATATTAATAAATACGGCACTCCTGTTTGCAGCTCCACTGCCGTCTGCTGCTTGCCGAGTGGAGCCTTTTACTTTTACGAGGCGGATGTCGCAGTAACTCACCCTCAGTCTGCCAACTAAGAGCCAAGCACAGCAAGCATTGCTTGGATGCTGCTTGGCTGGATGGAGGGCACTGGGTGGGTTCTGGACATCTTTAAAGGCCACATGGTGCCTGGCAGGGACAAGACCCACAGAGCCAGGGTGGAGTCTCCTCCCAGGGAGACACTGCCTAGACTGGAATTGGGGGCAGAGACTTCAGTCTGCACCCTGTCCTCATCTGTATGAACCCAGAGTCTGAGACTCAGGGGCATCCCAGCCTTTCTTTGTGGGAAACACCCCAGAGCCAGGGACCCTCCAGGAGCCAAGGGCTCGAGGTGGCCAAGCACCAGGTTGCCAGTTTTGCTTCTGCCCTAGGTCCAACCCTCCTCTATCCCTGCCCCTGCCCCTGCCCCTGGGACAGACCTCCAGGCCCTGGGAGTAGCTGGAGTAGGGTTCGGGATTCGATCCATTTACTGGCCATGGCACCATCTGGACCCTGGACCTGCTCTCTGCCATTTTCATTTCTTTGCCAGATCCCAGTGCCTGGGCTCTGGGTAAAGCAGAGGCTCAGGGGCTCCCAAGGGCAGCCCCCTTTCCTAGTAGTAAGAAAGGGTTCCAACAGAAGCACTTTCCATACAATGTGCTGTGAGTGCTTCATTTTTATGGGGTGGGGAGGAAAGCATTGGGCATTTTCTAGAGAATAGGTGCTCTCACTTTCACTTTGATCACAGAACCTGACTCGGCCACTTCTCTCCTGTTACCTTTCCTCAGCCATTCACAATGGAGGTCTGTTTCCTCAAGCCTGAGATGAAAGATTGGACAGTCCCATTATCCTCAGAGTCATCGATCCTCTTTGCCCCTGGGGCAAAAATTGTTGCCTTATCCAAGACAACAGGCTTTTCTTTTCTTTAATAATATTTTCTTTTGTTTTTTTCCAATTACATTTGAAGATAGTTTTCAACATTCATTTTTGTAAGATTTTGAGTTCCCAAATTTCCCCTCCCTCCCATCCCTCCCCCTTCCTGAAGCCAGCAAGCAATCTGATATATATTATACATAACAGTCATGTTAAACATATTTCCACATTAGTCATGTTGTGAAAGAATCAGAACAAAAGGGAAAAAACACAAGAAAGGAGAAACAATAACTGTCCCCCAAAAGTGAAAATAGTATGCTTTAGTCTGCATTCAGACTCCATAGTTCTTTTTTCTGGAAAGCATTTTCTATCATGAATCCTTTGGAATTGTTAAGTCCATCACAGCTGATCTTCACACAATGTTGCTGTTACTGTGTACAATGTTCTCCTGTTTCTGCTCACTTCAATGAGCATCAGTTCATGTCTTTCCAGGTTTTTCTGAAATCTGCCCACTCATCATTTCTTACAGCGCAATAGTATTCCATGACATTCATATACCACAACTTGTTCAGCCATTCCCCAATTGATGAGCATCCTCTCAATTTCCAATTCTTTGCTACCACAAAAAGAGCAGCTAGAAATATTTTTGTACATGGGTCCTTTTCACCTTTTTTATGATCTCTTTGGTATACAGACCTAATAGTGGCATTGCTGGGTCAAATGGTATGTACAGGGGGCAGCTAGGTGGCGCAGTGGATAAAGCACCAGCCCTGGATTCAGGAGTACCTGAGTTCAAATCTGACCTCAGACACTCGACACTTACTAGCTGTGTGATCCTGGGCAAGTCACTTAACCCTCATTGCCCAGCAAAACAAACAAACAAACAAAACAAATGGTATGTACAGTTTTATAGCTTTTTGGACATAGTTCCAAACTGATTTCCAGAATGGTTGGATCAGTTCACAACTCTACCAACAGTGGATTAGTGTCCCAATTTTCCCACATCTTCTCCGACATTTATCATTTTCCTTTTTTGCCATATTAGCCAACATGATAGGTGTGAGGTGGTACCTCAGAGTAGTTTAATTTTCATTTATCTAATCAAAAGTGATTGAGAACATTTTTTTCATATGGCTATAGACAGTTTTAATTTCTTTATCTGAAAACTGTCTATTTATATCCTTTGACTATTTATCATCTGGGAATGACATATTCTTACCAATTGACTCAGTTCTCCATATATTTGAGAAATTAGACCTTTATTAGAAACTCTGGCTGTAAAAATTGTTTCCCAGCATTCTGCATTCCTTCTAATCTTGGTTGCATTAGTTTGTGCAAAAGCCTTTTAATTTAATGTTATCAAAATGATCCATTTTGCATTTCATAATGTTCTCTATTTCATCTTTGGTCACAAATTGCTCTCCTCTCCAAAGATTTGACAGGTAAACTATTCAGTGGAATAGGTTAGGCACACAAAACACAGAGGTAAATTAATATAGCAATTAACTGTTTGATAAACCCAAAGACTCCAGCTTCTGGGAAAAGAACTCATTATTTTACAAAAACTTCTGGGAGAACTAGAAAATAGTGTGGCAGAAACCAGGCATAGACCAACATCTACCACTGTATACCAAGATACTGTCAAAATAGGTAGATATAAAGGTTGATACTATAGGCAAATTAGAAGAGGAAGGAATAGTTTACCTGCCAAATCCATGGAGCATAGGAAGAGGGGATGGCTCAGAGGGAAGGGGAATGAGCTCATTTGTTGAGTATGAGACATCTGTGGGACATGCAGTGAGGGTCATCCAATAGACAGCGACATGGGACTGAAGTTCAGGGGACAAGGGCTGATTATTCTTAGGACTGGGAATCCTGCCTCTGACACTCTATGTGTAACTTTGGGCCACTCCTCTAAAATGGGGGTAAGGAAAGAGATCATGCGGGTAAAGTCCCTGAAATAAGAGCCATAGAAAAGACCTGCACAGCCTGAGAGGTCAGAGACTGAGGACAAGAAGGAGCCTGGGAGCCATCACCTCCCTCCTCCCACCTTCAATTGGACCATAGTGGGAACCAAAATAGACCCTGTTTCTGGTGAATGCCACTGGAAGACCTGCAGTCTTCCCCCAGGGGACAGTTGCTGCTCCGGATATCTCCATGCCGTGCTGCCTTCCTCCTCCTCCTCTCCCTCCTCCTCCCTTTCCCTTTCTTCTCCTCCTCCTCTTCTTCCCCCTCCTCCCCTGCTTCCTCCCCTCCCTCCTCTTCCCCATCTTCTCCTCCCCGTCCTCCTTTCTTACTCCTCCTCTGCTTCCTCTGCCCCAGACTGATCTTTAGATGTTTCATACATTTCCCCAACCAGCCTGGGAGCTTCCTGAAGACAGGAGCCACATCTCTGACTCTTCTTTGTGAGTAAATGGAGACCTGAGCAGCTGTGTAATTGATCAAATGATGGCTAATTCAGGGCAGGTATGTTTCATATGGGAAAGGAGCCATAGACAAAGACAATGCTGTATTTAATAGAGAGTGTTAACCTGTGTGCTTGCACAGGAATGCATCTTACATGTGACTATAGACATGAGCTCTTCCAGTATTTCTAGGGGTAGGGGAAAAGTGATCCGAATTCATGGGTCTCCATGGGAAATTCCACATGGGGGCACTACCCCCCAAGACTGAACCCAGTCCTTGTAATCTTTCAGTGGGTGGGGCTGGACTGCAGGTTATAGGTGCAGTAACCAGGGGATTAGGAGATAGGGAGAGGGACCTAAGTCTTTGTAGTGAGCAGGGCTCTGGACAAGAGGCAGAGGCTGGAGTCTCCTTTGAGCCTTGACCTCACCCACCCCCTGTGTGATATGGAACCATCACCTCCTCTCTGTGAGCCTGGGACACACCATCTGAAAAATGGTCCAAACAATCCTGTCTGTATTTAAGATGTCAGACACAGCAGCAGTGGGCTTGGGGAATTTCCATCCCTTTACACCATTCTCTGCTCTCTGTATTGGCCAATGTCTCTGCACAGAGTGTTCCCTTTAGTAGAATAAAAATGAAACAAAACGTATTTATTGCATTAGAGGAAATAACCCAGGAACAAGACAATAAAAGTGTGAATGTTACTGGGCCTTGGGGAGGGAGAAGGAAGGGGAGGAAAGCACCACATTTCCCACATGCCCCCGATGGCTACTAGTGTTGCTAAGTCCCTCTTCATTGGTGTTCATTATGGGCTGGCTGACCCTGGATTCAGGCCCAGAGAGAGGGGTTCTCTCAGGACCACAGGGCACCCAAAGCTCTGCACAATTCTGTATTTATTACCTAGCTATAGTGAGGTAAAATTGGCTTAATTTTGTAGAAAGGGCTTCGAGGTATCAAGACAGATGATTTAATCGCCTCTCAGGAGGAATGGAGTAATAGAAATCCAGTAAATAAACAGCCACATTTTCGCCAAATAGCAGCATTGTGGCATCTCCATGCCTTTCTTCCTCGATGTTCTCTTCCTGTGAGGGAAGAGGCAAATGTGGGATCACACCGACTCCAGTATTCCTGAAGCCATATGTGTTGGCTGGGTGCATTTCTCCATGAGCCATTCCCATCTCTCCATGATGCCCCAGCACCAGCCTCACGACTTGCTTTCACGAATGGGCTAGAATGTCTTCCCACTTACAGGCTGAGGCCCAATTCACCAATTCTTTCTAAAAACAATGCCTCTGCATGTCCCTTTGTCAAAGGGACAAAGCATTCAAGAAGAGAGAAGGAGCCAGTGTGTGGCCCAGTCACACCAGTGTCCTCACAACAGGCTGAAGGAAGACAACTCACAGACATGGCATGAAACAGACTCACTGGTCACGGAGGAGGGCGCCACTGAGAGGAAGGGGGGAGGCAGCTCGGGGAGGACATGGAATGAGCAATCAAATTTTCCGCTTGAGTAGACTTCACTTTCCATGCCCATATGGACATGCGTTTGCAGGTGAAAAATGAAGGAACACCTGGGAAAGCCTGGCCCCTCTTTTGCAGTGCTGGCCTGGGGGCAGCGGGCAAAGGGGAAGGGAAGGATGAGTGACCCATGTGGACTAATGGCTGAACCTTACCCAAGGCAGCAAAATGTCATTCTGACTCCCGCTAGTTTGAGGCACAGAAGAAACTCAGACCCCTGGTCCTCGCTTTGGGATGTTTAGAAAAAACAACGAATTCCAAACCATAAGATTCTTTCTCGTTTTGGTTCAACTCCCAGCCAGGAGAAAGTCTGGATCTTTTGGACCAGGGATCAAAGCCTGGCCCTCCCCCCAACCCCGCTGTGTATCTCTGACCTCTCCCCCTTCATGACTGAGACAACAGACAGATCAACACCAGTGGTTGATTGAACACACTTATCTAGCCCGCAGAAGAGATTCAAGCTATTTAAGCATAAATTAGAAAAGTAACCAGATACTGGAGTAGTCAACTTCAGCCATACTTGGGCAGAGAGAAGGGGTGGCCAGGGGATGCTTCGATGGACAGTTTGCCATTTAGTCTTTGGGTAGAAGGTCAGAAACTACCAGTAGCTCAGACGTCTTCTTTGGTGCCTCTACTTGTCCCATCCTGACTTTTGAAGGAGTATGCCTTTCTTTTTAGACCATCTCTAATGTACTCTGCCTATATCTTGTTTGTACACAGTGGTTTATGGGCAGCCAAGCGGCGCTACAGTGCACAGAGCTCTGGGCCTGGAGTCAGGAAGACTTATCTTCCTGAGTTCAAATCCAGACTCAGACATTTACTAGCTGTGTGACCTTGGGCAAGTCTATCTCTGAGAGCATCTACAACTTACCCTGCCTATATATCTTGTTTGTACACAGTGGTTTGCATGTTGTCTCTCCCCAGCTTCCCCCAACTGGACTATGAACTCCTTGAAAACAGAGATTGTCTCCTGGCTCTCTTTGGATCCCCAGCACTAAGTACATCACTTGGTACACCATAGGCACATAATAAATGCTTGCTGTTGTTTGTTTGAAGACATTTTCTTCTGAAAATGTTCATTTCATCATTTCTTATGAAACAATATTCCTTTAAAGTCATATGACACAATTTGTTTAGTCACTTACCAGGAGGAGGATACCCCTTTACTTTCTAATTTTGAGTTATCACAGAAAGAGGCTCTAGAAATATTCTTGTATGCTTAGTCTTTTTTCCTTTTTAAAAAAATCCTTTTTTTTTTCTTTTTGCACAGGGCAATGAGAGTTAAATGACTTGCCCAGGGCCAGACAGCTAGTAAGAATCAAGTGTCTGAGGTCAGATTTGAATTTAGGTCCTCCTGAATCCAGGGCCAGTGCTCTTTTCACTGCACCACTTAGTTGCCCCCTAAAAATTCTTTAGGGATAAAGGCCTAGTGGTACAGCAGGGTTAAAGGGTGTGCACAATTCGGTCACTTTCTAGACAGTGCTCAGATCATAGGTCCACCAACAGGACACCAGTGCTCTCTCCCTATGGCTCCTCTACCAATGACCACTTTGTCAGTATGATAGGCATAATGCAGAAATTTCTAGTTGCTTTAATCTGCCTTTCTTCAGTTCTTAGTGACTTCAAGCATTTTTTCATATGATTGTTAAGAGCCTGGATTTCTCCCTTTAAAAACTCCTATCCTGTTCATAACCACTGACCATTTATCTATTGTGAATTGACTCTTAGTCTTACCAATTTGAAGCAATTCCATATATATATTCCATATATATGTATTGATGAGAATAGTCATTCACAATTCTTCATCAAACAGTATTGCTGTCTCTGTGTACAATGTTCTCCTGGTTCTGCTCACTTCACAGAGCATCATTTCAAACAAGTCTTTCCAGGCTTTTTTGAAACTATCCTGCTTGTTCTATATCCCTTTGGGCATAGTTCCAAAATTGCTCTCCAGGATGTTTGGATCTTTTCACAACTTCAACAACAGTGGATTATTGTCCCAGCTTTCTTAATCCCTTCCAACATCCAATATTTTCCTTTTTTGTTATATTTGCCACTCTGATAGGTGTGAGGTAATACCTCAGAGTTGTTTTAATTTGCATTTCTCTTTGGAAATCCAAGGAATGCCCATCAATTAGGGAATGGCTGAACAAGTTGTGGTATATGATGGTGATGAAATATTATTATACTATAAGAAATGACAAGCAGGATGATTTCAGAAAGACCTGGAAAGACTTGTATGAACTGATGTATGCTGACATGAGCAGAACCAGGAGAACATTATGCACAGAGACAGCAATATTGTTTGATGAAGAATTGGGAATGACTTAACTATTCTCAGCAATACAATGATCCAAGACAATCCCAAAGGACTGATGAAACATACTATCCACCTCCAAAGAAAGAACTGATATTGATGGAACACAGACTGCAGCATTGCTATTTTTCACTTTCTTTTTTCTTTTATTCAAGTTTTCTTGTACAAAATGACTAATATGGTAATATTTTACATAATCATACATGTATAACCCATATCTGATTGCTTACCACCTCGGGAAGGGAAGGAGGTATAAAAATTGGAACCCCAAACTATCAATAAAAATGTTTATTTCTTGAGCTTTTGTTTCTCCATATGAACTTCAATATTATTTTTTCTAGTTTGATAAAATACTCTTGGAAATTTGATACAACACAGAATTGTTGTTCAGTCATTTCAGTCATGTCTGACCCTTCATGATCTCATTTGGGGTATCTTTACTAAGATACTAGAGTGGTTTGCCATTTTCTTTCTCAATGGATCCATTTTATCAGGCAATTAGAGGTTAAATGACTTGCCCAGGGTTGCACAGTTAGGACGTGTCTGAGTCTAGATTTGAACTCAGGTCTTCTTGACTCCAGACCCAGTGCTTTGTTCACTGAGTCATCAAGTGCCTCAGTACAACACAGGATAAGCAAATTAATTTAAGTAGTATTGCTATTTTTGTTACATTGGCTTGACCTACCCACGCACAATTACTTTTTCTCCAATTACTCAGGTCTATTTTTATTTCTGCAAAGAGTATTTTATAATTAGATTCATATAGTACCTGGATGAATCTTGGTCATTACACTCCTAAGTATTCTATAGCTCCTGTGGTTATTTTGGATGCAGTTCCTCTTTTTAGCAGTTCTTGTTGGATTTTGTTGCCTACGTAGAAGAATGCTAATCATTTGTATATATGTTTATTGTATATTTTGTTGAAATTCTTATTTCACTTATTTTTACTTGTCTATGCTGGGCATCCTTGCTTTACCAGTGAGCTCATTGGAAAAGTCTTTTCTCCATTACATATTATGTTTGCTTTTGGATTTCAAAAAATACTACTTGCCATATTAAGAAAAGGTCTATTTTTTGCCATGACTTCTAGAACTTTTAACAGAAATGAGTGTTGGATTTTTATCAAAACCCTTTTTAGTATCTATTGACATAATCATGTCATTTTTATGATTTATATTATTGACATTGCTTATTATACTTAAAGTCTTCCTCATATCGAACCAATCTTGCATTTCTGGTGCAAACCCCATGCTGGTACTTACCAGTCACAGCTTACCTTTCCATGGGCCTCATCACTTTAATAACGCATGTCAGAATTTAGAGGAGTGAGTCAGGCCTTCAAAACTGAACAACAGGTGAAGATGGAAATGGCTCTGCCTCTTTTATGCCAAGGTTAAACTTTCTTCCCCTTGCCTTCCAAGGGACCAGGAGAACATGGCTCCATTGATATGCAGGCTTGCTCTTAATAAAATGATTGAGTGATTTTACACTAGCCTAGCATCCTGTCGGGAGACCCTGCAGTGGCATGATCCATCCCTGGCCTCATTTTATGGCCTTGACCAGAGTAGTTACACAAAGTTTGGGAATAAACCGTCCACAACTGAACTCTCCCTCAGGGCTCATTGCTTCCTCTCCATAAAGTCACATGCAAAGGTGAAACTGCCTTCAGTCACTTTCATGCAGTGGCCTTCCAGGGGTCTGCAGGCTTAGAAATGGGGAGTAAGGGCAGGGGGGCACCTGAACTGTCTCCTCTTTGAGCCCCCACAATGGATGTTTCAACAGAAACAGGCAACTCAGCAGGCTGTAGGTGGGTAAGTCCTCACAGGACTGGGTGAGGGCTAGACTGGGGCTGGGTGGCATAGTGACCTCCTCCTTCATTAGTGCTCTCAGAGCCCAGGACTGTGGGGGCAGGAAGGGCCCTTTACAGAAGAAATCACCCAGAGAAGGAAGGAGTGGGCCATTTTCCCAGGGAGGAAGTAACTAGTCACTAGGTTAACCCCAGCCTTTCAGTTCTAACCCCCCAGTCATCTCCAGATGCTGACTGCCACAGAACTCGGGGAAATCAGAGTCTCAGCTTCTGCCAAAGACATGAGCCTCTCTCTGCTTCTGACACAGGTGAAACCCATGCTGGACAATGTGCAAGTCTGGCCAAAAAACAATTTGCCAGAAAAAAATAAAACTCTGATCAACACAATATCAAATCCTCAGGACAGAGGAGGAAGCCCGCTAACCCAGCTCCAGACTGGAGAGAGTGTGGGCTGCTGTGCAGAATCTCTCTCTCTCTCTCTCTCTCTCTCTCTCTCTCTCTCTCTCTCTCTCTCTCTCTCTCTCTCTCTCTCACACACACACACACACACACACACACAGTTTGTACATGTCCAATTCAGAAAGTTGTTTTGTTTTCCTATACTTATTTATGACTAGGGTTTTTCTTTCTTTGGGGGGTGGTATAGAAAGGAGAAAAAATAGATGTTTGATAATTGGGGGGGGAAATAAAAATAATTGCCAGATGCTCAACCCATCATCCTGAATATCTGAACTGAAGCAAAATCAAGCCCCACCTATATGTGAGTTCCCTGCAATGCACCCAACATGAGCTCATCTGTTCTCTGCTTGCAACCCCCATCTAGGCTGTGACATCCCCTTCCACTGCAGGACACACAGCTGGTGAGGAAGGTTTGCTTCTCTGAAGGTTGCACCGAGCCCTGCATCAGCCAGGACTAAGGCTACTGGCCTCTGGCTTCTGCCTTCTCCAGTCCTTTTCCCTCCTATCTCCCTCAGCCCTACCTCACCTGCCCCTCCCCACCCCCTGCCCCTCAGCCACCCATCCCTTCCACTGGGCTCATGGGAATGCCTGATGGATGCAGCATAGATAAAGAGGCTTGATCTTTTTCTTGTCTCAAAGCCCCATCTTCTGGCTCTCACTGAGATCTGGCTTTCTCCACGTCACCTGGGTGACCACTCCTGGGATGTAGGGTCACTAAGGACCTCAGAGGCCCCTCCCACCCCTGTAGTGGCAGTGCTGAGACCCCAGTGCAAAGCCAGGGCTGAATCCCATGTGCTGCCTCCATGACTAGGTCTCTCGTGGTGATTAAGACCCAGCTTGTCTGTTCCTGAGAAGCGTATCTCTTCTTCATGATGCCCATTAAGCCTGAGCTTGTGGATTTTTTATGGGCTGGATGTTGAAAGCCAGTCATCAGTAGGTTTGTGCTCACCCAATTTTAGCCAATTATTAGGTGAGGATGCGTTGTTTCCCACAGCCACAGCTCTCACCTCAGTCCAGACTCCAGAACAGTTAGGCTCCTGGCTGATGAATGAGGACAGCATACCCAGAATGGGCTGTCCCAAGCCATTCTACTCCTTGGATATCAGGATGGGGCAGAGGAAACACAGGCAGTTGGATGCCCCTTTCCTTCCTGGGGCAAGAAGAAGGAGAAGTCACTTGTCTGGATGGATAGGAGGAGATAGCTAGTTAGACAGAGACAGGTGGATGGTAGGAGGGAAGGACCCGGGAGGAAGAAGTGCCCTGGAGAATTGCCATGGACCCACGTGCATCCTGCTCCTACTCTGGAGCCTCCTCCCTCCAAAACTGGCTGCAGGGCTGCTGGAGCTGAGCATGCAGCAATCGCCAACCAGAGCAGAGGTGGCGATGGGCTGCAGCGCTTCCCCGTGTTCCAGGGACAGCCTTGGCAGCGGCGGTGGTGGCAGTCTTATCGAGGTTTATCACTCCTGGTATCGTACTATAAAAATGATATTCCATTAACTGGATGGCGGCTCAGCGCCTTTACAAAGCTGGGGGGTAATTCTTTGGAAAGGCTCACTTCATTCCCAGAGGGGCTGATTTGTGTGGGGAGGGGGAAGAGCTGTCCTCCTAGCTCAAGAACATTCAGTTGTTCTAAAAACAGCCACAATCATGTGCATAAGCACACCCATACACTCACACCCACAAACTCATATACATACCCACTCACATGCCTCCCTACTCACACACTCACACAACCCTACACTCACACCCATTCACTCACACTCAAACCTACACCCACACACTCACACACACTTACATCCACTTATACCCACACACTCACTCAATTATCACACACCCACACACTCACACCACTCACACTCATACCCTTCCACACACTTTCACAGCCACTCACTCATTCTCACTCACACACACCCATTCACACTCACACCCACTTACTCATTCTCATTCACACCCACTTACTCACACTCCTACACCCATTCACAAACCCACTCACTCACTCATTCTCACACCACTCCACACATTCACACCCACACCCACTCCCACTCATACTCACACCCCCACACTCATACCCCCATACCCACTCACACCCACTTATTCACTTATACTCACACCCCGAACACCCATACCCACTCATACTCATAGCCACACACTCACACACCCATGCCCTCCCCCCCCCCCCACACACACTCCCTCCTCCCCCACACCCTCTGAGAGTAGCCTCAGTCAATGAGAGGAACCAGCCAAGACCTGCTGTCTCTGACTTGATTCGCAGAGCCCCTTTACAAGCATTTCGGCAGCAAAGGCCTGGAAGGGTACCCATCATTCTCTGCTTTATCACTGGGCCAGGTTGGCCGGGGCTTCCAGGAGACTTGGTTCATGTCCAGAGTCTTACAGCATTACATTTTTCTCACTCCTGTGAGAAAGGAGAATGTGTGTTTCTTCATTTGGAGATATATCATTTTTCCTCCTGCAGAATTTCTCAGCCATTTTTAAGGAGCTGGCCAGCCACCAGAGGGACAGGAGCTGGGAGGGATAAAATCTGTCACAGACCTCCTCCTCAGGTGCTGCTGGAGCCTGGAGTTGGGTCTGCATGCAGGGAATGTTCTGAGGTCCCACGCCCCTGGGCCTCCTTTGTCTTGGGCTCCCTGCTCCCTCCCACCCCACCTCCACCACAAATCCTGACCCTTGCCTGGGGGCAGCCCAGTCCTTGTATCACAACCACTTTAGCCCAGAGCTGGGCTCACAGGCTTACTGGTTCCAGCTTGGGGATGCTGTGTATGGGAGGCAGGAAGGAGGTGTAGCAGGAGTCCCCAGGTAGAATCAAGGCACAGCCTTGGTGTCTCAGTTGAAGTGAGTAGCTAGGTATAGAAAGAAGACCCCAAAGGAGAAGCCAACTCCTGAGAATGTCAGCTAGGCTGTTGCACCAGGAGCTTGGGAGAGTGGGAGTGGGCAGAGCATTTGTTCGCATGTAGGGATCTGAGGCAGACGTAAAAGAGGAAGAGCACTCTAGGTGGTGGTGAGAGAAGGTGACAGAATACCATGTACAGGAACAGCTAAGAGGCCAGTGTGACTGGAGTAGAGGTGGGTGCATGGGTGCGTGGGTGGAAGACCGTAGGATCTCTCTGGGCACACAGGAGCTTCACAGTTTTTCCAGTATTGGAATTTCCAAAGGGTTTTCCCATTGTCAAGATCATTGATTTCATGGATTGAGTGTATTATCGATGAGGCTATCGAGAGAGAACAATTCTTCAGCAAGTGATAGCCAGCAATGTACCCTATCTCACAATAGATGAGAAGATGTAGAGGAGAGAAGACCCCACTGTGCTCATTGATTACAAGAACAAAAGCCATTTCACTTGGCTGAACAAAAGGCCACCTAACACCTTGTAACAAGGTCACTTAAGATTCTTTGGAAGGTGAAACCCCTTCTCTGATAATAAACACCAAGCAAAGCATGAAACGGGTGGTATCTGCTTGCCAGAAATGTTTGCCATGATGATACAAGCTAGTGGGGTAGGGAGAATCCAGAGAGCTAACAGGGGTGGAGATAATCTGGATGAAAGGGGGATTCTTTGGGGACAGATTCTCTAGAAGCTCCTGTTACTAGATGACAATGGGATGCTTTGATAATTCCTTCTCTAGCTCATTTGACAGATGAAGAAACTGGAGCAAAAAGGGTTAAATGACTTGTCCAAGGTCACATATCCAGATTGGTTTATTGTTTTTTTGGGGGGGACACATCCAGATTTGAACTCAGGTCTTCCTGACTCCACAATTTGCTCCATCCACTGTGCCACCTAGCTGCCCTACCATGAGAGATACAAAGGCAAATAAGACATCCAGTACCTGCCTTCAGGGAGCTGACAAGAGGCTCAGCCATTACAACAGTGTCCACATTTCAGAAATGTGAATTGTGAGGAGCTGAGAAGTGAGATGATTGGCCCAGGAGCACACAGAGGGCTGTTGACAGAAGGCTCGGGGGTCCAGTTAGGACGCAGGACATCAGAGGCAGGGGTGGAGTTAGAGGAAGGCAGACTCCTGTAACTGAACGTGCAAACGGTCTGACCTCCTGAGATGGGACCCAGAGAGGGCTGTGGGACACTTGGAAATGAGGAGCATGCCCACTTCCAGTCATGTGAGGCCAGGGTCTCAGATTAGCTCCTGAGGGTTGGTTTGACAGGGAACTATCCTTGAGAAGGGAATTGCTGGACTAGCTTCCTCTTGGACTGTGCTTTTCTTTTTCTTCTCCTTGATCCTCCTGCCACCTGGAGAGGCACTCAGGGTGTCAATCAAGGAACATGCATATGCTCCCACCAAATCTCCAAAGGACCCTTGAGGCTGCCTCCCTCTGTGCTTCTGGACACAGCCTGTGGCCCCACAGCCCCACTCCATGGCTGGGTTGCTAAGGCACCTTCCCTTGCCCCCAACTCCGAGAGAATGGTTAGGGAAGGAGCCCTTCATAGGTCGGACTATGCAGTGTGCTGAAGACCCTTCTGGGCTATCCATTACCCACAGAATAAAGTGTGGACTACTTCCTCTGGCATTGAAGGCCCCACTGCTGACCTCCCCAGCCTCTAGATCCATCTCCTCCCTCTCCCCCTGACATCCCATGCTCATTCCTACTTTTGCATCTTAGTCCATATTGCTCCCTCAGCTGAACATCTGCCTTCCTCTTCCTATTTTCCTGCCCAGATATGCACTCAAGTGCCCTTTCCCAGGGAGTACAGACCCTCTATGGCTTTTCTGACTATTTGAATTTCATGAAGTTCCATCCTTTTTCAGCACCATCTTGGATTTTTCCTGAACCTCATCCTTTGTATGTAGTCTTGTCTTCTTGGTAAAGCTGGGATCTATCTGAGGGTAGAGCCCATAGCCCATTCCCTACCCCCTCCCTCCTGCCCTGCCAGTGTGGCCAAGCACTGGGCTAGACACACAGAAGATGCTCAGACATGCTCCCTGACAGCCAGGAGCCTGCTCTGCCCTGGGAAGCTGGTAAGGGGGCACTGCTTCTGGATGCCTTGGGGCAGCGGAAATCTTAGAAAACCAGAAAAGTCTGCTTCCTTGGGAACAGGTGCCTCTGGAGCTCATTCAAAAGGATATCCCTCAACTGTATTAAAATCAACAGGAGTTTTTATTACATTATGAATTATGCTGTCTAAACTCTTACTTTGGTCATGGTTTTCAGGTAGTCCAATGATTTACAAATTCTTTCTCCTGGATCTATTTTCCAGGTCAGCTGCTTTTCCAAGGAGATATTTCATATTGCCCTCTATTCTTTTATTAATTTGGATTTGCTTTACTGTGTCTTGGTTTCTCATAAAGTCACTATCTTCCATTTGTTCAATCCTAGTTCTTAGGCAATAATTTTCATCAGACAGCTTTTTAAACTCCTTTTCCATTTGGCTTTTCAAGCTGTTGACTTTTTTTCTCATAGTTCTCCTGCATTGCTCTCATTTCTCTTTCCATTCTTTCCTCCACCTCTCTAAATCTTCCTTCTATCTCTAAGCCTTCTGCCTTCAGGTCTGCCCACCAATCCAGCAGGACCTTATTTTGAGGCCTACTAGGGCCAGCCACAGTTATCTCAGGGATCAGTTTGAACTTGACCTAAACCCAGTGGTCAAATGTCCAGGGTGGGGCTGAGTCCTGGCTTTTCTGCCTCTTTTAGGAGTCATCATTCATAACTAAGTTCTCAAAAGGGAGAGAGGGAACAAGCACCTACTATGGGCCAGGAACTGTGCCAAGCATGTTATAAGTATTTCATTTGAGCCTTACAAAACCCTGGGAAGAAAGTACAATTAGGATCCCTATCTTACAGCTGAGGAAACTGAGGCAGACAGAGGTGAAGATACTTGCCCAGCTAGGCAGCATCTGAGGCTGGATTTGAACTCAGATCTTCTTGATTCCAAGTCTGGTATTCTATCCCCAGTGCCATTAGCTGCTTTGGAGGTGGAAGGAGCTTTGGGGGCTGTTGATTCCCACTTCCTCATTTTGTTATTGTTCTTGTGTCTGACTCTTTGTGACCCCATTTGGGGTTTTCTTGGCAGAGAGCCTGGAGTGGTTTGTCACTTCCTTCTCTAGCTCATTTTACAGATGAGGAAACTGAGGCAGTGAGCTTAAGGGTCACATAGCCATGAAATGTTTGAGACAGGTCTTGAACCAAGTCTCCCTGGCTCCCAGTGCAGGATCTTCAAACCTCACTTCTCAGATAACTGTTCCTTGTGCTGGAGATCACTACTGCTGCAGTCTTTTGTGTGAAATAATGAATAATAACCAATATCCTGGGGGACACAGCGACCTCCCCTTCTTGCAAAGGTCTAAGTTCTTTTTTTCTTTTCTTTTTTTTGGCAAGGCAATGAGGGTTAAGTGACTTGCCCAGGGTCATACAGCTAGTAAATGTCAAGTGTCTGAGGCCGGCTTTGAACTCGGGTCCTCCTGAATCCAGGGCCGGTGCTTTATCCACTGCGCCACCTAGCTGCCCCAAGTTCTTAAAAGTAAAATTCATCTGGGTCATACCATACCCACGCTCACAACAGTCTTGGGTGGAGACAGAACCTTTTGTCTAGATAGCCCAAGCAGTTATTGATGAGATTAAACCAGACCTAGGTGGAAAACAGCTTGAGTGAGGCTGTTACATTCTTTCTGTGATGTCATTTTCACCAAGAGATGAGTGACCTGAGTCATGGCTCCCCAGAATTCATTTTAATATAACCCACCTCCAATCATGTCGACCAGTCAAGTTGATGGCTGTTTGAAGGGCCTCCTAAAGTAGGAAGGGTCTATGAACCGAGACCCAACGGAAGGGAGGGCCATAGACCTTATTTGACTAATAACCTCCTGGCCATATTAATAAAATGATTAAGTTACCCAGAAGCCATGTCTCTCATTTTTAATTGTCAGACAAGAGCTGTCCTTGCAGCTGGGGGCACAGCCAGAGTTTGCTTGGCTGGCAGGGGATGAGCTGCCAGGCTGGCTGCAATCTCAGAGGCTCAGGCTTTTTTCATTTAGGGTTAGTGATGGTTGCAAACAGCCCCTCTGGTCGAAAGTGACCTAGCCCTCCCTGCTCCCACACTTCTCCCAGCCTAAGGTAGGTTGGCTCTAGGGGGCCTCTGCCTGTCCCTTCCAGGGGTCCTTAGGGCACCTCCCAGCCCCAGCTGCTGGTCTTACCAAACCCAAGTAGGATTTGATGTTTTCTTGAGCAAAGTATGACCAAGGGATGGGATCAGTATACTTGACCCTTCTTGTTGGGGGTACTTTCACCAGCCCCTCCCCTCCTAGGGCTATGAAGGAGTTTGGTCTCGTGTGGGTCTTCATATGCCTTCAGGCTCCTGGAGGCTTTTAGAGTCTGGGGGGAGGAAGGGGGGAGGAAGGGGGGAGGGAGGCACTAATGAAAGACAGTCCTCACAGAGTGGAGTCCAGAACTCTAAGAACCAAGAAGAAGGATACCCCAGACCATAGACGTACTATCAGAGCCAAGTCAGGGGCCCACTGACACCAGGGTCCCTACCCGAGCCTGGGAGGTGGTGATGGAGCTCCCCAAGGTCCCCGAGCTCCAGGAGCAGGGAGGTTTGCTCCCAAGCCCCAGGCTGAGCTCTAGCTGTAGCCACACTGACTCTGCACAGCAGGGTTTGGGTGGATTCTTCTGTTTTTGCTTTAACAAGCTGAGGGGGTTTGATAGAGGGAGGAACAAGGTAGAATCTCTACAACCCAGCAGCAACGATGTGGCAGTGCCTTTGAGTCCCTGACCTTGGTGGGAATTGTAGGGACCCCTCCCATCTGTTCTTATAGAGCAGGCAGGCAGTCCCGAGAGATTCCTCTCTGTCCTCTTTCTGAGTGAGCTTTGCTCACTCTCTGTGGAGTCTTTGAAGGCCATGCCCATGAGCTCACACTCAGGCAGGTCCTGGGCAGGCTGCAAGGGCCACCTAAGGATGGGCTCTGGGGTCTGCCCCCTTTCCTCACACCTCTGACGCACCTCCTCTGCCTGCTCCTCCCAGAGCTGTCCTGACCCATGTCCTAACCTCCAAGCCTGTGCCCCTGAGCTGGCTCAGCTCTGATCCCTTCCTCATCTTGACCCTTGTCATGACTCAGGGCCAACCATGGAGTCCTGAGTTTGGGACTACACAATCTGCTCAGAGGTCTTAGGGTTTGTCCTGGTGGAGGGAGGATCCTCTCAGAAGAAAGTCTCAGATTCAGGGAAGGTAATCTCTATGCAAACAGCAGTATGGCCTTCCCTAAGGGGAAAGGAACTTAATTTTCCAGTCTGATCCAGCGTTAGAGACTCCACAGATCTTTGGTTGCCATGACAACAGGAATGCTCCCTCCCTCAAGCTTGAAAAGGAAACCACCCCCAGCCCCCTAGAGTCTGTCCTAAGCACCCCCCCATCAGTAAAGGTTGCATGTGGCAGAGAAGACCAGATGGCGAGGGTCCCAGGCACTAAAGGGGGCAGTGCTTGGACATCTCAGAGACCAGGCAGGACCCCACAGAGAAGAGCAAGGACTGGCCTTGTCCTGGGCTGTTCAAGGGGAGCAGACAAAGGGTCTCTGGAAGCTGACCCCACGGGGAAGGCCCCTGTTTTCAAAGGGGAAGTCGCTGGCAATTCCAGGCAGAGGAAGCAAGACTGAAGAAGCCAGTGGCCACGTCCCCAACTTCTGGAAGAAAGCACTGACACTCGGATAAACAGCCTGCTGTTTTCTTGTGTTGCTTTTTAAAAGACATTTTGAAATGATTTATTTTGAGTTGTGATAAAAGAGAAGATGGTTTGTAATGGCCCATTATGCTGCACTGAATAAAACACAGAGACAAGCCCAGAGGAGTCACCTCATCAGATTCTGCCTGGGCTGAGCCCTTGCAGGGAGCTTGGCATTCCTCATATCAGGCTCATGCCAATGCTCCTCTTCTACCCAAAAGGCAAGAGTTCATAAAGGACCCCTTGGCTTTCATTTGGCTTGTTGTGTTAGCACAGCCCCAGATGTGACTGCACTTGGATTTTTAAAATGCATGTTTATTGATATAGTTTGTTTTTCTACGACACATTTTCCACCATATCCTCTTCCCACCAGAGAGTCACCAATTCTAACCAAAAAGAGAAGGGAGAGTTCTGGGGGAAGAGCCAAGATGGTGGAGAGAAGCTAGGAACTTGCCTGAGCTTTCTCATATTTCCCTCAAAAACAACATTAAATCAAGCTTCTAAACAGATTCTGGAACTACAGAACGTACAAAAAGAGAGACACAGTTTTGCTACTTGAGATAATTTAGAAGACTTCAGGAAAGGTCTGTCTCACCTGGGTAAAAGGGGAGGGTGGCTCAACACTACTCGTCTCAGCTGGCAGCTCACTTCAGCAAAGCTCGGCTCAGTAGGCAGCTCGACATTGCTGCAACTTGACACAGCTGAGAGTGGGGCAGCTGAGAGCAGTAAGAAGCTTGCAACAGTGAACCCTGTGCCCCAGGAGCAGATTTCAACTTTCTAAGTTTAAAAATAGGCTATAACATGAGCAAGAAACAAAAAGGACCCTTACCATTGACAACTTCTATGGTAAAAGGGAAGACTAAAACTCAAACTCAGATGAGTTGGTCAAAACGCCTGCAAGTGAAGACTCAAGTGGGAAGATGATCTTATCTCAAGACCAAAAAGCCTTCTTTGAAGAGCTCAAAAAGGCTTTTAAAAATCAAATGAGAGGGGCAACTAGGTGGCACAGTGGATAGAGCACCAGCCCTGGAGTCAGGAGTACCTGAGTTCAAATCCGACCTCAGACACTTAATACTTACTAGCTGTGTGACCCTGGGCAAGTCACTTAACCCCAACTGCCTCACTAAAAATTTAAAAAAAAATTCAAATGAGAGATGAGTGAGATGAGCAGAACCAGGAGAACATTGTACACAGTATCAACAACATTTTGTGTTGATCAACTGTGATAGACTTGATCCTTCTCAGCAATACAAGGGTACAAGATAGTTCCAAAAGACTCATGATGGAAAAGACTCTCCAAATCCAGAAAAAAAAGAACTGCGGAATATGGATGCAAATTGAACCATACTATTTCTTTTGGTTTTGGTGCTGTTGTTTTTCTTTTTTGAAGTTTTTCCTTTTTGCTCTGATTCTTCTCTTATAATATGACTAATGCAGAAACATATTTAATGTTATTGTACATATATAACCTATATCAGATTACTTGCTGTCTTGGGGAGGGAGGGAGAAAAAATTGAAACTAGAAATCTTATTAAAACTAATGTTGAGGGGCAGCTAGGTAACACAGTGGATAGAGCACCAGCCCTGGAGTCAGGAGTACCTGAGTTCAAATCCAGCCTCAGACACTTAACACTTACTAGCTGTGTGACCCTGGGCAAGTCACTTAACCCCAATTGCCTCACTAAAAAACCCAAAACAAACAAAAAAACCTAATGCTGAAAACTATCTCTACATGTAACTGGAAAATAATAAAATACTTTTATGATAAAAAAATGAGAGAGGTAGAAGAAAAAGAAATGAGAGAAATGAGAGTTACACTGCAAAAAGAAGCACAAAAATTGACTGAGGAAAACAATTCCTTAAAAAATACAATTGGTCAAATGGAAAAAGAAGTTCAAAAGCTTACTGTGGAAAATAAAGCCTTAAAAATTAAAACTGAGGAGATGGAAGCCTATAACTCCATGAGACACCAAGAATCTGCCGAGCAGAATCAAAAGACTGAAAAAGTAGAAGAAAATGTGAAATACCTCATTGGAAAAACAACTGACCTAGAAAATAGATCCAGGAGAGATAATCTGAGAATTATTGGACTACCTGAAAGCCATGATCAAGAAAAGAGTCTAGACGCCATATTCCAGGAAATTATCAAGGAGAACTGCCCTGAAATTGTAGAATCAGAGGATAAAATCATCATTGAAAGAATCCACCAATCACCTCCTGAAAGAGACTCCAAAAGGAACACTTCATGGAATATTGTAGCCAAATTCCAGAATTATCAGGTGAAGGAGAAAATACTCCAAGCATCCAGAAAGAAACCATTTAAATATCATGGAGCCACAGTAAGGATTGCACAGGACCTGGCAGCTTCAACATTAAAGGATTACAGGGCTTCAAATATGATATTCAGGAAGGCAAAGGAGCTTGGATTACAACCCATGATTAACTACCCAGCAAAACTGAGCATTCTTTTTCAGAGGTGTAATGAAATAATGGGATTTAGCAGATACTCAAGGACCCACCTGGAGATTAATCTAGACTGATTGAATCAAGTGAGAGTGATTGACTGCTGATTAGCCTACTTCAAGTTAACTGGATTGTAATCATGCCTGGCTAGCCCTTAAAAAGGTATTGTTCTCAGAAGCTAGACTGTGAACTCAACTTGAGAACACCTTCGAAACCAATGGATTTGGATGGCATCAACTTGAAGCAGTGTGTAAGGACTGCCTCTGTTCCAGACCTATAAAAAGCTTCCACAATCAGTTGCGAGAGAGTTCCTGATTAAAGCAGGCTTGTGGCAGAGGACTTGAGGAAGAACCTGACCAGGCTGGAACTCTAGGCTAGATAGGCTTTTTCTTAACTTTTGGAACTCCTTGTGAATACCTGTATGCTTTAATAAATGTTTAATGCCCAAAGACTGGTGCTGAAGCTTCTAATATAAGGTGACCACAATTTAGATTTTAAACATCACAGAGGAAAACATGGACATTCAATGAATTAGGGGACTTCCAAAGCTTTCTGAGAAAAAGACCAGAACTAAACAGAAAATTTGATCTCCAAATGCAAGACTCTAGAGAAATATAGAGGTAAACAAGGCAGGGAAAAAGGTTGTTCAATGATGTTAAACTGCTTGCATCCCTATGAGGGAGGATAATACTTTTAACTCTTGGGATCTGTATCTCTGTTAAGGTATTGTTATTAAATAAACTTTTATGTGATTTTAGAAAGAAATTTGGGGGGCAGCTAGGTGGTGCAGTGAATAAAGCACTGGCCCTGGATTCAGGAGGACCTGAGTTCAAATCTGACCTCAGACCCTTGACACTTACTAGCTGTGTGACCTTGGGCAAGTCACTTAACCCTCATTGCCCAACCAAAAAAAAAAAAAGAAAAAGAAACTTAAGGGACAGAATAAAAGAAAACTAGGGGGAGGAGAGGAAGGGGGAAATGGAATGGGGTTAATTACATCACATGAAGGGGCACAAAAAGAACCCATTACAATAGAGGGAAAGAAAGGAGGGGTGGGCATTGTTGCAACCTTACTCTCATCAGATTTGGTTCAGGGAGGGAATAAAATACACTCCCATTTTATAAAGAAACTTAGCTTACTCTTTGAACAAACAAAAGGGGAAGGGGTAAAAGGGTGGTATCAATAGAAGGGAGGGCACAAGTGGGGGAAAAGGGGGCAAGAAAAAGGGAGGGCAGATTGAGGGAGGCAATGGTCAGAAGCAAAAATACTGGTCAAGTGGAATATAGTGAAAGAAGGGGAAAAAAGAGTACAAACAAAGGGGAAAAGAAGATGGAGGGAAATAAACAGTTAATAATGTTAACTGTGAATGTAAATGGATGAACTCTCCCATAAAACAGAAGCAAATAGCAGAGTGGATTAAAAATCAGAATCCTACAATATGTTGTTTACAAGAAACACATTTGAAACAGAGAGATACACACCGAATAAAGGTAAAAGGTTGGAGCAAAATACATTATGCTTTAGCTGATGTCAAAAATGCAGGGGTAGCAATTCTTATCTCAGAAAAAGCAAAAGCAAAAATAGATCTAATTAAAAGAGATAAGGAAGGAAACTACATCTTGCTAAAAGGTACTACAGATAATGAAGTAATATCAATACTAAACAAGTATGCACCAAGTGGTATAGCATTCAAATTCTTAGAGGAGAAGTTAAATGAGTTATGAGAGGAAATAGACAGCAAAACTATACTAGTGGAGAGTTTGAATCTTCCCCTCTCAGAATCAGATAAATTGATCTGCAAAATAAATAACAAGGAAGTTAAAGAAGTGAATAGAATACTAGAAAAGTTGGATATGAAAGACATCGGGAGAAAACTAAATGGGGATAGAAAGGAATATACCTTATTCTCAGCAGTACATGGCACTTACTCAAAAATTGACCATTTATTAGGGCACAAGAACCTCATAGACAAATGTAAAAAGTCAGAAATAATAAATGCATCCCTCTCAGCTCATGATGCAATAAAAATTACATGTAATAAAGAGCCATGGAAAGGTAGACTGAAAATTAATTTGAAACTAAACAATCTCATCCTAAAGAATGAGTGGGTCAGGGATAGCAAAAAAAAAAAAAGATTTATGATTTTTATTACATTAGCTCGGCCTATCCATAAGCAATCTATATTTTTCCAATTACATAGATCAGATTTTATTTGTGTGAAAAGCGTTTTGTAATTGTGTTCATAGAGTTCCTGGGTTTGTCTTGGCAGGTAGACTCCCAAGTATTTTATATTGTCTACCATTACTTTAAATGAAATTTCTCTTTCTATCTCTTGCTGCTGAACTTTGTTGGTCATGTCTAGAAATGTTAATGATTTATGTGGGTTTATTTCATATCCTGCAACTTTGTTAAAATTGTTAATTGTTTCAAGCAGTTCTTTTAGTTGATTCTCTAGGATTCTCTAAGTATACCATCATATCATCTGCAAAGAGTGAAAGGTTTGTTTTCTCCTTGCCTATTCTAATTCCTTTAATTCTTTTTTATTCTCTTATTGCTATAGCTAACATTTCTAATACAATATTAAATAATAGAGTTTATAATGGACATCCCTGTTTCACCCCTAATCTTATTGGGAATGCCTCTAACTTATCCCCATTATATATAATATTTGCTGATAGTTTTAGGTAGATACTGCTTATTATTTTAAGGAAAGCTCCACCTATTCCTATGCTCTCCAGTATTTTTTAATAGGAATGAGTATTGTATTTTGTCAAATGTTTTCTCTGCATCTATTGAGATAGTCATATGATTTTGGTTAGTTTTGTTATTGATGTGTTGATTATATTAATAGTTTTTCTAATGTCGAACCAGCCTTGCATTCCTCATATAAATCCCACCTGGTCATAGTGTATTATCCTGGTGATCACTTGCTGCAATCTCCTTGCTAATATTTTATTTAAGATTTTTGCCTCGATATTCATTAGGGAAATTGATCTGTAATTTTCTTTCTCTGTTTTGACTCTGCCTGGTTTAGGTATCAACACCATATTTTTGTCATAAAAGGAATTTGGTAGAACTCCTTCTTCACCTATTTTTCCAAATAGTTTGTATAGTATTGGAATTAATTGTTCTTTAAATGTTTGGTAGAATTCACTTGTAAACCCATCTGACCCTGGAGATTTTTTTCTTAGGGAGTTCTTTGATGATTTGTTCAATTTCTTTTTCTGAAATGGGCCTATTTAAGGATTTTATTTCCTCTTCAGTTAACTTGGGCAATTTGTATTTTTGTAAATATTCATCCATTCCATTTAGATTGTCAAATTTATTGGTATACAGTTGGGCAAAATAGCTCCTAATTATTGCTTTAATTTCTACTTCATTGGTGGTGAAATAACCCCTTTCATTTTTGATACTGGTAATTTGGTTTTCTTTTTTCTTTTTAATCAAATTAACCAAAGTCTTATCTATTTTGTTGGTTTTTTCATAGAACCAGTTTAGTTTTATTGATTAGTTCTATAGTTTTCTTGCTTTCAATTTTAGCAATTTCTCCTTTGATTTTCAGGATTTCTAATTTAGTACTTAGTTGGGGGTGTTTAATTTGTTCTTTTTCTAGCTTTTTTAGTTGCATGCCCAATTCATTGATCTCCTCTTTCTCTTTTTTATTCATGTAAGCACTTAGAGATATAAAATTTCCCCTAAGCACTGCTTTGGCTGCATCTCATAGATTTTGGTATGTTGTCTCATTATTGTCACTCTCTAGGATGAAGTTATTGATCGTTTCTATGATTTGTTGTTTGACCCGCTCATTCTTTTTTCCTTTTTTTCCAGGACAATGAGGGTTAAGTGACTTGCCCAGGATCACACAGCTAGTTAAGTGTCAAGTGTTTGAGGCCAGATTTGAACTCAGGTCCTCCTGAATCCAGGGCTGGTGCTTTATCCACTTCACCACCTAGCTGCCCCCGAAATGACAATTCTAACTAAATTAATTTACAGATTCAGTGCCATGTCAATCAGACTACCAAAAAATTATTTTATAGAGCTAGAAAAAATAATAACAAAATTCATCTGGAAAAGCAAAAAGTCAAGAATATCAAGGGAATTAATGAAAAAAAATGCACAGGAAGGTGGGCTAGCCATACCAAATTTGAAGCTATATTATAAAGCAGCAGTCATCAAACCTATGTGGTACTGGCTAAGAAATAGAGTGGTGGATCAATGGAATAGGTTAGGCATAGGAGACAGTTGTAAATGACTGTAGTAATCTACTGTTTGATAAACCCAAAGATTCCCACTTCTGGGATAGGAACTCAGTATTTGACAAAACCTGCTGGGAAAACTGGAAGATAGTATGGCAGAAACTAGAAATAGACTAACATCTTACACCTTATACAAAAATAAGGTCAAAATGGGTTCAAGATTTAGACATAAAGGGTGATACCATAGATAAACAAGGAGAAGAAGGAATAGTTTGCCTCTCAGATCTATGGAAAGGAAAACAATTTATGTCCAAACAAGAGATAGATAATATTATGAAAAGAAAGATGGAACACTTTGATTACATTAAATTAAAAAGCTTTTGTACAAACAGAAGCAATGTAGCCAAAATTAGAAGGGAGGCAGAAAACTGGGAAACAATTTTTATAGCCATCATTTCTGATAAAGGCCTCATTTCTAAAATATATTGGGAACTAGATCAAATTTGTAAGAATCCAAGGCATTCCCCAATTGAGAAATGGTCAAAGGATATGAACAGACAGTTTTCTGATGAAGAAATCAAAGCTATCTATTGCCATATGAAAAAATGCTCTAAATCACTACTGATCAGAGAAATTCAAATTAAAACAACTTTGAGGTACCACCTCACACCTATCAGATTGGCTAATATGACAAAAAGGGAAAATAATAAACGTTGGAGAAGCTGTGGAAAAATTGGAACACTAATGTATTATTGGTGGATCTGTGAAGTGATCTAACCATTCTGGAGAGCAATTTGCAACTATGCCCAAAAGGCTATGGGAGGGGGCAGCTAGGTGGTGCAGTGGGTAAAGCAGCAGCCCTGGATTCAGGAGGATCTGAGTTCAAATTTGGCCTCAGACACTTAACACTTACTAGCTGTGTGACCCTGGGCAAGTCACTTAACCCTCATTTGCCTTCAAAAAAAAAAGAGAGAGAGAAGAACACAAAAGGCTATGGGAATGTTCATACCCTTCGACCCAGTGGTACCACTGCTAGGCCTGTATCCCAAAAGGACCACAGAAAAGGGAAAAGTACCCACATGTACAAAAAATATTTATAGCAGCTCTCTTTGTGGTGGTAAAGAATTGGAAATCAAGGGAATGTCCATCAATAGGGGAATGGCTAAACAAATTGTGGTACATGAATGTAATGGAATAATATTGTGCTGTAAGAAATGATGAGCAGGAGGAGTTCAGAGAAACCTGGAAGGACTTACATGAACTGATGCTGACTGAGAGGAGCAGAACCAGGAGAACATTGTACACAGTAATAGCAATATTATGTGATGAACAATGGGGATAGACTTGGCTCTTCTCAGCAGTACAACAATCCAAAACAGTTTCAAAGAACTTGTGATAGAAAATATTCTCAACATCCAGAAAAAAGAACTGTGAATTATGAATGCAGATCGAATCATACTGTTTCTACTTTTGGACTGTCTTTTTTTTTTGTTTGAGGTTTTTCCTCTGTGCTCTGATTGTTCTTTCACAAGATGAGTAATGTAGAAATGTTTGGTGTGACTGTACATATACAACCTATATCAGACTGCTTTCTGTCTTGGGGAGGAGGGAGGGAAGCGGGGGGGGGGGGGCGGGGAGAAAAATTTTGAACTAAAAATCCAGTGTAAACAAATGTTGAAAACTATCCTTATATGTAATATGTAACTGGAAAATAATAAAATAAAATTTTTAAAAAGACAAGGGAAAAATATCCAGCAAAGCAAATCAGCCTATTGAAAAAGTCTGGGAGATAGATTGGTATCTCAGAGAGCCACACCTCTGTGCTATGCCTTCTCCCCATGAGAAGAAGTCCATGGATTTCTCTCTTGGTTTCCTTTCCCTAGCCCCTAAATAAACTATTATTT
Source organism: Dromiciops gliroides (assembly GCF_019393635.1). Classification (NCBI taxonomy): domain Eukaryota; kingdom Metazoa; phylum Chordata; class Mammalia; order Microbiotheria; family Microbiotheriidae; genus Dromiciops; species Dromiciops gliroides. The sequence continues at coordinate 629,666 of NC_057863.1, read as the reverse complement.
TATTCTTTTTTTAAAAAAAGAAAAAGTCTGAAATCATATACAATGTTCTACATTTGTAGTCCCTCACACCTGCCAAGAAATTGAGGAAGTGCCTTCTCATTTCTCTTCTTGTGGGCAGAACTTGGATGAGCTTGGTGCTTATAATTTTTTGCTATTGCTTTCAAATGCCTTCTAATTATTGAGTATCCATTAAAAACATTTATAATTTACATCAGATTTACAGGGTAAGTCTCTTTGTGTTGTATATTGCTCTTTGGAACACATTATTCCATTCCCTTCAGAATTTTCTGGTCGGTGTGGATTAGTCTCATTATTTGAATTTGCTTTCCTTTGAATTTGTAGGTCTTTTTCCTGAACACTTGCAGATTTGATTGTTTCTCAATGGAATTGTTCAATTTAGCCATTGTATGTCGTGAAATATGTTTTTGTTTTTGTTTTCCTGGAGATGATCTATGGATTCTTTTGCTTGGCGCTTTGTTTACTGTGTTTAGAAGTTCTGAGCAGTTTTCTTGTATCATTTCTTGTATCGTAGTATTCCAGGTTTTTTTGGCTTGTCATGTTCTTCTGGGAGATCTATACTTTTCTGGTTGTGTCTATGCATCCTGCCTTTGAGATCAATGTAATTTACTTGTATGGGGAGCATGTTTTCTTTTCTTTTCTTTTTTTTTTAATAGAATTTTATTTTCCAAAATTTATGTAAAAACAAAATTTTAACATAAATTTTTAAAAACACTTTGTGTTCCAACTTCTCTTCCCCCCTCCATTCCCACCCCTCATCCACAAGAACTCAAGCAATTCAAAATAAGTTATACATGAGTAGTCATGGAAAAATTACCATATTAGCTAGTTGTGAGAGAAAACAGTCAAAAAAACCCACAAAACTTCAGATTAAGGAATTGTCAAAGAGGAAATAAAAAAAATTAAATGTGTTTCCATCTGTTTTCAGATACTATCAGTTCTTTCTCTGCAGATGGGCTGCAATCTTCATAAGTCTTTCAGGGTTATATTGGATCATTGCCTTGCTGAAAATAACCAGATGCTTCCCTGCAGATCATGCCCCACTATTGCTGTTATTTTGTATACAGTACATTTCACTCTGCTTCAGTTCATGTAGGTCTTTCCAGGTTTTTCTGATAGTATCTTGTTCATCATAACCTGTATATAGTACCTTAAGCTTGACAGAGAGTTTTCTTCATAAAAGCCCAGCAAAGTAGCTACCATACGTTTTGCCATTATAATCAATCATCATAACTATTTCCCTCCATCCTATTCCCTTCCCATGACATTTACTCTATCTTCTTTTTACCTATTCCTCCTCAGAGGTGGCTTACTTCTGCCTATCCTCTCCCTCACTCTGCAGTCCCTTTTTTGCCCTTCCTTCCTTATCCCCTTCCCCTCCTACTTTCCTGGAGGATTAAATAGATTGCTCCTCCCAATTGGGTCTGAAAGCTATTCCCTCCATGAGCCCACTCCAATGAGATCAGGGTCCCTGAGCTAATTCTGTGTTCTAAATTTTTCTTCCTCCCTCCCTCCTCAACCCTCCCCATGAGATCAAGCAATTCAATATGTCATACTGGTGCAGTAATGCAGAACATCTTCATCCTCCTTGAAAGTGTTCTGCTTTTTACTGCTCTCTCCCCCAATCTGCCCTTTCTTCCTTCCCTTCTCTCTTCCCCACTTTTCTCCCTCCCCCCCCCAGGGCAAAAATATATTACTATACCTACTTGAGTATGTATGTTAGTCCTTCTTTGAGCCAATTCTGATGATATTAAGGTTCACTTACTCCTCAACTCCTTCCCCCTCTTCTACTCTCCTCCATAAGCTTTCTTCTTGTTTCCTTCATGTGAACTACCTCTCCCCAGACCATCTCTCCCCTTCTCCCTCCCCCAGTTTATTCCTCCTACACCTCAACCCTATTTTAATGATGTCATCATGGATTAGTTGGTGGCAGAGTGGACAAAGCACCAGCCCTGGACCCAGGAGGTCCCAAACCCAAATCCAGCCCCAGACATCAGACACCCCACCCTGTCTGCCCTACAAGGAACAAAACATAAATGCTTTACAGATATCATCCCTTCATATTCAGTTCAGCCCTGTCTTCTGTGAATTTCTTACTGAGATAGTTCTTATGTTTTCAAAGTATTATCTTCCCATGTAGGAATGTAAACAGTTTGATCTTTTAATATCCCTCATGAAGTCTTTTTCCTGTTTACCTTTTTATGCTTCTCCAGGATCTTGTATTTGAAAGTCAAATTTTCCATTCAGTTCAGGTTTTTTCATCACAAATGCTTGAAAGACCTCTTTCTCATTGAAATCCCATTTTTGGCTTTGAAAGATTATACCCAGTTTTGCTGGGTATGTGATTTTTGGCTGTAGTCCCAGTTCCTTTGCCCTCTGGAATATCATATTCCATGCACTTTAGTCCTTTAATGTAGAAGCTGCTAGATCTTGCTTTATCCTTATTGGAGCTCCACAGTATTTGAATTCCTTTTTTCTAGCTACTTGCAGTATTTTCTCCTTGACCTGAGAGTTCTGGAATTTGGCTATAATATTCCTGGAGCTTTTCCTTTTGGGATCTCTTTCAGGAGGTGATTGGTGAATTCTTTCAATTTCTATTTTAGCTTCTGCTTCTAGAATATCAGGGCAATTTTCCCTCACAATCTCTTGGAGGATGGTGTCTAAGCTTTTGTTTTGGTCATGGTTTTCGGGTAGTCCAATGATTTTCAAATTATCTTTCCTAGATTTATTTTCTAGGTCAGCTGTTTTTCCAAGGAGATATTTCACATTGCCCTCTATTTTTTAATTCAATTGAATTTGCTTTACTGTGTCTTGGTTTCTCATAAAGTCACTAGCTTCCATTTGTTCAATACTAATTCTTAGGCAGTTATTCTCATCAGATAGTTTTTTAATCTCCTTTTCCATTTGGCTTTTCAAACTGTTGACTTTTTTCTCATGACTCTCCTGCATCACTCTCATTTCCCTTTCCATCCTTTCCTCCCTTTCTGTACATCTTCTTTCTATTTCTCCTACTTTCTCTTCAAAGTCCCTTTTGAGAGCTTCCATGGCCTGAGACCAGTTCATATTTTTCTTGGAAGCTTTGGATGTTGGAGCTTTGACCCTGTTATTATCTTCTTCTTCTGAGGTTGTATTGTGGTCTACCTTACCCCCAAAGAAGTTTTTGATGGTCTTCTGCTTTCTCTGCCTACTCATCCTGTCTTACTTGGCTTTTAACTCCTTCTTAAAGTGTGGCTCTCCTTCCAGGACACACTGTTCAAGCTACAGTGTGGCCCAGGGGATGGTTGGACTTCTTCTCAGCCTGCCTGGCCTCGCTTTCAGTTGGTTTTAAACTCTCCATTGGGGGTGGGGGTGGGGCTGCTTCTAGGCTCCACTCCTGTTCCCAGCTTCAGAGGGTCCCAGGTGTTTTAGGTTGAGGGGAGGCAAGCTTTAATCTCACCTGACCTGTTCTCAGGTCTGGAGATAACCTCAGGCCTACTTTACTAAGCAACCAACCAGCAAAGCTTTCTGTGGTGTGGTTCTCAGTTTCCGATGAGACTGCTCCCCTGCTCCCCTCCCCCACCTGGGTCTCCCACCACTCAGGATTTCTTCCTGGTTCCCCGATGGGGTGGGACAGTCGAATCCTTCCCCCCAGTTCACTGGTACCCCTGCATACCCCCCCTGGGCCAGCTGTTCAGTCCAACCGTGTGCTCGGTTCCAGCAGATGCCAGTGTTGCAGCCAATTCAGAGGCACTGGGGCAAATTCCTCTGTTGGGTGTCTGGTGTGTCAGCCCAATTGCAGGGTTAGGCTTTATTCGTGGCCCAGCATGGCGCTTTGACATCTATCTATAGCTGGAGAAAACTCTCAGCCAGTATTTTTGTGTGTTTTTCTGCCCCAAGGGTTCTTTTATTGCTATTTTTGGGGTGATTGTATCAGGAGCCCTGTGGGTTTAATGTCTTTCCTTTGCCATCTTGCCTCTGCCCCCACCGCATGTTTTCTTTTAATATGATTGTTTTAAAATTTTCTTCTTCTAGGTTTTCCTTCACTTCACTTGCATTCTCCATCAGATGTGTTCTCTTTTGTTTCTTTGGTGAGACTTGTCACCATGGATTCAAGTTCTTTTGTTTTTTATTCTGCCCATTATGTCTACAATGTGAACCAAGAATTCTGCTCTCATAATTCTCATTTCTCTTTTTTACATCACTTAGGAACAGCATGGCATGGTTCCATGAAGCCCTCAAATACACAGGAACCTATGCTTCACCAGGTGTTAAGTAATTTTCCTTTGTTTTGATATTAATTTAAAGATGCCTGTACTCATATACTAGACCTGGAGGCCATTATTGGTCGTTATTGTCTTCCCCATAGGTTTATCTGCCTATGCCCAAGGTCTGTGCTTTTCTTCCTCCTGAGTTCTTAGGTGATTTCCATCCTGTCCCCTTATTTTCCTCTGTTGTTCACTTTCTGACTCCCTTTCTCCTGATGGTAGTTTTCCTGGCAACTGGATCTCAAAGTACCTCAGCCTTCTCCCACACTGGTCAACTCTTGGTCTACCAGCCTAGGTGACTTTGGTGAGGGAGGACAGAACTGGCCCTGGATAATTCTGGGTTCTTTTCCTCAGATTTAGTTGAGTCACACAGACTGTCACCCATGGTGTTCTGCCCTCTCCCATCTGCTCCTCCATTCTCTGGCCAGAAGAGCCCAGGGTGATGCTTTTCTGCTCGTCAGGCATTCATCCCAATACCATCAAAAACTGGATAAGCTCCCCTGGTCTCAGACTGGTTCCAGAGTGGTCCTCTCTGCCACATTGAACCTAGGGTGGAGACAGGTCAAAGGCAGATAGAGAAGATTAGGATTTGAGCCGTCAGATATCCTGAGAGGGCAGGAAGAGGTACATGGTGGGGAGAGGAGGGCCTGGCCTCATGAAAATGCTTGCTGCCCTGCCTCACATCCCTCCTTTGCCAGGGCCCAGTGCATTGGATGTGTTAAGGGGAGCTGGAGGTCTCCATCATTCTCCTTAGCTTGAGTTCCAGCTTCCCTACACTTGATGGCTGGATTGCTCCCAAGGGCTCTGGGGACCTCCCAATACATAATGCCTGAGGCTATGGCTGCTCTGTCAAACATAATCCAGAGAATGCCAGGAGATGAGGGACCGGGAATGTGCCCTGATTTTTCCCATTGGTCCCCGGGGTCTTCCCTAGCAAAGGCTAGGGAAATGAGAATGAGGCAGACCCCGGTGAATGTGTTAGAGATACTGCCTTGTTCACAATCACATGGCCACCAATGGACTCACCCAGAAGTATCTCTGCTTTTAGGGCCCTTGGAGGCTGTGTCCTGGGCTCCCTTCTTCAGAAAGATCAGAGAATGGACATAAAGTCAGAAACCTGCATGCCAGCACTGGCTTTGCCCCTAATTGGCTGTATGACCTTGGAGAATGATTCTCTGGGCAGAACCTCCTTGGGGGGGTGGGGTCAGACAAGGCTCCAATTGCTTGTGATTATACTCAGTTTGAGAGGTGTGGTGCCTGCCCCTCTCCCCTGCCAAGGGCTCCGGTCTTCTGGGGCTGGGACTTTGGCCTCCCATTGTCCTGCAGTCTGTAATTCCAGATGTTTCTCCTCTGCCTCCTGCTGGGAAAGGGGCTTTCTTCATGTGGCTGTGGTGCTTGAAGGACCACCAAGCACTTGGCAGACAGGATGCCATTTGAACTGCTGTGATCATGGAGACCTCTAAGTGATGCATGGCCTTCTCGGGTTTGCTCCAGCTGGGAGTGGCATCCCAAGATTCAGGGAGAGAGCAGGGGTGTAGAAGCAGTAAGTGGGCCTTGCCAAGGCACAGGCTCAGGACAGGAGTGAGATGAGGACAGGCTGAGGGGGCTGGCCAGGCTCCTGTGGAGGGAAGATTGGGAGGCAGGAGAGAAGCAGTGTGTCCTGGCACCGAGGATGGCTCCACAGATGCTGTCACCACAGATGCTGTCACCCCAGATGCTTCCAGGAGAACTGAGTGCTACAGGTGGGCACCTGCCCCGGGCACCTCCCACATTACCATCTCATCCAGCCCATTTTTTTCAGCAGATACCGAGGCCTGGAGCAAAGTGAACTGCCTTCGACCTGCAGCGGGCAGGTGACCCACCTGGGAGTCAAACCTCCTCTGGCCCTCAGCCTCCACTCTGCCCATTTATGTCCCAGACAGGAGTGGCTCATACCCCTGGTCGTCCTTGTTGGCCCCCATGTCTCTTCCCATGTTGATCTGACTGGTACAACCAAGCTTGGCTGGGCCTATCCAAGGTGCCCAGCTCAGGGTACCACAAGAAGTTGGTGAAGGGTGTTGGGGCAGGCCCCTGAGAGCCAGGGGAGAGTTTGGGTGAATTGTAGAAATCCTGTAAAATGGAAGACATATGTGTGAGTGTATGTCTGTGTACATGTGTGCACATGTGTGTCTATGAGTTGTGTGACTGTGTATCTATGTGTTGTGTGTCTCTGTACATGTGTGCACACATGTGAGTGTGCCAGTGTTCATATATGTGCATGTGTGAGCATGCATTTGGCATATATGTGCTATGTACGTGCGTGTACATGGTAGTCTGTGCATGTATGTGCATGTGTGGAAAGGTGGGAGGATAGCATGTGGTGGGATAGCTTGCAGGTCGGGGAGGGGGACCAGCCTAGTGTCTGTTTGCATCTACCTATCAGTGGACAGGTTTCCTCCAGATAGAACATAAGTCCCTTGAGGGCAGAGAATACTGTGCTTTTGACCTTGTTTTCCCAGGGCCCAACATAGAGCCTCTAATGAAGTAGGCACATAACAATTGCTTGTCGATGGATTGTGTCTGGATCCTCAGCCTCAAATGCAGGGCCTGGCATACAGTGGGTGTTTAATAAAGACTGGTTGGGGACTTCTCAGAAACCAGATGCTTCGGGGCTCGTGCTGCCTCATAAAAGTTGCTCCTGAGAATATAGAAGTTTAGCTCACTGTTAGCACCCCCCACCAAGGAAGTAGACCCTCAGCTCCCACAGTCCTGAGGCTCATATAAGTGTAGAGGAAGCTCTTCTTAACCCAAAAAAGGTAAAAGGGAGGAAGGGAATAAGCATTGATGAGAAAGCACAATGACTCAATAAAGCTAGATTGTTTACCTCCCTATATGGGAAGATGATACGTATAGTGTCCAAGAACTTTATCATTATTAAGGCAGGTAGGAGTGTAGATAGATAAAGGGCATAGGCCTGAGTCAGTTATGTTGTGTAAGAATATTTTAGCTAATTTGCCTAATTTGGGGGGACTAATCTGACTGGAGGACTAATATGGGGACTTTTGACTGGATGGCTATCTGACTGCTGTTGATTTCTTAAGCCAATCTCTTAGGGCCTTTTAAAAAATTCCCCACACTTGCTCTGCTTCCAAGTTGATAAGCAAAAGATTAAGAAGCCTCTTAATTAAATAATCAAAGCAGAATTTATTTATAAAAATCAATGTAAACGATAAGGGTTAAGAAATGCAAATTATACAACCTGTCTGCTTTTACTATAATAAGGGCCCACTGTTGCGGCCTCTTGCCTTAGGGTATGCTCCAGCCTTCTCCAAGTTTCACTCTTTTTCTCCTTCACTCCAGCTTCCCTGCTTCACTTTCACCTCTAACTCCAAGCCCCTTTCACTTTTTTTTTTTAGCAACATTTATTTTATTTTCCAGTTACATGTAAGGGTAGTTTTCAACATTAATTTTCCTCAGATTTAGAGTTCCAAATTTTTCTCCCTCCCTTTCCTCCCCCCTGCACGAGATCGCAACCAGGTTATATATGTACAATCTACAAGTGTTCTTTTCATCAGTTCTTTCTATTGGGGGTGCATAGTAAGCTTCCTCTTTAGTTCCTTGGGATTGTCTTGGATCATTGCACTGCTGAGAGTGGTTAAGTCATTCACAATTGCTCATTGAACAATACTGCTATCACTACACACAATGTTTTCCCAGCTCTGCTCACTTCACTATACATTGATGTTCATTAGTCTTTCCAGGTTTTTCGGGGATCATTCTGTTTGTCGTTTCCTGTAACACAAGACCATTCCGCTACAATAATATAGCACAGCTTTTCCCATCATTCCTCAATTGATGGACATTCCCTTGATTCTCAATTCTTAGCCTCCACCAAGAGTTGCTATAAAAAGTTTTTGTATAATTTTTCTCCCTTTTCTCTTTTTCATGATTACTATTGTTAACTGTTTCCCTTCCATCCTATTCCCTTCCCCATGTTATTTATTCTATTATCCCTCTTCTTTCATCCTATCACTTCAAAAGGGATTCGCTTCTGTCTGTCCCCTCCCCCAGTCTGCCCTTCCTTCTTTTGTCCCTCTCTCTTTATCCCCTTCCCATCCTATTTTCCTGCAGGGTTAGAGAGATTACTCCACCCAATTGAGTGTGTACATTATTTCCTCCTTGAGCCAATTTTTATGAGATTGAGGTCTTTGAGCCAATTCTGATGAGTGTTAGGTTTATTTACTGTCCAGATTAAACAGATTACTCCACCCAGTTGGGTGTGTCTGTTAGTCCCTCCTTGAGGCAGCTCTGATGAGTTTAAGGTCTTTGAGCCTTTTCTGATGAGTGTAAAATTCATTTACTGCCCTGTTCCTCTCCCATCTCTTCCCCCACTCCATAAGTCTTTTCCTGTTACTTTCCTGTAGGACTTCACCTATGCCCTTCCCCCTCCCCCAGTGAATTCCCTTCACCCCTCAATTTAACCCTAAAGATGTCATCACCTAGCTAAGTGACACAGTGGACAAAGCATCACCCCTGGCCCCAGGGGGATCCCAGCCAAAACCCAGCCTCAGACAGTTGCCCACTGTACGACCCCAGGTATGTCCCCCAGCTCCAATTTTTTATGGTTCTCTAGGGTCTTGTATTTGAAAGTCAAATTTGCCATTCAGTTCAGGTCTTTTCATCACAAATATCTGAAAGTCTTCTTTTTCATTAAAGTCTCATTTTTTCTGCTGAAAGATTATGCTGAGTTTTGCTGGGTAGGTGATTCTTGGTTGTAATCCCATTTCCATTGCCCTTTGGAATATCATATTCCATGCCTTCTGGTCCTTTAATGTAGAAGCTGCTAGATCTTGTGCTATCCTGACTGGGGCTCCACAGTACTTGAATTCTTTCTTTTTGGCAGCTTGCAATATTTTCTTCTTGACCTGAGAGCTCTGGAATTTGGCTATAATATTCCTAGGAGTTTTCCTTTTGGGATCTCTTTCTGGAGGTGATTGGTGGATTCTTTCAATTTCAATTTCTATTTTAGCTTCTTCTTCTAGAATTTCAGGGCAATTTTCCCTGAGAATATCTTGGAAGATGGTGTCTAAGCTTTTTCCTTGATCATGGTTTTCAGGTAGACCAATAATTTTCAAATGATCTCTCCTGGACCTATTTTCCAGGTCAGCAGTTTTCCCCAGAAGGTATTTCACATTGCCCTCTATTTTTTTATTCATTTGGATTTGCTTTATTGTGTCTTGGTTTCTCATAAAGTCACTGGCTTCCGTTTGTTCAATCCTCATTCTTAGGCAATTATTTTCATCAGAGAGCTTTTGTGCCTCCTTTTCCATTTGGCCAATTTGACTTTTCAAGCTGTTGACTTTTTTCTCATGTCTTTCCTGCGTCACCCTCATTTCTCTTTCCATTTTTTCCTCTAACTCTCTAACTTTATCTTCAAAGTCCTTTTTGAGTGCCTCTATGGCCTGAGACCAATTTGTATTTTTCTTGGAAGCTTTAAATATAGGGGCCCTGATGTTGACATCTTCCTCTGAGGGTGCCCCTTGGTCTTCCTTGTTACTGAAGAAACTTTCTATGGTCCTCACCCTTCTCTGTAGGATCATCTTGGTTTTCTTTTACTTGACTTTTAGCTCCTTAAAGTGGGGCACTGTTTTCAGGCTGTAGTATCCCAAGTTTAAGAAGTCCCAGGTGGTATGATTTAAGGAGGATCAGGTTCTTCCCTTGCCCGCCTATTCCCTCGTCCTTAGATGACCCCAGACCAACTTGCTAATCAACCAGCTTTGTGTGTTGTGGTTGTTAGCTCTGATGAGCCTGTACCCCTCCCCCATCTAGGCCACTGCTACTCGAGCCTACCTCCTGGTTCTCAGCAGGGGTGTAAAATCCAAGTTCTGCCTTAGCACCAGCATAGATCCCTGTAGTCTCATCCCTGCCTAGGGCTCAGCCCACTCACCAGATTGTGAGCTTAGTTCCAGAAGACAATGGCGCTTCAGTTGATTCAGAAGCTCTGGGGGTCTGCTTCTCTGGTGAGGCCTTCCTGGGACTGGATCTGTGTCAGGGTGACTGTGGGGTTGGGCTCAACTTCTGTATTAGCACAGCTGCTCCCTCCTTCTGACCTTCCAAGCCATTCTTGGTTAGAAGATGATTTCAGCACATTCTTCTGTGAGATTTGCTGCTCCAGGCATTTTCCTATGGCATTATTTGGATGTTTTTTGGAGCGATCATGTCATGAGTTCGGGAGCTCACTGCCTTTCCTCCACCATCTTGGCTCCGCCCGGCCTCAGACTCCCCCTTTCACTTTGTTGACCCTCCTGAAAAGCCCCTTAGCACCCTCACCTCTGTTGTCAACCTGCTGGTGTCTCTAGCATCTCTGTATCATAGCCCTTCCTTGCTTTCTCCAACCTCCTTGTACTGTCTCCAACCTCCTGTATCGTCTGCCCCTTCACTGTCTCACTAGCTCTCCCTCCATCTCTGTCAGGCCCCTTTTTTTAACCTGCTCTCCCCGGTGAAACCCAAGCTCACTGCCCCCAGGGCCGAGCCCCTTGCTTTGCGAGCCCGCAGCTAGAGCTGGGCAAAGCAAACTCCAGAGTCCCTGAGGGTTTTCGTGGGCCTTTCTGCTGTGCAAACGGGCAAAAAGGGACACTCCATGCCACACCCATGGCTCGAGGTTTTTGTCTGCACAGTTTAGCCTGGCTCAGAGGCCTCCCTGCAGCTGAAATGGAGGGGGATGGGCCCTAGCCCCTCTTACACAGAAAAAAACCCTGAGGGCCTAAGGCTTCTTAATCTCAGCCCAAAGGCAGGGTCCCCAAATCAAAATAAATTTCCACAGTTGGGATGATCTAAAAAAAGTGAAGGGGCAAGAAAGAGAGATGCATTGAAAGAAGGGGGTAAGGAGAAGAAGAATGGGGAAAATTATCTCATATAAAAGAGGTGGGCAAGGAACAACTTTTACAGTGAAGGGGAAAGGGTGGGGGGACTGTCCAGCAATGCTTGAACCTCGCTCATCAAAAGTGGCTCAAAGAGGGAAGAATGTAGATACACACTCATGTGGAGATAGAAATTGATCTTAACCAATAAGGAAGCAGGAAGGGAGGGGGATGAGATTAGGTGTGGGGGGGTGATAAAAGGGAGGGTGGATTAAGGGAGGCAGTGGTCAGAAGCAAAACAGACTTTTCAGGAGGGACAATATAAAAAGAAAGAGGGGGGAGAAGGAAGAAAATGGGATGGAAGAAAACAGCTGGGAATGGGCTTTGGATAAACTCACCCATAAAATGGAAGCTGATAGCACAATGGATTAGAAACCAGAATCGAACAATATGCTGTTTGTAAGAGACAACACTTGGAACAGAAAGATGCCCACAGAGTTAACAAAAAGGGCTGGAGCAGAACCTATATGGTTCAGCTGAATTAAAAAAGGCAAGGGTAGCAAGCATGAACTCAAACAAAGCAAAAGCAAAAGTGGACCGATTAAAAGAGGTAATCAGGGAAATTACATTTTGCCAAAAGATACCATAAATAATGAAGTAATGTCAAAAAATGTTAATTGCATTTATTATTAAAGTCATTGTTTCTCGAATATATAGGGAACTGAGTCAAATTTATAAAAATAAGAGCAATTCCCCAATTGATAAATGGTAAAATGATATGGATACAGTTTTCATAAGAAGAAAGCAAAGCTATCTACAGTCATAAAAATACTCTAAATCACTAGTGATTAAAGAAATGCAAACTAAAACAACTCTGAGGTACTACCTCATGCTTATCAGAAATGACAAAAGCTGGTGAGGATGATGAAAAACAGTGACACTAACAAACAGTTGGTGGAGTTGTGAACTGGTCCGACCATTCTGGAGAACAATTTAGATCTGTGCCCACAAGGATATAAAACTACAAATACCCCTTGACCCCACAATACCACCACTAGGTCTGTATCTCAAATAGATCATAAAAAGGGACCCGCAAGTACAAAAATATTTATAACTGCTCTTTTTGTAGTGGCAAAGAATTTGAAATTGAGGGGATGCCCATCAATTGGGGAATGTCTGAACAGGTTGTGGTTTATGATTGTGATGGAAGACTATTGTGCTATAAGAAATGATGATGAGGATGGTTTCAGAAAAAAACATAGCAAAATCCAATATGAACTGATGAAAAGTGAAGTGAGAAAAACTGGGAGATCATTGTGCATAGTAACAACAATGTTGTAATGATGATCAACTGTGAAAGGCTTGACTACTCTGATGAAGCCAATGATCCAGGACAATTCCAAAGAACTTATGATGAAAAGGTACTATCTACCTCCAGAGAGACAGAGAGAGATCTGATGAACAAAGTGCAAATTGAAGTATAATTTTCTTGCTTTTTGGCCTTTTTGTGATATGGTTAATATGGAAATATTTTTCACATGATTTCACATGTATAATTGATATCATTTTGTTTGCTTTTTAAGCAGGTAGAGGAGTAAGAGGAAGGCAGAGAATTTGGAACTCAAATTTTTAAAAGATAAGCATGTTTAAAATAAATAAATAAGAGATTTATTAAGTACTTACTATGTACCAAGTATGGGCAGCTAGGTGACACAGTGGATAGAGTACCAGGCCTGGAGTCATGAAGACTCTTCTTGAGTTCAAATCTGGCCTCAGATACTTCCTAGCTGTGTGATCCTGGGCAAGTCACTTAACCCAGTTTGCCTCAGTTTCCTTATCTGTCAAATGAGCTGGAGAAAGACATGGTGAAACACTCCAATATTTCCTTGTGACCCCATTATATCTTACATTGCCAAGACCCCAATAAGGTCACAAGGAGTTGAACATGACTGAAAGTGACTGAACAATAACTAGATGAGCCAGGCGCTGTATGGGTGACACCAGCTCAGAAGAAAGACAAAACAGCAGAGGCCAAAACAAGTGTTCAGAAGCCTAGAATCAGTGTCTTGATTCTACAGGAAGCCCCCCCTCCCCCCACAGCCCCTTTGAATTCTCGCACTTTCCCTCTGTTGGTTATTTTTCATTTATCCTGGACATAGCTTTCTTTTAACCTATTTGTTTGCATGTTGCCTCCCCTGTTAGAATGTAAGCTCTTTGAGGGTAGGTGCTTCTTCTTCTTCTTTATACCCCCAGCACTTAGCATAGTGCCTGGCCATAGCAGAAGCTTAATCATTAAATGGTTGGTTGTTGGCGGGTTACTTCTACCTGAGAGGAAGCATGGACATCTCCCCTGGAAAGGTTTTTGGGTTGGGTTCCAAAAGGGGACCAAACAGGCAGAGATTGTGTGTTAGGACAATAAAGAATGGAAGGGAAGAGGTACAGGAGTGGGAAAACCTGCAGTGTGTTTGGTGGGATGGCAAATCATCAAGTTTAGCTGCAATTTGGGGTTCATGAAGTGGACCACAGAAAGACCAAGCTGGAAAGGGAGACTGGAGTCAAATTATTAACCTCCCCAACCAATACCACCCTGGTCTGGGTCTATTACCCAGTGTCTTCAAAGGGTCATCAGAGCTGGGGGGAAGGGAGAGGAGAGTAACACGTAGGGACAAGGAGAGGGCAGAACCTCTGTGGTCAGGGAAAGACCCTTGAGAGCAGGGACAGGAGGGGTGAGGTGCGGAGTGTCCTCACCAGGTGAGGGCTCTGAGTCGGCCAACTTGGCTTCCACATGGGAATGCGAAACTGCTTGGACCAATGAGCTCTGTAGGGAAGGCAGGGTTTGGAAGGTCTGTGCCTGAGGATCAGCGGCCTCACTCCCAGAGGCTGGAAAGGAAGCTGCCTGTACATCCCATGTCCCACCCACCACCCTCCCCCACCACACGCACCCTTGGCCCAGCTTAGCTCAAGGAGGGTGAATTCAGTGCTTCTCTGACTCTGTAACTGACACTGTGAGACCGTGACTTGGAGATTTCCCCCGTGGTTCTGAGATTGTCAGTCAATAAACATATATTAAGTCTATTCGGTGCATCAGGCACTGGGCCAAGTGTTTAGCATATAGAGAAAGCCAAAAGTCAGTCTCTGTCCTCAAGGAGCTCATGGTCTCTTGGGGGGAGACAACAGACAAACAACCAAGTGCAAATAAGTGGTAGACGGAATACAAAACAGGAAATGATCAACTTCGGGAAGAAAGCACAGGAACTGGGAGAGATTCTGTTGTTCATTGTGAGGCCCTATGATTTGATGGTCACTAAGTTTTGTAATTCTCTTCTTCTGTGGCTTTAAAGTTTGGAGCCTCTGAGATTTTGGGATTCTGTCACTGAGATTCAGTGCATGAGCTTCTGTGTCCTTTCTTTCTGAAGTCCCTTGAAGGGGTCTGTAAGAGGATGTCTTTAATTAGAGCGATTCCTCTTTGCATGTGTGATAGATAGAATGCCTCCCCCTCCCCCTTCTTCTCTAATGTGGAGTCACAACAAAGACTGAGCAAAGAAGCCTTTCCAGAGTCTTGATTTCCCATTTAAAAGCCTTTTGGCTCAGCACATTCACACAATTTGGAAGAATATTTTCTAATATATCTTAAACGTGGCAGTTACATTCACTAAACTGTGCTGGCAAAGGCATGACAATATTTACTGCAGAGGCAGCAAGATTGATTCTCCCTTGGAAAACCTGCCAAGATCTTTGATTTAGAGAGCCAGTGACCAGGGGAGTCTTTAGACCTTCTCCCTTTGGGGGTGTCCCTCTCTCAGGCCCAGAGAGCCCGGGTGGACCCTTCCCTGAATGTCCTTCAGTTAGACCCTCCCCTCACTTTCCCATCATACTCTTTCCTCACAACCATCCAGGAGGTCAGAAGTGCAGTTTGCCCTGTTTCTCACGGCTTCGAAGGGCCAGAGTGAGGATTCAAGGTCTTTTCTGACTCTGGCTTAGCGTCTTTTTGTCCGAGACACAATTTGTTGTTGTTGTTTGTCCGTTCTCCAAGAAGACCATGACATGGGTGTGATGTCATGACTTGCAGTGAATTGGATTTAAGTGAGGGAGAGCTGAGCAAGGTCACCAGACTCACTCCCTCCTCCAGAGCCATCTGGGTTCAGTGACAGGATAAACATCAGAATGACTGGCGATGGCCCTGGATGTTTAAGGCAATAGGGGTTAAGTGACTTGCCCAGGGTCACACAGCTAGTAAGTGTCAAGTGTCTGACATCGGTTTTGAACTCAGGTCCTCCTTACTCCAGGGCTCTATCCAGCGTACCACCTAGCTGTCCCTCCCTTGACCCATAGTCTACTTCTGTGGTTGTGTCTGTTGATGTTAAAGGTTCTTCTCCCAGAATAACACACTTTAGTCTCCTATTCTTTCCAGGCCCAGCTCAGCTTCTCAGAGATCCAATGTCTCCCACCTGTGGAGTGGGAGGGGCATGGGTAGTGGTGGTAGAATTAGACCAGTCTTTGTTTCAACATGGGGGAGTTAGAGTTTTTTGTATTTATAGTTTTTAAATGAAATGAGATGGAATGGAATTTAGGTTTTTTTTCAATCAGCACCTTCCAAATGAGTGGAAGGGGGGAAACATCTCCATGACAAATATGCACAGTCAAGCCAAAGAAACATGTCTCATTCTGGACTCTAGTCTTTCTCTTCTTCATCAAGAAGTGGGGAGTGTGTTTCATCATCAGTCCTCGGGAATTGGGCTGGTCATTACACTGAGTAGAATTCCTAATTCTCTAAAAGTTCTTTCTCTTTACAATATTGTTGTTATTATATAAATTGTTCTCCTGGTTCTACTCACTTCATTCTGTATCAATTGTTATAAGTCTTCCCAGGTTTTTCTGAAACCCTCCCCTTAATCATTTTTTTGGGGGGGGCGAGGCAATCGGGGTTAAGTGACTTGCCCAGGGTCACACAGCTAGTAAGTGTTAAGTGTCTGAGGCCGGATTTGAACTCAGGTCCTCCTGACTCCAGGGCCTGTGCTCTATCCACTGAGCCACCTAGCTGCCCCCGCTTCATCATTTCATCCTGTCCTATAGCATTCCAACACCTTTGCCTACCATAACTTGTTCAACCATTCCCCAATGGATGGGGAATTAATTTGTTTTGCTTAGGACTAATCCCTCCCTTGATTGACCCTGCCTCTAATTCCCTTCTTTTTCTTATCCCTTCTCCCTTCTGTGTCCATGTATAATGAAACACATTTCTGTACCCAACTGTGTTTGCATATGTATTCTTTCCTTTGACCAATTCAAATGACATGGAAGTTCAAGTATCAGCTGCTCCCCTTACCCCCTTTCTCCTTGTTTGTATAGATTTCAACTTGTACCCTTCAATTATGAGATAATTTTCCCCAATCCTTATTTCTTCCCCATCAGTATATTCCTCTCACCATGCCCTTTTTCATTTCTCTCTTAAAATCAACACACAAAAGAACCACTACCAGGCCCACTGTCTAATTAGACTTCTTCTATGATGATGATAGGGTTCTGAGACATATGTATCCTCTACTACAATGGAGATGATTTATTCTTGCTTAGTTCTTTATGATTGTGTGTTTACCTTTTGTGCTTCTCTTGACTTTCTCTGTAGCTCTGGCCTTTTTATCAGAAATGCCTGAAGTTCTCTATTTCCTTCTTGTAGGATTATAAGTCATTCTTGATTGTAAACCTATATGCTTACCTTGTGGCACTTTACATTTCAATCTATACAGTCCTTTAGAGTGTATGTGATCCTGTCTGGCTCGTCAGGACCTGCTTGCAGATTTTTTTTTCTTTGATCTGGAAACTTTGTATTTTGACTACTCACGTCCCAGGGAATTTTTCACATTAGAGTTTCTTTCAGGAGGTGACATATATTCTTCCTATTTCTACTTTACCCTGTTATACAAGATCTGGGCAGTTTTTTTATGATTCTTTGAAATATAATGTCTAGTATCTTTTTTGATTATGGCTTTTAGGTACACTGATTATTCTTAACTTAATCTTCTTGATATATTTCCCAGGTCAGTTGCTTGGGTGTGTGTTCGTGTGTTTTGCAATTAGATACCTTACATTTTCTTTTATTTTTCAGAATTTCAATTTTATTTTAATAATTCTTGTTTTATGCAGTCATTGGCTTCTATTTGGTCCATTTTAATTTTCAGGGAGTTTGTTGCTTGGAACAGGTTAATGTACTTCTTGTGCCAAACTGGTAATTCCCTTTCCAATTCTTACTTCCATAATTCCCATTTAAAATTTTTTCTCTTTAGTGCCCTCATTTCATTTTTTTATTTTTCATCATAATTCAAATTTATTAGTTACTTTTCATTTAAAAAATTTTTGCATCTTTTACCTTTATTACCATTTCACTAGACACAATTACATGAATCAAACATTTCCCCCAATAGAATCCTACATTTCATTTATTTAAAAAATAAAGCCAAACCATTATTTAACTCTGGATTCCTCTCTTCCAGAGTTCTAGTTGAATTTGTGCCCAAGCTGTGTTTTTCTCTGAGACTTTGCTTGTAGATATTTTGTAGTCATTCTCTTCTGGGTTTGTGTCTTCAGCATCCACGCCAACATCATAACTTTAAAAAAACCAGAAACATAATGTGTTTGTATAAAAATAACAAAACACAGCTGGACTGCATATTGCTTCTTTTCCTGAATGGACATCTGGGCAACTGTTTTTTGTGCTTCATGTGCAGTATCAGGAGAGGCTGGTGGACACCATCTAGTGATACATCCAACCAGTTCTTTTGCTCTTATTCTACAGTGGTTACTCCTGAAAACTAGGACCTCTGATTTTTCAGGCTTTTCACTGTCTTCCTCTTGATTGACTAGATTTCTTTCCATCTGAGCTCCTGAAAGGGTCTCTATTGCTCAAATTGTTGATCCTTTTATCCCTACAGGGGCCCCCATGAGCTGAACCTTGACCAGGAACCATAGAAGGCCTTTTTCTTGGGGCTTGGGTCTCGGTCTCTGAGGATGGAGGTAGTTATGCTTTTTTTTTTTTTTTTTTTTTTTTTTTAGTGAGGCAATTGGGGTTAAGTGACTTGCCCAGGGTCACACAGCTAGTAAGTGTTAAGTGTCTGAGGCCGGATTTGAACTCAGGTACTCCTGACTCCAGGGCCGGTGCTCTATCCACTGCGCCATCTAGCTGCCCCTATGCTTTTCTTGAACAAGCTGGTTGCTCCTGCTGTCCTGGGGCACAGGTGAAGCTGGCAAAGAGTGGAAATAAATACTGGACTTCAATTCATAATGGCTTTTCATGGTAGGATTCTTTTTATCTCTTTCTTCATTCTTCCAGCCTACTTTCTGACTTCTGACTTTATGTTAGGGCTAGGCTCTGTATACTTCTGGAAGGGATATCTGGGCTGGTTCTACTGCTGTTTTCTTGAGGCACTGAGTACTGTGATAGTCTAGGATTTCAACAACATCTCAGGCTGGGGACTTGCAAGCTTTCAGTGCTCTCAAAGTGGACCAATTCAGGACAAGTATTAGCCTTGCCCCTATGGTCTGAGTTCTGCAAGTTCCTAAACTGGGTTTGAGCCTAAGCAACTCTACTGTGTGTTTCTGCTATTTGGAGTCCTAGAAGAGTGTTGGGGCTCAGTCAGACAGGATGGAAGGCTAGAACAGAGACCCTCACTTAGCTCCTGGGCTCTGAGCTTCTGAACTTTCTCATTATTGGGTCTGTGACCTCTCCTCACCATGGAATGCCACCCCCATTCACAGGTGCCCCCTCTGTCTGCCCTGAATTTGTGACCTGGAGTCAGCTAGTAAGCAGCTTAGCTGCCAGTTGGCACCTATTCCATCACAAGATCAGGCCCCTCTGTACTGGGTCTAAGACCCCTATTTGCAGTAATGTACAGCTTCTCCCTGCACTGGAATGTTCTGTGTAGTGTCCTAGGTGCCCACCAACTTCTCTGTCTGTCTCTCTATGTCAAATGATTCCTTATGTTTTTTTTTTCTTGAATTTCCCAATCAGCATTAGGTCTAGTGAGTTTTCTAGATCTAATTGGAGGAGAACTTTTTGTGGGGTAAGTGAGGGGGAAGCTCACTGTACTTCTTCCTACTACTCTGTCCATAGGAAATAATTTTTAACACTGTGTTATATGGATTTTTCCTTTGAAATTAAAGAGTGAGAACATTTGTGGAATTATTTTTAACTCAATGATTTTCAATCTCAGAATAAAGTGATGTCAGTTCAAAAGGTCTCATTTGTGTTGACAAATTTCATTAAAAACACAAATGATGAGGAAAGGTAAGCTGCCCCCTCCCAGATGTCATTCAGGATCCCCTACACGGCTTCAGATGCCTCTGAAGGGCAATAAGGGAACAAAGGGAGATCCTGTCCTGGGAGTCAGGGGGTGGTTGACACATCTCCTAGACTTGGGAGCAATGAATGGGGAGCCCCTAGCTTTCAAGCTCACAGTCTGACACCCAGGTTGATTGGGCTGGTAAGTTTGGGAATGCTTTAAAATGTAACTTTCTGACATGCGGCACACTCAGTCTTTCATATTCACACACTAACCCAAGCAGTTATGCTCTCACACACAGTCACATAGATATTCATCCATCCATCCATCCATCCATCCATCCATCCATCCATCCATCCATCCATCCATCCATCCATCCATCTGTCAATTTATCCAACCGTCCATTTGTCCATTCATCTACTTGTCCATCTGTCTATCCATCCTTCTATCCATCTGTCCATGCATCCACCCATCCATCCATCCATCATTTCATTCATTCATCTCATGATGTGCTTGCTTGATCTGGGTGCTGGAGAAGGGCCAACATTTGAATACTCCTGTAGTGTGAAAGCCTGAAGGGGTCTCAGAGGTAATTTTGTCCAAGTTCCTCATTTCACAGAGATTAAGTGACTCACCTTATATCACACAGCGAGGAAAGAGCAGAGCTGGGATTCAAACTCAGGGACTCTGACTCCAGATACAATATTCTCTCCCTGGGAATTGGTCTCTGAAAATGAAAAGACAAAGAAAATAGCCTAGACAAAGACACAGAGGTGGGCAAAACCTCAGAAGGCAAAAATCCCAGAGAGAGAGAGAGAGACAGGCTGACATAGAGAGAGACAGAGAGACAGAGACACGGAGAGAGAGACAGAGACAGAGAGACACGGAGAGAGACAGAGACAAAGAGACAGATACTGAAAGAGACAGAGAGAGGAGATAGAGACAGAGACTGAATGACAGACAGAGAGAGACAGAGAGACAGAGAGGGGATAAACTGAAAGACAGAGACAGAGACAGACAGATAGACAGACAGACAGACACACACACACACACACATACACACAAACATACACACACACCCCGAGAGACAGAGAAAGAGCACCAAGACTCCTTGTTCCTTCTATCAAGGATGCCCATCCAGCCCTTTCTTCTCCCACCTTCCAGGGTTGTGGGTGTCTGGGTGCTGCCAGGCCCACTGATCTGGGACCCTGGCTACATTTATTCAACTTGGACAAACCCATGATGAAATCTTACTGAACCAATCAAGACTAATTATTATAAATAATTGATCTGGCCAAGCCAGAGCCTTCCTGGCAGGTGGGAATCCAGCCTGAGAGAAATTGCTGACTCCCGACAACTTAGCGCATTAAAAATATTTATGAGGGGGTGGAGGCCTGCCGTGATTAAAACAGTCTAGTTCATATCAGTCTGCATCGAGACAATTACAAAGCAATTCCATTAATTAAAAGTAAAACTTAATTAAAGCTAGGGAGAGCTGGTGGTGATGCATCAATGCCTGTGCTCTGGAAGAGATGCGGCAAGAATGAAAAACGCCAGCCAGGCGGGCTGTCGACCGCACTCCGTGCTCAGGTGCAGGCTGGGGCTGCTCCCATAGATTAATCAGCCTCTATGTTCGATCGCAGGCCACAAGCCAACTCCAACTGCATCTAATAAAAGGTTGTAAACTTTAACGCAAATCACATTAGTGAGGCCGTGATGACAGCTGAGCAGGCCTGGCAGGTGCCGAGGGGGCGTCTCTCGCCTGACATGCGGCACACTCAGTCTTTCATTGAGGCACTGAGTACTGGTCTTCAAAGCAGCAGCCAGGATAAAGAAGAGTTAGCCTGCCTAATTGATAACAAATGATCTTGATATTGAATTTCCAGTAAGCAACACATTAAACACTGGCACTGTCTGCTGATGCAGAGTCTGTCGTGACACATTCCTGGTAGTGTGGTGCAGGTTCATCACCACCCTGCAACCTCGAACAAGTACCCTCAGCAGAATATGGGCAAGCATCCTTGGGGAAAGTGGGCGGCCACGGGCCTGAAAGCCACCCTATGGGGCGGGGAGGGGAGTAGCCTTGAGTCCTCCTCCTGTCAGTCAAGCTGGTCTCTCCCAGCTCAGATAGGAGGCCATGACCTTTCATCCTGATGTGGGCGAGGGGACGGACATCCAAACGTCCTGCTCACGACTCATGTCATCCCCCACCATCCCACATTCTGTTCATATGGGTTGTACCATCTCCCCATGGTGCTGATCACCCATTGCCCGCTGTCTTATGGAATTTCCTCCTCCACCTCCTGTAGACACCTCAAGCTCAGGAAGTCATTGTCTTTCCCCACCTCTCTTTCCAAGTGTCTCATCACTGCCAAGGGCACGACTTCCCTCCCTCACAACTTCCTCAACATGCTGCCAAGTCTTATCCCTTCTACCTTCAGGGAAGCCCTCTCTCCTCTACCCCCAGTGCAGACCCTCACCCCCTCCTGCTGTAGCTGCTGGCAGGTCTGCCAGCCTCCTATCTCTCCCCACACCGGGTCACCCTCCACTTGGGTGCCAGGGTAATTTAGGATGGGGAATGCCCCAAAGATCCAGTGGCCTTAGGCCAACATTCCCAGGGTGCTGGTGCCCTGATTAGGACAGGGACATTCTGGCAGGCTCACCCCTGCTCTCTGGTGTCAGAGGTCATGTTCCTGGAGGCAGAGAACCAGGCCAGAGGGAGAGTGTGGGAGCCAGCACCAAGCTGCCTCCAGGGAGGTTGGCATCACAGCCATGGGCAGGCCCCCACTGACACAGGTGCCAGGTACTGCTGGCCTTTCTGTGCTCTGTGGCACTGTTTGTCCAAACGGTCTGGACAGGATTCTGAAGGAGAGGGTCTACGCCAGCCCTGTGGACCAGCCCTGGGGTGGGGGGGCCTGTTCACACCTTTCCAGCTTATGCTCTTCTGGATGGTCCAAGCCCCTGACAGGTCTGTGGAGACACGCTCCATCCATCAGAAAGCAAATGCCCATAAGCCACATGAAGATGAGTGTACATCTCAGTGTGGGCCATCAAGGAGGTGCTGGCCCCTTGGTCGCCCTTGGGCCCAGCTTGGAGCAAGCAAGAGGGAAATGACCATTGTCATGCTTTAAACAGCCACAAATATCCAAAGGGAGGCACCTGGGAGAGATGGCGTGAACTCTGCAGGAAGCGACACTCTGGCATCTCTGTGATGGAAGGAGAATCCCCTCCATCAGCCCTGACAGTGGTTGTCTGACCTCTGCTCCAGACCTCCAGGGATGGGGAGCTCACCTCCTTCCCATGCCTAGGCCACTCCTGCTTCTGCCCCAGACGTCCTCCACAGGGCAAACAATCCTTCGTATAACTGAGGACCAGCCCCATGATCTAAGCTTCGGGGATGCTCCTGGATCGTGTCTCTTCTGGCCACATAGTCAGCCCCTGGGCCTCCTTTGTCTCATAATCTCTGACCTCAGTGGGCCAGTATGATAACCATTTTACAGATGAAGAAACTGAATCTTTGATTATGTCAGCAGCGGTTACACTGACATCCACTTCTGCAGTCCAGCGATAATGTCCTGGATAAACATACACATTTCCTCTTTGTCACAGCCCAGTAATACGGGAAGTACAAGTCTTATTCTCCCCATTGGACAGGTGAGAAAAGAGTCCCTGAGGGGTGAAGAAGCTGACCAAGCTCATCCAGAGAAAAAATGCCCAGAGCAGGAATGAGAACCAGTCAAATGGGATAGACAGAACAGAAGAAGAGGCAGGAAAGTAGGGGCACTGTGGGGTACCTGGTGTGATGACATCTTACTCCACGGAGTTGAAACTAGGCAGAGCAGCAGATGCAAAGTGAGGTGCGCCACCCCCTTTATTCCTCCTTTCATTTATCCACCCTTAGCCTCCATTCCTCCTTCTACCCCTTAATCCCTCTCTTCATCCCTCCCTCTACTCCTCATTCTTCCATCCTTCCATCCCTCCATTCTTCTGCCCATCCATTCCTGATTCCACCTCTCCTCCTTCCATTCCATCTAGCTATTCTTCCCTTCATCTTTCATCCTCCCCACTCTCCTTCCTTCCCTCAATTCCTCTTTCCACCTTTACTATCTTTTCATCCTTCCTTCCATACCTTTTTCCTCTCCTCCATTGCTCTTTCCACCCCCTCCTTCCATTCCTCTATTCTTTCTTCCCCTCCTTCTATCCTTTTATCCTTCCCTCCATACCTCTTTTCCTCCATTTCTCATTCTACCTCTCTTTCTATCCTTCCCTCCTCCATCTCTCCTTCTACCCCTTCTTCCACTGCCCCTTACCTCTTTCTACCTTCCTTCTATCCCTCCATTCTTCCCTCTACCAATCCCTCCTTCCATCTTCTCCATCCATTCCCCGCCCCCTGAAACTCCCCCACTACTTCCACTTTTCCCACTCCTGGTGTGGGATAGGGTCTCTAACCTCCTAGGGGTTTGATTCAGTTAAGATAAACAATGTTCTCTAAGTGTGGAGCATTGCATCTTTTTTCAGATTTTACTGATGTATTGATCGGTTGTGCAGATATTTTTCTCTTCTTCCTCTTTCTTCCTTAAAAATCTTCTTTGCTGTAAGAGATGGCTGCCTGTGAGGGGAAGAAGGAGAGACCCAGGGAACACTCAGGCAACATAAAACTGAAATGTATCAATGCACAAATATTTTCATCAAGAAAGGAAGAATGGACCCACTTCCAGGACACTGCCCAGGGCTTGGATCCACAAAGAGCACAAGGGCTTCAGCTAATTCCCACCCAGATGATCCATGTTGGTGGGTCACTCCCCCTCCAGCTTGGACCAGCCCTGAACAGATACCATCACAAGGACTTGGTCTGTCGATTTCTGCTTTCCCTTTGATTAGTGCTCAGGAGCTGTGAGACTCAGTGAGCACCTGTGGGTCAATCCATTTCACAACAATGGCAGGGCCTGAACCAGGAAGGCAGGAACATTCACTCATCCAGACAGAATGAGCTGCTCTCTGTGAGGAAACCAAGGTCCTCTTGCTAATGTGCTGCTTGAGGCTGATGCTCCTGGGCAGAGATGCAGACCTGGCCCCTTCTCAGAATATCCACTGGACAAAGCCAGGACCATAATCATTGAGGAAGCTCCCTGTTCCCCCACTGGCACTCAGAGTCCCTCTCTGAGCCCCTGCAGTTCTGTCTGTAAAACGGAAATTGTCTACTTGTTGCTGTCTAACATCTCTGATGCAGTTAGCTCTTCAAGGCCAGGTGCTTCAGCCTTGGTGTCCCTCAGAACAGAGGACTGACAGCCACAGCATAATTGAGATGGATAATCCACTTTCTTTTCGTTCATTCATTTATTCATGCATTCATTCACTCATTCATTCACTCTTTCAACATATATCTCTTTAGTACCCATCGTGTACTTAGTTACTTAGAGAGAAAGGGAAGGGAGAAGACTTTTGAGACCTGCAAAAGTCTCAAAGCTGGTTGGGGGAGGCCAGATGAAGCCCCCAGACATAGCCTGCACATTGCCTAGATTGTGATGGGCCCATAGAGTCAGAGCTCATCCTTATTCCTCTGGTGGCTACTGTGGAAATTTATTTTGATTTGGGGACCCTACTTTTAGGCTGAGATTAGAAAGTCTTAGGCCCTCAGGGTCTCTCCCCCTCCTCCTCAGCTTCAGCTGAGCGGAAAAAGCCCCGTGGGCTATACAAGACGCCAGGTCAGACAGCTGGGGGGGGGGGAAGCCCCCAGCTCCCTCCGACCTGAGTGGAGCTATCTGAAGGATCCTGGATGGCCTGTGCTGAGGCATGAGACTCGAGAGCACAACCCCCCCCCCCAACCCCCACCAGCTGCAGCTCTGGCTGGCAGATTAGCTTGGTCTGTGGGGGCGAAGGAAGCCCCGAGATTTGAGTGGAGAGAAGAAACGGTATATATAGACCTGGGAGTTAGACAGGAAAAAAAAAAGGAGGGGAGATGGACTAGATAAAAAAAAATAGAGAGACGGGACTAGAGGAGGGCTAAATAGAGGGAGACGGACTAGAAAAAGAAGGAGCGAGGACGGACTAGATAGAGAGACAAGATTGAGGAGGGGCTGACTAGAGGGGAGCGCGGACAAGGACAAGGACGGAGGAGAGTTCTGCTCGGAAAAGGAGAGCCGGGTCTGACAAGGTTACAGGCCTTAATACAAACCAGGGAAAGTGTAACGTGCCCTGAGGCCGGAGGCGGCCAAGGCCCTTATTGGTGGGAAAGAGCCCGCAAGAAAGCAGTCAGGTTGTACTTTATTTCGCTGTATTCCTAATTTGAAATAGTATCTCATAAATAAACTCTGCTTGGATTATTTAGTTAAGAGGCTTCTTAATCCTGTGCTTATCAATTTGGGAGTGGAGCAGTGTGGTGGAACTTTATATACGGCCCATATTAAATTAAACGCAGTCAGATAGCCAGTTAGTCACAAGTCCCCAAATTAGTCATTCGTAGATCAGTCCCCCCAAAATTAGGCTAGTCAATTCAAAAATATCCTAACACTACTGAGTTCAGGGGCTTTTCCTAGGAGAGCCTTGTAGTCCCACAGGTTTCTTGCTGGGTCTCATTTATCTCCAGATCACCATTCTTCTTATCTAGAAGGTACTTCATCAAAGAATGAATGAATGAATGAGTGAATGAATGATTCACTTCTCTGGCTCCTTAGGGGCCATGAGAAGCTCATTCCCTACCCCCTCCTTGTTTGTCCAGAGGCCAGGCTGAGCTGCATCTTCTACAACCACCTCAGTCTGGGCAATGTCCAGATTCCTGTGATCTCCCCACATCAAGACAACACATCTAACCTTTCCCAGCCCAGACTTCGCAAGGGGCCCAAGACAATGGGGTGGTGGTGTCACCTTCCCCTTGGGCTTCAATTCCTCTGTAACATGGGGAAGGGGGGGGAGTGAACTACAGATCTCTGATTCTGAAATGACCTGTGAGGACTGGGCGACTGTGAAAGGAGGTGACACCTTCTGGACCTTGTTACAGCCTGAGGGTGGACCAGCCTCTAGGCCTTTCTGGGCAGTGGGAGCCCAGGAGTCTGCTTTCCCAAAAACTCCCTGAGCCACAGGGACCTGGGGTCATTCAAGCTAGTTCTCGCTGCCCCACTTAGCAGCTGTCTGCCCACGGATAAGCCCTCTGTCCTGATCCAGAGGGTCATTGCTGTCAATGAAAGGATGTCCCCTCCCAGCTCTGCTGGGATGACCAGTGGGGGCTTAACATTGACCTGCCTTACTCAGAGACCTTCAGTGCTGGAAGGGCCCCAAAGAGCAACCTCTTCATCTGCACAGGTCGCTGATATGTGTAGAAACTTCCAAGGCCATGCAGAAAGGAAAGGCAGAGTCAGAATTAGAACCCAGCCCTGCCATGCCCCCATCCCCAGAGAAGAGGCTCAATAGCCTTCTCTTGAAGTGTCATTACTTTCTGTGGAAGCTCCTGGGGATGCTGTGTGGAGTAGGAACATTTGGCATCTGCAGCTTCGGCTACATTAGGATGTGATTTGGCTTGACTGAGACACAGCAGGAAAGGGTGGTCCAGGCTCTGGAGCGGGAAACAGGAGGGGGCGAAACTCCTTGGAATCTGCAAACAACCTGTTTTTGAATAGCCTCGGATGCTGCCCAAGGTCTTGAGGCATTTACCAAGCCCAGCCTCAGGCGAGGTGTTCTTCAGAGGTTTCCAGGCCACCTTTGTTGGCTGGTATCTCCCCACAGGAGCTGGGCTTTGAGTCATCCAAGGTGACCATGGGCAGAGAGGGGGAGGTGTATTCTACTGTTAACAGTTCCCGCTGATGTCCCACTCTGCTTGGGCTCCACTGGCTCAGCTTGACCTGTAGAGGGCCCTGGGTGAGGGACAGAGAAGGGCAGTATGACTGGACTGCAGTCAGGAGGGAAGTGGCAGCCAGTGAGGCTGGAAAGGGAGCCTGAACTCCATCAGGAAGAATTGTAGAAGATAAACAGATGCAGCCAGTCACTTAACAAGCACCTATTGAGCATCTGCTGTGTGCTATGTGCTAAGCACTGGACATACAAAGACAGAGCCAGGGTCCCCTTCCCCAAGGAGCCCACATTTTATATGTAAGATCTGACTACAGTGTAAGGGAGGCAGCCCCAGAGGCCCAGGGTCAGGGCCATATAGTGTAAGTCAAGGGCAATCTCACAGGTGAGGGGTGGGGAAGCTCATGCTTTATCCTAGAGTCCATTGGAACCACTTCAGCTCAATGGAATCAGTAGTGGAGTCACGTGGTTGAATTTGAGCGTAAGGACAGTCTTGTTGATAGCAGCGGAAGGTTGGCTTGGGGTGCCAAGATAGGAAGGCCCTTTGGGAGACCCATGTAGCAATCGAGGCAGAAATGATGAGGATCTGAGCTGAGGAGCTTCCTGTGTGAATAGAGGGGTGTAACGATACAGGTTGGGAGGAGGAAGATGATGCAAAGGCAGGAATGGCAAGGTTTGGTAACTGATTGGAAATGTGGTTGAGGGGCTGAGGAGGAGAGGGGGATACCAAGGCTACAAGCCTACGATGATGGCAAAGGTGCCTTCAACAGAAAGAGACAAGTTGGGAAGAGGGGAGGGCTTAGATTTGTTTTGGGACATCTCTGGGGTGTGATGGGCAGTTGGCGGTCTAGGTCTGGAAGCACTCCCTCCTCCCCCAGCTCTGCTTCCTCTTGGGTCCTTCCCTTCCCCACTTTTCAGCACTCTTCCTATTGTCTTCCCCCATCAGAATGTAAGTTCCTTGAAGGCACGTCTTTCTATTGGCTTATAGTTGTATCTGCAGTGCTTAGCACAGTGCCTGACATATGTTGCACAGCAAATGCGACTGCCTTGCTGTGGTGAGGGCCCAGCTGAAGTTTGGAAACATGAAGGATGGACCTGTAATGCATGATAATCTCACAATAAGGCAAACCATGTAGGTTTGCATAAAGGCAACAGAGGAAAATGAAACCACTTATGAGCTGGGCACCAGCATCTATCCCTCCTTCCCTCCCTTCCCTCCCCCTCCCTGAGGTGGTAAACATTCAGATATAGGTTATATGTGTGCAATTATGTAAAACATGACCATATTAGTCATTTTGTACAAGAAAACTTGAATAAAAGAAAAATGTGAGTGAAAATCGCATGCTTCAGTCTGTTGCATCAATATCAGTTCTTTCTTTGGAAGTGGATCGTCTGCTTCATCAATAGTCCTTTGGGATTGTCTTTTATCATTGAATTGCTGAGAAGAGTCAAGTCATTCCCAGTTCTTCATCAAACACTATTGCTGTCTCTATGCACAATGGTCTCCTGGTTCTGCTCACTTCACTATATATCAGTTCATGCAAGTCTTTCTAGGCCTTTATGAAATCATCCCTCTTGTGGTTTTTTATAGCATGAAAACAGTCCATCACCATCATATATCACAGCTTGTTCAGCCATTCCCCAATTGACGGGCATTCCTTGGATTTCTAATCCTTAGCCACCACAATAAAAGCACCAGCATCTTAGGGAAGCCAAATCCGCGTTTCTTCTATCAGCCTCAATACAACACTTGCAAAGGGTTCAATGACTCAGTGGGTAACTGAACTTAAACACTGAACTATGCAAGACTCATCTCCAAAGGAGTCAGTCTGGCTTTAAAAGAAAATACACCAGAAAAAGCAACTGTGCAAATACAGCCTAAACAATAGGAGAAAAAAGCCAAGTTTTCTCTGGTGGCTCCTAAGAATTAGGGCATCCACTGACAGGTGGAGAATCTCTCTTGGAGTCTCTGTCAATGGAAAGGGTTTGCTGTTTGTCCCAGATGAAACCCCACATGCAGTTTTTATGCCCTCATCTCGACTCTGACTCTCGCTGATGAGGCAAGTCCTTGAAGGTCAGCTGGGTCTCCCCCTTTGGGATATAGGGGTACTCCAGAGGGCACCCATACCTTTCTCTAAGGTCATTGACTTTAGCTCCACTGCAGTTTGTGGGCCCTCTGCTCTACCAGACCCAGGCTCACTTTCCATGAATGCTCTCAGGGCTGAGCCTTCCTTTGCTGTTCCCTCATTACAACTCAACTCCAACTCTCTATTGCTAAAATCATCTTCAATTAGAATGCCACACCCCCTTTGCTCACTTAAGACAGTCCCTGCCTCCCAGTCCCTAATAAATCAACCAGTGAATCAATCAACCCATAAGTATTTATTAAATACCTACTATGTACCAGGCACAGCACTGATTCTGGGGATTCAGACAAATGTAAACAGACCCTGCTTCCAAAGGACTTACATGCCACAGGGAGAGAGGACATGAGCACCTAAAAGTGTGGACAAAGTGAGCACATACACCATACATATGAAACCCACCCAAGGCTAGGAGGAAGACCCTCGAGGCTCAGAAAAGACCTCATGATGTACAAGTTGTCTCTTGAGCTGCACTTTGAAGAAAACCAGACATTTTAAGTCTGCCAAGAGTTTATTTCCATCACTATAGGAATCACTGAAAAGAGCTGACCTCTGTAAAGCACTTTTTATCCATTCTCTCAATGGTTTCCCACAGGAATTTTGTGAAACAGGGACAATAGGTATCATTAAGTTATTTTACAGATGGGGAAACTGAGTCTCAGAGCATTGAAATGACCTATCCAGAATCATGCAGCTAAGGTTTAACTTCCAACCTACATCTCTTCTACACATCCCACCACAAAATCAGGGGATACCCCATGTCATCTGGCAAAGCATTTCTCAGAAAAGGAGGGCTGAGCTCTCTGATGATGAGCCCTGGCTGCTTGCACCCTCAAAGAGACTGTGACTTTGGAAAGACAGTTCTAAACCTGGACACATCCTCATGCCAGGGCTTACAAAGGCTATCCAGAGCATAGTCATTTAGATTCCAAAGCAAAACCAAAGAGGAAGCCATGAGCCCCCCAGTCCCAGGACCCCACCCTCACACTCAGCTGATTATGAGCTTCCTGGAATGGAAAAACAGGAAAGAAATGCTTTTGTCAGGCAACAAGACATTGGCAGCCCTAGCTTCTCAGCAGCTGCCTGAGGGAGGGGGTGGGAGCAGCTCTTCACATCAGCTCAGCTCCTATGTGCTGGAACAAACAGCTGAAAACTGTGAGTACTTCTGGAGCCTTTGCTGATGTTTCCTTGGAAACCATGAATTGAAAGCTGGTTCTGTGGATGTCTGCACCATTGCATGAAGGGGGGACTTGCTTCAGCGAGAAGGATCTGTGAATCACCGAATTTCAGCTTCTCCTCCCACGATCAAGCGTCCTGATGGAGACAATAGTCCACCCTGCCTCACACCTCCACTGGATGTCTCATAGACCTCTCAAACTCAGCATGTCCAACACTGCACTCATTTTCCACCTCCCAACTTTCCCCTCTTCCAAACTTCCCTATTACTATTAGGTCCTCCCCGTCACTCAGGCTCACAACCTAGGTGTCATCCTGGATTGCTCCCCACACATCTAATCTGTTGCTAAGTCCTGTTGATTTTATCTATACAACATCTCTTGTATAGGCTCCCTTCTCTCCTCAGTGACTGCCACCACCCTGGTGCTAAAGCACAGGTCTGATTATATCACTCCCTACTTGAAAAATGTCAGTACCTCCCTATCACTTCCAGTATGAAATATAAAACCCTCCTTATGACATTCAAAGCCCTTACTAACCTAGTCTCTCTTACCTTTCCATTCTTCTGAATCTAAAGAAAAGCAGGAATTACAACTATGCTCTCAGATAAAGCAAAAGCAAACCTTTACAACACAAAGAGATGGAGGAGGTTGTGTGAAATTTTACTACTAATAATAAATAATAAATATGCAAATAATAAAATGGTACCCATTCAATGGGAGCAAAATGCAATTAATGCAGTGCATGGGAGCCAGTGTCTCTCCATCCTCTGTCTGCATTTGCTTATCACCGTGTGTGCATATGCTATGTTGCTCCCAACCATGTCACCCACAGATGTGTCTTTAAAAAAAAAAAGAACCTTTAAGAAAGTGGGCAATTAATTGGGGAATGCCTAAACAAGCTGTGGTGTATGATTGTGATAGAATATTGTTGTGCTATAAGAAATGACCAGCAGGATGATTTCAAAAAGGCCTGGAAAGACTTGTATGAACTGATGTATAGTTAAGTGAACAGAACCAAGAGAACATTGTGCACAGACACAGCAATATTGTGTGATGAAGAACTGTGAATGACTGAACCATTTTCAGCAATACAATAATCCAAGACAATCCCAAAGGACTAATGAAGCATAAAATCTATCTCCATGGAAAGACTGAAGTATGGTAGTTTTTACTTTCTTTCATTTTTCCTTTTAGGTAATGGAATATCCTGATGTGTTGGAGCAGATAATTAAGGAGGTGATATACACACTGATCCTCAAATTTTGAATGTGGATGAAACACACTTATTCTGGAGAAGGATGCCTTCCATAATATACATTTCTTTTTTTTTTTTGCAGGGCAATGGGGGTTAAGTGACTTGCCCAGGGTCACACAGCTAGTAAGTGTCAAGTGTCTGAGGCCGGATTTGAACTCAGGTACTCCTGAATCCAGGGCCAGTGCTTTATCCACTGCGTCACCTAGCCGCCCCCCATAATATACATTTCTAAGAAAGAAAGAAAAAACCAACCCCATATGGATTTAAAATGTCTAAGGATCAATTAATATTTTTATTGAGAGATAATGCAGAAGGAGATTTTTCAATTGAAAAAAAGTGTGCTGTTCCATCTCAGAATCCTCATGCTCTGAGAGGCTACAACTATTGACTGCTTCCGGTTCTTGGCACTCAAATCAGAAAACCTGCCTGACTAATTACTATTCAGTTGTTTCAATTGCATCCAACTCCTCATGACTCTACTTGGGGTTTTCTTGGAAAAGATACTGGAGTTGTTTGCCATTTCTTTTTCCATATGAAGAAACTGAAGCAAGCAGGGTTAAGTGACCTGCCCAGGGTCACATAGCTACTAGGTGTCTGAGGTCATATTTAAACTCAGAAAGATGGGTCTTCCCGACTCCAGGTCCAGTGCTCTATCCACCAAGACACTGAACTGCTTCTGGGTAACTAAAGCTGTTTTCAAAACTGGAAAATGACATGGCAGAAACTAGGTATAGATCAACATTTCACACCATATACCAAGATAAGGTCAAAATGGATACATGATTTATTCATAAACTTTGACACCAAACGCAAATTAGGGGAGCACACAATACTTTATCTGTCAGATATGTGGATAAGGGAGAATTTAGGATAAAACAAGAAATAGAGAACATTACAAAATGCAAGATGGATAATTTTTATTATAATAAATTAAGACAGTTTGCACAAGCAAAATCAATGCAACAAAAATTAGAAGAAAGAAAGCTGGGATAAATTTTTTACAGCAAATGTCTCTGATAAAGGTCTCATTTCCAAATGTGTAGAGAACTGATCTAAATTTATAAAACTAAAAGTAATTCCCCAATTGATAGATGGTCAAAGGATATAAACAGGCAGTTTTGAAATTAAGAAATTAAAACTATCTATAATCATATGAAAAAATGCTCAAAATCACTATTCATTAGAGAAATGCAAATTAAAACAACTCTGAGGTGCCACCTCAGATTGGCTGATTGGAAAAGGAAAATGACAAATGTTGGAGGGGATGTGGAAAAATTGGAACACGAATGCATTGTTGGTGGAACTGTGAACTGGTCCAAACATTCTGGAGAGCAACTTGGAACTATACCCAAAGAGCTCTGAAATTGTGCATACCACTTGATCCAGCAATACTAGTACTAGAAGGGGCAGCTAGGTGGCACAGTGGATAAAGCACCAGCCCAAATCCGACCTCAGACACTTGATACATAATAGCTGTGTGACCCTGGGCAAGTCACTTAACCCTCATTGCCCCACCCCATATCTATATCTATATCTATATCTAAATCTATATCTATATCTATCTATCTATCTATCTATCTATCTATCTATCTATCTATCTATCTATCTATCTATCTATCTATCTATCTATCTATCTATCTATCTAAACTAGGTCTGTATACCCAAGAGATAAAAAAAGTAGGGAGACCTATCTGTACAAAAATATTTATAGCAGCTTTTTGTGGTAGCAAAGAATTAGAAATTGAAGGGATGCCCATCAATTGAGGAATGCCTGAACAAGTTGTGGTATATGATTGTAAATTGAATACTATTGTGTTATAAGAAATAACAAGCAGGATGATTTCAGAAAAACCTGCAATGAACACGAATGAACTAATACAGAGTGAAATGAGTAGAACAAGTACACTGTACACAGTAG
This sequence comes from Dromiciops gliroides, assembly GCF_019393635.1. Taxonomy (NCBI): domain Eukaryota; kingdom Metazoa; phylum Chordata; class Mammalia; order Microbiotheria; family Microbiotheriidae; genus Dromiciops; species Dromiciops gliroides. Next base: position 596,012 of record NC_057863.1, on the reverse strand, counting down.
CAGCAATACTGTATGATGAATTGTGAATGATTTAGTTATTCTCAGTAAAACCATGACTCAAGACAAGCCCAAAGGATTCATGATGAAAAATGCTATCTGCCTCCAGAGGAAGAACTGATGGAGTCTGAATACAGAAGGAAGCAGACTATTTTTTACTTTTTTCTTTATATATTTTATCCAAGTTTTCTTCCATAAAATGACCAATATTGAAATACGTTTCACATGATTGCATGTATATAACCTATATCAGATTGCCTACCATCTAAGGAAGGGGTAAGGAAAGGGAGGGAAAGAATTTGGAAATCAAAATTTAAAAAACATGTTAGAATTGTTTTTACATGTAATTGGGGAAATGAAATATTAAAAAGAAAAAAAACTGGTTTTCAAGTTAATTTAGCCCAACTGTTGAAAAATGTTGCAAGGCCAACGATATTGCATTTAGAGCATATTGATTTTAGATAACACTCAAGATCATTTGACTGCACTTGGTTCCTTGTGTGAATTTGTAAGCATGCAAATTTGCAGAAATGTGGATAAATTTCTCTGCACTTACCAATATATGTAGGAAGATTTAAAGAAGAATCTCTGTGGCCATATTTTAAACAATAACAATGACATTTGCATTATATCATCCATGTAGGTTTATCTTTAGGTATATTCAATCATTTTAAAATTTTGCTTCATACAACTACTCTATTACTTTGTAATAACTTGAACAAGAAGCACATTTTTCTTATTCTATTATGTTAATAAACAGAAAAACTTATCTTAAAATGTTTTCCTTGACTGTTCCCATTGGGCTGGAACCAATTAATATATTTTACAAATGATTATAATTTCAAATAATGCAAATGCTTCATGGGATTCAATATTCATGCCACTTGAGACCTAGCTATATGCTGAAAGGAACCATAGACCACAAACCACCATCAAAATTAAACCTATATGCTCCAAATATCTCATCTCTTAAATTCACAAGGGAAAAATTAACTGACTTGCAAGAAGACACAGAAATGAAAACAATAGTTGGAGAGGAACAAAAATGGAAAATATAAGATTGACCAAATTTCTGGAGAAGCTAGAGGTAAAAGACTTACAATGGGTCTAAATGGGACTGCTGAAGAATATATGTATTTCTTAGCACCACACGAAACTTTCATAATGTAAAAAGGGAGAAATAGCAATGCTTCTTTTACAGATTATTATGCAACAAAAATGGTAAGCAGATCAAGGAGTGCAAGCAAATGACACAGACCCAAATGGGAAATTCACAATAAAATCCTAAATAATGAGTGAATGAAAGGAAAAATAGAAACAAATAGCAATGTGAAAAAGAGATAATCATGAAACAACATGCCAAGATTCCTGAGGTGCAGAAAAAAGGAAAGGGGGGGTAATGTCCAATGAGGCTAGGAAGATAGGTGGGGGATAGACTATATGGCTTTAAAGGTGAAACAGATAAGTTTATTTTTGATCCTAGAGGTAATGGAAAGCCTCTGGCATTGGTTGAGTAGGAAAGTCACATGATCAGATCTGAGCTCAAAGGAAATTACTTAGGCAGTGTTCTGTAGGATGGGCTGGAGTGCTGACTGACCACGACTGAAGAATGCAGAACAATTCCTGAGCCATGAAATTGAGGCACTAGAGGAAATTTGAAAGAGAGGACAGCGTAGTGGAAAAGACAAGATGTCATGTCATGTATAATGAATCAAAACCATACAGAGTCATATCCCCTTACAAACTGGGAAAGAAACCATTTAGAGATCCCCACTGGCCCCCTGGAGCCTAGTACTTCATGTCTATTCCGCTTTGCTGAAGGCCCCTTAAATGATCTGGCCAAGGGTCAGATTGGTGAGAATTCTCCATAGTTGTCTGGACCCAGACTCAGCCTTTGGTTATTTTGTGCCATGTTTCTGTTGGTGTGCCCTTCATGTGGTTCCATCCTCTCCCCTTTGAACACTGGCCATTCCTATAGAGGGCATGTCCATCAATCATCCTATAACCCCATTCCTCATCTCTGTGACTTCCCTGTCCAAAACACCCTTCCTCCCTGATCAGCACCTTCCCATATGTGCTATTATCCTCAATTAGACCTCAAGATCCTAGAGAAGCAGATGGTATGAATATCTTGGACTCCACTTGACAGATGAGGGAAATGAGACTCATGAAGTTTCAGTAACTTGTTCAGTGTGACAGTCATTAAATGGGGGACAGAAGCCTGGAAACCATGTTCTCTATGATCCCTCTGAGGTAATACAGAAGTATTATCATCCTGTTTAACAGGGAAGTAAATGAAGTTCATAATGTTGGAAGGACTGGGAAGTATTACTAAAGGGATGTGTTGTAAGCATTTAGAAATGGAAGCAGTGACCAGTAAAAGTCTTCATAATTTCATGAGGATTAGGTCGCACGAGATCCATTTAATTTCCCTTTTAATGGGACACTTGACTAGAAGGTCAGGGAAATGCTGCCAATAGAGCCTTTGGGAAGGTTTCCGACAGAGCCTGGCACATTCTTCTTGAGGATTAGATGGAAGCACATAAACATGGGTGGATTCACAGTTGTTTGGATGGCCAGCCCCAAGAAGGTGTGACTAATGATTCGGTTCCACCTTGGACAGAGATCTCACGTATTGTGCCACAAGTGCTTATGCTTGACCTGGTGCTACTTCTCTCAATGACTTAGATCCAGGGATCGACGCCATCCTTGCATCTGCAGTCCTGTGCTTAGTTGGGGTGGGGTATAGGAAAGATGCTGATGAACTGAACAGCATCCACAGGAGGTGAGTCGGAATGGGAAAAGGTCTGGAGGTCATGTTGTATAAAGCTAGCGTAGATGAATGAACAAACAAATGAATGAATGAATGCACCTACAACTTCATAACCTAGCCCCTTCCTACTCTTCCAGTCTGCTTACACCGTACTCTCTGTCACATACTCTTTGATCCAGTGACACTGGCCTTTTGGCAATTTCATGAATAAGACACTCTGTCATCAGCTCTTTCTGGCTGTCCCCCAAGCTTGGAACTATCTCCCTCCTCCACTCTAACTACTGACCTCTCTGGCTTCCTTTAAGTTCCAACAAAATCTCATCTTCTAAAGGAAGCCTTCTCCAAACCCTCTTAATTCCAGTGCCTCTATTAATTAATTACTTCCTATATTGTGTATAGCTTGCTTTGTATATATCTGCTAGCATGTTGTCTCCCCGATTATATTGTAAGCTTCTTGAGAGCCTACTCAATCTAGAGTCCACCTAGATCAACCTCATAATTTTACAGTTTAGTAAACTGAGGCACAAGGGAGGGATTTGATAGCCAAGATCACAGAGGGAATGGTTGGTGGCTTCAAGATTTAAACTGAAGTCCTTTGCCTCCAAATCCACCCATCTCCCCACTGTGTCACACTACCACCGCCTGAAGTAGCCTGGAGTCGGTGAAGCCTTTCGTGTGCTGAGAGTTCTCTTCTGATGTAAACTTCTCCAGGAGTGGAAGATGAAAACTATGATTTTTCAGGTCCTTGCCATAGGGCCCTCCCTAAAGCAAATAAAATGAGAGCAAAACAAACACACTGCGGGGGGGGGGCAGTGTTGGAAGCCACAATCTGTGGGGTGTAAAATAATATCTAGAGTAACTGTGAGTTTTCCACACAGCCTAGGAGCCTCAGAGGAAAAGCCACGATGAAGAATTTTACCCTATATTGCTATTTTTTTGGTGGGGCGATGGGGGTTGAGCGACTTATCCAGGGTCACACAGCTAGTAAGTGTCAAGTGTCTGAGGTCAGATTTGAACTCAGGTCCTCCTAAATCCAGGGCCGGTACTTTATCCACTAGCGCCACCTAGCTTCCCCCTACCCTATCTTGCTATTGTATACCCTTCTGCAGGATGGTGGGGACAGGCTGTATCAGGAACCATTCGCAGGGAGCTTTTCATTGGCAGCTGCCTCCATGTGTAGAACTGGGGCTGGGAAAATATTTACAACTTGCTAGAGACACTCCTCTCAATGAGGACAACCCAAAGCAAGCCCACTGCTGTGTGGCTGGTTGGTCTGGGGGTGGGGATGCAGTTTGCACAGCCAGCAGGAGTCAAATACTTTGTTCAGAGACTTTTAGATGGTAGAGGCTGGGCAGAGCTACACTGGGATGCTTCATTTTGTTAAGATGGTTCCAAAAAGCCCTAGTGAACTATCATCCTTCTCAGCTAGGTGGTGCAATGGATAGAGCACAGGTACCTAGAGTCAGGAAGACCCAAGTTCAAAATCAGGCTCTAAGGCAGGTGGTGCTTTCTTGCTCTGTGATCATCTGAAGTACACAGTCAGTGACTAAAATGTGCCTGGGAATGACCTGTCACTCAGAGAAGATGCTCTTCCCTCCCATTACGATTTCCTTTATAGGCACTGAAGTAGCAGGTGTCATTAAAGAAGCATTAAGACCCAACAGGGCATGTTTTACAGGACTGTTACCACATGCCTGGTACTCAGTGACAAATGGAGACCCAGCCAGGCATGATGTATAATGGGACAGAAGCACCCCCTGGGGTGTGGTAATGCTATTAGGATGTGGGTCTCTTATTGTTAAGAGTCATTTAAAGTATCACAGCAGCCTTGCTTCTGACGTGGGCTTAATGCATGCACTGTCTACTCTTCCCCTGGAAAGAAATTGCACAGGGAGTTGGAGGAGGAGAGAACATCAGTCCTCACAATCATGCAGAGCTATCCCACGAGCAGTTATCTTGGGCTTTGTTTGCTTGCTTCTCCCTTCGGCCCTATGCTATTGTCCTCTACTTTGGGAAATCCTATGTAGCAGGGGGACTTTTCCCAAAGGATAACTGTCAAATTGTGTATTCACCTTGGAAGAAAATAATATTAGCTCATATCTCCAGAGGGCTCTGCAATGTGCCATTTTCAGACCTCATTCCCAGGTAGATTCTATGTGGTCCACAGTGAAAGTGCTATTACCTACATTTACACATTAGGAATTTGAATCCTAGAGAAGTGAGTGACTTTCCTTTGGTTTCATAGACTATTTGCAAATCTTAAATGCTACATGAACAATAGTTATCTTCATCACCACCATAATCCTCATTCTTCCCATTTTGTATCTAATGGTGATTATATGGAAATATCCTGGGACAAGCCACCTCCATACCACTGTGAATTTATGGTTAATGTTTGCTGAATTATTGTGATGCTGGAAAAATGACTGATCTTTGGACTGAACAAAGTATTGGAATTTAAGCTTACCTACTGTAGAGTCACTGAAAGCGTCTTTGGGACAACTCTTGGAGCAGAGAGGATGATGAGGTGATGTAATCCTCACCCTCTTTCTGGGCTATTTTTATTTCTTCTTCTAGGTGTCTATATTTTGAAAGTTTTTCAGCCCATTTATTTGGGATGTTATAAACATTCGGTGTGAAAAATACTGATCCTAAATCTTCTCGAATACACATTATGTCTGGGTAATTATAGGCACTAAGTCTGCCTATGATTATTCTCTGGACCCAGTACAGTTATTTGCTGAATTCTCAAGAACATTTAGGAATCTGTTATTACAGTACGGGGACCTCTTGTTCATTAGTTTATGAAAGATCGTGAGCTTCTAGTGTATAATTCCAGCCATCCAATTGTATTCCTCCTGGTCCTTGGGAGGTGCTAAATTTTTGTCACTCATGACAGCATATTGTATAGTTATTGCCATTCCTTTGAATAATCTGCATTGATCAGTGAGTCTTTGTTCCTTTGGGAAAACTCTTCTATAATTTCTAGTGGCAGTGACTTGGTCTTGTACTGCTATCATAATTTCCCCTATTTCTGCAAACAAATCTACATGACTCAGCTTTCTGTTTATTGTTTAATGTCAGTTGTATTCCTGTGGATGTCACCCATAGAGGGTCTTTCAATTACACTTTTGGGTGACATTTTCTTCTATGAAAATTTATTTTGATTTGGGGACCCTACCTTTGGGCTGAGATTAGAAAGCCTTGGGCCCTCAAGGTTTTTTCTGTGTGAGGGACTGGTGCCCCTCCCCCTCCGCTTCACCTGAGCCAGAAAGCCCCATGGGCTGAGATGCCAGGTCAGGCAGCTGGGAGAAAAAACCCCAGCTCCCTCCAACCTGAGAGGATGTATCCCAGAGATCCCAGGCTTGTCCAGGCTGGCCTCTGGCATAGCCAGTGGAGAGGTCCCTGGGCACACAGCAGGGGGCACGGGCCCCTGGAGCCCTGGGTGTGGTACCCACGAGACACTTGAGTGTCCCCTCCCCCTGGCTGCAGCACTAGGGTGGTCGGCGGATTAGTTTGGTGTGTACGGGGTGGGGGTGGGGCACAAGGATCCCCGAGGTTTGAGTGGTTAGAAGGTAGATACATAAACTGGAGAGTTAGACTCGGAAGGAATGGACAAAGGGGGGTTGACAAGATTAAGGAGGACTCCGGAGACTAGGAGGAAGGGAGAGGCCGGAAGGTTAAGAGGAAGGAATGGACAGAAAGAGGCTACAAGGATGCTAAGGAGACTGAGGCTACATAAAGAGAGGCAGAGGCTAAAAAAGTTCCAGGTGCAGCAGGTAGAAAGAGACGCGCCAGAATGCAGTCAAGTTGTACACTTTATTTTCCGGTATTCTTAATTTTAAATTGTATCTCATAAATAAACTCTGCTTTGATTATTTAGTTAAGAGGCTTCTTAATTTTTTTGCTTATCAATTTGGGAGCAGTGTGGAGAAATTTTTAAAGGGCCCATACTAAGCTAATAGCAGTCAGATAGCCAGTTAGTCAAAAGTCCCCAGATTAGTCCTCAAGTCAGATTAGTCCCCCCAAGTTAGCCATGGTCATTTAAAATATTCTTACACTTCCTAGGCTCCAGTTCAACATATGTCTTTTTGATTTTCACCTGAGAAATCCAGTTCCTATTGCCAAGAGTCTTGGCTTGTTGTTCTATAAAGTGAGCTCATTTCAGACGGATTTCTGGATGTCTTCACCCTTTATTATGTTTGGAAGCTCTATTAATTTTCTTGTGCCTTTTCACATGATAATGATGATAGTGGCATACGCTGGTCAAACAGTCAGGACAGGACATGAACCCAGGTCTTCTTTGCCACTAAACCACTCTAGACCCAGTGCATGTTTTATTATATCCACTTTATAGACAAGGAAACTGAGGTCCAGAGATGTTGAATGATTTGTCCATGGTTGGGTTTGCCCTTTGAAAACCTTTGATTTCTATGTAGAATTATTATTATTATTATTACCATTATTTTACATGAGAATCCAATGGCAGAGCCAAAGAATAATCTAGGTATTCTGGCTTCCAGCCTAATGGTCTCTTCCCTCCTCATTAGCTCCATGATGGTGGTGACAGTGATGATGCTGAATAAGGAAAAAATGTGGAGTAACCTCTTCCAAGCTGGGCTCCATGGTACTAACCCAGGACCACTGAGGACCACTGAGGACCACTTCCAAACTGACTTATCTTCCTGCCCTGCCCCACACAGTTCCAACCATTTAGAATGGAAATGACCCACAGAATACAGCACAACTTCATGGTTAATGATACTTCCACCAGCCGTGAAAAGTATTGAGTTTTTCCACAAATCAAGGATTTGTAGCAGCCACCCCTGGCTCATCTCAGACATATTCATCATCAGAGGGATCTATCCAACATGCCAGAGACCATCCTTATTGATCTCTTAATGAAAAAAGCTTCCTTTTCATCTTCTCCTCAAGAATAGTTTCTTCTGGGGGGCGGGGAGTGGGGCAGAGCATTTTCATGAACATTTTAAAGAAATGAGACCCAAAAAAAAGAAATGAGTCAACAGGCCCACAGGTCAATTGTTTCTGATGGTCTCTCATTTTGTTATTGTTCTTGTGTCCGACTCTTTGTGACCCCATTTGGGGTTTTCTTGGCAGAGAGCCTGGAGTGGTTTGTCACTTCCTTCTCTAGCTCATTTTACAGATGAGGAAATGGAGGCAGGGAGCTTAAGGGTCACATAGCCATGAAATGTCTGAGACAGGTCTTGAACCAAGTCTCCCTGGCTCCCAGTGCAGGATCTTCAAACTTCACTTCTCAGATAACTGTTCCTTGTGCTGGAGATTGAGGGATAGCTGTCACTGAATGTCTTGTCATTTGGGCTCTTTTTCATAGTTTTCATATCCCTTGGAAGTTAACGCTTTGCATTGCCTCTAGCCCAGATCTCTTCTTTGCGTACTTGTCCAGCCTCAGCAATTCTTCTGGCTCTATTTCCCCAAGTAAAATATCCACTTCCTTGCTTTCCACACTAGGAACACGGGTACTTGAGCTCAGATGGTTGGTTCCAGTCTCAGGTGAGGAAAATGGGCCACCATAAACATTTGGCAGGTGCATCTGTCATTCTGCCCTTGGGCCATTCTCTTCTCCATTCCATCAAGAAATGCTCTGAGGGAGATCCAACTTACCTGCTTTCTAGCTCTTCCTTCTGATTGATGAAGCAACAATGCTTGCCATAGGCCACCATCCTCATAGTGTGCTTTATCTTGATTTTAAAAATACATTTTACTGCTATCTTGTCACCACAACACAGGAAATTCAAGCCCCTCCCCCAGGTCAAATACTTCTTTGTGACCAGGCAGATAAATTAAGCAAGAAGAATCAGCAGAGTAGCCTCACTTGGCAGTGTATTCCATATTCTGTCACAGTAGTTCTTCACCTCTCTTCCAGGACTCATTATCAAACACATTACTGGCACTGGAATTTATGAGCCTATTTCCTTTTGGAAACTCCTTGTTTACATGATCACCATCAGTGATCAGCTCATTTTGCTTCTTATTTTACTCTGTATCGGTTCATGCAAATGTTCTCCATCCATCTCTTGCACACTAACTCTCCTCTTGTTTCCCCATTATATCTTTTATTCTTTATATTGTTCATCCCACTGATGCTTTCTTTGTGTTCTTACTGACAATCAGGTGATGTGGGTGTGGTTTTAAAATAAAATCAAGCAACATCTAGACTCTTCCAGCAACCGCGATTAACTAATGGGCTCCCCTATTCAGGCTATGACCCAAAGCTAAAGTCTCCTGTACAGATATCAAGACCACATCCATGATCGTTTTCCAAGGAATTTTTTTCCTTTGAATAGAATTTTATTATCTAAAATATATGTAAAAACAACATTTTAACATTAATTTAAAAAAACTTTGTGTTCCAACTTCTCTTCCCCCCTCCATTCCCAACCCCCATCCACAAGAACTCAAGCAATTCAAAATAAGTTATACATGAGTAGTCATGGAAAAATTCCCATAATAGCTAGTTGTGAGAGAAAACAGTCAAAAACCCCAAAACTTCAGATTAAGGAATTGTCAAAGAGGAAATAAAAAAATTAAATGTGTTTCCATCTGTTTTCAGATACTATCAGTTCTTTCTCTGCAGATGGGCTGCAATCTTCATAAGTCTTTCAGGGTTATATTGGATCATTGCTTTGCTGAAAATAGCCACATGCTTCCCAGCAGATCATCCCCCACTATGGCTGTTATTTTGTATACAGTACTTTTCACCCTGCTTCAGTTCATGTAGGCCTCTCCAGGTTTTTCTGATAGTATCCTGTTCATCATAACCTGTATATAGTACCTTAAGCTTGACAGAGAGTTTTCTTCATAAAAGCCCAGCAAAGTAGCTACCATACGTTTTGCCATTATAATCAATCATCATAACTATTTCCCTCCATCCCACTCCCTTCCCATGACATTTACTCTATCTTCTTTTTACCTATTCCTCCTCAAAAGTGTTTTACTTCTGACTATTCTCTCCCTCACTCTGCACTCCCCTTTTTTCACTCTTCCTTCCTTATCCTCTTCCCCTCCTACTTTCCTGCAGCATTAAATAGATTGCACCTCCCAAATTGGGTCTGAAAGCTATTCCCTCCATGAGCCCACTCCAATGAGATCAGGGTCCCTGAGCTAATTCTGTGTTCTAAATTTTTCTTCCTCCCTTCCTCCTCAACCCTCCCTATGAGTTCAAGCAATTCAATATGTCATACTGGTGCAGTAATGCAGAACATCTTCATCCTCCTTGAAAGTGTTCTGCTTTTTACTGCTCTCTCCCCCAATCTGCCCTTTCCTCCTTCCCTTCTCTCTTCCCCACTTTTCTCCCTCTCCCCACCAGGGCAAAAATATATTACTATACCTACTTGAGTATGTATGTTAGTCCTTCTTTGAGCCAATTCTGATGATATTAAGGTTCACTTACTCCTCAACTCCTTCCCCCTCTTCTACTCTCCTCCATAAGCTTTCTTCTTGTTTCCTTCATGTGAACTACCTCTCCCCAGACCATCTCTCCCCTTCTCCCTCCCCCAGTTTATTCCTCCTACACCTCAACCCTATTTTAATGATGTCATCATGGATTAGTTGGTGGCAGAGTGGACAAAGCACCAGCCCTGGACCCAGGAGGTCCCAAACCCAAATCCAGCCCCAGACATCAGACACCCCACCCTGTCTGCCCTACAAGGAACAAAACATAAATGCTTTACAGATATCATCCCTTCATATTCAGTTCAGCCCTGTCTTCTGTGAATTTCTTACTGAGATAGTTCTTATGTTTTCAAAGTATTATCTTCCCATGTAGGAATGTAAACAGTTTGATCTTTTAATATCCCTCATGAAGTCTTTTTCCTGTTTACCTTTTTATGCTTCTCCAGGATCTTGTATTTGAAAGTCAAATTTTCCATTCAGTTCAGGTCTTTTCATCACAAATGCTTGAAAGACCTCTTTCTCATTGAAATCCCATTTTTGGCTTTGAAATATTATACTCAGTTTTGCTGGGTATGTGATTTTTGGCTGTAGTCCCAGTTCCTTTGCCTTCTGGAATATCATATTCCATGCACTTTAGTCCTTTAATGTAGAAGCTGCTAGATCTTGCTTTATCCTTATTGGAGCTCCACAGTATTTGAATTCCTTTTTTCTAGCTACTTGCAGTATTTTCTCCTTGACCTGAGAGTTCTGGAATTTGGCTATAATATTCCTGGAGCTTTTCCTTTTGGGATCTCTTTCAGGAGGTGATTGGTGAATTCTTTCAATTTCTATTTTAGCTTCTGCTTCTAGAATATCAGGGCAATTTTCCCTCACAATCTCTTGGAGGATGGTGTCTAAGCTTTTGTTTTGGTCATGGTTTTCGGGTAGTCCAATGATTTTCAAATTATCTTTCCTAGATTTATTTTCTAGGTCAGCTGTTTTTCCAAGGAGATATTTCACATTGCCCTCTATTTTTTAATTCAATTGAATTTGCTTTACTGTGTCTTGGTTTCTCATAAAGTCACTAGCTTCCATTTGTTCAATACTAATTCTTAGGCAGTTATTCTCATCAGATAGTTTTTTAATCTCCTTTTCCATTTGGCTTTTCAAACTGTTGACTTTTTTCTCATGACTCTCCTGCATCACTCTCATTTCCCTTTCCATCCTTTCCTCCCTTTCTCTACATCTTCTTTCTATTTCTCCTACTTTCTCTTTAAAGTCCCTTTTGAGAGCTTCCATGGCCTGAGACCAGTTCATATTTTTCTTGGAAGCTTTGGATGTTGGAGCTTTGACCCTGTTATTATCTTCTTCTTCTGAGGTTGTATTGTGGTCTACTTTACCCCCAAAGAAGTTTTTGATGGTCTTCTGCTTTCTCTGATCACTCATCCTGGCTTATTATTTCTTGGCTTTTAACTCCTTCTTAAAGTGTGGCTCTCCTTCCAGGACACACTGTTCAAGCTACAGTGTGGCCCAGGGGATGGTTGGACTTCTTCTCAGCCTGCCTGGCCTTGCTTTTATTTTATTTTAAACTCTCCACTGTGGGGTGATGGGGTGGGGGTGGGGCTGCTTCTCGGCTCCACTTCTGTTCCCAGCTTCAGAGGGTCCGGGGTGTTTTGGTTTGGGGGGGGGGCAGGTTTTAATCTCACCTGACCTGTTCTCAGGTCCCGAGATAACCTCCTTCCAAGGAATTTTTTTAGGTTCTATATGGGCATTAACTTTCATCTCTTCCCCCAACTCCTCCCCAGGTTTCTCTGGGTACCAGTTTCTTAGGACCTAATTGCCTTTCTTTCTCCTTGCTATTTTGTACTCTGTGATCATCTATTGGTCACCCAATGAGAGTTTCTCTTTCCAACTCTGCCTGCCCCTTGTTATAATGATGCCTCCTGGTCTGGCTTAATTAACTTCTTTGCCTGCCACCAATCAAAAGATTCTTCTTAAGTTCAAACACTTTTTATTTTATCCCATTCCCCTCTCAGGAGAAGTGAGTGGGAAATGCACCAGAGATTTAATTTTGGTAGAGGAAAGTTGAAAGGACCTGAGACGTTGAAGGAGGGAAAGAAGGAAAAGCAGGTGGCAGATTTAATCAGAAAGACCAAAGAAGAAAGAGAGACAGGAGGATGAGCATAATGGGAAAGAGAAGGACTCAAGAAGGAAAGAGAAAAGTGACTAGGGAGAAGGAAAGAGAAGCTTATGAGAAGGGTAAGTCAGATGATTTGATAGGACATGGACAAGGAAGTAGGTGGTGTGCTCAGCATTCTAAAGAGCTGATGAGGTATTGATGAGGTAAGGGAAGAAACACTTCATCAAAGGATAGCAGGAAGCAGTGGTGATGGTCGCAGAGAACTGCAACGGGTTGACAGGGTCCTGGAAAAACTGGGCCAGGAATACTATGGCTTTGGCTGAACTCTATTGTCCATGAGAAAGTCTGCTTGGCTTCAACTCCACCAAACAACGTGGCTTCTTGCCCCTCCACCCACACCCCTGCCAGAATAAGCTGATTCCCTGAAATCCCATCCCCATGTAGAATGACTCAGGTTTGAACACTCTACACTTTCTCACCCTCAATTGCCTCTCACCTCTGAGTCTTCCCCAAACCTCCTTTTGTAGAAGGCTCACAACCTTCTTGGTAACTCCATTTTGCATCGGCTGCTCTTCTTAGCTTCCACTCCATTGGACACCATATCTCCTGGGCTGAGTACCTTTACTCCTTTTTTTTTTTTAAAAAAGCTTTCCTTTATCTGCTGTCTTACCTTATTAGAGTGTAAGCTCCTTGAGGGCAGAGACTGTCTCTTTTTCCTATTGTATTCCCATAATTGAGCACAATACCTGGCACATAGTAGGCACTTAATAAATGTTTATGGAATGGAATTGAATGAGCTGGGCTTGGCAAGGGATAAAAAAGAGGCCACAGAAAGTGTTGGGTTTTTTTAACCACAAAAAGTTGAATATTCTCATTTCTGTGGGACTCTTTGGGCTGGGCAGTACTTGATCACAGGATCTGTGTGGCTCAGCTACTTCTCATACTCATGGCTATGTTTAAGCACATTTGCACAATGGCCATGAGGGATTATAGTTTTGTAACAATGAACAACACTCCCATTCCTGGCACAGATCACCTGCCTTTGTTTCCATGATGACTGACTGTGTTGGGTTGTGCTTGGTTTCCTCCACTTCATTCCTCTTACCCAAAGACATTAGCCAGCCCCATTGGGAGATGGGCTGGACCTTATAGGAAGCTCTGGAGCTGATGCTCAAGGGCTGGGGGGTGGGGGAGGGATAGAGTCTCATTGTCTCTTTTCAGGCTCTCTACCTTATTCCTTTCAGAATCAGCATGATTCCCAGGGATCCCAAAGTATAGGAAACTGCCACTTGCCCAGGCTCCATGGAACCTAATTCTGCATATCTGGAGAGACTTAAGGTCCCTGTGGGATGACCCACTGAGTGTGTGGAATGTCTGATCCAGTGTCAACAGCAGTCTGAGGGAGAGGCGAATTTTCAGGTGAAATAGCTCCTTCCTCTGCCCTCTCCTTTGCTTCCCCCATGATTTCCTTCCCTTATGGCTCCCCTCCTCTTCCCTCCCTGCCTTTCCTGTTCTCTTTTCTTTCTATTCTCAGAGCCCTGTCAAAGACCCAGCTTTTCCTGTGACCTCGCATCTCCAGGCCATGTTCTGGGTATTAATGGCTCATGGATTTAACAGGGATTGGAAACATCTCTCTGTAGCTCCAGAGCTCAGTTAGCTTCACATATTGGTCCAGGTCATTATGTGGAGGTTTTGCTTGTGTGAGAGTGGGTGGAAACCATACACACCCATTTATCTCTGAGACTCCAATAGGTGAGAATACACCTCAACCAAAGGACCTCAGATGGAGTTCAGACTTGCTTATACTCCAGTAATGGTTTAAAATTACCAATTGAATTGAGAAGGGAGTCAATTCCAGAAATCAGAAAGTGTGTGGAGTTCTAACTGAAACCCCCTGAGAAGGAACAGCCTGGAGAAGAAGGAGAGGTCCCTTCTTCCCCCTCCCTTACCTTAGGCCAGAGGAGGACTTTCCAGCTGTGAAGGGGCCAGAGGATGTTGGACTCTCCCATCTTTCAATATGTGTTCTAGATAGTCCCTCCTTGGTATTGCATTTGCTACCCACCCCCAAGGTCCCAAAGTGGCTGAGATTCCTTTATACCTCCCTCACAGGCCTGTGCCACTTTTAAACAAAGTTAGGCTCTACTCTCCACCCTAATAGACACCTCTTCTCATAGGACCAGAGCTAAAAGGGACCTCAGAGGCCATTAAGTGAAAGCCCCTCATTTAAGAGAAGAAAACTGGAGCCCATAGAAATGAGGTGACTTGCCCAGGGTCACTCAGGCATCTAGGTGCAGAGCCAGGACTTTTGTTCATGCCTGTCCACAAATGTATGAAGTCTAGATGTCAGGGTAACTTTTTGACATTAAGGTTTTTTTTTTAAACTTTGCATTTCAAATTCTCTTCCTCCCTCTCCCCTCCCACAAGAACTCAAGAAATTCAATATAAGCTGTACATGAGCAGTCTGCAAAACATTTCCACATTAGCCTGGTTGTGAAAGAAAACAGATAAAAACAAAACTTCAGATAAACTAATAAACAAAAAAATTATGCTTCAATCTGTATTCAGACACCATCAGTTCTCTCTTTGTAGATGGACTGCATTTTCATAGGACTTTCAGAGTTGTCTTGGATCATTGCATTGCTGAAAATAAGCAAGTCATTCACAGCATATCATCTTGCAGTATTGCTGTTATTTTGTATACAGTACATTTCATGTTGCATCAGCTCATGTAGGTCTTTCTGGGTTTTTCTGATAGCATCCTGCTCATAATTTTTTAAAATAGTAAACTACATTTATATAGTACTTTAAAGAGAGATTTCCTTACAATAAACCCATGAGGTTGATTCTTTCAACAATAGTAATAGATAACATTTATATAGTACCTTATACCTGACAAATAATTTTCTTCACAATAGCCCAGCAAAGTAAGTACCATACATTTTCTCATCATCATCAATCCATCCTCATTGTCATCAATCAGTCCCCATCACCAACCAACCAATCAATCACCATCTTACATTACTCTTGCCTCTGCTTCAAATTCTTTTACACAGTTATTTTGTTAACTGTTTCCTTCCATCCTATTCCCTTGCCCATGGTATTTACTCTATTTTCTATCTTCTTTCACCCTATCCCTCCTCAAAAGTGATTTGCTTCTGACTGCCCCTTCCCCCAATCTGCCCTCTCTTCTTTCTTTCACCCCTCCCTCCTTATCCCCTTCCCCTCCTACTCTCCTGCAGGGTTAGATAGATTACTCAGGGTAACTTTTCAAAAGATATTTTCGGCGGAGCCAAGATGGCGGAGAGGAAGCAGCAAGCTGCCTGAGCTCTCCTTCTGTTCCCTCAAAACGAACATTAAATCAAGCCTCTGGACGGATTCTGAAACTACAGAACCTGCAAAGAGACAGAGAGACACAGTCCTCCAACCAGAGATAATTTAGAAGACTTCAGGAAAAGGTCGGTCTGACTCGGGCAAAAGGGAGGCCCAGCGCAGGGCAGCAACCCAGCGCCGAGGGGGTCGGGGCAAATCAGCAGGAGCTGCGGGTCACAGCCGAACAACTGAGGCTCCCGGAACCTGGTTCAAAAATCTGGTGGCCAAGAAGGACAGTGGAAAAACTTACCTGCACCGGCCGAGAGGGCCACGAACGGCGGGATCAGACGCCGGGGTCTGGCGCCTGGCTGGCCGAGCACAATCAGACAGGAAGTGCAGGACAGGGGATCTCCACACACCATAAAGGCCTCAGAGTAAAAGCCCGGTCACACAGCACCTATACACCTGCACAAGAAGCCCAAAACAGGGACCCTGGTGCCCCCAGAGCAGACCTCAACTTAAAGAATAAATAAATAAGCTGCAATAATGAGTAAGAAGCAAAAAAGAGCCCTCTCCATTGAGAGCTTCTGTATCAATAGGGAAGAAGCCAACACAAACTCAGATGAGGACAATAGCCTCAAATTGTCTACATCTGAAGCCTCACAAGGGAAGGTGAATTGGTCGCAAGAACAAAAAGCCTTCCTGGAAGAGCTCAAAAAGGATTTTAAAAATCAATTGCAAGAGGTAGAAGAAAAAATGGGGAGAGAAATGAAAGCAACACAAAAAAACTATGAAAAAAGAATCAGCAGCTTAGAAAAGGAAGCTGAAGAAAACAAAGCCTTAAAAAATTCACTTGGCCAAATGGAAAAAAAGCTGCATAATCTCACTGAAGAAAACAATACCTTAAAAAATTCACTTAGCCAAACGGAAAAAAAGGTACATAATCTCACTGAAGAAAACAATACCTTAAAAAATTCACTTAGCCAAATGGAAAAAAAGGTGCATAATCTCACTGAAGAAAACAATGCCTTAAAAATTAAAGTGGGACAGTTGGAAGAAAAGGAATCCATGAGACACCAAGAATCGGTCAAGCAGAATAAAAAAAATGAAAAAATAGAAGAAAATGTGAAATACCTCATTGGAAAGACAACTGATCTGGAAAACAGATCGAGGAGAGACAATTTGAGAATCATTGGACTGCCTGAAAGCCATGACCAGAAAAAGAATCTAGATACCATATTCCAGGAAATTATTAAGGAGAACTGCCCTGATATCATAGAATCAGAGGATAAAATCATCATTGAAAGAATCCATCGATCACCTCCTGAAAGAGACCCCAAAAGGAAAACTCCAAGGAATATTGTAGCCAAATTCCAGAATTATCAGGTGAAGGAGAAAATACTCCAAGCAGCCAGAAAGAAGCAATTTAAATATCATGGAGCCACAGTCAGGATTGCTCAGGACCTGGCAGTTTCAACATTAAAGGACCGCAAGGCTTGGAATATGATATTCCGGAAGGCAAAGGAGATTGGATTGCAGCCGAGAATCTATTACCCAGCAAAAATGTGCATTTTCTTTCAGGGGAAAAGATGGACATTTAATGACATTGGGGACTTTCAATCTTTCCTGGTGAAAAGACCAGAACTGAATAGAAAATTTGATCTCAACATACAAGACTCAAGAGAAGTTTAAAAAGGTAAACAGAGGGGGAAAAAAAAAGTTACCCTATTAGGTTAAACTGTTTATATCCCTACACAGGAAGATAATACTCATAACTCTTAAGAACTGTAAATGTATTTGGGCAGAGAGAAGGACTTTATATAGAGGGTATAAATATAAATTGTCTTTGATGTGATGATACAAAAGAATTAAGGAGATAAAAAGGGAGTCTATGGGGAGGAGAGGAAAGGGGAGGTGGAATGGGATGAATTATATCATATGAAGAGGTGGAAAAAAACCTATTATAATAGAGGGAAAGAAAGGAGGGGGGAACATGGTTTCAACCCTATTCTCATTAGATTTGACTCAAAGAGGGAATAACATATACGTTCATTGGGATAAAGAAACTTAACTCACTCTTTAGGGAAACAAAAGGGGAAGGGAAAGGGGGGGACTGAGAAGGGAGGACAAAAGCAAGGGAGAAAAGGGTAAAGAAAAGAGAGGGGGGTGATAAAAAGGGAGGGCAGATTGGGGGAGGCAGGGGTAAGAAGTAAAACGTCGGTGAGGAGGAATAGGGTGAAAGAAGGGGGGAAAAGTACAAAGGGGGTAAATAGAATGGAGGGGAATAGACAGTCAGTAATAATAACTGTGAATGTGAATGGGATGAACTCTGCTATAAAACGGAAGCGAATTGCAGAGTGGATTAAAAACCAGAACCCTACAATATGCTGTTTACAAGAAACACATTTGAAGCAGAGAGATACACACAGAGTAAAGGTAAAAGGCTGGAGCAGAATATATTATGCCTCAGCTAAAGTAAAAAAGGCAGGGGTAGCAATCCTTATCTCAGACAAAGTGCAGGCAAAAATAGATCTCATTAAAAGAGATAAGGAAGGAAATTACATCTTACTTAAAGGTACTATAGATAATGAAGTAATATCAATATTGAATATGTATGCGCCAAGTGGTATAGCATCCAAGTTCTTAGAGGAGAAGTTAAATGAGTTACAAGAGGAATTAGATAGTAATACTATACTAGTGGGGGATCTGAATCTCCCCCTCTCAGAATTAGATAAATCTAGCCAAAAAATAAATAAGAAAGAAGTGAAAGAGGTGAATAGATTACTAGAAAAGTTAGACATGATAGATGTCTGGAGAAAATTGAATGGGGATAGAAAGGAATATACCTTTTTCTCAGCAGTACATGGCACATTTTCAAAAATTGACCATGTATTAGGGCACAAAAACATCATAGTCAAATGTAGAAAGGCAGAAATAGTAAATGCATCCTTCTCAGATCATGATGCAATAAAAATTACATGTAAGAAAGAGCCAGGGAAAAGTAGAATGAAAATCAATTGGAAACTAAATAATTTCATTCTAAAGAATGAATGGGCCAAACAAGAAATCATAGAAACAATCAATAACTTTATCCAAGAGAATGACAATAATGAGACAACATACCAAAATCTATGGGATGCAGCCAAAGCAGTGCTTAGGGGAAAATTTATAGCTCTAAATGTTTACATGAATAAAAAAGAGAAAGAGGAGATTAATGAATTGGGCATGCAACTTAAAAAGCTAGAAAAAGAACAAATTAGAAATCCCCAATTAGACACTAAATTAGAGATCCTGAAAATTAAAGGAGAAATCAATAAGATTGAAAGCAAAAAAACTATAGAACTAATCAATAAAACTAAGAGCTGGTTTTATGAAAAAACCAATAAAATAGATAAAATACTGGTTAATTTGATTAAAAAAAAGAAAGAAGAAAACCAAATTACCAGTATCAAAAATGAAAAGGGTGATGTTACCACCAATGAAGTGGAAATTAAAGCAATAATTAGGAAATATTTTGCCCAACTGTATGCCAATAAATTTGACAATCTAAATGAAATGGATGAATATTTACAAAAATACAAACTGCCCAGGTTAACTGAAGAGGAAATAAAATCCTTAAATAAACCCATATTAGAAAAAGAAATTGAACAAGCTATTAATGAACTCCCTAAGAAAAAATCCCCAGGGCCAGATGGGTTTACGGGTGAATTTTACCAAACATTTAAAGAACAATTAATTCCAATATTATACAAATTATTTGGAAAAATAGGTGAAGAAGGAGTTCTACCAAATTCGTTTTATGACACAAATATGGTGGTGATACCAAAACCAGGCAAAGCAAAAACAGAGAAAGAAAATTATAGACCAATCTCCCTAATGAATATTGATGCTAAAATCTTAAATAAGATATTAGCAAGGAGATTACAGCAAGTGATCACCAGGATAATACACTATGACCAGGTGGGATTTATACCAGGAATGCAGGGCTGGTTCAACATTAGGAAAACTATTAACATAATCAACCACATCAATAAGAAAACCAACCAAAATCATATGATTATCTCAATAGATGCAGAGAAAGCTTTTGACAAAGTACAGCACCCATTCCTAATAAAAACACTAGAGAGTTTAGGAATAGGGGGAGCTTTCCTTAGAATAATAAACAGTATCTACCTAAAGCCATCAGCAAGTATTATATGCAATGGAGATAAATTAGAGGCCTTCCCAATAAGATCAGGGGTGAAACAGGGATGTCCATTATCACCCCTATTATTTAATATTGTCCTAGAAATGTTAGCTTTAGCAATCAGAGAAGAGAAAGGAATTAAAGGAATTAGAATAGGCAAGGAGGAAACAAAACTATCACTCTTTGCAGATGATATGATGGTATACTTAAGGAATCCTCGAGAATCAAGTCAAAAATTACTTGAAACAATTAACAACTTTAGCAAAGTAGCAGGATATAAAATAAATCCACATAAATCATCAGCATTTCTATACATGACCAACAAAGTCCAGCAGCAAGAGATAGAAAGAGAAATTCCATTTAAAGTAACGGTAGGTAATATAAAATACTTGGGAGTCTACTTGCCAAGACAAACCCAGGAACTCTATGAACACAACTACCAAACACTCTTCACACAAATCAAATCAGATCTAAATAATTGGAAAGATATCAATTGCTCATGGATAGGCAGAGCTAATATAGTAAAAATGACAATACTGCCTAAATTAATTTACTTATTCAGTGCCATACCAATCAGGCTACCTAAAAATTATTTTATACAGCTAGAAAAAATAATAACAAAATTCATCTGGAAAAACAAAAAATCAAGAATATCCAGGGAAATAATGAAAAAAAATTCACAGGAAGGTGGGTTAGCGGTACCAAACCTGGAGCTTTACTATAAAGCGGCAGTCATCAAAACTATCTGGTACTGGCTAAAAAATAGAGTGGTAGATCAATGGAATAGGCTAGGCTCAGGAAATGCAGTAGTAAATGACACTAGTAATGTAGTGTTTGATAAACCCAAAGACTCCAGCTTCTGGGATAGGAACTCAGTATTTGACAAAAACTGCTGGGAAAACTGGAAGATAGTATGGCAGAAATTAGGCTTAGACCAACATCTTACACCTTATACTAAAATAAGGTCAAAATGGATACATGATTTAGACATAAGAGGTGATACCATAGGTAAATTAGGAGAGAAAGGAATAGTGTACCTATCAGATCTTTGGAAAGGAGAACAGTTTTTGACCAAACATGAGATAGAGTATATTATAAAATGCAAAGTGGATGATTTTGATTATATTAAATTAAAAAATTTTTGTACAAACAGAAGCAATGCATCCAAAATTAGAAGGGAGGCAGAAAGCTGGGAAACAATTTTTGAGGCCAGTGCTTCTGATAAAGGCCTCATCTCTAAAATATATAGGGAATTAAATCAAATTTATAAGAATCCAAGTCATTCCCCAATTGAGAAATGGTCAAAGGATATGAACAGGCAGTTTTCTGATGAAGAAACCAAAGCTATCTATTCCCATATGAAAAAATGCTCTAAATCTCTAATGATTAGAGAGATGCAAATTAAAACAACTCTGAGGTACCACCTGACACCTATCAGATTGGCTAAAATGACAAAAAAGGAAGATAATAAATGTTGGAGAGGCTGTGGGAAAATTGGAACACTAATGCATTGTTGGTGGAGCTGTGAGCTGATCCAACCATTCTGGAGAGCAATTTGGAATTATGCCCAAAGGGCGATAAAGCTGTGCATACCCTTTGACCCAGCAATCCCACTTTTAGGTCTTTTGCCCAAAGAAATCATGGAAGGGGGAAAGGGACCCACATGTACAAAAATATTTATAGCTGCTCTTTACGTGGTAGCAAGGAATTGGAAGTTGAGGGGGTGCCCATCAATTGGGGAATGGCTGGACAAGTTGTGGTATATGAATACAATGGAATACTATTGTGCTGTAAGAAATGATGAGCAGGAAGAGTTCAGAGAAACCTGGAGGGTCTTACGTGAGCTGATGATGAGTGAGATGAGCAGAACCAGAAGAACATTGTACACAGTATCATCAACATTGAGTGTTGACCTACTGTGATGGACTATATTCTTCTCACCAATGCAATGGTACAGAAGAGTTCCAGGGAACTCATGATAGAAGAGGATCTCCAAATCCAAGAAAAAAAAAGAAAGAAAGAACTGTGGAGTATAGATGCTGATTGAACCATATTATTTCTTTTGTTTTGGGTGCTGTTGTTTTTTTTTTCTATTTTGAGGTTTTGCATCACTGCTCTGATTCTTTCTCTTGTAACAGGATTAATGCAGAAATAGGATTAATGTTATTATGTGTATATATATGTGTGTGTATATATATATCTATATGTATATGTATAGATATATATAGATATAACCTATATCAGATTACCTGCTGTCTAGGGGAGGGGGAGGGAGGGGAGGGAGGGAGGGAGAAAAATCTGAAATTGTAAAGCATGTATAAACAAAAGTTGAGAACTATCTTTACATGTAATGGAAAAAATAAAATATCTCAAAAAAAAAAAAAAAGATATTTTCATGACCGAAGGCAAGGGCTGCATAAGTTATATAGATCGGACAAGGGCTCCAGGACATGATTGATAGAGTCCATTCTTTCATCACTTCTTCTACTTCTAAGAGTTAGACCAAGTATTAAGGAATATCATTTGTTATTCACTTACTCTGTGCCAAGCACTGTACAAAGTAACACAGCCCCTGATCTTACAGAGGGAGCTTCCATTCTAGGAGGGGCAATGATTCAAGTAGGAGGGTTCAGCTTCGGAAAGATCCCATGGCCCATAGAACTGAGCAGGCAAAGCAGGGGTGATAATAGTAAGGCCATGTAGTCTGTGGGGTCCAGTAAGCAAAGCAACAAGGCAGATGGTGAGGTCCCAGGGTCCTTGGAGAACAATGACAAGGCAGATGGTCCCTGAACCATGGCTACTGGGAAAAGGCCAGTGGACACAAGGGCCAGAGTGGTCACCTCAAGCAGAGGTGTGAACTGAGCTTTGGGGCAGGGTCCCCCAAGTCTGGCTCCTGCTAGTCTATGAGTCTGGGACAAGGGAGGGGAAGATCTTTGGCTTTCTGCCTTGGCTGCTGCAAAACTGCCCCTTCATCTTAAGGGAAGCCCCCAGCAGTGAACGCTATTCCCCATTGGGCACCAAAGGATACACCCCCTACCTCTATAGGGGGAGGCTAAGTATGGCCCTGGCTGACCTCCAGGAAAGTACAAGACTGATCAGGGAGAACAAGCTCAATCTGGGGTATTTTTATTACTGACTGGAATTCTAGTTGTGAAGGAGGGGGAATCCCAGCAAGCAAATGCAGTCACCCACTGAACCAGCCTCCACGTCAGTGTTCATGGATACTCAGCTCCCAGCTTCATTAACCCCCCAATAATTACACTAATTACCCCATCTCTACAGAGAGATACACATGCAAAATACCCGCCTTGTCTCACAGCATACAATGGGAGACAATGCATCGCTATGGCACAGTGGCCATTAAGTTCTGAAATATTTAAGCCAAACAGAGTTAGTGCTGGCTGTATGACATTGAGCTGCAGTTGTAAGCAGGGTCTGCTTTCGGGGGGGGGTGGGCTTCTTTAGCTCAGGAGGAAAGTTGGGGACATTTTCCTCTCCAAAGCTCAGCCTCCCATGGGTACTGAACTTCTGGGCCTCTGGTGGGGGGCAGAGCAGAGTGAATGGGAGACGGAGGGTCCTCAACAGAGGCTGAGGAAAGTGCTTAGGGAGACTTAGGCAGAGGGAGTGGAGGAGGTGAACACCTCAGTCCCAGAGCCACAGAAGGCCGAGGGGCATGGGGAGAGGCTGGTGGTACTCCCTTGCTCTGCCCTGAGAACTGGAACATGAGGAGCCTTTGGATTCTAGGAGGGGTTGCTTGGCTCTCCAGCTGACCTTGTCTGCTTCAGTCATCCTGCCCATCACCTCTTCCCTGGTCATTGGAGCATTGAGCTCTGTTCTGGACACTGCTCTTTAGGAGGGGCAGAGAGCGGCTGGCAATCAGACAGAGAAGAGCAGGCAGGGGGCCGTGTAAAAGACCATGGGTGCTTAGCTTGGAGAGTAGAAAACTCTGGGGGACACTTCATTCTTTGTACCCTTGGTGCCTAGTACAGTGCCTGGCACATGGTAGGTGTTCATTAAGCACTCACTGATTGCTTCTTATTTATTGTCTCTTCATTGTCTTCTGTTTCTCTAGGACAGAGGAATGGGCATATCTGGCTGTGTGTGTTTGCAGCAAAATCCAATATTTCAGAAGTCAACAAGCCTTTATTAAGTACTCACCGTGTGCATTGCAGACAACTAGATGGCGCAGTGGATAGAAGGCTGGGCCCAGAGTCAGGAAGACCTCAGTTCAAGTCTGGCACCAGATGCTTACTAGCTATGAGACCCTGGGCAAGTCACTTAACCTCTGTTTGCATTAAACCACTGGAAAGGGAAATGGCAAACCACTCCAGCATCTCCAGCCAGGAAAATCCAGTGTTGGCATGCCATGGTTCACAGGGTCATGAAAGGTCGAGCATGAATGAGCCACTGAACGACAACGTGCTGAGCTCTAAGAGCACAAAAAAGCAGAAAGAAAGTCAACCTCTGTCCTCAAGGAAATTGTTTATATTCTAGTAGGGAAATACAATAGAAAATGTGGGGGAAGGTAGGGAAAGGGTGACCTGAAATAGGGGCATGACAGAGAAAGTCTAGGGAGTAAGAAGGAGTAAAGATTCTGAGCTGGGCATCTTCTCTGCAATGGAGGCTTTGTGGGGAACCAGCCAGTCCCAGAAGGCCACAGGGGCCAGGGTACTTCCAAGGGTAGAAGTCGAGGGGAAGAGATTTCTAGGGCATAAGTGACAGAGAAAAGCCAGAGCATCAGGAGCATGAGGAAAGATGATTTCCCATGGCTCCCAAAGATAACCTCATGCACAGCAGAAGCAGCCACTCCCAGGTGCCCTGTCCCTCAAGGCACTGGAATGGATAGGAACCATCAAGCTTTTCATTGTTGTTTGGCTACAGGGACAAAGACATCATCTCCATTTGACAGATGTGAGAGACTGTCTCCGAAGGGAAGAATAGTATGAAATATTTAGAACCTAAGCTTGACCACTAAATGCATTTATAAAAACACACAGGGAAGGGAAGAGCTGGTCCAGCCAGAGGTAGCAAGCACTTCCTCTCTTGCTCTCCTTTCCTCCCTCCCCCTTCCTATTTTGGTTCCTTCCTTCCCTCTCTTCCTCCCTTCCTTCCTTCCTCCCCTTCTTCCTCTCTTCCCTCTTCCCTCCCTCCCTCCTTCCCTTTCTTCCTCTCTTCCTTTCATCCTCCCTTTATTTTCCCTCCCTCCTTCACTCCATCCTTTCCTTCCTCCAGGGCTAGGTGAGTCATCACAGATGATTCAGAGAAGACCCAGATGATGTTCAAGCAGGCAGCCAACCTCAGAAATTAGGATCCTGACAGACCTTGGCGAATGCTGGGGTGGACAATAGGGCAGGGCCTTACTTCCTGCTGTGGCAGAGGGAGGGGGACTGAGTCCCGGCTTGATGAATAAGGCTTCAAGCAAAACGAGTGTGCAGAAGTGTTTCCTCAGGAGGACGGCAATGACAGAACAGTAATGAATTCGAATGTTTCTTGGTTATGTGTTAGAAAATTAGCAACAAGCTCGCGTTAATTGAAATTCAGTTCCTTGTGTATATCAATTCCCTCCGATCCTCCTGGGCCTCACAGCAGAGCCACAGATTAATCCAAACGCTGGCAGCAACAAAGATAAATTAAGGTTTTTGAGCCCACACTGGGATGAATTACTATTAAAGTCTGTCTCTCGCACCCACGGTTGCTGTAAAGCCAGGGATTAGGGGAGAAAGCATGTCATCCACAGGGATGAGGTTGGGCCCTGTGGGTTGGAGACCCCCCCCCCCAGCCTGCAGCTGGAAGGGGCCAGCTTGGCCAGGTTCTGTGGCTCTGACCTATTGCCAGGGGGTGGGGGGAGGCATCAGGCTCCAGGCATCATTTACTGAGCTTGCACAGGATAGCCTAAGGGTGGAACCGGTGATGAATTCCTTCCCAGAAACCTGTAGTGAAGGAGACTGGAGAAGGCCCAGGGACTAGACTGAAATCTGGATTCTGCACTGGAATGAGAACAGGAAATAGTGTCAGGCAGTGCCCAAGGCTTGTGTTAACAGGTACCAACAGGCTGTGCTTGCCCAAACATTGATACCCATGACACGCACTCCCTCCGTTCCTCTTCCTTAAGCTTCCCATGTCCCATGCTCTGCCATCTGCCCCACCTCCTGCTCTTGACCTCCTGAGAGATGCTGAATTGGGATCTCAGACCCCCAGACACTGGCACAGCGAGGCCTTCATGTCAACCCCGGAAGGGCCATGGGCCCTGAGTCTCTGATGGGGTCAAGGCTCATCCAGGTCCACTGTCTCCAGGTCCTGGGCCCTGGTCCCAGGCCTCCAGCATGAAGAGAAGGCCCCAGCTAGGGCTGCGGGCAGGGGAGACACCCAGAGCCTCTCCACTCCAAGTCTGAGGCATCCAAGGGCAGAGAAGGTTACTGTGAATACCATGGGGAGGGATATCTCTGATGGGGGGGAGGTGGGCATCCCGATGTGCAGCCTCCCCTCTCTAGCCCCTCCCCTCCTCACCAGCTTCTTGATGGGTCTTGGGGAGAGCTGACACAGAGAGGTCTTTCCCTGCTCCCCATGGATGAGAGTGGGGAGGGGCACTGTCCACAGCCAGGGCAGAGGGTAACAGGACTTCCTGTTTGTACCAAAGATGTCACTGAGGTTAGGAACTCCCGGTGAGGAAACTCCTTCCTCCTACCAGCACCAATCACCTACTCTCTGTGACTCATGGTCTTAGAACCTACCAATTGTGTTCTCCGCTGCTTGATAGGCCCAGGGTCACCCATGGTGGGGGAGCATAGGCAGGATGTGAACCTGGCCTTGACTCAGAGCTCTCCATGCTCCTCCACCCTGCCTCTCAAAGGACCACTGTCTCCCCTTGTCTTACTCAGAATGCCCCCTGGTGATGGCTGGGGGCTGGTGCCTCCCATTGCTGCCTCCCACTGCCCTGTCATCCCCTTCTCCCCAGCTCCAAGCTGCTTCTCTCTGTGCTCAGGCAGGCTCTGCCAGAGGCCAGGACCCTGCTCAGGACCCCACC
Organism: Dromiciops gliroides; assembly: GCF_019393635.1. Lineage (NCBI taxonomy): Eukaryota > Metazoa > Chordata > Mammalia > Microbiotheria > Microbiotheriidae > Dromiciops > Dromiciops gliroides. The sequence continues at coordinate 569,170 of NC_057863.1, read as the reverse complement.
AGACCGACTGAGGAGGAAAGCTCCATCCTGTAGAGGACTAAATGGGTCCCGAGTAGCTTGTTCCCCACATCACAGCCCAAGGCTTTCTTCATTGAGACCACATGGGACAAATCCTTCCTGACATGCCAAATCTTTGAGGATTACAGATTATTTTGTAGGGCCAGAGAGGAATGGGGTGGGGGAGGAACATATGTCTGCTCCACAAAGCGTGGCCTTGGCTATGGCTCCCCTCCACACTCTTCATTCCTGTTAGCCTGGGGAAACAGTCTGACTGTTGCTGCCTGGCCTGGGGGGTGCAGGACAGAAGCACTCTGCAAATGGGGTAGGGGCACTGGAGTCTGGTTATTTTAGCCTCAGCTCCACATTCACAGGGTCTGGGGCATTACAAAGCCTCTGCTGCCAACCTCTTTGAATAAGCACAATGCAAAGATGGTGCCCACTTTACAGATAGTGAAACAGACTCAAAGAGGAGACACGATTGACCCATAATGGAATGAAGAGAAAGAGCCAAGGTTGGAGCCATCTACAATCCTTGAGGCTCCCCCCACATTTGGCTGCCTGGAAGCCCAGAGCAAGAAACTCAAAGATGACCTTGTCCAGGCTCACACCAGGCCGACTCTCCAGCTAGAACCCTGGGCCATACCCACCCCTCTGCCTCTTACCACTCACAGGACCTTGGGTGAGCTACTTAACTTCCAGGGGCCTCAGATTCCCATCTATAATCCCTTCAGGTCCTAGACTTAGGATCCTGTGATGCTCTGCAAACCTTTCTTCAGTTCTCTCCTTCCCAAGCTAGAACACATGCTCACTTGAAACTTTCAGCCTGACTCTCACCCTCTCGCCACCTTGGTGCCACCTTTGTCCCTGCCTCCCTGCTCTCTCTCCCCTGTCCAGCCTGCACCCCCCACTCTCTCTCCCCCATTCCAGTCTGCCCCCTCCTCTGCTCTCTCTCCCCCATCCAGCCTGCCCCCCATTCTCTCTCTCCCCAGCCTGGCCCCTCCTCTGCTCTCTCTCCCCTGTCCAGCCTGCACTCCCCGCTCTCTCTCCCCCATTCCAGTCTGCCCCCCCACTCTCTCTCTCCCCAGCCTGGCCCCCTCCTGCTCCTAGACCTGTACATTCATCTTGCAGCGCCTTTCACTGGGCTCTGGGGACCCTTGAGGACCCCATCTCAGCCATACTTTGACCTCTTCCTATCCCATGGGCCTTTCCGCTACCCCTCATCTCTAAGTTGAGCTGAAGCTCCAGCCAATGGTGATTTGAGGTATCACTGGATGTAGGAGGTGGGGAATGCCAAGATCATGCCCAGGACTTTGGGGCTCTGGGCTCTTCCATGCCATGATACCAGGCTGGGAGCTGAGGAGATGGTCTGACATTTATGAGCTCACTGTCTCCATCCTGGGGGGGAGGGCTAGGCCTCCACATAGGTCTGAGACAGTTGTGGGCTGAAGCCTCCCTATGCCTTTGGCTCCCCTACAATCATGAGTCTGCAGAGACTGAGATGCCCTTAGGGTCCATAAAGTATTCCTGGGGAGCAACATTGGTGTGGGACAATGGTGGAGAGAGTGGTAGTTATGCCAATCTCTGGGCTCATAACTGCTCATTGTCACATATGACCTTGGTCTGGGGAGCCAGGGTCCCCTTTCTGAGTGTAGGGAACTCCCAGTGTGGAACGCCCCTTCCCTGGTGCAGGTCAGCATCTCATCTGTAACTTCGGTTCTCTAAGAGAAAAAGTCACTTGCTCAGGGTCACGCTGGCAGGACTTATCAGAGGTAGGACCGGAGACCAGGTCTTCCTGACTCCTAGGATGGCCTGCCATGCTGCACACTGCTGCCATCACTTGGCTTTGCTTCCACCATTAAAAGGTTGGTAACATAGACTCAGGAAAGGGAGAGAGTCCAGATGTAAACTCGGACAATGTGGACTCAACACGCTGTTACCTTAACTCTGGTCCAGGTGCCGACTTAGGCACCCACAAGGAGTCGGCCTCCAAGGTCATAGTGCTAGTGAGCCCTGCCTGCCACATGGAGGTCTTCCAGGCTGGTGGTGAAGAGGGAAAATGGCTTTTTAACAAAAAGGGGAAAGCATCATCAGATTGGCTCACACAACAGAAAAGAAGGGTGACAAATGCTGGAGAGCTATTTTTGTGGTAGCCAAGAACTGAAGATCGAGGGGATGCCCATCCACTGGGGAATGGCTGAACAAGCTGTGGTATATGACTGTGATGGAATGCTATTGTGCTGTAAGAAATGACAACAAGGATAGTTTCAGAAAAACCTGGAAAGACTTGCGTGAATTGATGGAAAACAAAGTGAGCAGAACCAAGAAATCACTGTACGCAGTAACAGCAATACTGTAAGGATGATAAACTTTGAAAGACTTCCTAATCTGATCAAGACAATGATCCAGGACAATTCCAAAAGACCCATGATGAAAAATGCTACACACCTCCAAAGAGAGAACTGATGGATTCTGGGTGCATATGGAAGCATATTTCAAAACACCCCCTTTTCTAGGGCAGCTAGGTGGCACAGTGGATAGAGCATCAGCCCTGGAGTCATGAGGACCTGAGTTCAAATTTTACCTCAGACACTTGACACTTACTAGCTGTGTGACCCTGGGCAAGTCACTTAACTCCAATTGCCTCATCCAAGGAAAACTAAAAACAAAACAAAACCAAAAAAATCCAACCTTTTTCTTGCATCTATTGTCTGTGTTTTCTTTTACAACATGGCTAATATAGAAATATGTTTTGCATGACTTCACATGTATAGTCAATCTCAAATTGCATGTCTTCCCAAGTAAGGGGAACGGTTGGAAGGAGGGAGAGAATTCAGAACTCAAATTTTTAAAAAATGAATGTTAAAATCTTTTTACATGTGGCGGGGAAATATTTAATGAAATAAAAAGTTGCACTTTAAAAAAGGACAAATTATTCTAAGGACTTGAAAGTCAGACTGAACTTTGGTCTCACCTTGTCTTTGTGGAAGGATGCCTAGGCGAGCCTTTGCCCTGACACCAAACCCCTGTTCCTGCTCTCCGGGGGCTGTTGGAAAATATGGTATGGGTATTTTCCATGTCTTAGTTTCTTCTAATGGCTGGTTTTTTATAAGACCTCTGAAATTTTAGCAATAAATGGGGAAACATATCAACGAGCTCACCAGGAATATTTATTAAAATAGCACTTTTGATACAAAGCCATTCAAAAAGTAAGCCTCCATGGGAAGTGCCATTGGCTCTAAACCATAGACTCTGACCCTGGGCAGCTGCCCAGGTCTTGTGTCGGCCCCCTTGGGCAAAGGCCCTGGGCTGGGCCAGGACCTCTCTTCTGGCTGCACAGTCCTGGCATTGGCGGGAGGGGTGGCCTTGCCCTCCCTAGGATGGTTACAGGCCTTGTCTTCTCCTCAGGCCAGGAGAAGCTGCCATACTTGTGGGCATCCAGTGCCCCTGCTGGTTCTGCCAGGCTGAGTATTCATCAGGGAGGGGTCCAGACAAAGGGTACAGGTACAAAGTGAGGCACCCAGGAAACAGGTCAAATTAGGAAAGAAACAGGAAAATGTGAGTGAAGAATAAACGCTGAGGGCAGCAGGGGAAGGGGGAGAGAGAAGATCATCTCCAGAGGCTCCGAATTGGAGCCAGGGATTTCACCTTCCTGGAGCTGCAATACCAATGGCTCCTGAAGAGAACACACTTTCTGCAGCTCTTCCTTATCAGAGGCCTTCTTGGGCTCATCTGGAACAAAACATGCCCGGTGCAGACCTTGTCATTTCTGAAGGGAGATGGTTGCTTAGCCTGAGCTGGGCCTGCAGCCTGCAGTTACAGACTCAGAACCCACCCACCTACCCACCCACCATAGGTATGCCCCAAGCTTGGGGTCTGATGGCCGCCCTCTGGGCCAAGACATAGGGATAAGGGGCTCATGGACTCAGATCCATCTTGGCTTGATCTTCCTCCTTTCTCAGGGAAATACTAAGCGTGCTCCATGAGGACTGACCTTCAGTGGGGCCACGAAGTCTCTGTGGAGGGTGTGGCCTCCTCCAGTGCCCAGGCTTCTCAGTGACCCACAGCCCAGGGCTTGAATGCCTTCTGGGCCTTCATGTCTAAGACTCCCCCTCTCCAGCATCAGTTTATACTTTCTGGTCCCATGTTCTCTTCCTCTCTCTGACCCCTCCCATGCACCTGCAATTCTTTTCAGCATTGACACACATACCACAGCCACACCAGGAAGTCACAGCCTGCTTCTTATGGCTTGGGGACAGTCAACAACCACAACCCAAGCACCAATTTTGAGATGCTCCCCTGTTCAGTTTGGCCTTTGTACCAGCTCTAAGCTGAGCCAAGTGTCTGACAATCAGCTGATCCTTACCACAGTCCTATGAGGTGGACTCTATTAGTGCCAACTGAGGTTGTAAAGTGAAGTGATTTGCTCGAGGTTAGTATCAGAAGCCATCCTGTGCCTCTGAGGCAGTGACGCTTTTCTCCTTACCACATACCCACTAACCCAACCCCTCATAATGCCTCCCTACCCCCTCCCTACCCAGGGAAGCCTTTCATGAGAAAGAAGCCAATTTGGGAATCTAAGGGGTCATGGATTTGGAGTATGATGGAGGCTGGGGGCATCAGACTGGGGTCCAAGGAGAAAAGGAGTCATCTCCCTGATGGAATTCAGGCATTTGGTAATGCTTTCATTAACCTTAATTAAATGCTAAAAAGTAAGTGAGGCTGGCCAGGGGATTTTTTAGAGGAGACTGTGATCCAAGATCAGAAGCCAACAATAAGGAACAAAATCAAAAAGTTGAGTCAATCATACCCAAACACACACTGATGCCAAGCGTTGTGCCTGAGCATCGCACCCCAGGCCCTTCCATTAAAAGACATAGACAGACAGTCCTAGAGAGAAGAACTGAATGTCAGTCTTCTCCATGAAACCCAACCCTGAAGAGTAAAGTGGTCCCAGAGGAGAAGGAGAGGGACATTAATGATCTCAATGGAAATTAGCAACTGAACCAAGTGCTTAGAAGAAAAGTCAGTACATGGGAGATGACTGGAGGAGCCAGTGGGAATGGGGATTTCAAGGCATGTTTGATTTCCCAGGTCAGTGCAAAGTGAAATCATTGCCTGGAAAGTTTTCAATAGATTGCACCAGGTAGCCTGCCCCAAGGACAAGAGAAGTAATCCAATGGATTGTCCTGGGCTTGGGAAGAGACATGGAAAGGGGAGTCCCATCCTCCCCTGAGATCATCACCTTCCCTTCTTCCCTTCCCTCTACTTTGGCAAAAGTGAACACAGTGGGAACAATCAGGGAAGGAACTGGTGAAAGACAAGAGGCACTCTGGCAGAAGGATGGCTGAGAAATGATGGGGCAGTATCCCTCCAGCTGATGAGCAAATGATGTGAAGGAGCCCAGGAGGGGCAGCTGCCCTTAATCTGAAGAGGGAACAAAAGTGAGCTTGCTCTCTCATCACTGTCTCTGTCTCTGTCTCTGTGTCTCAGTCTTTCTCTGTCTCTATCTCTCCTCTCTGTCTCTGTCTCTCTCCTCCTCTCTTCTCTCTCTTTCCCTCCTTCCCTCTATTCCTCATTTCTCTCCTAAATTTATATGAAAACCCCAATTTCCTTTCTTCCCTTCCACTGATATTAATAAAGTTGGCAGCAGCGATGGCGCCAGACACAGATGCAATTGGACAGGGGTGAAGAGGTGAGGGACTGAGCACACCCACCAAAGCTGAAGCTAGAAGCTAAGGTGGGGGTAAGGAACAGGTGGTTGGCTGGAGTTGTCTTGGTCATTAGACCCTGTAGTCATCAGACATCTCCAGTAACCTAAATAGTTCATTATTTGGTGTAACTATGACCCAGTGAGGATTGATAACCTCATCTGGCTCAGGAAAAGGCAGGACAATAGTAGAATTTAGTTCCCAGATGTGTCCTTTAATAAACTGTAGGAGCAAATTCAATTGGGGATTTTCTTTTTCTTTTTTATGGGTAATTAATCATTTTATTAATAATGCTATCTTTTTTTCTCTTTTTTTGGGGGGGGGGGTTGGTACAATGAGTGTTAAGTGACTTGCCTAGGGTCACACAGCTAATAAGTGTCAAGTGTCTGAGGCTGGATTGGAACTCAGGTCCTCCTGAATCCAGGGCCGGTGCCACCTTGCTATCCCCAAAGCTACCATATTATTCATAAAAGAGGGCAGAGATACTTTTGAATGCCAAAGACCCCTCATGAAACCCAGTCAGTTTACCTCTGGAAGAGTGGATTTTACTGAGGGAGAAAATTGACTCTGTTAATCAGGTATTTTCCAATCAGATTCTCTGTTGACACAGTCCATAAGGAAGGAGGAAGCTTTTGGAGCTGTACTTTCCTAGTTCTTTAAAATTCAAATGTGAATGAACCAGGTTTTTCACCCATGCTCCTATCCCTCCAGCCCTCTCAATCCCCAATCCATCCATCCACCATTCATTCATTCATAAAACATTTATTGAGTGTCTGGTACACTTAAGACCCTAGGCTTGGTGCTGTTTCTTGTAAACATATTTATCATTGTTTTCTGGGATGGTCAAGAGGAATAAAGAGTATGGCTTCATAAAAGGAAACTATAAATGACAAATGCCACACGAACAAATGCACTTTGCTGGCCACACCAGCCAACATTTAAAGAAAAGGACTTGTTTATGGAGGTTTCATTACCCACAGTGAAGAAGGTTAGAAAGGGGAGAGAACTTTCCTCATCCCCTGGTTCAGAGGACCAGAAGAAGTCCCTTTAAGCTGCAGTAAGGGGGATCCAGGCAAGGCTTAAGGGCATGGCATCATGTGTGGGTTGCTAGGGCCCCACCATGCCATCCTTGCCTGTAAGGTCTAAATAAGAGAGCCAGACCCTGCTCTCATGCTTTCTGGTATTTATGGTGAAAGAGGGGCCTGAGCCAGGTCACTTTAGGGAGTCCCTTCTAGCTGCAGGGCTAAGTTGCTTTATTAATGTCAGTGGAAGGGGAGGAAGGAAATAGAAAGGTGGTCATAGAAATCTAGAATAAACAAGTTGGAAATAATATAAAAGTTCATCTCATTCAGCTAACTCATCTTACAAAGGAGGAAACATGCTGAAAGTGGAGACATTATGAGGGCTTCAGAGAGCTTCTGACTGGAAGGGATGATGACCTGGGTCCCCACCTCTATGTCCACAGCCCTACCCTTACTGATTCAGGAATGTGGTCCCAGGCTCCCCATAATAATTTACAAGCCACTGAGTCACTTGAGGTTTGGGGGTTGGTTAAAGACATCATAATAGACTTAGTTACACATAGCCCAAGGGTCTCCCCTCCACCTGTTCTCTACAATTACACCTACCCACCCAAAATATCATAACTAAATGCTGATCCAGAATGAATGTCCACTAGGAGGGGAAACCTCATAGCACTTTCTTTTCCCAGGATAGTTTCTTTGTCTGTCTGTCTTTCTTCCTATCTGTCTCTGTTGTTCTCTCTCCACCCTGCCCCACACACAGAGAATTGCCCTGCTTAAGGGGGAGGGGGCTGCCAAGGATCAGCTTTATGCCCTGAGAATTGGGAGAATCAAAGGCTATGCATTTCCTGCAGTCACTTGGGGCCAGTACTGGACCCCCAGGCCTTTCCCCTCTACCAGTTGGACCTACTTTCCATCTTCCCCTCCTCTGATGAGGCAGAGAAGAGATGTTCCAAAAAATGCCAGGTGGGAGGCTGGATGGAGGCCAGGCACAGTAGACAAGGCGCCCATCTAGAAGAGGACCAGAAAGCTAATCTGGCTAGTTCTCATGGGTCACTTGTAAAAGCTCTTGAATAATTAACACAGAATAACAGCAAAAGGCATTTTGGCAGCAAATGCTAATAAACCTTAGGATGTATCCTCAAAGTGAATTGAATCCCACACTTGGGAAGCTTCCATCACTCCTAGAAGAGGCCACTCAGATGAAATATTGGCTAGGTCAGGCCCCAGCAAAGCTCTTTCTTTCCCCTACTCCACCTGCATCAACTTTTCGGTCCACACTCAGTCATGGGCAGATGCTGACAGAGGCAACCCTTGTGAAGTGGCTAGAGAGCAGGCCTCAGAGTTAGGAAGACCTGGGTTCCAATCATGTCTGACACATCCTTGACCACATGATTCTGAGCACTTTGCCAATCTGCATGAATGCCAAGGATTTGCTCTCCAGGCAATCCCAGCACTGGTTCAATTATGGATCTGGGCTGTGCCCACCATCCACCACCAAAAATAGCAAGACTAAATACTGACCCAGAACTCATGTCCACAAATAGGGGAAGACATTTAGAGTATTCTTGCCACAAGGTGCAGAGAAAAGTCTCAAGGATTACGACTTAATAGGAGAAATAAGCACAAGATAGATGACAAACTCTTGAGAATGAAATTCTGAAGGCACCAAGAAGAACCCTTCCAGTGAGGAGAGAAGAGGGTGGTCATTGGAAGGGACAAACAGGGATGCATGGGGAACTCATTGTCCAGATGTAGTTTGAAAAAACAGGCACAGATAGTAACAAAGGATGAATACACACAATTAGCATTGCCCTGTTGTAAGAGCAGTCTCCCAGACACTAAAGGCCAGATAAGTTGAGGCTGATTTTTTGGTTACTGTTTTGTTGTGGTTTTAAAGCTATCTTGGAGGGAAAGTATCATACAGGATCTCGGCTTGGGGTCAATGGGAAGACAATAAGTGATAATAGAAAGTGGAATGATTCAGATCCTATTTTACTTCTGTCTTTTCTGCCATGGACAATAACATTTGAATTAGCTGACATTTCTGTAGTGTTATGGGGCAGGCAATATGCTTCATGCAGAAAGGAAAGAGGCAGTGTGGCAGGGTATAATGAGCTAGAACTGGCATTAGGAAGATCTGGGGTCAGATCCCACTTCACTTCCTAGTCCGGTAACCCTGGGCAAGTCACTTAGCCTCTGAGTCTCCACTTCTTCATCTCTAAAACAGACATATTAAGAATGTCTCCCTCATCAGGTGATTATAAAGATCGAATGAGAGTGTATATAGAGCACTTGAGAAACACCACAGCTTTAGACGGATTACCCACCATTGTTGCCTTGAGGTCAAATTACCTGTCCCAGAAGAACTGTGTCCCTTGGTGCTGAAAGAATGGCAGGTGTGGCTTCTGAGCCTTTGCCAGTGATGTTCAAGAGACCCCAAGGATGGGTGGGGTGCCACAGAGTGGAGAAGCACAAATTCCTGGTCTTCAAAAAGGGAAGAAATAAGAGTCTGCACACTATTGGCCAGGGAGCCTGTCTTCAATTCTGGGCAAAATTCTTGAATGTATCATGAAATGGATGGTTAGTGACACTATCTTAAAAAAGGAAGCAATTGAGGGGTAGCTAGGTGGCACAGTGGATAAAGCACTGGCCCTGGATTCAGGAGGACCTGAGTTCAAATCTGGCCTCAGACACTTGACACTGTGGAAATTTATTTTGATTTGGGGACCCTGCCTTTGGGATGAGATTAAAAAGCCTTAGGCCCTCAGGGTGTTTTTTTTTTGTCAGAGGGGCTAGTGCCCCTCCCTCTCTGCTACAGTTGAGCCAAAAAGCCCTGTGGGCTCTATGGGATGCCAGGTCAGACCTGGGAGAAAATCCCCAGCTCCCTCCACCCTGAGAGGATCTATCCCAGAGATCCCAGGTTCGTCCAGGCTGGCCTCTGGCATAGCATGTGCAGAGGTCCCTGGTTGCACAGCAGGGGGCATGGGCCCCTGGCACTCTGGGTGTGGTATTCACAGGACGCTGGAGAGTCCCCCCAGCCGCAGCGCCAGCTCGGCTGGCAGATTAGCTTGGCATGTTCGGGGCACAGAGAGCCCGAGGTTTGAGGGGTTAGAAGGAAGATATATATAGGGGAGTTAGACAGTGAAGGGGGGGGCTGAAAGATTAAGAGAAGAGAACTCTGGAGATTAGAGATGCTGAGAGGTCAGTGAGAAAGGGATGATAGAGATGCTGAGAGGGAGGCTGGAAGATTAAGAGAACAGAAGGACGGTATGGAGATTGGAGAAAGTGAGAAAGAGCTCCAGCTGACAAGAATAAGAGAGGAGACAGACAGAGGAAGGAGTGGTGCGGAGTAAGGGGCTTTTCAGGGGTTCATCACTATGGTAGTGAGAGAGAAGTTAAAGAGTGAAGCAGGGGGCTATTCAGTGGGGGCAGTCAGCACAGGGGAGTTGGAGTGAAGGAGAAAGTTGGAGAAAGCTGGAGCATACCCTAAGGCAAGAGGCAGCCCTTATTGTATTAAAAGCGGAGAAAGGTTGTATTATTTGCATTTCTTAACCCTTATCGCTTACATTTACTTTTATAAATAAATTCTGCTTTGATTATTTAATTAAAAGGCTTCTTAATCTTTCGCTTGTCAATTTGGGAGCAGTGTGGAGAAATTTTTAAATGGCCCATATTAAATTAATAGCAGTCAGATAGCCAGCGAGTCAAAAATCTCCAGATTATTCCTCCAGTTAGATTAGTCCCCCCAAGTCAGTAAATTTTTTTCACAACACTTACTAGCTGTGTGACCCTGGGCAAGTCACTTGACCCTCATTGTCCTGCCCGGCCCAAAGGAAGCAATGGTCCCCAAGAGCTAGCCTAGTATCAACAAGAAAGGATCAGGCCAGATTATCTTTATTCCTTGACCCCCTACACTCCCCCCGCCACCACACACACACACACACACACACACACACACACACACACACACACACACACACATGCACTCCCCTCTCCAAGTAACTAGACTGGTCAGTTGGGGAAATACTACAGATATTCGTTACTCAGCCATCTGCTAAACATGGGACAAAAACTCTTATCCTCTCCCTGTGGCCTGAACAAAGTTGGGGGCTAGACCACAATGCAGTTAGGGTTGAAATGAACCCTAATTCTTTCCAGGTCCAAAGAGAAGTCAGTAATGGTCTGAACATCAGTTTAGAAGGATGAAGCTGTAAAATGCCCCCGGGGAGCTGTCCTTGGTCCTGAGCGATTCAAAATGTTAATCGATGACTGGTATGAAGGCACAGATGGTATTGATTTAATTTGCTGAGAGGGATAGCTAACACCCCAAATGGCAGGGTCAGAATTGGGACAGCTAGAATGTGAACTGAATCTAATAGGAGTAGATGTAATGAAAAGTTCTAAATTGGAATTTCAAAATCCACCTCAAAAGCTGATCAGTGAGGGGTTGTCAGACAGAAGCTCCTCTGAAAACAATGCAGATATTTAGCCAGTTCAACGGTCATTACATACTTATTCATGACAAGACACTAAGGCTCAGCCTAAGACAATGGTGTCATATGGAAATCGGGAAATTAAAGCTTTGCTAGACTGCATTAAGGAGACATGGAGCCTCAACAAGAAGATGGTCCAAGGGGACCCAGCCCTGACGTGTAGCAAGGATGGTGAAGGACCTCCAGATCAGCCCACTCAAGGATTTGGTGAATGGACTGGGCATGTGTAGCCTGAAGAAGAAAAGGCCTGGGGGATGATATCTGTTTTCAAGTACTTGAGGGACTGCCATGTTTAAGAGGGGTTACATTTGTATGGTTTGGTATCAGAGAGCAGAGAACAGTGAGAGAAGTTGCAAAGGTGCCAATTTAGGATTGATTTGCAGAAACCCCTTCTACTGGCTCTGCTCAAAGAATCTGGATGGACACTTGTTGGTCAGATTGCAGAGGAGATCTTGGTTTGGGGTGTGATGGATTAGACTAGATAGATACAGAGAATCTTTACATCTGGGGGATCCCAGAATCCCTGGATTCTGGAACTGGGAGAGACCCTGCAGGCCACCAGGTCCAATCCACACCTGTAATCCATCCAGTCTGGGAGCATGTGGCTCATTCGTGATTCTATTTTTTACACTTTTATTAACAATCGAACAGCTACTTGTTTTCATAAGATCTGAAGAACTGTCACAAGGAAGGGATTTAAGTTGCCCTGTTTGGCCTCAGAGGGCAGAGCCAGGAGCTCTGGAGACAGACAATTCAAAGAGGCTTAAAGCCAAGAAAACCCTTTACAATTTGAGATGTTCCAAGGGGGAGTGGGCTGCCTTGGGCAGTCAGGAATGCATTCCTCCTCCTTATTGGCTAGGCCATATTGGGGATTCCTTTGGGACTAGAGGCTGCCAAGGTCTCTCCCAGCTCTAATGATCTCCCATGATCCTGTGACAGAGGCATACTGTCTGCATGCACAGGACCATTTCCAAGGTGACCCTACGTGCCTACTTGAGTTGCCCAAAGGGGTCACCCTCCCTCCCAGTGCTGAGTCTATACCGACTCTAACCCTCATCTCACTTTTCAGAGCCCTGGTGTTGAACACCAACCTTGGCTCTAAGCAGGCTGCATCTGCCACTGCCAACTTCCTATCTATGAAAACACAGCCAGTCCCATGTTTACCAAGCCCAGTGCTGAGAGAAGACATAGTATTCGATAGAAGTCTGGCTGTTTCCATCACTTGATCTTGAATTGCACCTCACCCTGTGCCCATGTTCACAGAGAAGACACCAATGATCCAAGCAGGCTGGCTTTGTCTGACAGATCCATGTGAGCTCTTTGCAGACTCTTTGCTATGAACACCATGTCAGCACAGAAGCCGCTTGATCACCTCATCATGAGCGCCTCAAGGCAAAGTGACCCTGGCAGAGCACAGTGCTTAAGCCTGGGAGTGTCCAATGAAGCCGGCTCTCCAGCTCCCTCCCTGGCCACTCCGAGGAGAAGTGACCCACCTTTCTCCCACTTAGCTATTGCACAGGTGGGCTTCTGCTGCTGCTGCCAGTCATCTCATGGTGTGCTGGCCAGAAGCCTTGTTTGGAGGACCCCAGAAGCCACACACACTGTTTGCATAGAGTTGAAGGACTCTGATTCTTAGCAAGGCCTTTCTCCTTCAGCAGTGCAAACATGAAAAGCATGACCCAACAGCAGGCCATCTTGTGCTTTTGTCCATTACATAGGTCACAGAGGCTAAAACACAAATCTAGAGTAATAGAAGGCAAATTCCAAATGAGAAGAGATCAATAGGATAGGAAGACACTGTATGGGACACATCTCAGTCCCAACTCAACCTGCTTTAAGTTTTTCATTCCAAAAAAAGGAAACCAAAGCCTCTCACCAATTCCTAGACAAGTCTATCCAATACAGAACACTTTCCCAAATGAGGAGGTAGAATCCCAGAGTTCCCCTAGCAGTAACCCTTGGATCTCCTAGGCAGGGCACTGGCCAAGCCTCTGCTCCAAGCCATCCACAGACAGGGCTAAGAAAGAAGAGCAGGGTCAGATGAGGCTTGTCAGAAGAGGACCAAAAGAGAAGCAAGAGAAGGGTTAGCATTGACACTGCAAGCAGAGAGCAGTCACAGGCCTCAAACGAGCTTTCATGCTCAGCATCAAAGACAACTTAGAGCGCTGGGTCAGACCAATGATTCAGCTTCTCTTTGACGAGGAGCAACTTTCAGCAAACAATGTGTGACTGCCCGACTCTAAACTGGAGGTCACAGGGCCTGAGGTCAAAGTTCAGCTCTGGTGCTTGACTAGCCATGTGGTCATGGATTTAGCCATGTGGATTTCCTGACCCTCTGTTTCCTCATCTGTAAAGTGGGAGGGATGGCATCTGCATAACCTATCAGGAGTAATGGGAGGACAGAGGTTTGAAAGCCTTAAGCCACCATAGGAATGTCAGTTCTCATGATGGTGAGCAATTCTCCATGACCACGCATGGGTGCAGGTGAGGAGGCTCAGACCCCTGGGGGGGGCATTGACACCCCCTGAGCTCACACTGGCCTCCGATCAAGGCCAGAAGGTATTAGGTATTAGGATGCCCCAACTCCTCCCCTATTCCTGCATCTCCCAGTTGCCCCATAATATTTATGACCATTATGTGTCCAAACACACATGGGGACCTTCTCTGGACAACTCACTGAGTCCTGGGTACGTGCAGACACTCAGCGACTTAAGTACTGATAGAATCTCCAAGTTTGGAGTCTGCTGACTCCCCAAATCTCTCTCACAGCCTCCCAGCCCCAGGCACGGCCCTCCCTGACCCTGCGGCTGCCTGCCCCACTTTGGGGGCATGTTTATTGTGCAGAAGATGCTCCTGACATAGGCAGGGCTGAGTTCTAAGGAGATTAGAGCACGTTCCCACTGGCTATGAACCTGGGGACACCTCGTGGGCAGGGAATGTCTTTTGCCTTTTTTTTTGTTTTGTTTCCTCAGTGCTAAGCACAGTGCCTGGTACACTGTGGGTGCTTAATAAGTGCTTATTGACCATTGACTGACTCTATCACTTCACTGAGCCAGCATCCTTCCCAGGCAGAAGCCCCACATAGGCTGAATTTTCATGGTCTCCAACACAGAGAGAACCAAAAAGGACCGGCAGGGAGGATGGGGGAGAGTGTCAGGCAGACAGACAGATGCACGCCAAGAATGCAGGCAGACCCAGAGGGGCCAAGTGATCACAGAGAGACAACAGAATGGACCCGACCATCCCATTTCCCCAAGAACTTGGACCAGTGCTATCTTTTGGCAGCCAGCAGCGTCCATAATCCAGGCGCAGTGGAAGCCACCCTCGGGCACTGATGACCCCTCTTGGTGCTCCCTGAGGTACCCAGGAGGAGGCTTGACCAGACTTCTCCCTGCCCCCAGGGAAGCTACAAGCCTCCCTCTGGGGTGACCATCCACATCCCAGGTGCCCCCAGCAGGGCTCCTTTGCACCCACTGGAGCCAGCACTGCTGGCTCCAGCTTCTGGCAGCTGCCTCCTTCCCTCTCGGTTCATCGCCCAAGGCCCAGAGGGAGGCAGCTTGAGCACAGCTTCTGGGGAGCCTGAGCCTGGGCAAAGAGGGGGACTCCACAGGAGTCTCCGAGACATAGTCAGTATGTTTGTCTGGCTGAGGGCGACTTGTGAAGTGTGATGACCAATCCCCCTCAGCATATCTGAACACCTGCAAGGGGGCAATTCTCTCCAAACCTTGCAGCTCACTGTGGCCATTGCAGCCACTTGGGGCCCCAGACCTTGCACAGGACACCCTCTCAAAACAGGCTGGGCTCAGTCTGTGTCCTTGTGTTCAGAGTGCCCCGGGGAGCCTCCCAGGGTCAGAGAAAACTGCCTTCCTTGGCCCACCCCAGCAAGGCACTGGGGCTGTAAACCTATGGGCTTCTGAGAGCCACTGTGGGTGTGAGTGTGTGGGGAAGAATATGTGCATGTGAGTGCATGTGTATATGGATGAGTATGTGTTTGTATGTGTGAGTGAGTGTGAATATGTGGGAGAGTATTGTGTTGGAGTGTATGCATGTGTGAGCCTATGAATTGAGGGAGAGAGTGTGTGTGTGTGCATGAGGATGAATATGTGTGGGAGAGTGAGTGTATGTGCTCGTATGAGGGTGTGAGTGTGTGTTTGTGAATGTGTGTATGGGTGTAGGTGTGAGTGTAACTGTAAATGTGTGGGAGAGTAAGTATGAGTGTGTGAGTCTGAGTGTGTGTATGTATGAGGGTATGAGTGTGTTTAAGTGTTTGTGAATGTGTGTATGGGTGTATATGTATAGGTAAGTGTGGGTGTGACTGTGTAAATGTGTGGGAGAGTAAGTATGAGTGTGTGAGTCTGAATGCGTGCATGTATGAGGGTGTGAGTGTGTGCGAGTGTTTGTGAATGTGTGTGTCTGAGTGTGTGGGGGGGTAAGTCTGAGTGTGTGCATGTATGAGGGTGTGAGTATGTGTGAGGGTGGTCATGTGCTTCTGCGCATCTGGCACACTGTGGGGAGCAGATGGTGCTGGGGCCACCTGCCAGGGACCCATCATCTGGGCACATACTCGCTGGGCAGGCCAGTCCAGTTCCTCTCCCTCAAGGCCTGGTCCACAGTCCGGATGTAGCCATCGATGAGTGCTTTCATCTCGGCCGTGAAGGCTTGTTCGGGCTCCCTTGGCTGCCCACCGAGTCTCCGGAAGCTTCCCTCCCTGTTGCTCTCCACACACAGAAGCCTCTCCTCAGTCACTGTCACATTCAGGAAGGCCACCATCTCCCTCAGCTTAGGAAGGAGGCTCTGACGCAGGTCCTCGTAGTGGACGACCAAGAGCCGTTTGCCATACTTGAGCCAGTCCAGGACATGGGATGACCACCAGGATGCATAGCTGTTGACAAAGTCGGGCCACTCTGGAGCAGGAGAGAGGAGAACAATAGGGTCAGGGAAAGGTCAGAGTCACTTTGATCCCCCCAAGTCCCTCAGAGCTGGCCAAAGACCACCGCCCCTCTCCAAGTCCCCACTGGCAGACCATGGGCTCTGGAGGATTGTGGCAGAGCAGAATGGTCAAGAGATCCGGCTGGGGAGGGACTGGCCATGACCTCACTCTGGCTTTATGACCTGCCCACATCTCTGGGGACACTCTCAGACAGGGGATGGCTGTTCTGTGGGCAGCAGCCACCAGCATGTCCAGAGCAGGTTGTTGCTTTTAAAAGAGGGAGAACCTTCATTTCAAGGAGAAATTTTGGGTCACTCAGCAAACACTGCCAGTTCAGCCTCCTGTCTTGCTCCTCCTGCCCAGTTGTGGGCCTAGATCATAGCTCCCAAGTCTGCCCAAGATCTAGGTACCAATGAACCAACTCAATGGGCTGATCACAGCCTGGACCACAGAAAGGAGGGTGAGGGACCCTGAGTCCTGGCCACATGAAGTCTGGCTGAAGACAAGGCTCAAAGGAGCATTTGAAGAGGTATCCTTTGTCCTGCTGGGCTCCAGGCCTCAGAGCTCCCCCCACCAGGGGTAAGGGCTGCCTCAGGGGCAGTGACCCTCTGCCTGAAGGTCCTCAAGCTAAGCCTGCACGTCCCTGCCAGGGATGCTGTTGACAAGAAGGCAGAGTAAGCTGCTTCTGAGATCTCTTCTGACCCAGGTCTGGCCTTCTGGCCTGTGGTGAAGCCTCCAATGGAATCCCGGCATCCCTGGAGCCCCACAGTCAAACTTCTTGAAGACCATTTCCCTGCCTTACAATGATGCAGCGTTTTCCATGCCTACCCTGCCCCCATCTCTGCAAAGAAGGGAGGGATGGATGCATTCCCATCTCTCCTCAGGAGCCAGGCTTTGTTCATGATCATTTTCCAGCCTCCAGCTCTGTTGGGCGGCTATTGCCACTGGGTCTA
Organism: Dromiciops gliroides; assembly: GCF_019393635.1. NCBI lineage: Eukaryota > Metazoa > Chordata > Mammalia > Microbiotheria > Microbiotheriidae > Dromiciops > Dromiciops gliroides. The sequence goes on along the minus strand of NC_057863.1, from coordinate 552,061 downwards.
CCTCCTTCAATCCTCATCGGCTCATGCGCCTCTCTGCAGCCCAGTGGAGTAGAGACACCTGGATTTCCCTTCTGGCTCTGCTACCAAATCAATACCTGTGTAATGCCCAGAAAATCATCTGTCTTCTCCAGGTTTCATTTTCCTCATCTGAAAAGTGAGCATCATGTTACTTACAACATGTACTTTGCCGGGTATTGGAAGAAAAGCACTTTTAAGTGTTTACAGTTTTAAAAGGAAGATGCTGTTATCATTGCTATCATCATTAATGGATGGATGGATGGATGGATGGATGGATGGATTAATGGATGGGTGGGTGGGTGGATGGATGGATGGGTGGGTGGATGGGTGGTTGGGGCAGCATTTATTAAGTGCTTACTTTGTCAAAGCACTGTGCTAAATGTCAGGGCCCTTGGCCTCAAGGAGTTTCTATTCTAATTTGGCCCTTTTTGACTGGTCTCTCCTCTCCTGTTTGTGTCAGTGAGCAGGTCCTCAGAAGTTTTACCAAGAAGACATTGAGGAACATGGATCGGAGTTCTAGAACTGGAAGGAACCTTGGAGGTCCATTTTATCTATGAGAAAACCAAGGCCTAGGAGGGAAAGTGACTGATGATTATAGGACCATACACTCAGAGCTAGAATGGTCAGCCATCTCCACCAACTGCCACTGGCAAGATTGGCAACCAGCCATCACCTTTCCTCCAGACTTTGATGGAGATAGCCCAGACCCTGAGCCCAAGAGCCTTGGGAAGAGCCAGGCTTCCAGCCCAGGGCTCACAGCCACTGTCCATGGGAGTTGACTGTATCTGAAGAGGACCCAGAAGTCTTTGCCCCCCACATCCTTGGCCTGTCCAGTGGCTCAACATCAGAAATGGATTCGATTTCAGCACTTTAATCAGACATTGAAGAAGAAGCCTGACCACTGGCTTTCCTGCAAGACTCCAGCTGATGCTGCCAAAACCTGTGTGTCTCGTCTTCCCCATGTGAATAGAAATCCCTGAGGACAGCCACTACCTGCCTCTTCTCCCTGTGTCCAAAGCACTCAGCGATGTGTGACATATAGTTAATGAACAGCTGATTTGTTCCTTTGTTCACCCAGCAGCCCCTAGTCACCCAAAGTGGGCTCTGAAGCAGTAGCAAACCCCAGCAGGAAGCTCATACTTTCATGCTGGTTTACTCAGAGCATTGCAATCATCTCCCTTCTACAGATTGAGGCACAGCAGTCTTGGGTGTTGAGGCTCACGGCATCCACATTTGCCCGATAAGACAATATTTGGGGAATTAGTTCAGTTCCACACATTTGCTTACATTTTTTCAGAGCTTAAATCCACTGTCTTGGTTGTAAATTCCTTGTCTTTTCAGCACAACTTCCAATCGTCATGATTTTGTTTGCTCACAGCACACCCCATGCACCAGTCTGATTAAAAGCAAATGCAGATAGGGGAGGAGAAGCTGGCGCCTTCCCATTTCTGGCATCCATGTGGCTGGGTCCTCAAGCTGCGCCCTGGTCTGTTTCATCTCCCAGTGGACACATTTGCCTTCTTAGCTTCTTCCGCTCTGGGCTTGACCCAATTTCCCCTAGTGATCAGTAGTCCAAGTCAGTGGTCAAAAAGCAGTTCCACTATCCGTGGTCCCTGGTGGTTTCTCCTGGGCTCTGGCCAGACAGTACCAGATACTACTAGAGGGGTTCTCTAGGTAAAGATTGTGTTCCTGTGTCTGCTGATATTGAACTAGCCTTACATGGCCCGATGTAAACCCTACCTAGTCATGATGGATAATTTCCTTAATGTGGATTCTCAGAGGAATTCTTTCTCATTTTCTTGGAACAAGGAGCTCATGTGTTGCATAGATTATTCATATGTAGAGAATGATGGGACATTACCCAATGCCTCTGATCATACAAATACAGTGGTAATTTGAAAATAGGCTAAAATAACATGAAAAAAGAAAATTATGGACCAATTTCCCTAATGAATATACACACACCAAAGTAAGGCTAAATTGAAGATTAACTCATAATTATTTTTAGACCAATAAAGAAGTCAGCTGCTTGGCCACATTGCCTCTTTCAGACTCTCCTGGGATTTCTTATGTCAGTAATCCTCTTCCATGGCTAAACTCCTCAAGAGAGGCTCCACCACCTCCATTCCCTCTCCTTGAATGCTCTTCCAAGCCCTCTGTAGTCCAGCTTTCCAACCTCATCATCCAATTGAGTCACCAATCTTGTCATTGCCAAGCCCAGCAGCTGTTCCAGCAGCCCCTGATGACTATGCCGACCAGCCAATGGTCTTGGAACCTCTCTCTATTCTGGGTTTCCATGACCCCACTGACCAGCCCTTCACAGTCTCCTGTGTGGGACATTCCCACATCACTCTCACTAACTTTGGGGGTTTCCTCAGGATGGAGCCCTCTTCTCAGGGAAGAGGACCGGTGGGGCAGCCAAATGCCATTTCTCTCCTTCCCTCAAAGCCAAGCCAGGCCAGACCAGGCCTCCCCAGAGGAGGGACTAGCATTTGCAGGCAGACAGGCAAGAGATTGGTGGAGGGAGCAAGCATGGAATGGTGTCTCTGCCTCCCCTGCGGGCATAAATTGGTGACCAAGTCCCAGTGGAAAGCCATCTCTCTGCTCTGTAACCTTTCTAACTTTCAGCCTTTTTTGGTGGGGCAATGAGGGTTAAGTGACTTGCCCAGGGTCACACAGCTAGTAAGTGTCAAGTGTTTGAGTCCGGATTTGAACTCAGGTCCTCCTGAATCCAGGGCCGGTGCTCTATGCATTGCACCACCTAGCTGCTTCCCAGCCTTTTTATATTTACCTGCCCCTCCTGGCTGCTCCCTCAACAAAATCCTCCATCTCCTGACCCCAGGCATTTCCTCTGGCTTTTTCCCCTGCCTAGAATGCTGTTCATCCTTCTGGCTTCCCTGGCTTCCTCCCAGTCCCAGATAAAACCATTTTCAGTTCTTTGCTTCCTTCCCTCCTACAAGAAGCCTTTCCCAGGTTCCCTGAATGCTTCCTTTTTCAGATAGTCTCCAGTTTATCTCGTAGATGTCTCGTTTGTATGCAGTTGTTTGCACATTTGTGCCTCCAATAGGGGCCATGTTGTTGCCTTTCCTTGTATCCTCAGCACGGTGCCCAACACACAGGTGGTGCTCAATAAGTGCTTGTTGCTTCTGAGAATGGTGATGGGAGTATCTTATCCAGAAGCACAGACAGATTTGCTGTGTGCCCGGATCTGTGTAGACTTTCTTTTAAGATCCACTCATGTGGCTACAGAGGGGACTGTAGTCTGTAAAACACAGCTGGGGGGCGGTGTGGGGAGAAGCAGCTTTCATGTGCTTTTACACAAACACGTGCGCGCACGTGCATGTGTACACCCCCCCCACACACACACACACGGAGACCACCACCCTTCTGACTGGGCTTGGCTAAGACTGAGGTCAAAGAAGTTCCTAAGCAGCTTTGGGGTTGGGGACTTCCCATTCACTGAACTCAGAGACCTGCTGGGAAAAGAGTATGGCATTTCTATCCACCCATCCTTTGCTGGTGGGCCTTGCCCTACCCCTCTGTGGAATGGGCCTGTTCCGGGCATACACATCCTTGACTCCTTCACTGGCCCTGCCTTGGGTACCACTGGTATGCTGAGCCAGGCTGAATCTCTGCTCTCACCATGACACATGCCCCTCCCATTGCCACAGCTTCAGGCACCTTGTGCCCCCAAACCTGTTTGGAATGATACAGAGCACCAGCCTAGGCAAGACCCTTGAGTCTGTGGGAGCTCCTTCAGAGCTCGCTGTCTCTGGCTCACACTGTCTCCAGACTTAGGAAATGCTGTTTTCAAAGGCTGAGAAAGTACTGAATTCTGTCCCTATGGGCTGCTAGAGGAGGCTGGAGGAAAGAGGAACCACACTGACCATAGGCAGATGACTTCTTCGGGATGGGGAAGCAGCAGCCAGCCACAGGTGGGAGCAAGACCCACAAGCGAGTCTCCCACATTGGGGGAAGCTAAGTGGTATGATGGATAGAGAATCAGGTCAAAAAGACCTGAGTTCAAATCCAGCCTCAGATAATTCTGGACAAAGCCAATCAAGCTCTGCCTCAGTTTTTTCATCTGTAAAATGAGGGTAATAATAGCACCTACCTTAAAAGATTGCTGTGAGGATCAAATGAGATTGAGCACAGTGCCTGGCACATGAGTGGTATCTAAATGTTACCTATTAACAACAACAACAACAACAACAATAAGGGGAAAAGTGGGAGCACAGGCACTCCCCAAGCACAGCCCTGGTCACATAACCCCAAGGCCAAAGGATGCCTTGTAAAGTAGCAAGTGCTATGGGGATTTCTAAGCAAGATGTGCAAGATGCCAATCCGTCGTCAGAGTCTGGATGACTGACTGAGCTTCAGCTGAAGCTGAGAGATCAGTGAATTAGCACCTCAGAATTAAGTGTTTATACCCTTAGTACTGGCCCTGCCCTCCAAAAGGCCTCTGAGGGGTGAGGAGCTGCACCCCAAGATTGGGTCCTTAGAGAGCTGTCCAGAGTTGAGCACTTTTAGGTGGGGGCACTCATGGGAGTCGATTAGTAGGGAAATGAAAACAATGCCAGCCCAATGAAGGAGGGTCACACCAGCAAGGTACATGGGCATCTTGGAAAATCACTACCGTACCCTAAGAAACAACTGCTATAACAAGTAGAGAAAAGCCTGGAGAATGAAGCCTGACTGGACACAAAGCAATAAGATCAGAACCAGACGTGCAGTGAATAACAACAAAAACAGAAACTGAGGGCTACATCATCATACTGCTCACACTTGGCCCCAGTACCACGGGGCCTATGGGTGTGGAGCACTGTCTACACAGCTGGCAGGCTTGACTAATGTACTGGTCAGTGCTGCAGACCTGCTGGGCTTTCTTTCTTAGTTTTATTCTTTGTTATAAGGGATGGTTCTGCATGGGGGCAGGGAGAAGGCACTGATTCAGAATTGAAGGTCAATATGTCAATACTATCGAGTTTCTGTTCTTGTGCTGCTAAACATGTGACACAGAGCCCTGGAGACCACCTGGTTCAGCTCTCTGCTTTGTCCACCCGCTTCTGCTGTTAACATTACCTTGGCTCTTCCAGTTCCTGTCTGTGGCATATCCCAAGTGCCCAGCACACTTGCGGTTAAATTCTGCCATGAGGGACCTGTATGGGTTCCGTATGAGCAAGATGGCAGCATCAAACATCTCGATCTCTCTCTTTCCACTTTCATGTGTTTTCACACAGATGGTCCTCCTGCTCCTCCAATGGTCTTTCTCCCCTTTAAACCCTTAAACAAAAAAGTTAAATTAGGCTCAAGCACCTTACATTCTGCTTCAGTATACAGGGATGCTCCTCTTTCCCACAGGAAGGTGGAGTGGAGATATAAGGTCAGTGCCACCATTTTGATTTCTAAGTCTGTGTCCTTTGACCCCCATACAAGTAGACTCTGAGCACTGAGAACATTTGCCTCTATGCTGGACAAATGGGAAGTGTTCAGCAAAGACTCTGAAAAAAGGAATATGGGGGCGTGGAAGACGATGGGACTGACTTTGAGTCTGGCTTTGCCATGACCTCAGTCTCACTGTGGGACTTTGCAAAAATCCCTTCCCCATCTAGATAGACTTCATGACTATCATGTACCCTTGGACATTTTGTCTCTAAGTCTCTGGGCTCCTCTGTTTGGTGCTGTCCTCATCTCAGAGAGGGCAAGAACTATCTCTGGCCATCAGACAGTTCCACATTGGATTGCATCTTCACAACACCAGAGACCATATACTACAGTGGTCAACTCTGAAAAGTCACCAGGCTGCCTAGTGGCTAACATGATCAGTAATTAAGGGAAGGTATAGACATGGTCTAGACCATCTTTGAGGTCAGCCAATGGTTTCCATTAGGGGTTAAAACCAGGCAATGTTCATCCACAGGGAGAAGTCCATCAACCAAACAACAAGCAGTTATTATGCACTTACTATGTGCCAAGCACTGGGGATAAAAAGGAGGCAAAAGAAAGTCCCTGCCCTCAAGGAACTTACAATCTAAATATTGATTGATTGGGTACAACTTACAGGTGCAAGGACTAACAGTCTAATAGAGGAGACAACAAGCAAGCAGCTATGTGCAAACAAGCTAATTAACAGAGGGAAGGAATAATTAAGAGGGACTGGGGAAAGCTTCCTGAAAAGGATGGATTTTAGTTGGGACTTAAAGGAAACGAGGGAGGTCAATAGTTGGAGAGAAGGATGGAGAGCATTCCAGACCTGGGGGATAACCAGAGAACATGTCCAGAGCCAATATATGGAGTGTCTAGTCTGTGTAACAGCTGGGAGGCCTGAGTCCCTGGCTCAGAGAGTATGCGTGGGAAGTGAGGGGTGAGAAGCCCGGAAATGGAGGAACTAGGCTATGAAGGGCACTGAATGCCAAAAAAAAACATTTTGTATTTGATCCGGAAGGCAAAAGGGAGCCACTGGAGGTTATGGAGCAGTGAGGCAATATGGTTAGACTACACTTTAGGAAGATCTTTAGTGGATGAATGATGGACTAGAGTGGGGAGAGACCTGAAGCAGGGAGACTCCAGCAGCTATTTCCATAGTCCAGGTATGCCATGATGAGGGTCTGCATCAGGGTAGGGGAAAGGTCAGAGGAGAGAAAGGGCATTGGAGAGTTGTTATGGAGGTAGGAGAGACAAGAACTGACACACAGGCTGACATTGGGGGTGAGTGAGAGTGAAAATTCAAAGATGAGGCTGTAAGCCTGGCTGATTGATCTCCACACATGGCTGGGAATGTGTCTACACCTGCTTCCATCCACTATGAGCCAGGTGGGTGTGTGGGTGCTTGCTGACTGACTGCAGTTGATCTCCTGTGTGATCTTCAAGAAATCACCTCCCTCTCCGGGCTCACGTTACCTTACCTATGATGGGGTGGGAGGACAAGGTTCCTAGCAGTCCATGACCTTGGAGACCTGCTCCACACCCCCCAGCACCAAACAGATGTTCCCAAGGACTTTGTCTCCTCACAACAACACTGGCTGTTATCCAAGTGTGATGGCCAACATTCTTCTTTCCCCTCCCCACCTGGGCATGGGATGATGGGAAGTCTCAGGCCTGTCCCTCCATCGCTAAGATGCTCAGCTAATCCCTCCCCTCCCAGTTTTATCCTTTGTGTTCATCTCCTCAGCATAATGAGACCCCCCATTTGTACAGAAGGAAAAGTCCCAGAAATGAAACCTTCCCAGATTTCCGGATCACCATCAGACAGTCTAAGGGCTCTGTACTTTTTGCGTTTCCTGGACCTCTGGGCTAGCTTGGGAATGCCAAGGCATGAACTTTTCTCAGAATCCTACTTGTAAATATAAAAATGAAATGCCCAGCATTGCCAAGGAGATCGATTCTATGGAAATATGGTGATCCAGATGTTTAGAGGGACAAAAGGTTATGGACCACAGTCCAGAACCCCTGCTCCAGAGCCTCGTGACCAGCAGCCCCATGAGGTCAGGATGCTGCTGCCTGGGGTGGGGCACAGGACATCTCTGGGGAAATCTGCCAAACCCAGAGGGGGCAGGACCAGTGCATCCCCTTCTGCTACCCCCCCTCCCAGGCTGCCAGAACCCACCTTTATTGTAGAGCGCACCATCAAAGTAGTAGCTGCCAGTGTAGAAGCCTGTGGCATGCTCGATAAGGTGGCGGGCCCATGTGTTGCCAGCACCCGGGAAGCTGGACAACGCCACGAAAACCTTGGCTTTGGTGGGCAAGAAGCGCCTGTCAGTGCACCGTGTGTCTGCAAGGCCACAGGACAAGGAGGGTGGTCATCACTCAGAGCAGCAACTGGAGAAATGGGGGACCCCCAATTCCAGGCCTCGCTGGGCCCAGGCTGAGGCACCCTGAGGAGCACTGGCTCCAACCTCCAGGTCCTCACTTTTTTTCCTAGACCCGTGTGTCCCTTAGCCAGACTCTGGACACTCTCAACAGGGTCTGCCTAGAGTGGAACTCTACATGGAACCCAGCCACAGGATCCCAGAGCATTGTCCCCAAGGTCTGGACATTGCCCCATCAGAGCTTTTGGCTGCAGGCAAGAGTCGGAGGGGTGGGAGAGGGGGCTCACAAGTGTCATCACTGAGCCCTGGACTCTTGATTCCCACCTCCTGCACACATCCTCAGTGTGGGTGACTCCCAGCATGGAACCTCCCTCCACTGAAGGCACTCAGCAACTTGACTCTAAAAGGAAATCATCAGTCTATGGAGCCCTGGCCTCTTGGCTATACTGACCCATCCCCCTCAGTTACTGTCACTACAGCCTAAAAGGGGCTGGTCTCTGCTCTTGCAGTCACTGGGTGACTCTCAAGTCCTGGGAGGGAACTTCCCAAGAGCCACTGGCAGGAGCCAAAGGCATCTCTAGTTCTGAAATGACTGTTGGATGACTAATGCAGAAATGTGTTTAATGGGATTGTACATATATAACCTATATCAGATTGCTTTCTGTCTTGGGGAGGGAGGAGAGAAGGAGAAAAATCTGGGACGAAAAATCTTATGAAAATAAATGTTGAAAACTATCTTTACATATAACTGGAAAATAATAAAATACTTTGAGGGATGCTATCACTGCCACATTGCCAACCCCACCAACTGGCACCAGTGCGGGGGAAGGCAGGCAAGCCAAACCCCCACCACAACCTCTTCTGAGACCCGGATGGGAGGCAGCCCAGGGCCCTGAACCCAAGAGCCCAGGGATAGGCGTGTGTGTCCCTCGGACCACCAGCCTCACTTCCACCTCAGCCCCCACAGCTATCACTAAGGGAAACAATTGCTTCCTCACCCCACACCAACCCCAGCCTCATCTGCTGAACAACCAGCACCACTGATCTCAAGGCCAGGGACTGTGTCTTAGAAGCCGTCCTCTGGGGAAGAGCCCCTGTAGAGATGCAGCCCCAGGATGGCGCCTGCAGTTGCTGTGGCCACATCTTCCACAGACTCCTCTCCTGTCTGACAGTCCAACATCAGATTCTGATGGGTCTTATCAGTGGAAAGGACTTTACAGAAGAGGCCCTTGGCTCTGCTTCTCCATCCTAAGGATCAGGAGACTTTTCTAACTGAGCTGAAGCTTTCCACATAGTGTCTTCCCCATTGGAATGTGACCTCCTACTGTGCTAAGTCTGTCTCTGCTTTGAGCTCTGTATCCTCAGCATTCAGACAGTGCTTAGCAAATGCATTTGGTTCATTCAATTACGAGAGGGACTGTCAAGTAGGAAAGAAGAGCTGGGTCCTGCCTCTACCCCTGAGAACAGAGTGACCCTGGGTACCCACCCTAATTCTCTAAGGCTCCTTGTCCTCTGGAAGACTAAAAGATTGTACTAGATGATGGCTCCAAGTTGGAGCCTCTGCTATGAGCCTGGCCTCTAAGTCTTGGATTCATGCCCCCCAGGACAGCCTTGGCTCCCTGGGGTGCTCTTCCTGTTTCCTTACCCTGCTTGGGTTCCTCCTCTCAGGGGAGCACCCTAAAGACTAGAAGTGGATCATTTGACCATCACTACACACTCACCGAAGCATTTCAGAAACATTGTGGGGACTGTTAAGGGAAGAATCTGAATGGACAGGAAACTCCCCCATGGATTGGGCAATCCTTCAGAGGCTAATGGCCTTGGGCTAGTGGTGTTAAGCACCAGAACAAGGTCATTCAGAAGAGATCAGCTTAGCCATCCATACCAGAAACACGAGGTGGATGAAGAAGCCAGTGGCTCAGGGTCCTAGGAGCAGTAGAATTGGCAGCTCCTTCAAGTTGTCCACTAGCATGTCTGTCTCAGAAAGGAGTTTCAGATACACAATGTTATGGGTTCAGAATTCAGTGAGAGGAAGAAAGTGAGTTGGATTCCATTTGGCAATTGTGTGATGCACTGAATGCTTCCAAGATGTGCCTTAGCACAAGATCATATTTAAAATGCACATTTTCACCTAAGAAGCAGAGTGGAGAAGGCCAGGCTGGATCCAGGACGCTCTGGACAAGTCACTGAGCCCCTCAGGGCTCCCAGATACCTCTTTCAGATTGCTGAGTTCCCCACCTGCCTTGATGGAGGGAGTTTCCACACCAGGATGCAGCCCACATCCTTCATCTTCCCCTTTGGGGATGACCTTCATCCAGGCTCTGAAGCCTCAGACCATGGCAGACAGATGTAGTGAGGGCCACCCCCCACACTAGTGCTCCTGGCTGCCTCTTCCATGGGATTGGAATCATCTGACACAGAAGTGGCGCCAAGCACCCAAGGGCCTGACTGTCCTAGATGGCCCACTGGCCAGCCCTGACCAGGACACCTTCTCTAGCAGCTACATTAATGAGAATATCAGATTGGAGGCCTGAGCCTTCCTCCCTTGCACCCCCCCCCCCGCCCAGTGAGGGCAGAGGCAACAAGAGCCCTGCCCACTGGTGGTCCCTCCAACCCCCTCCCCACCCAGCTTCCAGAGCCAGCTCCCATTTGGAGCTGGACCAGCAGGGCATCCTCTGCCTCGGGCCTCCTCTGAGCTGTGGGCCATGCATTGACATACTTTGCCCATCACTCTCCCCATATTCCAAACTCCCAGCCCTGGGTCCCCTCCCTCTCCCCCAGTGCCAAATGGCAGTGCTTTCTTACAGAGAAGCCCCTGCTGGTGGTGGGTGGGTTTATGCCAGGCACTGAGGCAGTCTCCCTGGCCCTCACCTTGGATGGGGGTCTGGTAGACCACACAGTAATCCCCCCAGCCTGGGGTCTCAGGGTGCCAAGCACAGAGGGAGCTATCCACCGCATCATGCAGGCTGAACTTTGGGGTGGGATAGCCACAAAAGCACTCCGGGCCTCTGATGACTGCCAGCGGGAACTCCTGTAAGAGCAAAGAGAGAAGGAGAGAAGGCTTGTCCCAAAGGCAAAGATGATGTCACCCTCTGGTATCAGCTCTCTGCAGAGGCTGGAGGGGGCGTGCCCCACCTGAAGCTGCAGCTCTTTAATAACCACCTCTGTGCCCCAGGCAGCCCATGCCACTTCTCAGAACCTCAGTTGCCTCATTTCTAAAAGGGGTCTAATCATTCATACCACCTGCCTCCAGCTCATGGCAGGGAAGAAGCTCCCTGTGGAGTAAGTAGAAGTCATCTTCATGACCATTTTACAGGCAGAGAAACTGAGGAGCAAGAGGTTGGACAACCACAGTAACCCTAAGTTGTTGGCAGACCAACAGATTGCTAGAATGAGCCCTTGTGAGGGACATTGGCAGGGAGGGATTCTCTGAGCTCCTGCCTAGCCCTGAGGTTCAGTGACTTCCAAAGCTGAGGAAGCCTGGTTGTGATGCTCCCTATTCCCTGCACCCAAGGCTTCTTCAGCCATTGGAAAGGGCTCAATGTCCCTCCTCTCCGCCTCTGAGGACAACAGAGGGTGCCACAGTGCACAGAGTGCTGGACCTGGAGTCGCAAAGACCTCAGCTCAAATCCAACCTCAGACAAGTACGAGCTGTGTGTCCTTGGGCAAGTCACTCGCAGTCTATCTCAGTTTTCTCATGTGTAAGATGGGAATACCCAAGGCCCCTTGCCCCAGGGATGTGGTGAGATTATACTGGTGAGAGATTGTATTTGTAAAAGTATCTCTCGCAGGACCTGGCACACAATGCTGGTGGTTGGCCAAAATGACACCCCTATGTTAGACTCAAGAGACAGTGTGTCTGACTGACTGACCAAACTGATACAATCCATGGGAACATTTGGGGTGGGTTCTCTAAATTTGCACATCTCTCATTTCTTTTGAGCTTCTTCGATTCTGCTTTGCTCATAGAGCACCACTCCTTCTCTGACGAGGGCACGTAGCAGGTCCGTAATACAAATGCTTGTTCTCTTCCCTTCCTTCCCAACTCTACCAGACAAGGACTTCATGGCTTCCCTCACTGACTCCTTCCCAGACAGTCTTGTGATTGATTAATGCAAGCCTTAGCCAAGATTCCTGTGAGATACCCTGCTTGCAGGTAGACACATCAACCACCACGAGGAGGAGCTGGATGACCAGTGCAGACTGGCCAGGACCGATGAACCTTTGAGCCAACACCATTCCCGTGTCTGTGTCTGAGATGAGATTTGAGCTCAGGTCCTCCCGACTCCAGGGTCAGTGCTTTCCCCTGAACCACCTAGCTATCCCAGACCTTCCATTAGACATGGCCAGTGCTATGGGTTCGAGAAGGCTCACTGCAGTCACAGACGCTAAGCCCCGTGTCCTCAGGGTACTCAATCAGTGTTTGCAGACCAGCACTGTAGTAACCATACATGGGGCAGGAAGAATGAGAAGGCAATGGGAAGGCTAGCCCCACCACAGCCTGCCCAGGAACCCTCAGCTTTGCTCAGGCCTTCCTCAATCTCAGGGACTTCTGGGACCTTCTCACTGCACTCAGGAGGATAGGGCCAAGCACCAAACATTTATTAACCTGCTGCTGTATACCAGGCACTGTGCTGGGTACTAGGCAGATATTATTCCTGCAGCCTACAAAAGCCTCTCTGACTTGCCCTAGGGGCCCCAGCAGCTTGGGTCAAGGTAGAGGGCGGGGGAGAAGTATTCCCCTCCACCAGCGCTCCTGTAATCCTGGTGGCCATGTCTCCAGAGGACCTCCTGTCAGAAGGATGCTCTGCCCAGCTCCAGGAGGGGCAGGACTAGGTTTGTAAATGGAAGAATGAAAGGTTTATAAATACAAGAGATTGCTTCAATTTGATTTCATCCCCAAAGACTCACTGGTCGTTTCTCAGGCAGGCAGGAGCTACGTGACCAGATCTTCAATTAGATGACTTGGATCAACAGGCTGCCTTTTCAGAGACAGTCTTCTGGTGATCTGAGACCATTAAGAGGGGAGCTTGGGGCAGCTAAGTGGTGCAGTGGATAGAGCACTGGCCCTGGATTCAGGAGGACCTGAGTTCAAATCCAGCCTCAGACACTTGACACTTACTAGCTGTGTGACCCTGGGCAAGTCACTTTACCCCGATTGCCTCACCAAAAAAAAAAAAAAAAGAGGGGAGCTCATTGCACCTTGTCCACTTTCCCTTTCATGAATTTAGACAAGCCTTTATGACCATCTGCTTTCCAGCCAAATCTGCCAAAGGCCAGTGGCTAGGGGTAGGTTCACTCAGTGACCTGGCCTAGGACTCAGTCTGTGGCCAAAATGAAGACTCATTCAGTGACCAGAATTAATCAGCCTTTGAGAGGAAGAAGTCTAGAAAAAAGAGTGCTTGGCTCATGAATACTAGTAGCACTATTGCTATTGCTATAATTAATTACATTAATAATAATACAAAGCCCTTTACATGTGTTATCTCACTTGATCTTCGCAATAACCCTGAGGGGTAGGTGACATTATTATCTCTATTTTACAAATTAGGAAGTTGAGGCATGGAGAGGTTAATTGACTTGCCTAGGATTGCCATGAGGGAGGGGATAAGGCTTGTTTTGAACTTAGGTTTCCATGACTCAAAGTCTAGGCTCTACCCACTGTGCCACCTAGATGCCTTGACTTGGAGTAAAGGGATGAGTGCAAATCTCACCATAGACACCCACCATACAAGACCCATACTCTATGAGCTCCAGTCTTTTCATTTGTAAAATGGAGTTAATGCCACTTTAACTAATTGGTATATGGAGAGTGCTTTGCAATCCCAGTCACACTCTAGACATGGTAACTGGAAGGTGCCCAGCTTTATCTTCATTCTACCTCAGTCACACATTAGGATGGTCATACCACTGATCTGACCATTACCCACAACTGTCAATGAGCCAGAACTGTGAACTTCCTCTCTCTGACCTTCTATCCATCCTTGTTTCCTTCTAACCATCACAGCCTTCTATCCATTATCATTTTCCCCTCCTAAATCACTACTCCTAAACTTACTCTTCAACATGATCTATCCATCCATACCTGTTCTCCAAGTATATCATCCTTTATCTGCCCTTATTCCTTTCCCTTCCCTCACTTGACCCTTCACATACAAACATATAAGTAGTAAGTGGAAGAAAACAACAATGAAAAAGATAATTATCACCCTGAAAATAAATGGATTGATTTCTCCAATAACAAGAAAAGAATCAAGAAATAAGAAAACAAAACCAAACAATTTATTGCATTAAGATATACAAAGACACATACAGAATGAAAATAAGAGGATGGAAAAAAATCCACTGTGCTTCATGCTACTCTGAAAAAGTAGATGATGTAATGTGGATCTCAGATAAGGCAACAATAAAAATTAATAAAGTCAAAAGAAACAGAGAAGAAAACTATATTATGATCAATATCATCATAAAAAGTGAAAAGCAAAAGTATCCCATGCATAGACATAAAATGGTATGGTGGCTAAGTTCTTAAGAGAAAACTAAGCAAACTGCAAAGATGACATTCTCAGAAACACAATGATAGCATGAGTCTTTAATACTCCTCTCTAAGTTACAGATGAGGTAGCTAGATGGCACAGTGGATACGAGTGCTGGGCCTAGAGTCAGGAAGACTCATCTTCTTCAGTTCCAATCTAGCCTCAGACACTGACTAGCTATGTGACTGTGGGCAAGTCACTTCACCCTGTTTGCTTCTGTTTCCTCATCTGTAAAATGAGCTGGAGAAGGAAAAAGGCAAACCACTTCAGTATCTTTGCCAAGAAGGGTCAAGCATGACTGAAATGACTGAACAACAACTTCTACTACTGTGAACCATACTTCAATGAAATTAGTAATTAATAGAAAAAACTTAAGCAAAAAAATACAGACCAAAATAAAGACTGTAACAACATTCTGAATAAGGGGTAATAAATCATATAAACAAAAAATAATTATGTTAAAATAGTAATAATTTTAAAATTCTAAAAACTTTAGATATGTAACTAAAACAGTTTTCTTTTTTTTTCTTTTTTCTTTTTTAGTGAGGCAATTGGGGTTAAGTGACTTGCCCACGGTCACACAGCTAGTAAGTGTTAAGTGTCTGAGGCTGGATTTGAACTCAGGTCCTCCTGAATCCAGGGCTGGTGCTCCATCCACTTCACCACCTAGCTTCCCCCTAAAACAGTTTTCAAAGAAAAATGTTTGTTTCTGAAAACCTGTTAATAAAATAGAAAAAGAGATGATCAACTAACTAAGCATGTTATTCAACTGATTGGAAAATCAACTATCCTAGCCATCCTAAAACAAATACAAAAAAATAAATCTAGAAAATTAGAAGAGAAACAAAGAAATCAGAAAATGGAAAATAAGAAAGTTATAAGAAAATGTAAAAAACTTAAACCAACAATGAATGAAGAAAGCCTTTATTAAGTTCCTAGGTTCTAGGCACCCTAAGCATTTAGCATTTAAAGGAAGAGAAGGGAAGGGAATGAACATTAATGGAATGCCTACTATGCCCCAGGTGCTGTGCTAGGCACTTTACAAATATTAACTTATTTGATAAATGAAAAAGAAAGATCTTGAATTACAATGATCACATAACATTCTTGAGAAAGTGGGGACAAGGGTCGGGGGGCAGGCAGCTAGATGGCACAGTGGATAAAGCAATGGCCCTGGATTCAGGAGGACCTGAATTCAAATCTGACCTCAGACACCTAACATTTACTAGCTGTGTGACCCTGGACAAGTCACTTAACCCTCACTGCACCACAAAAAAAAGTGGGGACAAGGGAGATGAGTTTTGGTCAAAGGAGTCATAGGGATTTTTATTAGAGCCCTAGGAGGGTCAATTGACAAACTCTAATTCCAGCAGCAATTGATATGATTACTATCTTCTGAGGAGGAGGAAGAGGAGGAAGAGGAGGAGGTAGAAATAAATGCAAGGGGAAGGTAGGGGTGAGGAACTTATCCCTTTTGATAAAGGCAGAGGATATGAGCATTAGGCAGCCCTGGTTTCCCAGGCTTCCAGAGATATCCCTGGTTGGGAAGCCTGGGGCAGTGTATGGAGAAAGGAAGGAGGAAGCTACCAGCAGAAATGTGCCTCAAACCTCTGACACCTGGTAGGATCTCTTTCCAACATCCAGTCCAGCCTGCAGAGGAATACCCAATGCAGGGATCCTAGACCAAAGAGAAGCTTATAATCCTGCTGTTCTTAAAAAACAGAGCTTCCCACTTGGCTGATAGGGACTGAATCCAGCAGCAATCTATACTTGCACAGACACAAACCCAAGTCAAGAACTTGCATAGGTCAGATCAGAGGGGTACAATTACACTTTCCCCTGGAAACACTGAGAGCTGTCCCTGAGAGCTTGGAATAACCCTACATTCAATATCCCAAGACAGCAGCAACAGAGCTAGCCCAAACCTTCCATCTAGAAACCTATCCCTAACATTAAGTCCTAAGTCGGGAATCAGGCTGGAATAATGAAAGAAAAAAAAGAATCCCACCATGATGAGCTATTATTGCAGCAGGGATACCCAAGACATAAACACAGAAGAAGAAAATGTCTCCAAAGTGTCTACAAGCAAAGCCTAAGGAAAAAAAAAAACCCAGCTTGAATAAAAATTCAACTAGAAACCCTGGAAGAAATAAAGAAAGAGTTTCTTTTTTAAATAATTAAAATGTTTTGTTTTGTTTTATTGTTATGAATGGAATGAGATTATTTGAGAAAAATTGAAAAAGAACCCTAAACAAACAAAAAGCCCAAAACATGAGAGCTATGGAAGAAAAAACTGGAAAAGGAATTAACAGTTTGGTACAAGAGGTACAAAACTTTGCTCAAGCAACAAACTCTGAAAATTAGAATGAACCAAATAGAAGCCACAAGACAATGAGAAATGTTAAAAACAAAAGTTAAATGACTAAAATATAGCAAAAAGTAAGGTATATTATAGCAAAAACAATTGACCTAAAAAAAGATCAAAGAGGAAAAAAAGAATCATTGCACTATCTGAATGCTATGACCATAAAAGAGCCTGGATTAAAAAAAAATTCAAAGACTGCCAGATCCCTTAGGACCAAAAGGCAAGGTGGAAATAGAAAGAATCCATCTGCCACATCCTGAAAGAAATCCCAAACTAAAAACTCCCAGGAACATCATAGCCAAAGTCTAGAGTTTCCAGGACAAATTAAAAATGTTGCAAATAGCCAGAAAGAAAGTATTCAAATACCGAATAGCCACAGTGAGGCTCACACAAGATTTAACAGCCACCACAATGAAGTGATGAAGAGCCTGGAATATGTTTTTCTGGAAGGTAAAGGATATGCCAAGAATAACTTACCCAACAAAACTGAGTATAATCCTAAAGGTGGAAAATATATCTTTAATAAAATAGAGGATTTCCAAGCATTCCTAATGAAAAGATCAGAGCTGCAGAGAAAATCTGGAGTATAAATTCATGAAGGAGGTAGGAGAACCACGTAACAATCAATATGAATGAGCAATGGTAAAGGACTAAACAAGGAAAAACTGTTTCCATTCAAATCTGCAGAGATGATACATGTGTCCTCTCAGATTCCTATCATCAACTGGGATCATAGAGGGGGTTCAATTAGACAAGACCCAAGAGTGCTTCTGTTACATCCCAATGATCTTAAGAAAATAATGGAAAAAGAAAGAGGAATATATTGGGGGTAGGGAAGTAGGGGAGGGAAAATAAGGTTAGGGGACAATTATCTCACATAATTCTGGTACATAAGTAGACATCTATACAAACATGGAAGAGAGGCTGAGGGAGGAGTTCACACTTGAGTCTCGCTCTCATCTGAATTAGTCAAAAGAAGAACCCACGCAGAATTTAGATACAGATATACATTTCACTCAAAAGTGAAATAGGAGGCAAATGGGAGAATTAGGAGGAGAGAAGATTAAGGGGGGGGATTAGTCCTAAACAAAACCAATTATTTTTTGCCAGTAATCATTTTTACACATGCAATTATATAAAACATTACCTTATTAGTCATTTTGTATAAGAAAACTTGAATACAATAAAAAATGAAAAATAACATGCTTCAGTCTGTGTTCAATCAATATCAGTTATTTTTTTGGAGGTAGATAGTATGCTTCACCATTAGTCCTTTGGGATTGTCCTAGATACTTGTACTGCTGAGAATAGTTAAGTCATTCACAGTTCTTCATCAAACAATATGGCTGTCTCTGTGCACAACATTCTCTTGGTTCTGCTCACTTCACTCTACATCAGTTCGTACAAGTCTTTCCAGGCCTTTCTGAAATCATCCTGCTTGTCATTTCTTATAGCACAATAATATTCCATCACCATCATATACCACAGTTTGTTTAGCCATTCCCCAATGGATGAGTATTCCTTTGATTTCCAATTCTTAGTCACCACAAAAAGAGCTGCTATAAATATTTTTTTTACAAATAGACCTTTTTTTGGGGGGGGGGATGTCTTTGGGATATAAACCTAGCAGGGGTATTGCTGGATCAAAAGGTATGTATAGTTTTATAGCCCTTTGGGCATAGTTCCAAATTGCTCTCTGGAATGGTTGGATTTGAGCAAAACAAATTCTAAAGATGTCCAAAAATATTTATAGCTCTTTTTAAAGGTAGAAATGAATGGGAATCTGAGGGTGAGCCCATGAATTGAAGAATAGATGAACAAGTTAGGGCTTATAAATGTGATGGAATACTATTGTGCTGATTTCTTATCAGTGTGATGACCGAGGACTAATAATGAAATATGCTGCCTACCTCCTGATAGAGAAAAGAACTTATCACACAGAATGAGAAAAATATTTTAGGGCAGAGCTAATTCAGAAAGTTGTTTTTCTTGACTCTGTGTGTGAGGCAATGGGTCGTTTTCCTTCTAGTGGTCTCAATTAATGGGGGAGGGGAGAGAGAGGGCAGGTCTTTCCTGATTTAAACAAATAAAATCTCTTAATAATAATAATAATTTAAAATATAAACCATGATCTCAAACAATCCCAAACTAGAAAAACAAACCAAGTAGCCACAAATGAATTGCTAGAGGAAAGAACTATTCATTCCAGGTTTCTAGATGAACCCTTAGGGACCAACCCCCAGTAGATTTATCAGAGCAAAGATGTCCAACAATAAAGAAGAATATGTAGTCCTTCGGTATAGATCTAGGATTTCATCTGGATTTCTGGGATTTCACTTGGGATTTCTAGGAGGATGTCCCCTCTATCAAGGCAGTTTAGAATTTTAGAAAGTCTCTTAGGATACCGACTGAAAGGTTCTAGATAAGTGATTTGTCCTAAGCCGCTTGGTTGGTCTGTCACAGCCAGGACTTGAATAAAAGAAACAACTTCCCTCCAAAAAAGTCTTCTCAAAAACAGGGACAGAAAAGCCTCTATCAAATGTCTTTTATGAAACAAACATCATTCTGATACCCAATCCACAGACAGACAAACAGCCAAAGAGAACTATAGACCAATTCTACTAATAAATATTGAGACAATGAAAATAAATACTTGGGGCAACTAGGTGGTGCAGTGGATAAAGCACCAACTCTGGATTCAAAGGAGGACCTGAGTTCAAATTTGACTTCAGACACTTGACACTTACTAGCTGTATGACCCTGGGCAAGTCACTTAACCCTGATTGCCCCACACAAGAAATAAAATAATAAAATAAAATAAAAATAAAGACTCCCAAGACTACAAAAGACTAAAAAAAACCCTCAGTATTTCCAAATTCCAATTTTCCAAATTTGATTCATACCAGTAATTAAAGGAAATTTCAATATTATAACAATGATTAGAATGATCAATCATATCTAAAACAAAAATAACAAAACCCATGTGATTATTTTAAGAGATTCACTACAGGATTTTGACAAAATTCAGCACTCATTTGTGTTAAAAATTCAAACACATAAGCATGAGTGGACTCTTTTTTCAAATAGTCAAAAGTCTAGGAGGACAGCTAGATGGCACAGTGGATAAAGCACTGGCCCCAGATTCAGGAGGACCTGAGTTCAAATCCAGCCTCAGACCCTTGACACTTACTGGCTGTGTGACCCTGGGCAAGTCACTTATCCCTCATTGCCCCACCTAAAAATAAAATAAAATAAAAATTTTTTAAAGTCTATATTTCAGGGCAGCTAGGTGGCGCAGTGGATAGAGCACCGGCCCTGGAGTCAGGAGTACCTGAGTTCAAATCCGGCCTCAGACACTTAACACTTACTAGCTGTGTGACCCTGGGCAAGTCACTTAACCCCAATTGCCAATGACATCACAGAGTGATATCTTGAGTTGATAATGAATTGAATTTAAATGAGGCAGAGCTGCATGAAGTTTCCAGGCTCACTCTCTCTTCTAGAGTCACTGAAGTCCACTGGCAAGACAAGCCTGGCAGTGGCCCAGGATCCAGCGGGTGACCTTGGTGTTTTCGATGTATGACCAAGCTCCAAGCACTTTCATGGCTGTCAGAACAAATTGTTTTCATCCACCTATTCTGCTGGGGAAAGTCTTCACATGCTTGGGGTAGACACACCCCTAACTCCTCGATGGATTTGTGGCCCATTAGTTACCCTCAACCCAGTTTAGTCCATTTGTCAAGACAGTTTACCAGAGTATGTACTGCACAAGCTACAGCTTCTTGGAGCCACAGGGGAGAGTTGGGGGACAGGTGGACACCAAAGGTGGATGAGCAGTCCTGACTAGCAGTCAGTAGTCCTCATCCCAGAGGTGCTAGTCCTCCTCAAACATCCACACACCCCAATTACAGCAATGTGATAGAATATAAAATAAAGCTCCCAAGTTATTAGCATTTTAGCACTAACAAAAGCCAAGAAGAAATGAGGATAAGAGAAATTCCATCCAGAATAACTAAAGAATGAAATAACTAAATGAATGAATGAAATTGAAAAAAAAGAATGAATAGAATATCTGGGAGTTACAATACCAAGATATGCTCAGGGCAGCTAGGTGGTGCAGTGGATGGAGCACCAGCCCTGGAGTCGGGAGGACCTGAGTTCAAATCTGGCCTCAAACACTTAACACTTACTAGCTGTGTGACCCTGGGCAAGTCACTTAACCCCAATTGCCTCACAAAAAACTCAAACCAAACCAAACCAAACCAAGCAAAAAACAAAACCAAGATACACTCAAGATTCACATAAACCCAGTGGCAAAACACTATTTATAGAAGGGAAGGGAGATGCCCATGCCTGGGTGGGGCTGATAGAATAAATGGAATACTGACCACCTCTATTTCTGTGGGACCTCTAGCCTCCTACCCGTAGCCCACAGACTTATTGACCTTCCTGGGAAATAAGGAGCAGGGTGATAGACCCCTTCCTCATCACTCCATTGGCAAATGCCCTTGGCCTGCTGCCTCTCTTGGCTCCCAAGACTATGCATCTTCCCAGTCTTCCACTGGTCCTCTTGGTGTTGGGCTCACCTTTACTCTGAGCCAAATCCAAATTCTTGCCCAATGCCAGCAATCTCATGCAGGCCCAGGATCCCAGAAACAAGGAGGCTGACCCTAATGCTTGGTGAGTAAGGACATGGGACATGCCCCAGAGATGGGAGATACCCCTCCTCAAGCTGTGGGGGAGTTTGGAAATCATTCAAGATGGAAAGGCCTGCCTGGCATCTGCCACTGTCAAAAAGCATCATCTCAGGGGCAGCTAGGTGGCACAGTGGATAAAGCACCAGCCCTGGATTCAGGAGGACCTGAGTTCAAATCCAGCTTCAGACACTTGATGCTCACTAGCTGTGTGACCTTGGGCAAGTCACTTAACCCTCATTGCCCCATCCAAAAATAAAAAAGAAGCATCATCTCAAGTGGAGAAGGCAGTTGAGAGAAAGCCCTCATCCAACAATGTCTGCCACACCCTTGGTGAGATGTTTGAGCCCAGCTGGGCTCATGCTTTCTCCTCAACTTTCAAACCATTACTGAAAACTCTCCTTCCCTCCACCCTGTACCCTTTGGGTCTGGCATTTGATGACTGCTCCTGTCCTGTTTTGTAAGGAAGAGGTATGTATGTGTGTATGTGTGTGTGTAGGGTGGGGGGGAGGGGGGTCCTTGTGTCGAGGAAGGGCTAAAGTGGATTGTGGTGCTTCATCAGCCTCTGAGGATGGCATGCCTGTGGCCTGATCTGGGGAGGTCCTGGCCATACTGGCCAGGCTGCAGCAGCTCCAGAATATCACCACCATGTCCTGTAGGTGCTGGGGAATGGGGAGGGCTGAACACCTGGAGTCAGGGATCCCTCTGGCATGGTAGGGGACAGGCTGACTGGTCCTGGGAGGGTCTGGACAAAACAGTGCTGGACACTCCTAGCACTAATGCCACACATCTGGCTTCTGGTCCTACCCTGGTTTTTTTAAGTTATTTTTTAAAATTTATTTATTTTTAAGTGAGGCAATTGGGGTTAAGTGACTTGCCCAAGGTCACACAGCTAGTAAGTGTTAAGTATCTGAGGCTGGATTTGAACTCAGGTACTCCTGAATTCAGGGCCAGTGCTCTATCCACTGCACCACCCAGCTGTCCCCCCTACCCTGGCTTTTAAGGATACAGCATCCTAGTGGACACCAAGCTTTTCCAAGGGAGGGGGGGCATCCACATTCACAGCTGAACCTCGTCTACAAATGAGGATGCATCTTGAGAGGCATGGAAATTATGGGGGGTCACCCAGTGATTCCCAGGCATTGACTCCATCACAGAGCTCTCTGCATTCTAGCCTATATTTAGGCTAGGAGCTCTAGGAAACTGCCATTGGAACAGAATGTCCCCTGACCCCCCACGCATCCCACTAGCCATGAGCCCAGCAGCAGCAGCTTCATCCCAGAGGCAGACACTGGCCTTTATGCCCCCTTCCCTGATGTTGGCACGCCCTAGTGCAGGTCTCATGACCTCTCACTTTGATTATTGTAGAAGCTGCCTGCCCCAAGTCTCCCTCTGCTC
This sequence comes from Dromiciops gliroides, assembly GCF_019393635.1. NCBI lineage: Eukaryota > Metazoa > Chordata > Mammalia > Microbiotheria > Microbiotheriidae > Dromiciops > Dromiciops gliroides. The sequence goes on along the minus strand of NC_057863.1, from coordinate 529,242 downwards.
CAGTCCATTCTCCATAAAGGAAACAAGAGATGCACTCAGTGGGAGCACTGGTTATTGGATCTGATCAGCAGAGATCTCTGTTAGTGCCCATGTGGAGACATGGGCTGGGTGCCCCCTGGATATAGTAAATGGAGGCCCAACCCTCATCAAAAAAGGCCTGTGGAGCTTTGGGCTGGATAAAGTGCCTCTGAGTCAAGACCACTGGGAAGGTGAGGTCAAGGTCAGACACGGAATAACTCTCCACCTCCACCCCCTGCCACATGAACTGACCCTTAGCTGGACACAGTTTAGCCCCTAAAATAGCTATGCACACCTTGCTGTGCCACTAGCCACAGCCTGACCTTTAACCTTGGCCAGATTCCCCCCAACCCAAAGACTAGGGGCCCCCATGTGTCCTAAGACCACTGCTCTGAACGATTTTTGTGCAGACTTTGGACGTCTATAGGATAGAAATTCCCTTGCTGCAGGGCCACAGGACTGAGGACTGAGCCCATTGGGGTTGCTGGGAGGGTGTGTAAAAGTGTATCCGCATAAGCAGATTCAGATTAATTGTAGGGTCAGCACCAACAGCCTTGGCCATCTGCTCCCCCACCAAGCCAAAAGCTGTGCTGAGAGCCCTCGTCATCGGATGCTCAGAGCAGCCCAGACCTGAGCTTTAGAGAAGCAGCTAAAACATGACTGGAGAGCCTAAAGAACCCCTCCTCTGGGGAACTGCAGCACCCACGGGCACTGCCTGTGAGAGGTGGTCCTCGACTTGTCTACACAGTACTCATCTCTTTTCCTTAAGCCCATTAATGATATGAGTGGCTGCCCATTCCCTCTCCATAGGCTGGGTGTTTTACCATGCTGCCTCTCAAAATGGACACAGCAGCAGGAGGAGGAGGAAAGGTGACAGGAGGGGGAAGAGGAGGAAGAGGAGGGAGAAGGAGGAAGAGGAAGAGGATGGGGAGGTGAAGGAGGGGAAGGAATAAGGGGGAGTGGAGGAGGGGGAGAATTAAGGAGAGGGGAGGAGGAGGGGGAGGAGAAGGAAGAGGAGGAGAGGGAGGAGGGGAGGAGGAGAAAGAGGATGGGGAGAGGAAGGAGGAGGATGGAGGAGAGGAGGGGGAGGAGAGGGAGGGCTAAGGAACAAGAGATGTTCTTACTTTATTTGAGCAAAGCTGTGAGCACACCTCCACAGTCAGGTTGGGCTGGGTCAGGGAGCTGGCCAAGGTGTCAGTGAGGTTCCTGGGTACTCGGAAACATCCCCGGTAGGTGACGGTCCTTCCTGAAGGGACAGCAAGAAGACTTCTTTTAGGGACAGGAAGAGCCATGCTGGGGGTGGGAGTCAAGGGAATCGGTGGAGGAAGAGGCTGCCCCTGAGAAGGTCCATCACTCTGCTCATTCCCCACTCAGGAAAGGCTCTGGATGATCAAGACAATATTGAGGGAGAATGAGGGGATGATTTTTGAACCCAAGGCAGATGATAAGGTCACCAAGTGAAAAAGGAGAGAACCTGAACCAAGGCAGAACCTTGGAGGGGGCACCCAGGGGAAGAGGATGCAGGATAAACCGTGTCTGATGGTCCAGGCAGGAGGTAGAGCCAGAAGAGAACAGTCAAGGAAACCAAGGAAGGAGAGAGAATTTGGGGCAAGGGGAAGCTGCTTCCATCCCCAACCCCATGTCCAATGTCCTGGAACTCTCTGCCCTGCTCCAGCTGTGGGCACTCCTGCCCCCAAACAGGCTGCATTTACAACATCTTCCCAAGAGGACCTAGCCCCTTACATGGCCTGCCTTGGGTCAAATTGTTCTGTCCTAGGATAGGCATGGCTGACAACTAGGCATCTGCCCACAGTCTCACTTCAGGTATCAGAGCAGAAGACATAGCCATCAAGGGGCCCTTGTCTTTTCCTTTTCCCTCTTTTCATCCTTTCTCCCTCTTCCCCTTCCCTCCTTTCTTTTATCTCTCTCCTCTCTCCCCTCTGTCTCTCCTCTCTTTTCCTCCCTCTTTCCTTTCACCATCTCTCTTTCTTTCCCCTTCTCTCCCTCCCTCTTTCTCTCCCTTTCTCTCCTTCCCCTTCTATCCCCCTTCTTCTCCCTCTCCTTCCTTCTTAATCTCCTCCCCTTCCCCTCCCTCTAGCCTTCTTTCTCCCTCTTTTTCTCTCCCTCCCTTTCTCCCTTCATCCTTCTGTCTGTTTCTTTCTATGTCTCTCTGTCTCCCCTCTGTGTGTCATTCCTGTTTCTCTCTCATTCTCTATCTCCTCTCTCTCTCTCTCTCTCTCTCTCTCTCTCTCTCTCTCTCTCTCTCTCTCTCTCTCTTTCTCTCTAAGATGCAGCTCAGGCATCATCATCTTCCTCCTTGAGCCTTCCTTGATCCTCACACCTGCCAGAGCCCTCCCTCCTAACCTCCCTCTTATTTAATGACTGTGTGTGTATTTTGTATTCCTCTATATAGACTCTGCCATTGTTTTTACAGGTACTTGTTTTAAAGGTCCCGGTCCACTCAGGACCTAGCAGGCAAGTGCCGCATGAATACTTGATGACTGATGAAGAGTTCTCCCCTTCTCTCACTGCACAGGTAGGGCACCCCTGGCTGCCTCCTCTGAGCTGCTCATCCCAGCCAGAATTGGTCTTTTCTCCAGTCCCCTCCCAGGACAGTGATGCTTTCCAGCCGAGCCCCCAGCTTTCTGGCTGGGCTTTGCTACTGCTCAAGATGGGCTTTCTTAGGGGGTCTTGACTCCCCAGATCCAGTCCATCCCTTATGCTCACGTCCAGGCTCCAGTTAGCCTCTAGAATCATCTCTCCCCTTCAGACCAGAACCCCTCATGTCTCTGTGCCATGCCTCCCTCAGAATCTCTGCTCTAGTCAGGCCTTCCTGCATGTGGCTGTCAAAGAGGAAAGTTGGGGTCCTGGCAGTGCCCCTAAGGACATGTCCCCCAAAGCTGGAGACCAGCAAAGTTCAGAGGCGTGGCCACATTCTTGGGAGCCAATGGTGGAATGGGCTGGACAGCTCCCATTCCCCCAGATAGCATAGAGCCCAGGAAGAAGCCCTGATAGAGGGTGGTCCCAGACTCCTATGACCCAGAGGTGACTGCTGTCTCTCTGACAAAGGACCTTATTATCAGGAATTCGATTCTGGCCAGAAGGGATTTAGGACCTATTGAGTCCAACCCCTTTATTTGTACAGATGAAAACACTGAGACCAAGAGAGGTAAAACGTTGTGCCCTAGGTCATATAGCTAAAAAGTGGCAGAACTAGGATTTGAACCCAGGTCCTCTGACTCCAAATCCAGAAAGTTCTGTCCTCAGCTCCTGACCCTGCTTCTCTGGAGCTAAGCAGAGAGAACCTGGAATGAAGGAATGAATGAGTGAGTGAATGAGTGAATGAATGAGTTTATGAAATACTCTGTTGCCAACTGGGGACACAAACAGGAAAGAAAGGCAGGCCTTTTTCTCAAGGGACTCTGTTTCCCCTCAAAGCTGGAGCCTGCCCTGTTGGTTCCTTCTGTTTGATCCCGTCTATTGCTTTCTTGTATGGGGTCATTTGCACGTGGTCCCCCATTAGACTGGAAGCTCTAATTTGAGGGCAGGGCTGTTATTGGATCCCCAGCACTTAGTGCAGAACCCGACAGCCAGTGGACAAGCATGCTTGATAGCTGACTAGCTGTAGGGGGTGTCAGCGTTGGGGCAGATGGAAAAGGGCAAAGTCTGCTGACAAAACCATAGCCTTCACTAAGGTTGAACCACGTCTCTTCTGGGTCTGCAGAAGCTGCGGCTGCCGAGGAGGCAGGGGCTGCAGCTCCTGCTACTTGGTGGAGGTTGGTCAGGGGTTGGAACTGGTGGTGTGGGAGACGGCCAAGGCCTTCTGCTCAAGAGCCACACCCCTCTCTGGCAGCTGTGAGGGTCAGGCTGGACTTGGGACCGGGGTGTAAGGGGAGCTCTGCTGTCCTTGGGGCTCATGGGTACATGGCCCTGAGCATGTGCCAGAAGGGCCCCACCCCAATACTGCCCCTGTCCTGAGCAGTGAGTGAGCTCCAGAGGTTGGTATCTCCCCAACCCCATTTACACACAATGAGGAAATCCACATGCAGACCCCAGACTCCTGAAAGCAAGGATGGCCCAGGCCTGCTCTGGCCTTGCCTGTCTCAGACCACACCATGTGTTTTGAGCTCAGGAGACCTAAGTCAACCCTTCAGAGGGTGGTATTGGACAGAGTTGTCCTTGGCTCATCGAGGGCCTAGGGTGGATGGAGAATCATGGCTTGCAGGTTGCTATGACAACAAGCCCTTTTCCCACTATCAACAGGAGCAGCCCAGGAAAGGCAGGGAAGGAATAGAGCCTCCAGGTCCAGACAGACCCCTGCCCAGAAGGGGCCTGCCAGAGAGGGAGAGGAGGAAGCTGGGGCTGGGTGGGGGCTGCAGGCATGGAAAGTCTTACAGTTCAGTAGCAAATGGATGCAATAATGCAATATCTTGAATGAAGAAGTTTCATCAGGCTGGGGGGGGGGTGGTGTGTGTAGAGAGGGCACCAGGAGCAGCCTGAGGCTCTGCTGGAGCCAGGGCCAGCACTGGGACTGGGTGGCCTCTGGCAGCAGCTTGGAGAAGGTCCTGAACACCCTGGTGCATGCAAGAAAAAGAGACCCAGGCCCTTCCTCCCCTTTCTCCCCTTCCTTCTCCTTCTCCTCTCCTGTCCCCTTCTTCCTCTCTCTTCTTCCTACTTCTTTTCCCTTGCTCTCTCTTCCTCTTCCTCCTCCTCTCTGGTCCCCTTATTCCTCCCACTTCCTCCTATTTTTCTCTCACTCTCTCCTCCTCTTCCTCCTCCTCCCTTCCCTCCCTGGCAGCCAGCCTAGGTCCGGGCACACAAGAGGGTCCTCTGCACTGTGGTCAAAGAACCTGGTGCCCCCTCTGCCCTGACGGCTCTGCAGCCCCACATGGGCATCCTCACTGCCAGCAGCACTTACGTTTGGAGGAGCTGAGAGAGAGTGCCCCAACATGGTATATGGAGAGCCGGTTGAGTCCCCCGCAGACAGAGCCCTTCTCCCCCCGACACTCGCGGTTGCACTCCTCGGCCTTGGAACTCCTCTTTGGTAGCCTGTTCCCGCAGTAACACTCGGTGCCATACTGGAGACCAGCATAGACATAAGACCTGGGGGACAGATAGGGCCCAGTCAGGTGGGGCTTGGGCCTCCCCAGAGAAAGGACAAAAGATGGGCCAGTCATCAACTGGGGAATGGCTGGACAAGTTGTGGTATATGAATGTAATGGAATACTATTGTGCTGTAAGAAACGATGAGCAGGAGGAGTTCAGAGAAACCTGGAGGGTCTTGCGTGGGCTGATGATGAGTGAGATGAGCAGAACCAGAAGAACATTGTACACAGTATCATCAACATTGAGTGGTGATCTACTGTGATGGACTATATTCTTCTCACCAATGCAGTGGTACAGAAGAGTTCCAGGGAACTCATGATAGAAGAGGATCTCCAAATCCAGGGAAAAAAAAGAACTGTGGAGTATAGATGCTGAATGAACCATACTATTTCTTTTGTTTTTGGTGCTGTTGTTTTTCTATTTTGAGGTTTTTCATCATTGCTCTGATTTTTCTCTTATGACTAATGCAGAAATACGTTTAATGTTATATATATATATATATATATATATATATATATATATATATATATATATATATATATATATATAACCCATACCAGATTACCTGCTGTCTAGGGGAGGGGGGAGGGAGGGGAGGGAGGGAGAAAAATCTGAAATTGGAAAGCTTGTATAAACAAATGTTGAGAACTATCTTTACATGTAACTGGAAAAAATAAAATACTTTTATCAGAAAAAAAAAAAGATGGCCCAGGAGGAAGTTGGCCCCAATCATCCCTCACCAGGAAACTGCCCAAGGACTGAGCCTGGCCCAGGCAGGGCTGCCCAGACCTTGGACCAGGCTCCCTTCCAGGCCCCCACTCCAGAGAGTGCCAGCGGGCCAGAAGCTGCTTCCACGGGGCCTTGTTCCAGCTGAGGAAGACTCAGGGCAGAGTCAGGAGCAGTAAAGGGGGGGAAGGCAGTAGCAAAGATTACAGGTAAGCAGATTTAGGCTGGGTGGAGGGAGGACTATCGGGGAAGGCAATCTCAGCATGGGATAAGCAGCCCCAGGCAAGGGGGCTCACTGGAGGTCTCTCCCTCTCATATGTGGATGGAGCCTTGTGGGGAGGGGGCTAGGTGGGGAGGACTTTGTATAGACCTAACCAGGACTGGGAGACCCTCCAGCAACCTCCTTCACCCCCTCCCCCAGCCTGCCTCTCCAGGCCACTGCAGTCTAGGCTGCAAAAGGCTGTTAGCAAAACAGCCCTGGAAGCATCCCAGGAATTCGACCCCTGGGCCACTCCGTGAGGTCTGAAGACCCTGGAGAGGAAGGCCATGGGCAGGTGCTACAGCCTCTGGACAGCATCCTCCAAGCCTCACAGCAGAGTCTGACTCAGAGCATGGATAGAAACAACAACGCAGCAAAGGCTGAGGGAAGGGCCTGCTGCCTTCTGAGGGAATGCCCAACCCCAGCTTCTAGCCCTACCATCTATCACAAGCCAATTCCCTCCTCCGGCATCATCCTGGCTGCCCCCTCTGGACACTGTCCAGCTCATCTCTGTCCTTCTAAAATGGGGGGGGCAAAATGGAGCCCCCTGCTCCAGCTCTGCTGCTCACCTCCCCAGGCCTGGACACTCTCTCAATGCAGCCCAAGTGCCTTTGACTAACAGACCATACTGTGGGCATAATGATTAGGGGGCTTGTGAGTCACTAAGATCCCCAGGCCCCAGAGCAGTCCAAGATCCTGTGAGATTCCCCGCTCCACAAAGCCTCAGGTAAAGGTGGATCATAGCACGGCTGACTCACTGTGTGGGCCAGGGTAGGGGTATAGGACAGTGTCCAACATCCAGCTCTGAACGTCTGTGGCTCCAGGACAGTAGATTGGGCCATGTTTATGAGCTAAATTTGTCATCAACACATACTCCAGAAACAGCCTCACCTTCTTGCCTTGGAAGGACCTGTGTTCTTGGATCTCAGAGCTGCCTGGGCCCCCCAAGGCCTTGGCCCCAGCTCCCCCTTGTGAAGTGGTCACAGGTTGTATGTGCTGACTCCCAAGGATCCCTCTGTGTCAAGCACAGACTTTGGTACCTGGCTCACTGCCTTCTGGGGCCAAGCACAGAGCCCGATCTCTCTCTCCTGCTCCCCTGAAGCCTTTTTTCCTCCTCACTGACCATTCCCCACCTTCAGGCCATCCTCACAGGGTACTTTCCTATCCTGTTGACCCGCCCTACTAGTCTCAGGCCCTAGGAGAGGTGACCGGGTAGGAAGGGGCCGAAGTGGAGACGGCCGGCTCCCGATCCTGTACCTCTTGCCCCCCACCTCCTTCCCCTTCCCCTTCCCCCCTCATGACTCTCACCGCTCAGCACAGGCTTCCTGGCAGTTTGCCACCGTCATCTTCCTCAGGTCATAAAACACAGCTCCCTTCAGAGTCCTGTCCTGGACACTGTCAATGAAGCAGCCCATGTAGGAGCCTGTGAGGACAGGAGAGAAATCAGAGAGACTCCCCCCCCAGGGGGGTGGGGTGCCTCACCTGGGGAGTGAGCAGAGTCTGATCTGCTCCCAGCAGGCGTGGGGGAGGGGAGCGGGATGGCAGGTGGGGAGACACCCCTGGCATCAATGAATGGTCTTTCTCTGAGGATTGTCTCCTCACTACTCCCCTTTCCCCTCCTCCCCCATTCAGGTATATCTGGCTTTGAGGGGTCTTCAGGTGCAGACTGGCCCTCTGCATGTTTTCAATTGGAGAAGCAGGAGCCCATGGTGTGGGAAAGCCTTCACCTCGGTGATCAGCACAGATGCTGTCTGAGCCACTAGGTGTTCACCTGCCCCAAGAATCCTTAGCTTCCCATCAGGCCCGGCTCGGGCACTGCCCTCCCCAGCACACAAGTGCACTTCTGGAGTTTGGTAAATCAGACATTGTAACGTCACCAACATCATAGAGGTTTCCAAGAATCGTCCCTGGCAATTTGCAAGCATGCAATTACAGAATTCAGACGAAACGTGCGCCCCCATGCCAGACACTACAGAGATCAGAGGGTGCCCCTGAAAAGAGGATTCACCCCGATATGTCGGAAGCTTCTGACATCAGTCACTTGATTTCCACTGGAACGTGAGAGCACACCGTGGCCAGGAGGTTGGCACCTTCGGTCCTGAAGCTGGCATTCTGTCCCTGAGCAGGCTCTCCGACAGGAGGAAGGACCTCTGGAAAGCAGCCTGGGAGCCCCAGGGATTTGTGTATGCCCCAACTTACCACAAATTTCCTTCTGGACTTTTTAGCTCATGAGTCTGTAGCCCCCTAGGGGAAAGGGGGATCTGAGATGGAAGAGGGGAGCAATGACCCCGATGAGAAATTGTTTCTTGTCTTCTTGATGAAATGTTAATTTTTACATCTATAAGCCATTTCTTTTTGTTTGGAGGTCGAGGGCTTTGGGAGTTTAGCTGAAAACTCCACTGTCATCTTGCTGTTCGTGTCTTCTAGATTCTGTTATCTGAATGCATATTACAGTCCCTGAGATTGCAGCCCTGTACGCATTTACCAGGGAGCTTGGCCAATACTAGAGTATACCATTTGCAAGTGTTCTCAATGGGATGGCTTCTGTGCGTGGAGAGGAAAGGTAGGAAATATTTGAAAACATTTGGCTGTCTTAACCACACAAAAAGGAAATCCAGTGAGCAGCTGACTAATTCTGGAAATGTTTGCTTCTAAAACAAATGGTTCCTCTAGGAAGCAAGTGTTTTGCCTGTTACGATGGTCCCACCTAGGTTGGTCGGTGGAAGCAGCTGCAGTGCCCATAAGAAGTTTTTATAAGTGGCAGTGGGAGAAGAGCAGCAGACAGAAGGAAGTGGGACCTTGAAGGAGCTGAGTGTTCTGCTGGAGGGGGTGAGCGCCGGCCACATCCCTTCCTCCTTTCCACTCTGAGGGGCTTGGGAAGATTAATCCTCGGGCTGGTGTAACCGGATAAGTGAGACTCAGTGCTGCCCTGATCCTTTGTCTCGAAATGTTCTTGTCACTTCAATGAAATGTTTCTTCTAAGTTTCCTTGGGACACTTGAGCCATTAAGAAAAGCAGTGGGGAACAAGATGAAAGGGAGTTCTCCTAGGAATATAAGGAGCGGAGACTTAGGACCTGATTGAGTAATCCACACAAACCAAGCTTAGATAAGAGGATCAATGCGACCCAAAGAGCCTTGGTAGGGGGAGCAGAGGGAGCCACAAGATCTTGGCAGTCACCCCAAGGGCCCCCCAGGCCACCGGCACAAATGGCCCACCTGTCAAATGTGCATTACTAAAATCTGAGAAAGAATCCGACTTCAAAATGGTTTCTCCGAGAGCTGGAAATCAAATCAAATCAGAGCCCAGTTCTAGAAACGACTTCACAAGCACAAGATGGGGAAGAGTGGTGAGACAGCAGGTTCTGTTTGTCATCTCCCTTGTTAGATTGTAAGCTCCCTGAGGGCAGGGACTGTCTTTTGCCTCCTCAGTACTTAGCACAGTGCCTGGCACATAGTAGGTGCTTAATAAGTGTTGATTGGTTGGTTGATTGATGCTGGAAAGGAGTCTAGGAGTCTGTTTCACAAGCTCAATGTGAGTCAGCACAACAGCCACTTAAATGGGTACAAGCTGAGACTACATAAAGAGAATCCTATAGTCTGGGTGGGGTTTAGCCTATGCCTGAAGAATTCCATGTGAGGAAGGACATTGATAAGTCAGGTGTGTCCAGAGTAGGATAAGAGGATGGTGACGAGCCTCTGGTTTGTGCCCAATCAGAAGAGCTACAGACGGTTTGCCCTGGGGTGGGGTGGAAAGGGGTAGGAGCACTGTCACCAGTATCTGGAGGAGAGATGAGGCTGGTTCTGACAAGCCATGCACGGTGACAAGCCATACAGGGCAAGACTCAGAGACTGGAATTTAAACTTGGTGAAGGGGAAACTCAGACGGGAAACAACACAGAGGCTGACACTCAGTCCGGTGGCCCTATGAGGGGAGCCAGACTGGGAATGATGGCCGGGCCAGGGGGCAGAGATGCAGGGGCGAATGTGCGCGCTGTCACACGGGTGGTGACCAAGGACTCAGCCACCGGAAATCCCCTTCTAGTCAGATCCCCTCAAGGAGCCGCCTATTAATAGCACGTGTGGCCAGGGTTCAGCTTCTTGGATTTGCTGGCCTTGGAGGCCCCTTCGGGCACTAGGATTCTGCCATCCCAAGCCTGAAATTCCTTCAGAATGGGCACATCTCTGGAGGATCTCAGCTTATTTTCACCAGGAAGTGGTCTAATGTCTGCTCATGAGGCAGGAGCGGGTGCCAGCCAGGCTTGCTGACCTCCTGAGGAGCTGCCACGGAGCACCTGACGAACGCTGCTGGGGGAGGGTGGTGGCGAGGCACAGCTGTCACTTGGAGCTGGACCCTGCGCACAGATGATTGTGGGTGACGCTGCCTCTGCCCCAGGGACATCCGGACGGCCATGTGGTGACAAGGGCACTCACCCAGCTTCAGAAACATCGGCGTGTCACTGCAAATAACTGTCAATGGAAAAATAAGCCTCCGCGGGGAAGTTCCTCCTTTTCCTTAGTCAACTCGCTGCCGATTCCATCTTGGCCACCTTCCAGGGTCTAATGAAACTGGTTGGGATGGACGCGGCCTCCCAGAGCCCCTGCTCCCCTCACAGCCTCCCTTTCAGGAAGATGGAGCGCTGCCCAGGACTCAGAGAAAGGCCAGTTTTGTCTTCGGGCCCCTGCTTAGCTCCCATCCTTGCTTTATGGGTCATCTCTCTGCCTGGGGGGCCCGGCTGGGCTGGGGCTCGAATGTCTCAGCGGGAGGTCCCTCCCTCTCTGCCTCCTCCAGGCACCTCCTTTGACCAATCCCTCCAGGAGTCAGGGATCTGACCACAACTATTCCTGCTTTGGCTGGCTCTCCTTGTCTCCTCTGCAGTTCTTCAGAGATGGAGACCAGCTCCGTCATATTAACACAGCCTTCAGCTCAGGGCCCACCTGTGTGCCTTCTGCTCCTGAGCCAATCTATATCCAGCAGGCCCTGGGAGGGATGAGTACAGACCACTGCACCAGTGCTGGTCAAGCCTGATTAGAAGATGCTTGGGGCACTGACCACTGGCCTGGGGCAGGGGAGGAGTAGCCTGTGAGGTATCTGCTGTTATTATGCCCATTAGACATGTGAGGAAACTGAGTTTCATGGAGGTCACACAGCCAATAGGGGCTTGAGTTAGGACTGGAACCCATGTCCAGTGTTCTAACCATCTAGGTGGTGCAGTGGACAGATTGCTAGGCCTGGAGTCAGGACGACTTGAGTTCAAATCCAGCCTCAGACACTTAGGAGCTATATGACGTTGGGCAAATCACTTAACCTCGGCTTGCCTCAGTTTCTTCATCTGTAAAATGAGGGTAACAATCCTCAGCAGTTCCCTCCCAGGATTGTTGTGAGGATCAAATGATATGATAATTGCAAGGTGCTTAAAGGCATAGTGTTCAGCACCCAGCAGGCCCTCCATAAATGCTAGCCTTTATTATTAATCACCGAAGCATAAGGTGAGTCCAGTTACTTGTGTCCAGGCAGAAATGGCCCCATACACCCACAAAAACACTGAGTAAGGCTGGTTGAGCAATAGCTTGGTCAGGCTTGGCTCCAGGTCAGCTTCTCCAGCTGGCTGGATGTCACCTCTGCCAGGCCCCTAGGACTTGGTCATACGGGCTTGATTACTGATCACCTCTGGTCCCCAGGCCCAAGGCTGCCTCTCCTGACCTTGACTTACTAGGAAAAGAATCCACTAGGACAGCGGTCTCTAGGTCAGGGGCAGGGCCAGGAGACAGCCCTTGTGGTATGCAAAGTCAGGAATCATGATTTCCTCTGCTGACATAAGCCAAGAAAAGGAAGGAGGTGGGGGAGGAGAGGAAGGAGCAAGAGATCTGGGCAGGGTGCTCCCAGAGGGAGGAGAGTACTCCCAGCCTGGACCTGGATTAGACCATAGCCTCCTGGTGGGTCCTGAACATATAGCCCTAGGGTGTGGTTTTCCATAAAAGCCTCTAGTTTTGTCCAGGGAGGGCTCCAAAATGGCGGTTGGTGCCTCATCCTTTCATTTTCTAGCCCATGGCCCAGGTGCCTGAGCTCCAGGCTCACACAAACAGGACCCACTCTTGGAGGCTTCACGTTTTATCATGGCTCAGGTTCCTCCCTACGGTTTCTCTGGGAAATCTCAGAATTGTAGCCCATCTCGTCTCTCTTCAGGCTCTCCCCTTGGAGCATCTACATATCATTTTCGTCTAAATCTCTATGGATAGAGGTTGGCAAGCCTGCACTCAGGCTAACCAACTGACCAACTACTATCTGTGTGCGTGCTTTTACACCCATGTGTATGTATATCTATGCACACACATAAATGTGTGGCTGGGATACTTCTCCGTGGTCCTGTGTCATATATATATATATATATATATATAGGTATAGATGTATAGATGTGTATAGATGTATATAGATGTATATGTATAGATGTATATGTGTCTGTATATATGTATGTATGTGTGTATATGTGTCTGTATAGATGTCTGTATATATGTATATGTCTGTATATATATGTGTGTGTGTGTATATATATATATATATATATATATATATGTTCCATACATATGTGATATACTCAGGCAGGGATGTTTAGGTAGAAAGTTTCGGGGGGGGGGGCTACAGACTTGGCAGGGCAGCAGTTTGCCAAGAGGGCCAAGGACAGAGATGATCCAGGCAAGGACCCTCCTCCTGGAGGGAGCTGTCATGTGTGCTGGGAGTAAGGAGAGCCTGAGCCAGGACATGGAAAGGGCACAGGACCATCTGTCAGGCACGTCTGGCCTCCCTCAGCTGCATCTGAACTTCTGGAAGAGAAGCCTGTTGATCTGAACAGCCTTGACCCACAGAACGGGCTGGCTCCAGAAATGGCAGCACTGGAACCGCTGGTGGGGAGAGTGGGTTGTACACAGGCTGTGAGACAAGAGGAGGAGGAGCAAGGGACTGAGCCTCAAGGTGGGGGAGCAAACCTGGACCTTAGTCTCCATCAGGACTGTGAGTCCTGCAGACTGTAGAGTTCTAAGGGAGAACACAGCTCCCCAGCCTCCCTTTCCAGCACTTGCTGCACTTTAACCCCTCCCCCCATTACTGTTTAGCATGATGGTTAGACTACTCCCTTTCCTCAGCCACTTCCAGACTCTCCCTCTGCCATCCTTCAGTAACCCTCCTTCGAAGGTCACCCAAACCATATTCTGGGGGCTTTGTCCTCAGACCTTGGGGACATTCTTTTTCTTCCCCCTTGGGTTGAGTGCACAGCTCACAGGCCAGCTCTCCTCCCACACTCCACTCTTACGCTATGTTAGCACACATACAGATGCCCCCTCAAACGCTCTACCTTCCCACAACCTTCTCCTCATGCACCTCAGCCGTGCACAAAGATGGGCATGCTCTAGATCTGGCTGTCACCCACCTGTCCATGAACTCTGATCTGCCCCCAATCCAGAGTCTGCCTTGTGACCCTGGCCATGCCCAGAACTAGGGGCATTCTCTTCCCTTCCCCACTGGACCCCTTGGAGAACCAGGACCATCAACACTGTCTTCTTCTCTTGAGTCCCTGCCAAATGTCCTCCTTGGACCATCCCCACCCCCTGCTGCCTTCCCTCCTACTGTGGCTGCTGAGGGATGCTAAGGAAGCTCCTGAAACTAGCTAAGAATTCAAATGGTGACGCTGCCACGCCTTCCTACCCAGCTGCCTATCACCCTCTTCAAACCCTTTCATTCCTCCTGAGGCCCCTGGTGCTCCCCCTCCCCAACCCTCTCATCAGGATCCTCATGGTATCTCATTGGCAATTCCTGGGGAGCACCCCCATCTTCCCTGATCTTCATCTCTCATCACTTGGATGCTCCTCCCCAAGGAAATCCCCTCCCACTCCCAGAATGCCCCCTCCATCATCCTCTTCTCTCCCCTATTAGAGGGTTCCCCCTTTCTTCTGTCTGGCACATAGTAGGTGCTTACACATGCCTTCTGATTGGCTAAATGACTTGGCCTCCCCCTCCCATCCCAGTCAGCCATCATCCAAGATCTCTCTTGCTTAGTGGCTAATTTCCTCAAGAAGTCTGTCTATACTTTCCTCTCACATTCTTCTTCACTCTGCAGGTTGGCTGCTGATCTTATCCCTGGATCCTTCCAAACCTCAGATAAAACCCCACCTTCTCGAGAAGCCTTTCTCCGCACTCCCAATATGGGCACCTTCCTCAGGATTGTCTCTGACTGATCCCGTCTCAATTTCCTCATCTGTGAAACAGAAAGCACCTCCCTCCCAGACCTGTTGTGAGACTCAAAGGTGGTCTTCTTTGTAAAGCACTTTGGAACCCTAAACATGGAACCCTAAACATGATGCTGAGTAGCTGCCGTTGAATGCTAACCGTAACTTCAGATCCTGGCCCGATATGCTTGGTCCGGTGCCATCCTGGAGTCATGGCCAGTGAGTCCTGAGATCCACGCTGAGCCGCTGGTGGGGTCAGGCTGAGTCCAGTAAGAAAGCCAGCCCCTCTTCCTGCGGATGTGCTGGCCCTGCTTGGGGAGCCGGCCCGTGCCATCATCCCATGCCATCCCAGGGGTGAGAGCCCTGGCCAGCTCCCCTCACAGAGGATTCTGGGCCTCCTCTTGTCTCTTCCCGCATCATCTTGTCTGAGGGAACTCCTCTCTAATGGTTCTGGGCAGCCTGGAAGCCCAGTGGCCCACAGGGGACACAGAACCTTCCTCAAAGCTCTCTGAGAAGAATGAGTGCTGGGCCTTCCCTGACCTTTCCAGCCTCCTCATTCTTTATAGCTTCTTCATGGGAAATGAGACCACGTTTCTTGCTATCCCACATCTCCTTCTTCCCCAGCCTCCCTCCCTTTTGCCAGTTCCTGAGCACCTCTGCCTTCTCAAATTATCCTGGATTGATGCATTCCCTAATGGTCTGTAAACTCTCTGAAGGGAAGGACCAGCACAGTGCTATACACACATAAGACAGTGTCTGTTGAATCGGGTTGTGCAGGACTGAATTGGGAACACAGACTCCTGCCCTCCAGTCCTAGGAGAGTCTACCCCCCCCCAATCTGGATCCCTCCAGAAGGCTCTGTCTGGAGGGGGAACCTGGCCCTATTCTCTCCCTTGTCATCCCAAGGCATGGAGGGAGGCATGTTCAAGGCCAGGGAGATGCCTCAGGACGAAGGGAGGAGACCTCAGATGCCCAGCCAGGTCCTGCAGGAAATTCTGGCCAGAGGCTCTTCTGGACAGGATCAGGGGACCATGGTCAGACTTGAAAGGGACCCCAGAGGCATCATGTTACCCAGAAGGACACGCAAGACACCCCAAACAGGAAGGAATTCATGCCCTCAGGTGCGTGAAGGTTAGGACTGGGAAGCCACACACAGAGGAAGCCCCAGCTGGGGCTGGGGCGGGGCTGGGGGAATGGGGAGGCCCTGGAGCATCTGGGCCAACTTCTGGGAGGAAGGCTCCTACTTAGACCCCACCTTGTCCAGGCCCTCATCTCTCCTCCCTCTAGGCGTCTTTTGGGGATGGCAGCCATTCCCTTGGGTTCTTGATCATCACTAAGCAGACAGCTCCAGAGCTCTAGATCCAGCCCTAACTTCTCTCCTGACCTCCAGTAGGGCATCCCTGACTGTCTACTGGGCAACTCCAATTGGATTCCTGCATGCCTCTCAGATCCAATCACCCCAAACCACCCCCTTTTCCTAATGTCTCTATCACAAAAGGGGAGATGCCAACCTGTGTATCATGGGGGGCCTTCTCCTCAGTGTCCCATCTTCCCTCAGGGCCTGTCATTTCTGTCTTCACATGTCTCCAATGCACCCCCTTCTCTACGCTGAGCCTGCCCTCACCGGGTGTATACCCTCACCACCTCAGGCCTGGGCAGTAGCTGCTGGGGGGCTGCCTGTCCCAAGACTCTACCCATCCCAGTCCCTTCTCCATGACCAAAGGAATTTCCTAAAGCCCAAGTTCAACCATGTCCCCCCACTCTATAAACTCCAGTGCCTCCATCCTGCACATCCTGCCCCCTCCCTCCTTTCCAGTCTTCTTACACCTCCCTCCCCACCCAACCACAGACACACACACACACTCACTCAAATACACACATAGACACTCATACACACACACACACACACACACACACACACACACACACACATCCTCTCCTATGCTGGGACACAGGCCTCCTGCCTCTTTTACGACCAAGACCCTTCATCTCCTTCCTGACTCTAGCCATTTTCCCTTCCTCTCTCTCCCCATGTCTAACTCTCCCTCCTAACCTCTATCTCCTGCCTTTTCTGACTTCCTGAGACTCTCAGAAAAAGCTTCCCACTTGTGCAAGAAGTCTTTCTGATCTTCCTTGATGCTAGTGACTTCCCTTGGAGGTGATTTCTCATTTATCCTATATGCTTCTTGCTGTTCTGTCATTTCAGTCACATCTCACTCCTCGCAGCCCTTTGGGGGTCTTCTCAGCAGATACTGGAGTGGTTTGCCATTTCTTCACGGTTCTCATTTTACAGGTGAGGAAATGCAGGCAAGTGACTTGCCCAGAGTCACACATCTAGTAAGTGTCTGAGGCTGGATTTGAACTCAGGGAGAGGAGTATTCCTGACTCCAGGCCTGGTGCTTTGTGCACCATGGCACTCCCTAGCGGCCCATCCTATATAATGTTGCTATCCTATAAAATGAGCTCATTCTTATAAAGCTCTTAGCCCAGTTCCTGGACCGAGCAAGCAATCCCTAAAAGCTGCTCCCTGCACGTTGTCTCCTCCATGAGGCTGGGGGCCCCTTGAGAGCAAGTACTAGTCTCGCCTCTTTGAATCTCCAGGCCTTGGTGCAGAGGAAGCACTTATGAATGGCTAGTAACTGACTGAACCATTGTCTCTGTGAGCACCAAGCCAAGCTGGCCTAGGGGGAGCTCCTGACCAGGACCCTTCCGGGTTTAATGAGCCCAGGGCATCACTGCTGGGGGGGGGGGAGCCCTGGGGCCTGTGGGCAGCAATGTCAGCTCTAGGGGCCGTGATAGAGATCCCAGCAGCAGCAGCAGCAGCTCACATTTATATGGTCTGTTTGGGCTTTCCATGTCTTATCTCCAAAAAGCCTGCTCATCTGCCCCCCTTCCCTGCACGCTGCCCTTCCTCCTGCCCATTCTCCTTCCCTCTTTTCCTTCCTTCCTTCCCCCTTTCCTCTCCCTCTCTGTTCCTTAATCAGTTCCTTCCTCCTTCTCTTCCTTCCCTTCCTTCCTTCCTTTCTTCCTTCCTCCTTCCCTCTCCCTCCCTCTCTCCCAAAGACCCTCACCCTGGCAGTGGTCAGGGACCTTCCCAGACAAGGAGCCCCTTCTGCCCAGGGACTCTTCAGGCTCGTTGCTCCCTGGGCTGAGGCTGAAGGGTATTTCAGGCCCCTCCTTGCCTAACATGCTTGTACTCTCTGAGATACCCCCAGGAGACCTTGGAAGCTCTACCTCCAACAGCCCAGGAGCAGATGCTCAGAGGACCCCAGCATCCCTGGGAATAACCCTAGCTGCCCCGGTGGCTTACCGAGGGGCTCGGGCTTGGCCACTTCATTTTTCATTTTTTCCCAACCCAAGGAAAAGCATGAAAAATGAGATGTAAATTCCCTTTCAAAGAGGCCCCTGCCGCAGACAATGCCGCTCTCTTGAGGCCACGGGAGGGCCATTCCCGGCCGAGGCTGCCCCTCCCCGTGATACCTTAAAGAGAACAAAGCTCTGGAAAGCTACAAAAGGGTGGCTGTGAGGGTGGCAGCAGCAGCAGGCAGCTCCCAGACTGCTTCCCACACAAGGATCCCCACAGGGGGCTGTCAGCCTGGCTGGAGTAGCCTTAGCTCCCTCTTCTCAGGGCAAGACCTGGACAACAGTCTCCTTCCATGGGGAACAAGCCCTGAGCTCCACACTCAGATGCCTGGGCCCAGTGCTGCCATCCAAGCTGAGGTGCAGACAGTGACCCAAAGGCACATAAGGCCTGACCACAAGGGCCCCAAGGGGTCCTGGCTTTGTTACCCACTGGCTCCAGGCTGGGGGGTGGCCATTTACTCCAGGAGCATGCCTGTGTCACCCCTAGCCAACCACTGGCCACTCACCATCTCCTCTTCCAGGCCCACTGCTGGAGAAAGGGCAGGGAGGACCCGGCAGGGCCCACGGCCTGGTCTGAAGCAGGGTTAGCTGGTCTTCTTGGCCCCCACCTGTCTTCTCTTCCAGGTTAGGCATCCCTGTGTCATTCCCAGGCCTACCAGGTTCTCACTCCTGCTCAGGGGGCCAGGCCTGTCCTACCTCTAGAAGCAGCTGGTGTGCCCTGGGTGCTGTGTGCTGAGAGACATTAAAAATGGCTGCCTTGCCCCACTCTGACACTGAAAATGCACCACGTTCTCAGCCTCTCTAAAAGCCAAGCTGTTCTGGAGCCTGGCCCAGACATTTGAATGTAATGGGTACAAAAAGACAAGCTGAGACATGGGAATTCAGAATTCCCCCTCTCCCCCCACCCCACCCTACCAGGGCTGGAGGGCTTCTAGCCCTTGGCCCAGCCTAAGAGTTTTCTGAGAGTAGGGGCCTCCTGCAGCTGCAGCCAGGAGGAACAGGGAGGGAATGAGGGAATGAGCACTTATTAGGCACCTACTAGTACCAAGTACTAGTGCCAAGCACTGTACAATGATCATTTCCTTAGATCCTCACAACAACCCTGTGGGGTAAGTGCTGATATATCCCTATTTTTACAGATGAGCAAATTGAGGCTAAATGACAAAATGACTTGCCCAGGGTCCTACAGCTAGGAAGTGGCTGAGAATGGATTTGAATTCAGGTCTTCCTGACTCCAAGTTCAGTACTCTCTTCTTTGTGCCTTCTACCGTCCCTGCCCCAAGCCAGGCTCACCCTGGACCACCATACTGCTCTGTCCCAGGGGTCTGCCCTGGACCCCATTGGCTATGAGAACAACGAGTCTAACACAGCTATCTATACCGGCCCAGAGGACCTGCCCTGCCGAACAAGCTCCCATGGGTCACATGGAGGGAACCTTCTGGCTTCAACTGTCAAATGAGGGATTTTGACCGGAGGATGCCAAGGCCCTCCTGGAAGAATAGGCCAAGCCTAGGCCTACACCGGGATCGGAGCAAGGAGCCCTGAGCACAGTGCCAGGCACAAGGCAAGGGTTTAATAAACACACGGGAGGAAGGACTACAAGAACAGACAACGGTGCACGCGGCTCCGCCTCCTCCATCTTCATGGTCCACGTAGACTTGGACGAGCACTCCGGCCCTGTAGCCCGAGAGCAGAGGGGCTATGTCTTGGGTGCAGGTGTGAAGAGCGCCCCCCACCCCCGCCCCACGCAATAAGTAAACACGCCCATGGCCCAGGCAGAACCACCGGGCTTACCTTGGCTCTCGGAGGCCTCTTTCAGGACCTTGGGGTCCCCCGCCTGGGGCCCGGGGCCCCGAGCTCCGTCCTGGTCACTGGCAAAGTGACGGAACCTGCGCCGCCGCAGCTGCCCGGGCTCAGAATTCCGCGCCATGAGCCCGCGGGGCCCAAGCCTGGGCTCGGCCCTGGGAGGCCGCCGAAGCACGTCCACGCCCAGGAGGAGTTCGTGGTCTTCTTGGGGGCTGGAGCCGCCATCCAGGAGGCCGACGCCCAAGGCCACGGCAGCCACGGGCAGGGCCTGGAGCGGGCCGGGGGCTGCCCGGGGCCCCTGGGGCATCACGGCCAGGCGGGAGCGCTGAAGCAGCAGGAGGCTTCCAGCCATCAGGTAGGCGGCCGTGATGACAAGGAGCAGGAACTGTGTGCGCCGAAGAAGCTTCTGGAGTCTGAAAAAAGGTTTGGCCATGCCCTTGCTGGGGGTGGGGGGTCAGCGGTCAGATCCCTGGCTGGCTGGGGGCTGACCACCGGCTCATCCCATCATCCGCCCCGCCTCGGCTCCCGGGTTCTCGGGCTGCCAGTCAGATGCCGGCCCGTCATAACCTGCCTCCGGAGCCCCTGGAGCCTGTGGCCGCGGATGCCTCCCGAGCAGCCCTTGGCACGGTTCCATCGTCAGACCCTCAAACAGGACAGGATGCTGGAAGGGCAAAGAGAGAAAGGTTCAGAGCCGGCCGGCCAGAACCCAGCTCCTGGGGCCCAGCCTCGAGGGAGCCCCGGGAGGCCAGGAGGCAGCCCCCGGACTCCTGTGGGTCCTCAGGGGTCACTCTTCCAGACCCCAGGTAGTCTCCCTGGCTTGGCTTTGGACCTCACTAGCCACAAAAGAGGAGAGGAAGGAGAGGAGGAAGGAGAGGTTTGGTCCGTCCCCGCCTCCTTCCTCGGCTGCATGCAGACGGCCCGGCCTGGACTAGAGGCAGGGCCAGTGCACCTGTATTCAAATGAGGAGGAGGGTGTGTGGGGAGAGGGGAAGAGCGCCGCACGCTGGCCAAAGAGGCCGGCTCCCGGGCGGGCGAGCGGGCAGATGCCTCTTCAGCTGCCTTCCGTCTTGGCTGAGCCACGAGGAAGGCTGCTCTGCACAGGAGGGGAGATTGTCCCGGGAAGAAAAGATCCTGTGAGCTGTGACTAACCCTTCGGCCGGTAACTAATGAGAGCTGGGGCCAGGCCAGAGGCCCCCCAGCCTCTCGGTCAATCGTTCCTCTGTGCCCCTCACGTGGGCAGCCCCCTGCCTGCCTGCAAATGGGAGCAGCCCGGACTCCCTCGAGTTTGGAGGGGGCGGGGCTGGCAAGGGAGGGGACTGGGGACGCCCCCATCCCCTGAACTTCCTTGTTGAACATTTGGAGTCACCGTGTGCCAGGTTCAGACGAGCTTCTTTAGAGGGGTCTAATTTTCTTGTAACTATAGAGAGCTCCTGGTCTGGGAAGAGAGGGAATCAGGGAGGAGTGGAGTAGAGGAAGGAAGGAAGGAAGGAAGGAAGGAAGGAAGGAAGGAAGGAAGGAAGGAAGGAAGGAAGGAAGGAAGGAAGGAAGGAAGGAAGGAAGGAAGGAAGGAAGGAAGGAAGGAAGGAAGGAAGGAAGGAAGGAAGGAAGGAAGGAAGGAAGGAAGGAAGGGAGGAAGGGAGGGAGGGAGGGAGGGAGGGAGGGAGGGAGGGAGGGCGGTCGGGCCTGCGTGCTCGCTCTCCCGCGAGCACACACACACACACACACACACACACACACACTCCCAAGCCTCTTCTCTCCTGCTCTCCTCTCCTGTGCAGTCCCCACCAGCCCATAGCCTCCCTGTTAGAAGACAGAGGATGACTAGTTTCCAGAACTGGGCAGGTGGTCCTCTGGATCCAGGGACTGTCAGTCTGTGACACCTCAGGCCTCAGCTCTCCAAAAGAAAGGCAGGCAGGTCAGACTAAGGCAGAAAGAAGGTAGACTGACTGATGGGCCAGTTAAAAGTAATTTCCTCCAGCCCTGTAATAATAAAATACTGGGAACAAGCAGGACCTGAGGGTCCATCAAACGCAAATACATTGGACACAGGAAACTGAACGCCAGAAATGTCAGAGGAAGTACCAAAACTAAGCCAAGACCTTTGTGGCCGCCAAAGCAGGCTGACATATGCAGCCTCCATTCAGAGTGGGACAGAAGTCCCAGGAGCACCCCCTAGGTAGTCCAAACTTCCTGGAACAGCTATACCTAGGGTCCCACAGCAAGCCTGCAGCCAGGGTGTTGAGAAGGAGGTAGAGTCAGTGGCCACGCCTACCTGCCTGCAACAGGAAGGCCTATATTCATTCTGGGACCAAGCAGAAGCCGCCTCAGAAGCTCCCAGAGTCTGGCCCAAAGCAAAGGCTTCTGGGCCTTCACCCCTGTGTAGTGTGGGCTCACGTTGCCAGAGACATAGCTCAAGCAGAATGGAGAGCAGAAGGAGTTAGCACAAGGAAAAGCAGAGTCATCAAGCAACCAGTTTTTATTGTGCCCACTACCATGTAGCAGGCATCTAGTGGGAAAGACTCCACAAGAAAGTGGGTGAGGGAGAGGCACCCCCACCCCTGCCCCTGGGGCCATGGTGCCAAGTCCTCAGTCAGAAGAAGCAGAGTTGGGAGGGTGGATATGAACCTTGGTCATTCTAGGTCCCTCCCCCAAACAGGTTCCTCTGGAGAGTTCACCAGTGGGAGAATGGAACTGGCACAGAGCAGGGATGGTCCAGGCTAAGAAGACTACCAGATTGATGGGTGGTCCAAGGTGAGAAGGAAGCTGTAGGGTGAGTGAGATAGTGGAATGGTGGACAGATGGCTGGACTCAAGATTGAAAGAGCTAAGTTCAGATCCCATCTAGCTGAGTAACTCGGTAGGTTACTTGATCTCTCTGTGACTATGTTTCCTCATCTGTAAAATGAATGGCCAGCTCTAGGAATGGGTTGTCCAGCAGCTTCAGGAGGCTTTCCATAACTTCTTGGCTCTACCACTGCCAGCTACCAGCTGGGCAGCTCAGGGCAGGGGACCATGGTTGAATATCCCATCTCCTTCAGGAAGGACTCATACAGTACCCTGGCAAGTCTGTTTCCTTGACCAGACCAACCCATGAAGGGCTAGTCTGGGTCTGGTACCCACGGATCTGGGCTTGGTTAATGGTCTCAGGGGCAGCCTGCCAATCAGACCACCATGTTTTCTAAAAGGATTGCTACTGGACATTTTGAGTCTACCAGTGTATGGTGAGGTTTTTTGTTTGTTTGTTTGTTTGTTTGGGGGGCAATGGGGGTTAAGTGACTTGCCCAGGTTCACACAGCTAGTAAGTGTCAAGGGTCTGAGGCCAGATTTGAACTCAGGTACTCCTGAATCCAGGGCCTGTGATCTACCCACTGCGCCACCTAGCTGCCCCCTGGGTGGTGAGTTTTAAAGCTAGACTTCTACAATGGGTTTGTAGATATCTGAGGGAGCTGAAAGGCGTTTTGAGAATTCAAGAATTTGTGTTTCCTTCTCCTCTTGGCACTATGAGAACAGGCCAGGGCTAAGCATCACGATGGGTTAGGGTTTCCAGGTATGTGCTGTCCCCTCCATCCTCCTGAGACTTTGGCAGGCAGCAGCTGCTATTGATGCTGCTGAGGTCACTGCTGTATTGAACAGAAGGAAGCAGAACCAAAAGACAGTACCAGAATTGAGCAATGCCTGGGGTGGCCTCCCTCCTCCTCCTCCTCCTCCTCCT
The DNA here is from genome assembly GCF_019393635.1 of Dromiciops gliroides. Classification (NCBI taxonomy): domain Eukaryota; kingdom Metazoa; phylum Chordata; class Mammalia; order Microbiotheria; family Microbiotheriidae; genus Dromiciops; species Dromiciops gliroides. The sequence goes on along the minus strand of NC_057863.1, from coordinate 506,036 downwards.
CCTTTCCCTCCTCCTCTTCCTTTCCTCCTCCTCCTCTTCCTTCCCTTACTCCTCTTCCTCCTCCTCCTCCTCCCCTTCCTTCCCTTACTCTTCTTCCTCCTCCTCTCCTCTTCCTCATCCTCTCTCCTCCTCCTCTCCTCCTCTTCTTCCTCCTCCTCTCCTCCTCTTCTTCCTCCTCCTCTTCCTCCTCCTCTCCTCCTCCTCTTCCTCCTCCTCTCCTCCTCTTCTTCCTCCTCCTCTTCCTCCTCCTCTTCCTCCTCCTCTTCCTCCTCCTCCTCTTCTTCCTCCTCCTCTTCCTCCTCATCCTCTCTCCTCCTCCTCTCCTCTTCCTTCCCTTACTCCTCCTCCCCCTCCCCCTCTGCTGCTGCTGGTCCCCTTCTTCCTCTTTCCCACAGGGGAAAGGGGCTGGTGTCCATTCTGCAGATGGCAGCACAAGCCTCTGGCTACTCCACCCCAAGGAGCTCTCCCCCTCCCTCCCCTCTGCTCACTTTCCTCTCTGTACACCTGGCTAGTAGCCCCCCATCCTCCTTGTGTGACGAGTGCTGCAGTTCAGGGGCATATTTGGGGGGAAGCCCAGATGAGGGAGAAGCATCCCCACTTCAGCCTGAGGCAGAGCTAGAAAGGGAATCCGGCAGGACACCATGGAGGTGCAGCAATAGACTACTCCTAAGCCAGCACAAATTCTTATCACTAGGAGATTTTATATAAAGGGAAAATTAATAACAAAAATGTCGCTCCCTAGATCCAGTAGCAATAAGCTCTTGAGGGAAGTGACCTGAGCTCCAGGACAGGTGGGAGGGGGTCTGTTTTACCAAGTATGCCTTACACCAGGTCCATTTTGGATTCTTGATTGCAAGAATCTTCCTGTTACTTCTGCCTGAGTCAAACACTACAGCAAGTCAAACACTACTTCACTCCCCTTTGTCCTTGCCTATGGGAGGTTCGGTCCACACAAAGTCAATTTCTCATGCCCAAATATATGTAAATGGTAAGCAACCTCTTATTACATTCATCCTGTTACCTCCTCTGTGTCATGCTTTTGTTAACTTTTTTGTATTTTTGCATGAATTAAACCTAACTTTGCTTCCATTTCTGTTCTGGTGTAGCCATTTAATGTAAATTAGCTAGAGTTCCCTGTGCATCCACATCAGTTTCTTTGGAAAGACCCATTTCCCTCAACAATAGACATTTTTCTCTTTCTTCAGAATTTCATTTGTGAGAGCTTCCCATCTCATTTCAGGTGACTTCTACAGATTTTTAGTTCATGGGATCCTGCCTATTCAAATCTAGGACACATCAGAAGCCCTACATGACAGATTTTAGGAAGGAGGAGACACACACAGGTGTTGCCATGACTTCTAGCCCCACCAACCAATTCTCACTCACCTCCACTGGTGAGAATCAGATCCAGAAGAGACTTTCTCCTGATTGGTTCCTCTGTCTTTTAAAGGATGTGCTTATCAATGAAGCAAGTCAAGAAATTATGAGTTGTTGGGGGGGGGGGGGTTGGCAGAGAAAGAAAGGCCTCCCTCCAGTAGGGAACTAAGAAGCTGAAGTTTTCCACTACCACCCAATAATGCCTCCATGCCGGAGTGGTGAGGTTTCGCAAATGCCTGCTCTATTTCCTCATACGGTCCAGCTCATCTCTATTACATTCTGGTGACAAAAGCTTCTTCTGTTTCTCCCTTCACTGACCTTCATCAAATTCTCCCCACCTCATTTTCCCTCTCTTGTTAATTGTTTTCTTACTATGAACACATCTCCCTAATATAAGAGAGGCTTAAGAACTGACAGGTATTCTGGGATTTTTGTTCAGAGGGACACAGAACATCTCAGCTCTGAAAGTACTTTGGGGCCGTCTAGATCTTTGAGCAGGAAGATGGCCTTGAGTCACACCCAGGAGTTCATAAAAGAGCTGGGCCTAGAGTCAGGAAGATTCCAGTTTAAATCTGGGTTAAGACATTTTCTAGCTGTGTGACCTTGGGCAAGTCCTCTAACTTATGCTTACCTCCATTTCCTCCACTAAAAAAAGGGGATTAATAATAACCCTCCCAATAATTACAGGCCTTCTCAGAGTCATTTTGTGAGGATCAGATATTTGTAAAGTACTTATCACAATGCTTGGTACACAGTAAGTGCTTAATAAATGCTTATTCCTTTTCTCCTCATTCCCCATTAAAGGAACATACACAGCAAGAAAATGTAAGGAAGGGGCAGGGAGGTCAAGAGCTCAGGAGCAGCAGGAGCAGTAGGGAGATGAGCCAAGATGAAAGGAAATCTCTAGTGCATCACCCACAGCCAAAAGTGAAAAGGAAAGGGGGTAGGGTGGTGGGGCTGTGGCAGAGAAAGGGGGGGGGGTCAAGGTGGGCCACAGGGGCAGAAATCCCACAATTTAGGGCTCTGGCTGAAGCTATTGGCTGTGCTCTCCTCGGCAACGACTGAGAGAAATTTCCCCAAAAGGAAAAGTCTGCTTTTTCCTGCTTCCCCTTCCCATGTCTGTCCAGTTACAGGTAGTATAATACTCTGCCTACTTCTCTAATGTAAACATTCCCGGTGTCCGGATCTTTGCCTCAGACATAAAGAAGGTGGGGTTAACCAGAGATAAAACTTAAATTAATTAGGGTAGAGAGTTAAGCCTCTGACAGAACATTAGCAATTTTCTTAATTGGGGGCTCTGAGCTATTGTGATTGTGCTGAAACCTTTTTTTCCACCTAAAATAAACTCTATAAAACAGTTATCTCTATCCCTTGTTTTCAACCTCTCCCTCTCTACTGGCTCATTTCCTGCTGCTTACAAATATGCCCATGTCTCCTCCATCCTGAAAAAGTCCTTCCTCAATCCCTCCATTCCACTAATAGTCCTAGTTCTCACCTGCCCTTTGGACTAACCTCATCCCTGCTCTCACTTCTGACCTCCTCAATCCAATGAAACTCTACTTTCCAAAGTTACAAATCCATTGACTTTTTTCAGTCCTCATTTTCCCTGACCTCTCTGCAGCCCTGGACACTGTTGATCACTCTCTTCCTTCTAGGACACCCCCCTCCTGATTCTCTTCCTCCCTGGTAACTCCTCAGTCTTCTTTGTTGGTCCTCCTTCAGATCATGCCTACTAACCATAGGTGACCCCAGGGTTCTGTCCTGGGCCCTTTTTTCTCTATATATACTATTTCACTTGCTGATGCTATCAGTTCCCATGCATTTAATGACTATCTCTTGGCAGATGATCCTCAAACCTACTTCTCTCAATCTCTCTGCTAACCTTCAAATTCACTGGATATCTAGTAGACATCTTAAGCTAAACGTGTCCAAAACAGAACTCACTAACCTTCCCCCTAAGCCATTCCCCCATCTTCCCTATTGGTAAGAGGGCAATGCCCTCATCCCAGATCAGCAGGCTCCCAACCTAGGCATCATTCTCACTCCTCACTCTCTTACCTCCCAGGTCCAATATGGTGTCAAGGCCTTTTGACTTCACCTTTCCAGAGGTACAGAGACACTGCAACATCTCTCCAATATGCCCCCAACACTGGTGCAAGCTCCCATCACCTCACACCTGAATCTATGCAGTAGCTGCTAGGTCTATCTGTCTCAGGTCTCTCTCCATCCTCCATTCAACCAGTGGAGTAACTTACCTAAAGCACAAGCCTGACCATGTCACCCTTCACTCAACAAACTCCAGCATCTCCCACCTCCCGGATCAAATGTAAAACCCTCTATTTAGCATTCAGAGCCCCTCATAACCTTGTGTCCTCCTATCTCCCCAGGCATCTTACACCTTACTTCCACAAACAAAACCCTCCATCTCTTGGTTCTAGGTATTTTCTCTGGCAGCATCAAGGTGATGCAATGGAAAGAGCACCAGGCCTTGAGTCAGAAAGACCTGAGTTCAAATGCATACTCAGACACTTCCTAGCTGTGTGACCCTGGACAAGTCACTCAGCCCTGTTTAGCTCAGTTTCCTCCTCTGTCAAATGACCCGGAGAAGAATATGGAAAACCACTCCAGTACCTTTGCCAAGAAAACTCCAAATTTGGTCATGAAGAGTAGGGAACAACTGAACAACAAAACTTTTCTCTGGCTATCCTCCATACCTGGAAAAGTCTCCTTTCTCAGCTGTGAACTGATCCAAGCATTCTGGAGAGCAATTTGGAATTATGCCCAAAGGGCTATGGGACTGTGTATACCCTTTGACCCAGCAATACCACTATTAGGGCTTTTTCCCAAGCAGATCATATCATAAAAAAGGGAAAAGGACCCACATGTACAAAAATATTTATAGCTGCTCTTTTTCTGGTGGCAAAGAATTGGAAATTGAGGGGATGCCCATTAATTGGGGAATGGCTGAACAAGTTGTGGTATAAGAATGTAATGGAATACTATTGTGCTGTAAGAAATCTGGAAGGACTTGCATGAACTAATGATGAGTGAGATGAGCAGAACCAGGAGAACACTGTACACAGTACCATCAACATGATGTGTTGATCAACTATGATAGACTTGATTCTTCTCAGCAATACAACAGTACAAGATAGTTCCAAAGGACTCATCGTGGAAAATGCTCTTCAAATCCAGAAAAAAAAGAACGGTGGAATATGCGTATAGATTGAACCATACTATTTCTTTTTTTGTTGGTGGTTTTTTGGGTTTTTTTGTTTTTTGGGGTTTTTTTTTTGCAGGGCAATGGAGCTTAAGTGACTTGCCCAAGGTCACACAACTAGTAAGTGTCAAGTGTCTGAGGCCGGATTTAACTCAGGAACTCCTGAATCCAGGGCCAGTGCTTTATCCACTGCACCACCTTAGCTGCCCCATACTATTTCTTTTGTTTTTGGTACTGTTGTTTTTCTTTTTTGAGGTTTTTCCTTTTTGCTCTGATTCTTCTTACACAGCAAGACTAATGCAGAAATTTGTTTAATGTGATTGTACATATATAACCAGATTACCTGCTGTCTTGGGGAGGGGTTAAGGAGAAAATTTTGAAACTAGAAATCTTATAAAAACAAATGTTGAAAACTATCTCTACATGTAACTGGAAAATAATAAAATACTTTTATAATTAAAAAAAGAAGAAAAGTCTCCCTTTTCAACTCCTCCTATGGACGTCCCTGACTTCTTTTAAGTCTCAAACATTGGTTTTCCAGGCTTAAGAAAACAGTGTTAAAAAATAGAAAAATGTTAATAATGTTAATAAAATAAATAAATAAATGTTAATAAAAATGTTAATAATTAACCATTTAGAGTGTTTTGTGTATACTTTTTCTAGAGCACCAGTTGTTAAACATTTACCAGCACACTTCCCCTCCCAAAGGGAAGGGGGAACAGAAGGGGCTGATCTACTGGTCCCCTAGTCTATGTTAACAGCCTCATGTCTCAGATTTCTTTTGAATAAAACATACTGTTCCAGAGACACAGACCAGTTTTGGAGCCCACCCATCCAGATTCAGTGATGCCCATGTCATTGGGTATACCACTCCATCTCACTGGTACCCCCAGTCAGCTTGCTTGTTCATTTATTTAAAGACAGATGATCCTATGGGGGTTATGACTTTGTCCTTGCTTAGATTTGGGCCAGGCTGGGTGTGAATCTCGGTCTGACACCTGCACTCTGTGTGACTCTGGTGCAGTTACTCAGCCCTGAGGGGCCGATTTCATCATCAGTAAAATGATCATTTGGATCCAGAGGCAGGAAGCTCTAAAAATCATTCCTGACTTTTAACATGTAACCTCTGGCTTTGTCTTGTTCTGTTGCTTATCACCTCCTGGAAAACTGCACTTTGTTTTGCTGGCTCAGGAATCCTACATAAGGAGAATGCCACAATTCTGGGTCCACTCTCCTTTATATGGGCTGGGCAGATCCACTGGGAGAAGGCTCCTAAGCTAACCCCCAACCTGACACAGCCTGTCCCAGTCACCTTGGCTGACTATCTTGCCTTGGCAGTTGAATGGACAGCATCACCTTCTTTTCTTGCCAAAGTTTAAACTCATGACCTATGTGTGCATGGGGCTGTGGTGGGGAGGAAGAGAGGAAGAGTGGAGCCAATCTCCTGATCAGCATAACCCACATTGAAATGAGGGAAGTTTTCCTGAGTCAAATTCTGGACCAAAGCAAATTCCAAAGGCTTGGACCATAAAGTCAGAGATGAAGACCAGACTGTACGAAGGGACCACGCCTCTGACATAAGGCAGTCCTTCAGGGTCTCCTTCAGAGGCTGCCCCCTCCCCCAGGGCCACTGACCCCCCCCAAAAAAAAGCCACTGGGTTTTGTATGAGCTAAGACTGTGAGATTGCCAGGATCTGTTTGGAAGAGCAGACATACAACCTTTGTGGATTAATGAATTAAACACACAAGGAACAGGACAGACATGAGGTAATATCTGCTAATGCAAAACCATGCCCTTGTTGCCTGTTTAATTTATGTTACTCAGAACTAATGAAATCAAGGACTGAGGACTGGCCCAAGCACCCTATTCATAGTCAGAGCCTTTGTTCTCTGAGGTGCCGAACTGTAGGGGGTGGGGCAGCAGCAGAAGGGGCCCAGCCTGGGAACCAGGACACAAGGCTGTGTGACCTTGGGCAATTCTCTTTCCTTTTCTAAAAGCTACTCTCCTCACCTCTAAAATAAAATCATGGATATTCAATCTCTCCCCCCCCCACCCACCTTGTCTCTCTTTGTCTCTCTCCATCTGTCTTTCTCCTCTCCCTCTGTCTCCCCCATCTCTGTCTCTCTGTCTCTGTCTATCCTTCCCTCCCTCTTCACCCTTTATTTTGCCCGGGGAAAGGAAGAGGCTACTACTAGAGGGACTCTCTAAAAGTCCCTGTGTGTGACTTTCTTTGGGCCAAATTCTTGATTCTCTCCATATGGTATCTATGGCATGACCAGAAATGTTGGGTGTCAGTACTGGGCACAATTCCAGCTGCCCTTCCTTCAGCACTTTGTGGGTATCTCCCAGCTCCAGGCTAGGACTGGATGCAGAGGACATTCATCAGCTGTTAAACCAGAGTGTTCTTAGAAAGCAGGGCCCCAGTCAAATCCCCTCCTCCTCTGAAGGGAAAGTCATGGAGAGAAGACACAATACAGTCTACTGTGCAGGAGGGACCTAGAAGGCTGCACAGCATGGCAGGTCAGACCTCTGGTCTGTGATTGCCCAGCAGCCAGGACCTGCATTCATGATATGGGAATTAGGGAGTGGGGAGAGAGAAAGTAAGGGGAAGGAGGGGGACAGAGGGGGAGGAAAGGAGGGGGACAAATGGAGGGGAGGGGGAAGGGGGAGGAGGGAGGGAGGAGAGGGAGCATTCCAGAGACTTTTGAGTGTTTTCTGCCTGAATTCTCAACTTCATCTGCCTACCCAAGTCAACTTGACTGAGGTAAGGTATCCAAGCCACTTGGATGAAATCCAACAACCAAGGTTTCTTAAACACCTAGTATGTGTCAGGCCCTGAGCTAGACTCTTAGGATGCTAAGAGAAAACAAAAAGCAATCCCACCTCCAGGGAGCTGACATTCTCTTAGGGAAAATCAAGATTCAGACACATACGCAATACACAAGATAAGAAGGTTATGAAAACAGAAAGTGAGCCCAAACTTGGGGAAATCAGGAACAGCAGTCTGTAGGAGGGATCCAGTGGTGCTTTTGGCCCCAAGGAAAGAAGCATCACACACAGGAAATGCCAACACCAACAACAATGGTTTCGATGACGACAATGACAATGACAACAATGGCAACAATGATGACAATGACAATAGTGACAATGACAGCAACTCATGCTTTTCTCTGAATTTTACAAAGTGCTTTTCAGCTTCCATCTCACTTGATGCTCACGGGAAGCTTTAACAATCAAAGGAGATAATATTTGTGGAAGTGTCCAGCCCAGTGCCAGGCACACAATCTGCACTGCATAAATGCCTATTCCCTTTTCCCCTTTATGTAGGTTTTTCAGGCATTATCATTCCCATTTGCAGATTAGGAAACTGAGGGCCATGGAGGCCAGCTAGTTAGTGTGGGATCCAAGATGTGAGCCCAAAGTCCAGTTCAATTCATACTGTAGGAAGTTCCTTATGTGAATCATCAGAGAGCAAGACTGGCCAAGCCTCAGAAAAATCCTGAATCACTGTGGCTTCCCTGGTGCCCTGGAGAAGTGCTGTCGGTGGAATCAGAAGCCCTGGACCCCAATCTTGGCTGTGCTTTCAGTGGTGTGACCCTAAGCAAGTCACTGCACTCTGGACTTGGGTTTGCTCTTCTGGCAGAGATGGACTGAACAGCAGCTATTGGCCCTGCCTGTCCTTAACCTAGCATACCATTAAAAATGACCGCACTACCCCTCAGGGCCCAGCCCCAACTTTGCCCTTCCAGAACTTTTCAAGATCTTTCCCCAGAATATTTGAGCTGGAACATTTTGTGTGAGCTGGCCCATGTGAGTGTGCACATGAGTGTATGTGTGTGTATCTCAAATAACCCAGTCTTGCAGGTTTCAGTAAACATCAGTGTAACTGACTCTACAATTCACTCACATTGTTATAAAGGAGGAGCTCACACTGGGCTGATTGGCCACAGCTGGACACCCTGTACCTCGACCCCAGCAAAGTGATGTCATCTTGGTACAACAACTAGCTAGCCAGCTACAAACAACACAGACATGTCTCAGTATTTCCACAGAGAGAAAGATCATGGAGATCTCTCCATCCAATGCCATCACTCACTCTCTCAGGAGAAAAGTTCTCTTGTCCTTCCTCTTGCATCTCACACATGGCTTCCTCTAAACTGACAGCTAGTCTTCTGTCAAGCTCCTCCCAGATGGCAGATACACTGTAGCTCCCTACGATCCAATCCTTTCTTAAAGATACAATAGCAGGTTCCATGGAAGCATGGGAGGGGAAATTATCAACCCTGGTCCTGTGTCCTCTAGCCTCTCCTGAGAGGGGCCTTGGCTGATGAGGAATAGGGAGCAATGCATTGGTTGTTCTGTCTCCACCCTGTCCCAGGTCAGTATTCCTGCAAACACTAGACTCTTGAGAACCTTCCCTAGGGGAGGATGGGATTTCCCTGAGAGAATGTCCACAAGCACCCTTCCCACTGGGGTCCTCTCTACACTTGGCTCTTCTTAACCACTAGTCACACAGAGATTGCCTCATCTTCCCCAAACTCCCTTCAGGTGTATAAGCAAGAAACAGTGCCCCATTTTAAAGAGGAGGCTACCGAGGCCAGGAAGGAAAAGCGGTTTGCTCAGAGGCTGTCCAGAAGCCAGGCATCTTGACTCTCCCTCCTATGTCAGGGAAACAAGGAGAACCCAAAGGCCCCATTTCCAACACTTTGGCTATAGGTTTGATTCCTGAAAGGATCTGTCATTGCCCCTTTGCTTTTTTGAAAATGTTCCTGTTAAGCCCTATGGAATGGCTCCTGTCCCATACCAAGTCTCCCTGATTCTCCATGCCCAAGGGAGATCTCCCTTTGCCCTGGCCAAGCCCAGCAGCAGACCTTGGTCCTGCCCTGGGCCTTCTCCACCACAACCCTTTTCGGTTTCCCTGCCTGGCTAACTTCTCTCCCAGGCAACCCCTTCCTAGGGCAAGGATTTATGAAGATGAGAACAGGAGCAGACTGGATTGCAGTCTCTCCCCATGAGGCCCCCCACTGACTGACCATCAAGTTCAGGCCTTTGCAAGAAGGACATGCAGCCAGAGACTGACTTGGGGGAGATGAGGAGAGATGCTCATGGAAGGAAGTCTGACCTTCCCAGGCTCTGTGGCCCACGTTCCCTGACCCCCAACCTCCTCAGACCCAAGGATTGCACGGAGGAAGCCCCCAGCCCAGGGCCTGGCCAATGGTGCCTAAACCAACAACAACGTGACTAATTCATATTGACTTCTTTGACCCTCATGGCAGCTCTAGGAAGCAAGGAGAGAAAGCAGAAATGCTCCCCCCACCCTCAGCTGATGCAGACTAGGCAATGAGTCCCACAGAGCTGCTTGAAGCAAAGGGGGGGGGGGTGGGGGGAAGTGACAAAGAAGCCTGTGCTGATCGGGTGCCCCAAGGAACTTGTTCACTCTCAGAGATGTCGGTAAGTGTGAGGTGGGACTTTATCCTCCAAGGAGGGCTGCAAGCAGAGGTCACGAAGGCTGTAGATAAGGGGATTATGTCTTCATCAGGAGGGAGGGGTGGTCGTAGGCAGCCTCTGAGGCCCCTTCTGGCCCTGGGAGCTGCCTGTGACCAACAGGAGCCTGGCAGGTAAATTCCACACCCTTTGCAGCCTCCAGCCCACAGGTCTTTGTCCACACTGCAGGTGCTGCCCTACTGTGCCTAAAACTTGTGACTATTCCCTGTGCCAAAGGGCCAGGTGGCTGGGGAAGGGGGGCTGAGCTTTGGGGAGGGTTCCATCAAGTGCCTGCTTGCTTACTGAGGAGCTGAGGATACTTCGGGAAAGTTGTCACACTAGGTCCCCAGGAACACCTGCATGCTTGATTTATTTTCTGAGGGTTGGGGCAAGGGTGAGACAGGGTCCCTTGAGGGTGAATGGAGAGAGACGGGGAGTGGAATCAGGAAGTTGGCTCTGCTTCCCCCCCACCCAGTTCTTCATGGACCTGGGTCTAGGGTTCAAAAGCTCTTCAGTCGGGGGGCAGCTAGATGGCGCAGTGGTTAAAGCGCTGGCCCTGGATTCAGGAGTACCTGAGTTCAAATCCAGCATCAGACACTTAACACTTACTAGCTGTGTGACCCTGGGCAAGTCACTTAACCCCCATTGCCCCGCAAAAAAAAAAAAAAAAAAAAAGTGATTTTAAAAGCTCTTCAGTCCCCAGAGAACTAAACATCTACCTATAGTCACTTGGAGGGAAAGGGCAGATCTTCTCTCACCAGTGTTCCCCCCCGGGATCCAGAGAGCATTTGACTGTAACTGGGGAGTAGGTGTATTTCTCTGGGAATGGATTGGCCAATGTGAGGGCAGGCTGGGGACAGTGAGCCAGTTCTAGGAATACACAGGGACCCCCTCCCCACTCACCCAGCCATGAAAGCAGTGTTTATATCACGTGGGGCTACAAGGAGAATGGGCACCCCACAACCCTGCTATAGGCAGGAACATGTGGTCTCTTTTGGGGGAGGAGACCAGGAAGAGCCAAGAGGGGCTAAAAAGACCATTCTTAGTCTTTTCCCTTTCGAAGCCTGAAACTGAGAGTGCTGAGGGTGAATGCCAGCTCCCCTGGCCACAGAGCACCACCCTGGAGGGGCACAGGCCATGCCTGGCAGAGGGGGTCCTGATGTCCTGAGGCTACAGCTGGAGAGTCTCCATCCAGGGTGAGGGCCCTGGGTCAGGTTAGCTCAGAGCCACATCTCCCCCACCTCACAGAGACACAGACACAGACACAGACACAGACACAGACACACACACACACACACACACACACACACACACACACACACACACACACACACACCACTCTACTGCCAACCAGACAATGCTGGCCAGTTTAGCAGGTCTGTTCAAGGGTGCTTCCTCTGGCCAGATGCTCCACACACAGGGCCATCCCCAGGCAGTGGGTACTGAGGGCTCTCCCCATATCCCTCCAGGAGCCTGAGGGACTTCTCAAATCACACTTAGCTCTGTGGACAGCTACGCATGCGGAGGGGCAGGGGTAGTGTCAGCCTCTACTGACTCAAGCTTCTCTTCCTCTCTGCCACATGTCCTCAGGCAGAGTGAAGACACCTTAAGATTGATGATGTGAAGGGCTGAGGGCCAATGCTTGGGCCAGACACACTGGTGCAGAGAAGGGCTGGCCCGGTCGTCCTCTCCACCTCCACACTGGGAAAGATGCTGAGAATAAGCTGAGGTCTGGCTTTCCATCTTTGGCCTGTTTCAACCCCTGAGCTCTGAGTCCTGAGAGAATGACCAGTAAAGAGGTCACTCCCACTCCACGCACCAACTTGAGGAACCTCTGAGGCTGAATGGAGGTAGACAGAGAGTGGAATCAGGAAGCTTGTGCTGTCCCCTCCCACCCGAGTTCTTCATGAGGGCCCTGGCTCAGAGCCACCACCCCAGTGAGAAGGGCAGCTATAGTAACGCCCAGGGAGGAAGGGGGCAGAGGAAGGCCATTCTTCCCACCCCCAGGAGAGTGAGCCTCAGCCAGTCAGCCAGGCACCTGCTGCTCTCTCACAGAAGAGGGGCTGTCTTCCAAGCAGCCTGGGGTTGGGTTATTTCTTTGGAAGGGCTGGCTTTGGGGGCCAGTTCAGATGTGAGGATGAAAACAGTGTTTCTGCTCCCTGCCCTCCCTGTAACAGGGACCGAACCGGGAGGAAAGCTAGGCAAGAGGGCAGCAGAGGAGCCAGAGCTGCCGGTCCTGTTGGGCTGATGGAGCTGGGAGCAGCAGCAAATGGGGCATGTGGCCTCACTGGGAAGGCTCCCTGGGATTTTTCCATCACCTTCCCCAGTGTTGCTGCCCTAGTGGCAGCTGGGCAAGCAGAGGAGACCCTGCTTGGCCCCCTACACCTCTGTCCGACTGGTGTTTATCTGGGCATGTGCCCAAACCCTCAGGAGGATGGCAGCCTGCCCGCAATTCCGGGCAGCAACAGCCCCACCGTGGGCTCCCACTAAGCTATCGCTAGGGCCCATTCAGCCAGTGCCAGCCAACATCTGGGCAGATGCTTCGCTCTGCCTCTGTGTGGTTTCCAAACACCCCACGTCTGCTCTAGCAGCCCCTTTGCTGGAGTTTACGGTCAGAAGAGAAAAATTCAGGCTGATTGGGAACCTGGGGAGGGAGGGTTCCAGGCAGGGCCAGAGGGAAGCCTAGCAGTTCTTCCACCAAGAGCGGACTGCTGCGGCCAAGGAGTCCTCTGTCCCTCTCTGGGGAGGAGAGTCAGGGCTCCGGGGGGATGTCCGGGAATGTGTGGTTATGCTGGTGTGTATGCCCGCGAGCGTGTGAAAGTGGGCCCCCCCCAAGCCACTTCAATGGAACCCCAGTTCTGCTCACACTACACACACTACACACACACACACACACACACACACACACACACACACACACACACACGTTCCAGAGGAAGGAAGCCCCCACACCCGCCCCCAATTCTCCCTCTGGTTCCAAGCTGGGGATCAGGAGTGCTAGCGGCAGGGGGCTGCCCGGAGGGGGCTCTCTGTCACATGTGGGACTCGGGGTGGGAAAGAGGACACAAAGTTATGTGTGGAAGGCTATCTCGGAGCCCGGACCCTGAGCCGCCGCCGCCCCCCAGTCCCCTTCCCAAGAGAGCAGAAGGAGGCCCGGCGGTGCAGCGGCTGTGCCCAAGCTCACTCGCTGCTCGCTCTACTCACCTCGGAGCGCAGGTCTGGGAGCAGCCGGTCCAGGGCGATGGAGCGCGCTGCGTCAGGGCTCCCGAGGGCATCCTGGGGGGGGGGGGGTGGCGCCTCCGCCGCCGCCGCACCTGCCTTCCCCCCTCTCCCTTCACCTACTTCCCGACCCTCCTTCAGTCCGGTCCGCAGGCTCCCGTGTCTCCTACGCCGCTGGCTGCCGCCACTGCTGCCGGGGTGCCCGGAGCCTCCCCCGCCCCCCCCCCCCAATCCCGCCCCAGTTTGGGTAGCTTCTGATCCGTCAGTCAGTCAATCGCTTGTGGCCCCCGCTCGGCCCGGCCCGGCCCGGCCCGGCCCGGCTTGCGCAGTCCAGACCAGCCCGGGTCCGTCTTGCCCTAAGCCGCCACAGAAGAGCCCGGAGCAGCCCTGCCCTGCACAGCCCGGCGGCACTGCTGGGGCTCGGGCTGGGGCTCCGCCTCCCTCCTGCTCCGCTGCCGCCGCCACCTCCTCCTCCCTCCTCTCCACCCCCCTCCCACCCCTTCCTCCTCTGCACATGCCCAGCATCCTGGCAGAGAGCAGCCCGCTCGGGTCCTAGAGGCACCGGTCCAGCAGAGGCTTCTCCGCCCCTGCCTGCCACGGCCTGTCGCCTCCACCCCAGGGCCCCTCCTTCCCCCGATCCTTTCCTCCCTCCCTCCCAGGCCTCTACCTGGGAAGAGGTAGCACCTAGCTGTGCCCTGGGCATCAGAGAACCCTCACTGGCATACAGGTACCAGTCACACACAGTCATCCGAGCTCAACAGCCACACAAAACAGTGACACAGTGACATAACAGTCGTACCACAGTGACACCCATCGATACACAGGTAAGCTCTGTGGTGCAGACAGTAATCACAGGTCACAGAGCACAAGTGGACACCCAGCCACCCAAATGTATAAGTCACATGGGAAACTGAGGCAGGGAAACAGGCACATGTGCACACACATATCCACCCACCCGACATATACACACACACCATACAACACATCTACACATACCACATATAACCACATACATATACCCATACATATACGCACATTCACAGACACACACCACACAATATACCTCCATACACACCTCAAATATACTCACACACACTCACAGAAATACACACACCACATATAATCACACACATACACTCATACATATACACACACTCACACATATGCACAATGCATGATGCACACTTCGCATATAATCACACACCACATATAATATACATACACACCGTACAATATACCACACACATCACATATAATCATACACACATACACATACACATACACATACACATACACATACACATACACATACACATACACATACACACACCACACAATAGGCTTCCTGGCCACCAACATATCTATACACACTCACATACATACACATGCATACACATGACACAGTATACCCCCGCCACATATACTCACACACTCATCTACATACACACACACACACACACTATGCTCTGTGGTGACACCCATTCTCCATGCCTGCACAGGCAGGCAGACTAGCTCCATGATATGGACAGGCTTACACAACCCAGCCCCTGTGGGCTCCTAGAGATTCTGGCCAGCCCTGATCCTGACTCCTCCACATCCTGGTTCCTCAGACTCCACAGTCCTTCCCATAATGCACTAACTGTTCCCGATCTGTGCCTGGAATGTTCTTTCCTTACCTCCACCTTCTGCAAGAAGCCTTTTCCTCCTCCCCCTTCCCTCTGAGGTCACCCCCATTTGCCCTGTAAACATCTTGTACAGACATTATTGTCTCCTTCACCAGACTATGAGCTCCCCGAGGGTAGTGCTGTGGTTGTACTTTCCTTGTGTCCCCAACAGTACCTAGCACAGAGTAGGCACATTCTCAATGCTTCTTGACTGACAATAATCACACCCCAAACCAGAGACACCCATCTCACGGGTGAGCACACAAGGGGTGTATCCAGCCCTTCTGAGCTTCCCTTCTCACCAGCTTCCCCACTCTGCCAGTCTCCAGCCTCTCCATATGCCCTTTTGCCCTGGGGACCTGGAGGCTGGGGCTCTCTCAGGTCAGTGACACCAGCCTGACTTGCTGATGAGTAGCTCTGGTCTGGTTTCTCTATGTGGGAATAGCTCAAAGCACCGTCAGTGCCCAACAGGTACCAGCTAGTTCCCTGAATAATTGAAATGGCAGAGGAATACTGTTGGCCGAAGTGAGGAGCTATCTTGGTTGTGTGACGTGGACTTCTCCCTAAGGACAGGAGAAGGAGAAGGTGCCTGCCCTATAACCAGCCTCACTGACCACCCTGACCTCAACACAACAGCAAGCACCCATCTGCCCAGTCAGCATTTACTAAGCACCCATCATGTGTCAGGCACTGTGCTATGTGCTGGGAATACAAAAAATGGTAAAAGACAGTCCATGCCAACAGATAGTTACAAACAAACTATAAAGAAAATAAATTGGAAATAATTAACAGAAGTAAGGAACTAGAATTAAGAAGGGCTGGTAAAGCCTTCCTGTAAATGGGATTTGGGTTGGGACCCAAAGGAATCCAGGAGTAGAAGATGAGAAGGAAGAGGAGGAGGAGGAGGAAGAAGAAGAGCATTCCAGGCACTGGGGGTGTGGGGGTGGGGGGGTGGGGGGGTGGGGAGGAAGAACAGCCAGAGAAAAATGCCTGGAGCCAAGAGCTGGAGAGTCTTGTTTATGGAATGGTCAGAAGGCTAGGGTCACTGGATCAAAGAGTATGTGGGGAAATCAGGTGTAAGAAGACTGGAAAGGAGAGGCAGCTAGGTGGCGCAGTGGATAGAGCACCAGCCCTGAATTCAGGAGTACCTGAGTTCAAATCCTGCCTCAGACACTTGACACTTACTATCTGTGTGACCCTGGGCAAGTCACTTAGCCCCAACTGCCTCACCCTAAATAAATAAATAAACAAACAAACAAACAAATAAATAAATGAATAAATAAATAAATGGGCAGGTTATGAAGGAGGAGGAAGAGGAGGAGGAGGAGGAGGAGACAGGGAGAGAGAGACAGAGAGGCAGAGGGAGTGAGACAGAGACAGAGACACACAGAGAGAGACAAAGACAAAGAGATATAGAGATACAGAGAGAGAGAGAGTGTGTGTGTGTCCTGAAAACCCAGAGAGAAGAGGGTATCAAGGAGGAGAGGGTGATCGTCAGTGACCCACAGGGAGAATGAAGGTAGAGAAAAGGTTACTTGATTTGGCAACAGGGAGGTCATCAGTAATTATGGACACAGAGTTTCAGTGGAATGATGAGACTGGAAGCCAGATTGTAAGGGGTTAAAAAAGGAATGAGGAGAGACAGTGGAGGCATCTATGGTAGGCAGCTGCTTTGAAGAGTTTAGTCACGGGGCAGCTAGATGGTGCAGTAGATAGAGCATAGAGCACCGGCCCTGGAGTCAGGAGTATCTGAGTTCAAATCCTGCCTCAGACACTTAACACTTACTAGCTGTGTGACCCTGGGCAAGTCACTTAACCCCAACTGCCTCACTTAAAAAAAAAAGAGTTTAGTCACAAAGGGCAGAAGAGATTTAGGACAATAGTGGAGATGGAACTATCAAGTGAGCGATGTTTTTCAGTATGGGAGAGACATGAGCATGTTTATAGACAGTGGGAAATGAGCCGGTAGACAGGGATTGATTAAAAATAAGTGAAAAAGTGAGGATGACAGAGGGGGCAATTTGTTGGAGGAGACAGGCTGGAAGGGGATCACTTGAATAAGTGGATGGGTCATCTTTGGTCAGGAATGAGGCCACTCCATCAGGTGAGACAGGAGAGATGGAGGACAGGGGGCAGAAAGCACCTGGGTGATGGGAGATGAGGAAGAGGGAAGGAGGGGGAGCTCACGGTGAACAGCCTTGGTTTTTCTGTAAAATACTAAGCAAGGGTCTCAGCTGAGAGAGGAGGGGGAGTGGAAGCTGTGGGAGGTTTGAGGAGGGATGAGGTTTGGGAGAGCCTCGGAGAAGAGGGGAATTGTTTGTTGTTCACCCTTTGTTTTTTGTTTTGTTTTGTTTTGTTTTTTTGGTTTTTGTGTGTGGTTTTTTTTGTTGGGGTTTTTTTGGTGAGGCAGTTGGGGTTAGGTGACTTGCCCAGGGTCACACAGCTAGTAAGAGTCAAGTGTCTGAGGCCAGATTTTAACTCAGGTCCTCCTGAATCCAGGGCCGGTGCTCTATCCACTTCACCACCTAGCTGCCCCCACCCTTTGTTTTTGAAGATCAATGACATCACATGGATGATGTCTTAACTTGCAGGTGAATTGGATTTAAGGGAGGCAGAGCTATGCAGAGTCATCAGGCTCACACTCTCCTCCAGAGTCATTAGTGTCCAGTGACAAGACAAAAGTCAGGACGGCTAGGGATGGCCCAGTTGAGGGGATGATGAGCTGATGAGGGAGATAGAGTAGGGACTGTCTAGCAACACTGAGGGTCTGGCTGAACTTGTGCAGTTGACCTAGTCAGATGGGTCCACCCACAGTCAATGGCACCTGGGTGGGAGTGATCCCAGGCAGAGGCTGGAGCAGTCATGGGTACTCTCTCCCTCCCCACTCCCTGACTGGTCTGTCTGATGTGATTACCACATGATCAGGCAGTTCACTGGTCATAGACATGCATCCAGACTTCAGTCAATCACCCCATAAGGCCCTCAACGGAGGAGGACCTGCCTTCTTCCTTCCACGTGCCTTAGGACAAAGACTGGAGGCAGCAGCTTGGGATTATCACCCTTCTGTCCACAAGGGCTTGGATGTGGACTACGATTGTGATTTCTCACAGTCCTTTGCTGGTCAACATAGGTATCTTGAGGACGCTGTGGGTAGAGCTATGGAAGTCAGGAGTCAGGAAGACCTGAGTTCAAATCCAGCCTCAGATACTTCCTAGTTGTGTGACCTGGATAAGTCGCATCACCTCTGTTTGCCTCAGTTTCCTCATCTGTAAAATGGGGACAATAACAGCACCTACCTCCTAGCATTTTGTGAGGATGGAATAAGATACTGATTATAAAGTGCTTAGCTCATAATAGGTGCTATATAAATTCTAGCTACTGTTGTTGTTATGCACGGAGAATAGGTTTAAACCTCTCCCCTTGAAATTGTTTCCTCTTATAGAAACCAGTGCTTGTCTGTAGTAACAGGTACGGGGTAGTTCTTACTTGTTTTCACTCATTTGACAAAAGTAAATATTGCTTGATGAAGCCCACAAGTCTCCAAGAGGAAAAAAGTTCTGGAGAACAGAAGTCAAAGTTCACATCGGTGGTAAGAGCCTGTCCTAATGCAGCTTAGGGTCTGATGGGGAAGCTGCTAATGGGCACTTCAGGTGAGTAGCCCCTGAGTCCTGAGCAGGGAAGAGCTCTAGGACTCTGCCTGTCAAAGGAGGCAAACAAAACAACCTGGGACCAGCTCAGCTCTGGTGGTAGGTCTAGGAATGGGCTTGGAAGTGTTTACACAGGTGAGGTTAGCCCTTATTCCTGTCCATATGTGTGTGTGTGTGTGTGAATGGCTGCCCTGCATATGTGTGTGTGTAACCCTAACCCACTGACAAATCAAGTCCCCAGACTATGGTTACCATAACCCCCTAGAATCTCTAGTGTTATCCCTAAGGGGATGAGGGAGTGTCTTTTCTACTTCTGTGTATCTATTTACCTATCCATCTATCATCCATCCATCTATCATTTATCATCTATCCATCTATCCATCCATCATCTATTCATCTATCATCTATCCATCTATATCTATCTATCTACCTATCCATCCATCCATCTATCTATCTATCTATCTACAGGGTGGGTCAAAAGTCATGAAGGAGTTTTGATATTTAATAACTCCTTTATTTTTTGTTTTTAATTTACAATACCATAGCATCATATACAGTATATATAGGAAAAAATATACTTGGAAAATAAAGGAAAATTATTTTCAAAAATATATTAAAACATCAGACCTCCTTTGTTACTTTTGGCCCACGATGTATCTGTCTGTCTATCTGTGTTTCTGTCTGTCTATCTATCTTCATCATCATCATCTTCATCTAATGCTCATGAGCCCCTTCAGTGTACTTCCTTCATAATTATAAATGAATATAATTAGTCAACTAGACTTGATGAGCTTTTAGAAAAAGGATTTTTCTAAGATGGTATAGTAAAGACAGTTTGTACAAGACATCCACCCAAAAGTCTGTGACACACCCTCCCATCAGCATATATCGAGTCTAGAAGAAAGTGGATTCAAGCTTAGAGATCCTATGTGAAAAAAGGGACAACTTGGCTCCTGGAAATCTTTTTGCTGGGCTCCTGAAAATGTTTCCTTAGGTGGTGTTGTTTAGTTGTTTCAGTCATGTCTGAATCTCTCCTAAGGGCAGCTGGATGATACAGTGGATAGAGGGCTAGAGTCAGGAAGATCTGAGTTCAAATCCAGTCTCAGACACTTACTAGCTGTATGACCCTGGACAAGTCACTTAACCCCAATTGTCTTAGCCATCCAGGGCCATCTCCAGTCATCCTGATGTATATCTTGCCACTGGACTCAGATGGCTTTGTGCAACTCTGCCTCTCTTAAATCCAATTCATACAAGAGTTAAGACATTACCCTCAATGTCATTGGTCCTCTTCAAGATGAAAGACAACAATCCCCACTGTTCAGCAACATGCCTAACACAAAGTAAGTGCTTATTAAGTGTTTACTGGATTGAGTTGGAATCTGAACAGTCTTTCTGTAAGAGTTAGGAAGGTCCATAGTTGGTGAAAAACCACCTGATCTATGTATGATGGCTGAATGGGTTGGAGTGATTTCAGCCTCACCCTTACATATGCATATGCTTGGGGAAGTTGGCCGAAGGAGCAGTGCATACTTTCCATGGGTCTTCCCTTCATATACAAGTCAGGCTTCAGGTTGGGGGGATGAGAGCCTTTGCTCTCTGTCCACCTTCACAGCTGAGGCATCTTTCCCTTCACAAATGTTCCTGGACTTTAATTTCTTCTTGGTGTCTGCCATGTTCTCTTCTGTCCTTACTTTTCTGTGTGTATGTTCTATTTTCCCCACCCAAATGAATGTAAGCTCCTTGAGGGAGGGGTGGTTTGCCTATTCTGCTTCAGTCCCTTCAGTACCCTAACCCAAGGTAGGTTGTGCATGTAGTAGGCATTTAACAGATGTACTTTGGATTAAGCTGTGACTCAGAAGAGTCCTAGCGACACTTGATCAACTTGGTCTGTGAAGTTAAGGGGAGGACAGACCCCAGAGGTGACTAGGAGCAGAGGGCAGGGAAGAATCCCAGGCATGGTAACAACAGAAATACATAAAGATGTGGACAAGACATCGATGGGGGCAGTGTGGAGATCAATTCCACAGAAGGGAAAAGGTTGTCCAAGAGGAGAATGGGAGAAACAACAGAGAGGTCAACTGGAGCTAGACTGTGAATTAGAGACCAGGTTTATGAAATAAACCTTTGTCTTGCAAACAGTTTAAGTCATTGAGAATTCTTCATCAGAGGAGTGATATAGAGATTTGGAAAGGGAATTATTTGATGGGAATGTACAACATGAGGGAGAGACTTAAGGTAGGGACACAAGGTATTGGTTTAATTCTAATTGTGAGAAGCTGGTAGGAATGTGAGCACGGGTTGTCAGCTCTATCACCTCTCCCACTTCTTAGTCCTTTTCAGTCCTGCTCCTGAGTTGAACTGCATGTCAAACAGGGGCATCACTGGGGATTAAAAGGAAAGTCTCTCTTCAGCTTCAGGTCCTTTGCCGTTTTGCTAAATGGAGTGCCTTTGATAATTTAAAGAGGACCCAAGCTAGTGGCCCAGAGATAGTATAAATTAAAAGGAAATTTAGACCATAAATCAGAGTTAAAACTTAGTGGAGGCAGGAAAAAAATTCAAAAGACAGATCCTATGTGAAAAAGGGACAACTTGAAGGCTTCTTTTGGCTTTTGGCTTTTGGCAGCTGCCTGTCTGGATGTGGTTGCAATAATCCCAGGTCTTATGGCTATAATGAGCAGAGCTTTCTCCCTGTAGGAAGAGGTTGTATACATAGCAACTGCAGTCCAACTGATAGCATGGCAAGGCAAGAAGCATTTTTTAAGCCCACACCATGTTCCAAGTATTGTGCTAAGTGAGGAGAACATCAGTGGACCCAGAGAAACAAACAGCAGAAAAACAGAAGACGATAGCAGAGTGCAGCAAGGAAGAGACCTACCGAAAACCAGCAGAGAGCTGCTGAGAGGAGACATACATCAGAAAGTGTAGTAGCAAGAAAAGAGCAGCAGAGGGCCTCTGCTCAGGGGAGAAGGAAGCTCACCCAATAACATCATCAGAAACATTGGTGATTCTGCAACCTTGCAGATATGTCCTTTCTTTTTGCCTCCATGTCCTTAACTCTAAAATGGGGATCACATTAGCACATGCCTCACAGGATTGTTGTGTTAAAATTTGTAAAAGGGCTTGGCATCATGCCTGGCACATGGTAGGTGCTTAATAAATGCTTGTTTTCTTCCCTTCCCCCTTCCTGGCTAAATTTGTTCAGAAGAACCGCTACAACCAATGCCTCTACTTGCTTTTCTCTAACCCTCTTCATCATTTTCTGCAATCTGGCTTCCAATTTCATCTTTCAATTGAAACTGCTCTCTCCCAAGTTACCAGTGATCTCTTCTCATCCTTCTTGAGCTCTCTGAAGACTTTGATGCTGTCATGCATCTTCTTCTCCTTGATAATCTCATATCTAGCTCCCTGGGATACTGTTCTCTACTGGTTCTCCCAATGTCTGCCTGGCCATCCGTTGTGGGATCCTTATCTCCAGCACACATGCCTGCCCACTGGGCTTCCCTCTAAGCAGTTTCACTTGGTAATTTTGTCATCTCCTGTGGTTTCAGTGATCATCTCCATGCATATGACTCTCAGATCTACTTGTTCAGTTATGACCTAAGGCTGGCATCTCCACTTGCCTATTGGGCATCTAGAACTGTATTCCTGTAGAGAACTCAAACTCAACATGGCAACCCCACCCCCAAGTCTAGCCCCTTCCTAACTTCTCTGTTACTGTTGAATCATCCCCCAGTCACCTGAGCCCACAATCTCAGGGTCATCCTTGACTGCTCACTTTCTCTCTCTCCCCATTCCCAATTGTTTACCTAGTCTTATCATTTCTGTTTCCACAACAGCTCTCAGCGTGAATCCCCTTTCCTCCTCTGCCATTGCTCTGGTGCAGGCTCTCATCATATTATGTCTGGATAGATGATGCTCCTGCCTGAAGTCTGTCCTTACCCTAATCCAGTTATTTCAGTCATGTCTGACCATTCTTGGCAAAGATGCTGAAATGATTCACCATTTCCTTCTTCAGATCATTTTTTTGTGGGGCAATGAGGGTCAAGTGACTTGCCCAGGGTCACACAGCTAGTAAGTGTCAAGTGTCTGAGGCCAGATTTGAACTCGGATCCTCCTGAATCCAAGGCTGGTGCTTTATTCACTGTGCCACCAAGCTTCCCTTTCTGGTTCATGGGTGAGGAACTGATGCAGACAGTGACTTTCCCAGGATCACACAGCAAATAAGTGTCTGAGGCCAGATTTGAACTCAGGAAACTGAGTCTTTTTTTTACTTCCAGCCTAGAACTCTGTCCACTGTAGTTCCACCTAGCTGCCCCCCATTCTAGTCCAACCATTACACAGCTTCCAAAGAGATCCTGAGGTACACATCTGACAACATCAACCTCCTTATTCAGTTGACTCCAGTGGCTCCCTATAACCTCTAGGGTCAAATACAATAGTCTCTGCTTGGCTTTTTAAGCCCTTCATAACCTTTCTGGTCTTCTTGTATTTGACTCCCCTGCACACTCTGTGATCCAGCAGCACTCAGGCCTCATCTCCTAACTCTGACATTTTCATTGGCTCTGCCATGCCTGGAATGCTCTCCCTTCCCAACCTCTCCTCCAAGTTTCATTGGCTCCATTCAGGTCTCAGCTAAACCCCCCTCTTCTGCCGGAAGTCTCTTCACGGCCATGCCTTCCCATGGAGACAAACACCAGTATTTCATGTATGGTCTTGTTTGTTTGTAGTTGGCATGCTTGCTTCTCCATTCAAGTGCATCTCTTGAGGGCTGTTTTTGGTCTTTCTTCCTATTCCCATTGCTTAGCACAGGTCTTGGCACATGACTTATCAAAGTAAAAGTAAAAATTCATAATACCTGGAGAGTTAAACTGATAAAATGTTATCTGCTTAAAGACACATTAGATTTTTTTTAAGTGAGGCAATTGGGGTTAAGTGACTTGCCTAGGGTCACACAGCTAGTAAGTGTTAAGTGTCTGACGGTCTGAGGCCGGATTTGAACTCAGGTACTCCTGACTACAAGGCTGGTGCTCTATCCACTGCACCACCGAGCTGCCCCAGATATTTTTTTTAAATACTCAAATTAAGGTTTAATCTCATCAGTTTGGGTGGTCTCTCCAGTGGTTCCAATCAAGTCAAATAAAAAGCACTTACTCTGTGCCAGGCTCTGTGCTAACACTGGGGATACAAAGACAGACAAAAGCCAGTACCTGTCCTCAAGGAGTTCCCAGTCTGGTGGGGGAGACACCAAGCAAACACGCTGTATAGATGAGCTACAGACTAGGTAAATTGGAAATAATCCACTGGCATTAAGAAGGACTGGAATATTACATTTAAAAGTTGTTGTACAAACAGAAGTAATGCATCCAAAATTAGAAGGGAGGCAGAAAGCTGGGAAACAATTTTTATAGCCAGTACTCCTGATAAAGGCCTCATTTCTAAAATATATAGGGAACTAAATCAAATGTATAAGAACCCAAGTCATTCCCCAATTGAGAAATGGTCAAAGGATATGAACAGGCAGTTTTCTGATGAAGAAATCAAAGCTATCCATGGTCATATAAAAAATGCTCTAAATCTCTATTGATTAGAGAAATGCAAATTAAAACAACTCCGGGATACCACCTGACACCTATCAGACTGGCTAATATGACAAAAAAGGAAAATAATCAATGTTGGAGAAGCTGTGGGAAAATTGGAACACTAATGCATTGTTGGTGGAGCTGTGACCTGATCCAACCTTTCTAGAGAGCAATTTGGAACTATGCCCAAAGGGCTATAAAGCTGTGCATACCCTTTGACCCAGCAATACCACTATTGGGTCTTTTCCCCAAACAGATCATAAAAAATGGAAAAGGACCCACATGTACAAAAATATTTATAGCTGCTCTTTTGTAGTGGTAAGGAGTTGGAAATTGAGGGACTTCCCATCAATTAGGGAATGGCTGAACAAGTTGTGGTATATGAAGGTAATGGAATTCTATTGTGCTGTAAGAAATGATGAGCAGGCGGATTTCAAAGAAACCTGGAAGGAATTGCATGAACTGATGATGAGTGAGATGAGCAGAACCAGGAGAACATTGTACACAGTATCAACAACATTATGTGTTGATCAGCTGTGATAGACTTGATTCTTCTCAGCAATACAATGGTCCAAGATAGTTCCAAAGGACTCATGATGGAAAGAGGCTCTCCAAATCCAGAAAAAAAAAAGAACTGTGGAATATTGGATGCTGATTGAACCATAGTATTTATTTTGTTTTTGATGCTGTTGTTTTTCTTTTTTGAGGTTTTTCCTTTTTGCTCTGATTCTTCTCTTATAACATGACTAATGCAGAAATATGTTTAATGTGATTGTACATATATAACCTATATCAGATTATTTGCCGTCTTGGGGAGGGAGGAGGGAGAGGAGGAAGGGAAAAAATTTCAAACTAGAAATCTTATAAAAACAAATGTTGAAAACTATCTCTACATGTAACTGGAAAATAATAAAATACTTTTATAATTAAAAAAAAAAGAAGGACTAGAAAGGCTTCCTGGAGAGGGGTGACTTTAGCTGGGCCTTGGAAGAAGCCAGAGAAGCCAGCAAGCCAATTGACAGCTGGCCATGCCTACCTATCCTGCAATCCTCTTGTTCTTATGCATAGGACATCCCTCCAACATGCTGGAGCCCTTCCCAGATTGCTCCTGGCACTGCCAGGGTACCTTTGGATCCCTGTGGACTTCTACCTGTCATCCTTCACTCTCAGATATTCCTTGGGGATGTCTTCTACTCAGATCCTTCTAAGTTTCTTATTAGGTCTATCCTCAGACTCACCAGACTTCTCTCTTACCTTCTGTGGGATATTCATTTTTAATTATTTGAAGACTATTGTCTTCTATCTCTCATTATCAAATACCCTTACTGGCAGAACGTTGGTATTAAATAGCTGGGCAACCTATAAGAATAAAAAGAAAATATTACTATTCAATATAAATACAGTAAATGATATAGCATCATTGAGGGGAAAGCCATGTACAGAAACACAATAATTGCAGGAAATTTTAATGTTCTCTCAAAGTTGTAGAACTCTAACAGAAAGGTAAACAAATGGAAAATATAGAACTGAATAAATTATTGGGATTTGAAAGACTTACAGTGTCTTCCAAATGGAAAGACATATTTCTCAGCCTCACATGTTACCTTCACAAAAATAGACCATACACTACAGCGTAGAGAAATTATAAATAGACACAAAAAGGAAGAAATGAGTTCCACCAAAGTTACCAATGATGGCTTAGTTGCAAAATCAGATGGCCTTTTAAAGAAATTCCTCATCCTTCCAGGCCTCTCTGCAAAATTTGACACTATAGACTTCTTGTGCCCTTTCTCATCTCTCTGTGTTTATGATATTACTGTCTCTCAGCTCTTCTTCTCCCTGTATGACCACTCTTCTTCAGTCTCTTTTGTGGAATCCTCTTTCATATTCCACATCTACCTAGGGGTAGACAATAAGATTCCATCCTGGTCAAAATAGGTACATGGTTTACACATAAATGGTGAAACCATAAGCAAATTAAGAGAGCATGGATTCATTTGTCTGTCAGATTTATGGGCAGAGGAAGAATTTAGGACCAGAGAAGATATAGAGGGGCAGCTAGGTGGCACAGTGGATAGAGCACTGGCACTGGATTCAGGAGGACCTAAGTTCAGATCCGGCCTCAGACACTTAACGATCACTAGCTGTGTGACCCTGGGCAAGTCATTTAACCCCAATTGCCTCACCAGAAGAAGAAGAAGAAGAAGAAGAAGAAGAAGAAGAAGAAGAAGAAGAAGAAGAAGATATAGAGAGCAAAACAAAATGTAAAATAGATAATTTTGATTATATAAAATTAAAAACTTTTGCATAAACAAAACGAATGTAACCAATATTATAAAGGAAGCAGAAAACTGGGAAAGAATTTTCGAAACAAGTATCTCTGATAAAAGCCTCATTTCTCAATTATATGGAGAACTGAGTCAAATTTATAAAACATACAAGTCATTCCCCAACTGATAAATGGTCAAAGGATATGAACAGTTTTTAGACAAAGAAATCAAAGCTATCTATAATCATATGAAAAAATTATATAGATCACTATTGCTCAGAGAAATGCAAATTAAAACAATTCTGAGGTATCATTTCACATCTCTCAGAGTATAAATATAACAAAAAAGGAAAATATTGGATGTTGGAGGAGATGTGAGAAAACTGGGACCCTAATCCACTGTTGGTGGAGTTGTGAAAAGATCCAACCATTCTGGAGAGCAATTTGGAACTATACCCAAAGGGTATACCCCATTGATCCAGCAATACCACTGTTAGGTTTATATCCAAAAGACATCCCCCAAAAGGAGAAAAAGGCCTATTTGTACAAAAATATTTATATCAGCTCTTTTTGTGGTGGCTAAGAACTGGAAATCAAAGGAATGCCAATCAATTGGGGAATAACTAAATAAGCTGTGGTATATGATGGTGATGGAATAGTATTGTGCTCTAAGAAACAACAAGCAGAATGACTTCAGAAAGGCCTGAAAAGAGTTCTATGAACTGATGTATAGTGAAGTGAGCAGAACCAATAGAACACTGTGCACAGAGACAGCAATATTGTTTGATGAAGAACTGGGAATGACTTAACTATTCTCAGCAATGCAATGATCCAACACAATCCCAAAGGACTCATGATGAAGCATACTATCCACCTCCAAAGAAATAACTGATACTGATTGAACACATAGGGAAGCCTGCTATTTTTCACTTTCTTTCATTTTTTTCTTTTATTCAAGTTTTCTTGTACAATATGGCTGATATGGTAATGTTTTACATGATTGCACATGTATGGCCTATATCTGATTGCTTACCGACTCAGGGAGGAGGGAGGGAAGGGGGGATAGAATTTGGAACTCAAAACCCTAAATAAAGGAGTATTTACTGGAAAAAAAAAAAGATTCCATCCTGGGTCCTCTTCTCATTCTCTCCATTCTCTGTAAAGAACCTCATAAACTTCCATGCATTTAAATACCATCTTTGCAGCTGACTCCCAAATCTCTGTCCAGCCTCAGTCTCTCTCCTGGGTCCTGGTCTGCACCACCAAGCCTAACCCTAAACCCTAAATCCAATCTATGGCATCTTTTGAAAAAGACCTCCTCTCAAACTCAACATATCCAAAAGAACCATTATCTTCCCCGCCCCCGCCCACCCCCTTCTAAACTTTTCCAGTTTTGAAAAGTGTGCCATTTCTTCTAGTCACCCATTCACAAGCTCTGAGATGTCCTAATTCCTCCCTCTCCTTTGCCCCACACATCCAACCCATCTCCACACAGCTTTTTCCCATCCTCCCCTTCTCTCCCCTCACAAAACCACCCTAATTCATCCCACCATCCCCTCCCACCAGGACTTTTGTAATAGCGTCTAATTAGTTCTCCTGCTCCAACCATCTCCCCTTTCACACCAAAGTGGTCAGGAGGGACTCTGCATCTCCCCTCCTTAAAAACTTGCAGTCTCTATTACCTCTAGAATCAAAGCATGAATTTCTGAGAAAATAATTATTAATAATGGGTTTCTAGGAAAGATTCAGGCATTAGCTTAGTTGGTCTCCCCCTCAAAAGAAATGCAGATTGATTCTTTTGTTTAGCTCAGGGAAGAAGCACCTAAACTTTGGAATTTACCCTCTCTGGACCCCCCTTCCCCACCCCAAATCATGTCTGTAAAAATATTTTTATTTACTTGCCTAATTTGGGGGGACTAATTTTACTGGAGGACTAATCTGGGGACTTTTGACTAACTGGCTATCTGACTGCTATTAATTTAATATGGGCCATTTATAAAGTTCCACCACACTGCTCCACTCCCAAAATTGATAAGCAAAAGATTAAGAAGCCTCTTAGCTAAATAATCAAAGCAGAGTTTATTTATGAGATACAATTTAAAATTATGAATACAGGGAAATAAAATGTACAACCTGACTGTGTTCTGGGCATCTCTTTCTACCTGCTGAGCTTGGAACTTTTTTAATACAATAAGGGCCCTTGCCACCTCTTACCTTAGGGTATGTTCCACTTTCACTGCTCAGCTCCTTTCACTAACTCTGCCTGTACCCTGTGCTGACCCCTTCTGTGCTCTCCGCTGCCTCCTGTTCTGCTCCATCAGTCTGCCCTCAGACGCCTTTGCTGCCCCTCTCCTTCTCCATTGTTCTAATCTTGTCAGTCTCTCTCTCTCTCTCTCTCTCTCTCTCTCTCTCTCTCTCTCTCTCTCTCTCTGTTCTTCTAATCTTGTCAGTTCCCTTCTTAATCTTGTCTGCCGGCCTCCCTTGCCATCTAACTCCCAGGTCTATATATATCTTACTTCTCTCCACTCAAATCTCGGGGCTTTTTTGTGCCCCATACACACCAAGCTAATCTGCCAGCCAGGGCTGTGCCTGGGGCTGGGGGAATGCTCGAGCATTGCTTGTGTACCATACCCAGGGCTCCAGGGGCTCATGCCCCTGCTGCGTGCCTGAGACCTCGGCATGGGCTACACCAGAGCCCGGCCTGGACAAGGTCGGGATCTCTTGGATAGATTCTCTCAGGGTGGAGGGAGCTGGGGCTCTCTCCCCCAGCTGTCTGACCTGGTATCTTGTACAGCCCATGGGGCTTTTTGGCTCAGCTGAAGCTGAAGCTGAGGGGGAGGGGCATTAGCCCCTCCCACACAGAAAAACCTTGAGGGCCTAAAGCTTTCTTTTTTTTTTTTTTAACGGGGCAATGTGGGTTAAGTGACTTGCCCAGGGTCACACAGCTAGTAAGTGTCAAGTGTCTGAGGCCAGATTTGAACTCAGGTCCTCCTGAATCCAGGGCCGGAGCTTTATCCACTTTGCCACCTAGCTACCTGGGCCTAAAGCTTTCTAATCTCAGCCCAAAGGTAGGGTCCCCAAATCAAAATAAATTTCCACGTGTCAATCAATGGAACTGAATGAGGCTATAACCCATTAGCTTAGATCAATGTATGGAGATCTGCCTCTATCTCAGAGGGATAAAATCCCTGGGCACAGGGCAGCTAGGTGGCGCAGTGGATAGAGCACCAGCCCTGGAGTCAGGAGTACCTGAATTCAAATCCGGCCTCAGACACTTAACACTTACTAGCTGTGTGACCCTGGGCAAGTCACTTAACCCCAATTGCCTCACTTAAAAAAAAAAATCCCTGGGCACACCAGGGTTACTCTGTCTCTGTGTGTGTATGTGTGTGTGTGTGTCTGTCTGTCTGTCTGTCTGTCTGTCTCTCTCTCTCTCTCTTGCACTCCTCACTGGCTCTCTGCTCTCTGACTTAGGGGTATGTAAGTGCTTAGGCCTTGAGACCACATGCTGGCTCTCTGGGGCTTTTCTCTTGTTTGTGCTGCCACAGAGTCAATACTTTACTGGTATATATGATATTAGTTAATAATAAATGATTACTAGGGGCAGCTAGATGGCGCAGTGGATAGAGCACCGGCCCTGGAGTCAGGAGTACCTGAGTTCAAATCCGGCCTCAGACACTTAACACTTACTAGCTGTGTGACCCTAGGCAAGTCACTTAACCCCAATTGCCTCACTAAAAAAAAAAAAAAAAAAAGCACAAATAATAAATGATTACTGCCAAAACGGGTGCAATAGCCATTATTATGTAAATAGCCATTAACTTATAAGTAGCAAACAATATAACAAAGTACAGCCTAGCACAAATAATTTAGAAAACACTGGGCAGCTAGGTGGTGCAGTGGATAGAGCACTGGCCCTGGATTCAGGAGGACCTGAGTTCAAATCCAGCCTCAGACACTTGACACTTACTAGCTGTGTGACCCTGAGCAAGTCACTTCACCCCCATTGCCCCGCAAAAACCAAAACCAAAACCAAAACAGAAAAAAACACAAATTTTTTTACGTGGTGTTTAAAGCTCTTCACAATCCAGGGTTAATATACCTTTCCAGCCTCCCCTGTACACACTCTATGGTCCAGTCAAGTTGGTCTTCTCTCTGTTGCTTACACTCAACATTCCATCTAGCAGGGGCAGCTAGGTGGTGCAGTGGATAGAACACTGGCCCTAGAATCAGGTCACTTGTGTTCAGATCCAACCTCAGATACTAGCTGTGTGATCTTGGGAATGTCACTTAACCCTTGTTGCCTCAGGAAAAAAAAAGACAACTTTAAAAAAAATTTCCACCCAGCAGCTC
This sequence comes from Dromiciops gliroides, assembly GCF_019393635.1. Classification (NCBI taxonomy): domain Eukaryota; kingdom Metazoa; phylum Chordata; class Mammalia; order Microbiotheria; family Microbiotheriidae; genus Dromiciops; species Dromiciops gliroides. Next base: position 475,220 of record NC_057863.1, on the reverse strand, counting down.
CAGGCCTCTGCCCACAATTCCCAGAATGCACTCCTTCCCCACCTTTACATATTCCCTGACTAATTTTCTTAAATCCAAGTACAAAGTGCACTCTCTACATACATAAGAGCTTTCCTGATTCCTCCCAAACTACCTTTTATTTGTTTAACAAATGCTTACAGGAGAATATGTTATCTTTTTTGATTGAATGTAATGTCCTGGAGGACAGGGTTCAGGTTTTAGTTTTGGTTTTTTTGTATGTTTGTTTGTTTTGGTTTTTGTCTTCACATGCCTGGAATCTAGCAACTACATGGACCATAGGAGAGACTTTAATAATTGTTTGTTGCATATGATGCTCCAAGATAATTCCAAAGGACTCATGATGGAAAATGCTCTCCACATCCAGAAAAAAGAACTGAGGAATCTAGATGCAGATTGAACCAGACTGTTTCTACTTTTTTTGTTTTTCTTTTTTGAGATTTCTCCCTTTTGTTCTGATTCTTCTTTCACAGCATGACTAATGCAGAAATATGTTTGATGTGATTGTACATATATAACCTATGTCAGACTGCTTGCTGTCTTGGGGAGGGGGGAGGGAGAAAAATTTGGAACTAAAAATCTTATGAAAACAAATGTTCAAAACTATCTCTACATGTAACTAGAAAATAATAAAATACTCTTATGATTTAAAAAAGTTGTTTGTTGACTGGTTGATGAATGACTTTGGGCAAATCATTCAAATTCTGTGGGCCTAAGTTTCCTCGTGTGTAAAGTCAGAGGGCCGGCCTACATGACCTTCAAGTTCTTCCCTAAGGACCCACTGATGCTATAGAGAAAAACCAAACCAAAAGCTGGTTCTTGGAAAAGATGAACAAAATCAATAACCCTTGAGCCAGCCTGAGCAAAACCAGAGAGAGGAAAATCAAATTACCCCCAATAAAAATGAACAAGGCCTGTTCATAATGAGCAGAGCAAAAATGAAAAGAATGAGCAGAGCCTGCCACACACAATTAGGTGCTGGCAAAAGGGAGGCTTTAAGGAAAATGAATGATTTCCTGCAAAAATAGGAAGTTCCCCAATGAACAAAACAAGAGGGATATGAAACAAACCAATTCAAAAAAATAAAACTGAAAACTCCATGGAGAAATTACAAAAGGGGGGGGGCGGATCAAATCCAGGCTGATTTCAAACAGCATTTATGGAGTGCCTGCTGTGTGCCGCCCAAGCCCAAGCACTGGAGATACAGTCTGAAAAAGAGCTGAGTATGGAACTGACCTGCTCACAGAGAAGAAAGTGTGGAGATCTGCACAAAACAAATGGACTGCATGGGATGCATGGAGAGAGGGAGGGCACTGGGAGAAAGAGAGAAGAGAAAACGGGAGGGAGCGAGGGATGTGTCTGATGCGTCTTTGGCTCCCTCAGGGTGTTTATGCCTAGCAGTGGTCTCCCTGGGGCAAAGGCTATGGCTGATCTGGTAATTAATATAATTGAGTAGAATAACACCGTTTTCCAGAGCTCCTTTAGGTTAGTCCAATAGTAACAGCAGCTCATAACAGCAGTGCACATTTTGACAGCCCGGTGAGGTTTGCAAAACGCTTTACAAATATGAACTCATTTGATCTTCAACGGCCCTGGGAGGTGGGTGCTGCTCTCTGTTTTACAGATTGGCAACATGTGGAGGATTGATTCGGCCACTCCCCAGCTGACGGGTCCCCTTAGGCTCAGAAAGTCCAGCTAGCTTTCTTTGTTCTTTATCCTAGAGGGGATTTGTTTGGGTCAGAGGGCATGCCAAGCCTAGTGGATTTCAGGATACAATTCCACATTGCTCTCCAGAATGGCTGACAGGGGTAGAGGAGGGAGAAGACAAGACCAGCCCTCTCGGAGCCTCTACCAAAGGCCAAGGTTCACATTGGGAAACACTTTGGCTGGGCGGGCAGGGGTGGGGAGAAGGGCTTATTTTCTAGGTCTCTGAGCTCCAGGAGGTCAAAAATTTGCTTTAGCGACCCAAAGCTCTGAAGGACCCAGGGCAGACATACACTCCAACAAGGTTCTCAGCACCTCCCCGAACGCAGCCAGTCCACTGGTCGCTTTCAGGAACCTTCCTGCTCACACAGCTGTGCCCCCACCTCCACCCCCCCACCTCCACTGCGTTAGTTCTGCCTCGTGCACAGCTGATTTATGATGCTTTTAGCGCCCAAGTGGACCCATTTGGAAACTTCTTACTGAGATATAAATTAGCTTAAAACCATTGGTTTGAAGTGCTGTGGTTGAATAGCAACTAATCAGACAGTACATCTGCCCATCTCTAGAAACTTCAGCTTCTGAGGAGACCTATGGATTCCCCCCTGAACTGAACCCAATAGAGGGAACAGAAGGACGAGGATTTGCCCCCTCCTTAACCAGCTTCATTTTTACGGGAAGCAATTCTGATCTGAGGTCAGCACTCATTGGCTTCTGAAAAAGATTCACCAATAGCATCAATCCCAGTAGTTGCCCCAGCAGATGTCCTTAAAAACTGTGTGATAGGACTGGAAATCTGCCTTCCGTCCCCGAATCCCCTTGCTCCCCTCCCCCAAGCAAACAGAAGGAATCAGCAAGATAAGAGTGGGCACCTATGGTCTGACCAACAAGGAAGGAGAAAGGGGAAGGATGCAGGGGCAAAGGGTCTGGGGTGGTGGGTTCTGCTTGACAACTCACAAAGTAGTCCTTTAGCAGGACTCCACCCTTAGTGGCTGTTCTGGTCAGGCAGTCCTGCTAGGGATGTGCAGCAGCCCCCAGTGGATACAGAGGAGTCCGGATGTCCCTTGGAGCAGGTGTGGCCAACTTAGGAAATGCTGCAGTGAACTGGGGACCCCTCTATTTCTGGCAGCAGAACACAAGGTGGGATCAAAGATTTAGAGCTGGGGGGGTGTCTGAGAGGCCAACCACCCCCACCCATCCTTAGATATAAAGACACTGAGGTTCCCCAAAGAACAGCTCATCTGGTAGTGGGCATCAAAAGAACTGAGCTCAGAGCCAGGGCCCTCTGTCTGTGCTGCACAGGCAACATACCAAGGGAGGCAATGGTGAAAGATGCCACCTCCTGACCTTCCAGGGGATCATCAAGGCTGAAAGCCCCTGGCTTCAGCCAACTTCCTGAGCTTCATTGGAGGTGACAGGAAAATTAACTTTGATACTGTTAATACTGTTAATATCCAATAAAGAATGCCACGAATGTCATGGCTGGGCTCCACCCTGGGGCTCCACCCTGGACTCTTTTTTTACATTTCAATACTTTTATTCAATTTGCAAAAAGCGATTATTTTGTCCACCTGAATAGCAAGCATAAAAAGTGGACTAGGATAGAACTTCTAGTGATAGCAGAGGTCTAAGAAGGTTTGGAATGGTGAAACATGTGGACTCCAGGGGTGTGAAAGAGAAAAGTTAGTAGAGATCCACAGGGTTTTACTTGTTTTCAAAGAGGTGTATATCAAATATACAAGAATAGCAAACATAAAAGAATAATGTAGGAAAGTAACTTGTGTGAAATGACCCTAGAACAAGTTGCTATGGGCTATGGCTAGTGTGAGTGAGCCTGTGGCTGGTATAAGTGAGCTATCAATGATGTAAGTCTTTGGCTGGTGAGAACAAGTCATAGCTGGTGTGAGTGAGGCTACTGATGGTGTGGGTCTGTGGCTTGTATGAAGAGTCAGTCTAGTGTGAGCAGCCTAGGAAGCTTATCCCGTCTTTCAGTTTGCAGTTTCTCTGAGCACAACTGACTCGAAGCAGTTCTGCCTCTCCTCCTCACGGGTCCTACACTGGTTCAAGATTTCTGCAATTACCTCAGTGCCTGCTGGGACTCCAGTGCTTACAGTTTCCCTGACCTCTATCCACAGTAAATTTAATTCAGTTCCTTGACTAATTTCTGGAGATGCAGATTTGGCCGAGTGTGCCAGAGAACCACACATTCCACCCACACACAGTAAGATGGGCTCCGAATTTGTTTTTGAGAAGCAGCAAACAAGAAACACCATAGTTCAGGCTCAGCTGCTGGTGCTAAGGTGTCTGGTCCTGGAAGGAGAACTGAGCTGAGCCAGCTCCATTCCCTCAACCCCAGAGGGTGGGGAAAGGTCCCACTGAGCCCTCCTGCATTCAGGGTAGTTGTCTATCAAAGGGCCCTCCTCCTGGGCAAAGACAGTACCTCCTTCCTGTGGGCAATGAAGAGTTGGGAAGTCTGTTCAAGACCGTGCTGTGGGAAGGCTAGCTGGAGAAGAGAGCTGAGCATGAGGGGTACACACCCTGGAGAAGAGAAGGCTCTGGGGCAACAAGGGACACAAGCAGGTGGATTAGATGTGTTCTGTCTGGCCCCAGAGGCCCCAAATGGATGGACAGAGACCGATTTAAGTTCCATATCAGCAAACACTCTCACAATCCACCCTATTCTGAAATGAAAGAGACTGCTGTGGGACACAGTGAGTGTCATGGAGGTATTCTGTCAGGGTCTCCAGAGCCTCCTGCTGGGGAGGCTGTGTGGGAGATTCGGGAAGGGACCGCCCCCGCCCACCATGACTCAAGGGCTCCATTCTCCAGGTGTGGGGCCAACCCTGATCCATTGGGCCTCCCACCCTCATGTCTCCTCAAAGAAAAGAAGTCTGTCAAAGCCATGGCCAGCTCAGTTCCACTTGAGGGGGTGGGGATGGGAGGAGGGAAGCAGGTGAAGAGTTTGCCCCAAGGTAAGGGGCTCTAATAATCACAGCATTTGAGTCCAAGACACTTTAACAGCTCAACCAAGGGAAGAAACAGAACTTGGAACACAGAACAGAGCTCTGACATCCCACACTCAAGACCCTGGTTTATTTGTGCCTGGGCTCTGCTCCCCAACCCCTACCCCATTACTCACCCTCTTCCTGGAGAACCCTCTGATGAGCATCAGCCATCTGGGAACCACCAGAAGGAGAGAGCCAGACAGGGAACTCTAGAGGACGTGGGAACAGACAGCACCTGTGTTCCTCCAAAAGCCCCTTGGTGATGGCTGTGCCCATGAGGAGCAGGGATGGGCGGTGGGGGTGAGGAAGCCCCAGGCTGAGCAAAGGAGTGACTGGATGCTGGAGGAAGGAGCCAGCAACTTGGTCACCATGGCAACATGGTGCTGAATGAAAGGGAAGCATCTTCAGGCTGAGGCAGGGGCCAGAGAAGCAGAAGGTGCTCCGAGGAGGGGAGCAAGTAAAAGGAGGGATGGGGAAAGGCTGTCGGGGTCCCCCCTGCAGTGGGTCGAGCAGCTCTGGGATTCTGTCTCTGTGTGGGTATCTCTGTCTCCATCTCTCACTGTTTCTGTGTCTCTGTTCTCTGTGGGTCTCTGCCCATCTCTGAGTGTCTCACCATCTCTCTCTGTGTCTCTGACCCTCTGTGTGTGTTCACTGTCTCTCTCCCTGTCCCTCTCTGCCTGTTCCCCATGCAGCCCCCCCTCTGTCTTGTCTGTCTCTTTCACACATCCCCAGAGCCAATAGTCTGCCAAGCAGCAAGTGAGCTATTGGGGATGGAAGTTATGAGCCGAGGATGAGCAGTTTCCATGAGGCATCTTGCCTGCTAAGGCTCTGGCTGTCCTCAACTCCCGGAGACACCAGGGGCTAGAGAATTCCACAAGGTGTGAGCCAGATGGGGCCCCTGACCTAACTTCCCTAATTCCAATGGGACTTCACAGGCCATGGGATCCAATCTAAGCTCTGGCCTGAATTCCCTTTACAACTTCCACAAAACAAGGAGACCTCCGGGCACAGCGTGGAGGCCTCTAGGGACAGAGAGTGCTCACTCACCAGGGCAGCCCAGGCCACTCTGGGACAGTTCTCATTGTTAGGAAGGTTTTACTGACACTGACACTGACACTGACCCTAATTGCACCCCCTGCTAACTTTTCCTCTTTGGTCCTGCTTCTATGTGAGGTCAGATGGATAATTTTGGGTGATGATGAAGAGCATCATGTTGTTGAGTCATTTTTCAGTCATGTCTGACTCCTTGTGACCTCAGTGGGAGTGTTCTTGGCAAAGATACTGGAGGGGTTGGCCATATCCTTCTCCAGGTCATTTGACAGATGAGGAAACTGGGGCAAACAGGGTGAAGTGACTTGCCCAAGGTCACACAGCATCTGAGGTCATATTTGAACTCAGGAATGAGAGTCTTCCTGACTCCAGGCCTAGCACTCTAGGCACTATGGTGCCTCCTAGTTGTCCCTAAGAACATCACACAGTGTAACATTCCCCAGGACCTTGGTCGGATTGAATGAAAATCTGGAAGAGTGAAGGAGCTCCCTTTCAGCCAAGCTGTGGCTCTCTCCATTTCCTAAGCCCTAAGAGGGTTCTGTCTGCCCTCGGTGGCCCCTCCATGTGCACTCAGGGCTAGAGCTCATATTTTGCCACCTGTATACATGGCCACTTCATGGCTATCATCCCTTCTCTCTCCAGACCAATCACAAGCTCTTCGAAGATTCTCAGAGCCCCCACTTGTCTCCTCTTTCACCAGACTCTAATTGAGGCGACCCCTCTTCTGGATGAGACCTTGCTCCTGCACCTTCATGTCTTCTCCCCTCTCTCTCCATCCCTCTCTGTCTATCTGTCCATCCTCTTCAACCTCTCCCTGTCAGCTGGCTCCTCTTCTACTTCCTTCATACATGACAGTCAGTGATGTTCCATCACATGCATATATCACCATTTGTTTAGTCATTGCCCCCTTTAGTCACAGCTGCCTCTTGGACACCTCCAGCTAGGGCCCCATTGGCATCAAGTCAACCTGTTCCAAACTGAACTTGTTATCTCCCCCACCCCCACCATCCTCTCTTCTAAGGGCACTCCTATTTCTCCAATCTTCCAAGGTGATAACCTCTACATGACCCTTGACTTCTCATTCTCTGTCACCCCACAATCCAATCAGGTGCTCTTTCTCCCTCCATACCTCTTGCTGTTTCTCTCCACTCACACTATGATCACTGTTCTAGTTCAGTTACTTAGATGATTATAATAGGTTCTTTTTGTGGGTTCTCTTCCCCCATTACAATGTATACCCCTTGGAGGGAGGCAGTTTTTGTGTTTATATCCTCAATGCTTAGCGTAGTGCCTGGCACAAAGCAAGTGCTCAATAAATGCCTGGTGGTTGATTACCACTGTGTATGCTTGTTTCTGTGAGGTATGTCATTATTTTGTTCATGTGTGTACAAACGCACTTTTTGATTTGTGCATGTGAGTGCATGCATGTGTGTAGGGATCATTTGTGATTACACATTTTGTGACCTTGGGTTTTCACATGTATGCATCCTAGACATATCTAGAATGGTATTCATATGTATTCTACACATATGTGATCATGAATGTGGGTGTGCACACACATGCACAGTTGTGTGTGAATGCATTGCATGATCTCAAATATGGTATTTTCCATGTTTGTGTGCTTGTGGATTTGTATTTTCACTCAAATGTATGTGTGAGTGCATTGTATGTGTGCATTTTTGTGTGTGTTATGCTATGACTTCCTGCATCTGGGTGCACCTGGGTGCAGCTAGTATGTTGCTAAGTGTTTTGAGATAGTATAATGTGATTCTGTAGCATTTGTGTCTATATGGACATTCGTGTGAACACTGTGATAGTGGATTCCCATGTACATCTGTGTACATATGTATTTGCACCCATTCACCAGTATGTGCTTAAGTGTAGAATTTGATTCTTCCCTAGAGCCTATATCTTCTGCACATGGACACTCCCTTTATTAGTCCTGAATTCAGCGCATCTATGACTCCTTATCCTGATTCTTGAGCACATCCTCCCAAAAACTCTTAAACCCTCCCAAAAGGGCATACATAAAATGGAGCAGAGGCCCCCTTTATCCCTTGGCGTGTACTGCTATTTCATAAACACCAGGGCAGCATTTAGGCTCCCTGTCAGTACCCTCCATTCTTGTTCCATCAATGGTTCACCTTGGTTCTGGTCACATATGGCATTGGCCATCATATCTTTTCCATGACAACCTGATTTTAGGCCATCCTCACTAACCTGCAACAGCCTCCCTGCACCCATAGGGTCTCTCTCTACTGCCCCCAGAGTCACCCATGGCATTGTCTGTGAAGCACACCACGGTTCGTGACTCATAATCATATGGTGTTCCCAGGAAAACCTCAGCGTTAAACACACGCACTTTTATGAGCAGCTGGGGAGTACTGAGAACTTTGTCCAATCCATCATTGTTCACCCGGGCCCTTTGCCTTTCCACACTCCCCCACCTTACCACTGTCCATTAGGAGCACCTAGCTTAAACATACAAACTGAAGGACTGGCAAAATGAGCTCTTCTTTTAGACATGGGCCAAGATCTGAAGGATACAAACTTATTAGCTAATTGGGCTTGTCATGAATAGATAGCTAACCTGATATCTTTGGCATGGCCAAGGATTTACCAGTCCTCAGTAGTAGCAGCACAATTCTGCTAAAAAAGAAAAGAAAAGAAAGAACAGCCTCTAGAGGATTGGATTCTTCCACTCAGACTACATGGGACTACCAGCACCTTGGCCAGCACCAGGCTGAGCTCAGGTCTCCTTGCTCACTGTCTCCTACCATGCTAATCTTTTTTTTTTTTGAGGGGTAATGGGGGTTAAGTGGCTTGCCTAGGGTCACACAGCTAGTAAATTCCTGCCTCAAGTCTGTCCTCACCCTAATCCAGTTATTTCAATCATGTCTAGCCATTCTTTGCAACGATGCTGAAATGATTCACCATTTCCTCCTTCAGTTCACTTTTTTTTTTTTTGGTGGGGCAATGAGGATTAAATGACTCGCTCAGGGTCACACAGCTAGTGTCAAGTGTCTGAGGCCGGATTTGAACTCAGGTCCTCCTGAATCTATCGGGTTGGTGCTTTATCCACTGCATCACCTAGCTGCGATGCACCCCCCTCCTCCCCCCCCCATGCTAATCTTCAGAAGATTGTTAAGCAAAGTTCTCTGCCGAGGAACTAAGTCCATACAAATTTTGACACGAGTTGTCAATGCAAAGATGGAAAACATTCACAAATTTTTCTCTGGCTTTAGGAAGGAAGGAGACCAAAGATTTGCAGCCTATTCCAAAGCCTTCCCTGCTCAGCATTAGCACCCTCTCCCAAAAGAGAGTAGGAAGGTGCTGGGTGTGGAAAGCACTGAGGTTTTTAAAAAAACAGATCAGAAATGTCTGGAGCTGCAGTGGGAATCCCCAAAGTCTAGCTGCAGCCAAACTTTTGGCTTCAAGGATTCAAAGATGAGTCAGAATAGAAAAATTGAAAGAAAAAAATTGCATTTGGAACAATTAAAATAGCTTCTGCTCAAACAAGCCAGCAATGCACAAAAAAGAAAGAAAGGCCAAGATACTGTTTTATATTATCACTATTTTCTGTAAAAGACTAAATGATGTATACTCTCTACCACCATTATTAGGAAGCCAGAGGAGACAGGAAATTTCTTAGCTAGCCAACTTTTGATCTCTTTAGCCAGTGTTTCCAAGTATATGAATGAATATAAAGAACCAATGAACTGAGATTCACAGAAGAATTAGAGTACGTAACCCCATCATAAAAAAAGGAATTGAACAAGCCATCAATGATCTCCCTAAGAAAAAATTCCTCAAATCAGATGGATTAACAAGTGAATTCTATTAAACATTTAAAGAACAAGTTATTCCAATACCATATAAATTATTTGGAAATAATAGGCAAAAAGGACTCCTACCAAATTCCTTTTACAACACAAAAGTAGTGTTGATACCTAAACCATGAAAAGCAAAAACAGAGAAAAAACTATAGACCAATTTCCTAACAAATATTGATGAAAATATTTTAAATAAAATGCTAGCAAATAGATTACAGCAATAAATCACAAAGGTTATATACCATGAGCAGTTAGGATTTATGGCAGGAATGCAGGGCTGGTTCGATATTAGGAAAACTATAGCATAATTGCTCATATCAATAACAAAACTAACAAAAATAATGATTATCGCAATAGATACAGAAAAAGCTTTTGACAAAATGCAGCATGCTTTTCTATTAAAAACAATGGGAAGCATAGAAATAAATGGAGCTGTCCTTAAAATAAGTATTATCTATTGAAAACTATCAGCAAGTATTATGTGTAATGGGGATAGGCTAGAAGTATTCCAAATAAGATCAGAGATGAAGCAAGGATGCCCATTATCACCACTATTCAATATTGTACTAGGGAAAAATAAATCGAAGGAATTACAATAGGTAATGAAGAAACAGAATTATTACTCTTTGCAGATGATAAAATGGTATACCTGGAGAATCCTAAAGAATCAACTAAAAAACTAGTTGAAATAACAACTTTAGGAAAGTTACAGGATATAAAATAAACCCATGTAAACCATTAGCATTTCTATATATTGCTGACAAAATCCAGCAGCAAGATATAGAAAGAGACATTCCATTTGAAATAACTATAGACAATATAGAATATTTGGGAATTTATCCACCAAGACAAACTCAGGAGTTAGATGAACAAAATTATAAAACATTTTTCACACAAAATCAGGCCCAAAAAATTGGGGGAAAATATTAATTACTTTTGGGTAGGCTGAGCCAATAAAATAAACATGACAATTCTACCTAAATTAATTTATCTGTTGAGTGACATTTCAATCAAACTACCAAACAATTATTTTATAAAACTAGGAAAAATAATAATTTGTCCAGGGGAACAAAAGTTCAAGAATATCAAGGGAATTAGTGAAAACAGATGTGAAGGATGATGGCCCAGACATGCAAGATTTCAAAATGTATTACAAAGTGGTAATCATCAAAACAATCTGGTTCTGGCTAAGAAATAGAGTGGTGGATCAGTGGAATAGATTAGGTACACTATACATAGTAGGAAATGACCATAGTAATCTAATGTTTGATAAACCCAAAGATCCAAGCTTTGGAAGCAAGAACTCACTATTTGACAAAAACTGCTTTAAAAAACTAGAAAGTAGTTTGACATAAACTAGGTACAGAACAACATCTCAAATCATATACCAAGATAAGGTCAAAATGGGTATATGATTTAGACATAAAGGGTGAGATAATAAGCAAATTAGGGAAGCATGGATTAGTTTACCTGTCAGATCCATGGATAAGGGAAGAATTTATGACCAAACAAGAGATAAAGAGCATTATGGTATATAAAATGGATAATTTTGATTACATTAAATTAAAAAGGAGTTGTGCAAATAAAACCAATGCAGTCAAAATGAGAAGGAAAGTTAAAAACAGGAGGAACAAAAATTTATAGCAAGTATCTCTGATACAGGCCTCATTTCAAAAATATAGAGAGAACTGATTCAAATTTATAAGGATGCAAGTCATTTCCTAATTGATAAATGGTCAAAGGATATGAACAGACAGTTTACAGTTAAAGAAATCAAAGCTATCTATAGTCATATAAAAATGCTCTAATTTATTATTGATTAAAGAAATGCAAATTAGAACAACTTTGAGGTATTATCCCACACTTATCAGATAGGCTAATATGACAGAAAAGCAAAAAATGACAAATTATAGAGGGGATAGGGGGAAATTGGGGCAGCAGGATGGAGTTATAAACTGATTCAACTATTCTGGTTAGCAGTTTAGAACTATACTGAAAGTGCTATGAAACTGTGCATAAAAACAATGATCCAAGACAATCCTAAAGGACTCATGATAAAGCATACTATCCACCTCCAAAGAAATAACTGAAATTGATTGAACACAGACTGAAGCATGCTATTTTTCACTTTAATGTTTTTTATTTTATTCAAGTTTTCTTACGCAAAATGACTAATATGGTAATGTTTTACAAAACTGCACATGTATAACCTATATCTGGTTGCATACTATTCTCCTCCAAAGAAAGAACTGATATTGATCGAACACAGACTGAAGCATTCTATTTTTCACTTTCTTTCTTTTATTTTTCTTTTGAATTTTCTTTTTTTAATAATAAACATTTTTATTTATAGTTTGGGGTTCCAATTTTTATCCCTCCTCCCCTCCCTCCCCTCCCTCCCTCCCCCTTCCCTGAGGCAGCAAGCAATCAGATATGGGTTATACATGTATGATTATGCAAAGTATTGTCATATTTGTTATTTTGTACAAGAAAACTTGATTAAAAGAAAAAAATTAAAAAGCAAAAACCAGCATGCTTCAGTGTGTTCCATCAATATCAGTTCTTTCTTTGGAAGTGGGTAGTATGTTTCATCAATAGTCCTTTGGGATTGTCTTGGATCATTGTATTGTTGAGAAAAGTCAAGTCATTCTCAGTTCTTCATCAAACAATATTTCTGTCTCTGTGCACAATGTTCCAAAGATATTTTTTTAAAGGAAAAAGACATATAAAAAATATTTATAGGAGCTCTTTTTGTGTTAAAAAAATAAGGAAATTGATGGGATGCCCATCAATCAGGGAATGGCTAAACAACTTGTGGCATATGAATGTAATGGAATACTATTGTGCTGTAAGAAACAATGAGCAGGCAGATTTCAGAAAAAAAAAAAATGGACTTACATGAACTGATGCAAAGTGAAGTGAGCAGGACCAGGACAGCATTGTACATAGTAAAGATATCATATGATGATCAACTATGAATGACTTAGCTCTTCTCAGCAATACAATGATCCAAGATAATTTTTTTTTGTGGGGCAATGAGGGTCAAGTGACTTGCCCAGGGTCACAAAGCTAGTAAGTGTCAAATGTCTGAGGCTGGATTTGAACTCAGATCCTCCTGGTGCTTTATCCACTGCGCCACCTAGCTGTCCCAATCTAAGACAATTCTAAAGGACTCATAAGGTGGTATCCACCTCCAGAAAAAGAACTGATGGAGTCTAAATGCAGATCAAAATATACTTTAACAAACATTTATTTATTTTTCTTTGTGTTTTTATTTGGGGTTGGAATCTGTGTTTTCTTTCACAGCATGACTAATGTGGAAATATGTTTTGCATGACTGCACATGTATAACTTAAGTCAAATTGCTTACCATCTTAGGGAGGAGGAAACACAGGGAAGGAGGGAGAGAATTTGAAACCCCAATTTTTTTAAATGAATGTTAAATATTGTTCTTACATGTAATTGAAAAAAAACAAGAAGATAAAGAGAGAGAGCATTGATAACTATTGAGACATAGTTTCACTTTTCGTCTTTGTAAAATCTTGACAAAAATGAGCCACATGTGTAACCAGAGGCATCTCTGATGAATATATAAGGAGGCACCTGGAAAGATTTCACCAACAACTTTCTGTAGACTTTTTATGTCACACAGTTGACCAAAAGGTGCAGAAGATATAAGGCACATCAGTACTTATTATCAATTATTGGTTGCTAAAAGTCTTTAAAGCAAAAACATTTCTCTCTCCTGAACATATGTGATGAAACTAGAAGATTACTTGATGTAGGAAAAACAAAGAGATCTCCAATTATCAACATCAGGTGAACTATGAAGCAAAGAGGGGCACATTCATCAAAGGGGTTCATCACTTTCAGATAGAGAGAGGGACAAGGAAAAGGGATAGGGAAGGAAGTAGAGAGGGGGGAGGGAAGTGGGGTGGGAGGAAGAGAAAGAAAAAGAGACATACAGTCAGACAAACAGACAGACAGACAGAACTTATTAATCATTTTATGTGCCAAGCACTGGGAATCCAAATACAAGTGAGCAAAACAGTCCCTCCCCTCAAGGAGCTTACATTCTAATGTGGGGGGAGGGGGTGGTGATGGTGAAACAACACACAAAGGTGGTTGAAAGGGAGAGGATTCATAGGTAATGCTGTGGTTTAGAGATAGCCAGGAGGTGAAGTGAAAGCCTGAATCCAAGCATAATAAAGCAAGCCCAGGGTGGCTACAGGGGCAGAGTGCAAGCTTCTTGGGCAAGATGTGGGTATCTAGGCCAGCATGCATGAGATATGGTTCAGGGATGGCTTTCACAGAGGACGTCTTCTCAAGGTCCAAATGGAAAGGGATTCTCTGTAGATGGCAAAGTACACATGACCACCCTGTTCATAGATAGTATTGTACTGATTGTATCAAAACCCGAGACTCATTCTCTTTCACCCCAAACCTAGCCCTCTCCTGAACTTTCCTGTTTCTATCAAAGGTAGCACAGTCCTCCTGGTCAGCAAGGTTCATATCCTGAAGGCTGTTTTTGACTCTTCACTCTCTCTCATCCCACCCATTCAATAAATTGCCAAATCTTGTTGGTTTTACCTCTTTTGGGGATATCTTTGGTATAAAAACCTATTAGTGGTATTGCTGTATCAAAGCATGTGCACAGTTCTATAGCCCTTTGGGCATAGTTCTAAATTGGTCTTCGGAATGGTTGGATCTTTTCATAACTTCGCTAACAGTGGATTAGCATCCCAACTTTCTCACATCCCCTCAACATCCAACATTTTCCATTTTTAGCTGAACATTTGCAAAAGTATGTCTTGGCATGGGCTGGATATAGATACAATTGTCTATCCATACCTGGTTGATGGCTGGACCCAAAGAATAGTCATTAATGGCTCAATCTTATAAGTCTCTAGTGGAATGTTTCAGGGATGTGTGCTTGGTCCTGAGTAACTTTTTTAAAAAGTAGTTTTACAAACAATTTGGACAATGGTAGAAGTGGCATGCTTGTCAGACTAGCAGGTTACACAAAGCTGAAATGGACAGCTAACGTATAATATTATGGTAAGAATTTGTGGTAAAATAATGGAATTTGGCAGATGCCCAGGGTCCCCCACCTGATTGATTTAGTAGTGTTTGAATTGGGTGTGAATGAGAAACTACTAAGTGCCCACTTAAGATGATTAGATTTTTAGCCAAACCTGGCCGGCCCTGTTAAACCTAGTTTAAACTTGGCCAACACTGAGAAGGAGTGTCCTCAGAGGCTGTGGACTACATCATCAACAGGGGACCAGTCCCAGCTACACAACTTGAAGGACCTCCCCTTTGGGGGAAGGAGAAAAAAGTAGAAAAAGGGACCCTTAACAGGAAGTTGGGGTCCTTTTCTGCCGATAAGCTTCTGGGAGCAGACTGCAAAGAGGGCGCACAGTTGTTTCCTATTGAAACTACGGACCCCAGGTGGTGAGTTAATAAAAACAAATCTAACTCTTTGAATTAGCTGAGATGGAAGCAAGTTTGGGAATTCTGTCAGCCTTTTCTAGAGCCAGGGAGATTATCCACTTTCCTCTTTCCCTATTCCCTTGTCATTGGCTTAATTAATTTCACCTTTGCTGTGTATTTTATTCCTATTAATAAAACCTGATTTGTTTGTGGAAAAGAGGCTGTCGATCCCATTTTTATTAGCCTGGGAGGAATAACTAAAAATGCAGTTCAGAGGGGAGGAAATTTTAGACTTAGAAGTCCCTCATTATTTTCTGAACCCCAATATTATGGCAAACCACCCAATTAACTCTCCCCATATTAAATTTGGCCACTACAAATTCAAAGAGATCTTTATAGACTAAAGCATTGTTCTTCTTCTAATATGATGGACTTAAACTTCAATGCATTACATATAGATTTAAAAATAACTCCAAACATACAGGGTTGGGGGGAGGTGTGGCTAGATAGCAGTTGTTCTGAAAAATATCAAGAGATTTAGGTGGACTTCAATATAAACATGAGTCCACAATGTGATTTGTAGCCAAGAAATTGAATGAGATCCAAGGCTAAATTAAAAAAAAAAGATGATGAGCAGAAATAAGGAAGTGATCATCCTGTCATGCTAGTCCATGCCTAGTCTAAGTATGGAGAATGTTACCCAATTCTAGGAGCCACATTTGACAGAGGACATTGGACAACCAGAGATCATCCAGAGGGCTGGAGTCAGAAGGTGAAGGGTCTTGAGTTCTTGCCATATGACTGAAAGAATTAGGGGAGGATTATCCCAGAGAAGAGGAGATGTTTATCCCAGAGAAGAGGAGATGTTTATCCCACAGGGCAGTGGGGGATACTTGAAGGACTTTCAGGTGGAGAAAGGCTTGGCCTTGCTTTGCTTGGCACCAGAGAGTAGAACGAGGAGCAGCAGGGTGAAGGCACAAAGGGGAATATTTAGACTGGATGTCAAGAAGAACTTCCTGTCATAGAGATGGGCTACTCTGGGGAAAAGTTTCTCCCCACCCCAGAGGACTTCTGGCAAAGGCTGCATCGACACTGATGAGATGTAGTCTAAGATTCCATGGACTCTGGCTGTGAAATGATGAGCTATCCACTCCCTGCAATTTCCTCTGATATACCCTGCTGAGACTCCTTCTCCCTCATATGAGCCCCCATACCACCACACAAACTGTGTCTGTGCCTCTCCTGTGGCACTGAGCAAACTCAGCCTGGCACTGCATCAGCCTGGGCCTAAGTCTCACCTTCCTGCCTAGTACAGAAGGAAGTTCCCAGAGGGCAGGGGTCTTGTCTCAGGACATGTGTGGGGAGAACTAAACAGAGGTCAAAACTTGAGAACATTATTTTCTGTTTCTAAGGGCCTGGTATGATTATCTTAATACAGTCAGCTAATAATCAGGAGATGGTAATGAAGCAAACTTAATTTGAGCTATTTTGCATAAACTGTCAGAAAAATACTAAATTTAAAAACTCAAAAATATGAACTTCCTTGAAAAGTCATTTGCCAAAAATAATCCCCAAATATCATGAAAGAGTGGAGGTAGCAGATGGACAGCTGAGTACTGCTCAGAGCTTACAAAACATTTCAAGAAACAGACAAGGGGACCATTGCTTGGGAGGAACCTGGAGGCTGACCAGAGAGACCTTTAGGGTCCTTGTTCCAAAACCCACTGCCAGTGAGGATTCAGGTGTCTGGATCCGAACTACACCTCCCCCCAGGGATTGTTGGGATACCCTGGATGGGCCAGGGACAATTCTCTGATGGCATTGGCTCTAGCTCCTTCCAGTGGGCTTCCCTCCAAGATCGTCAGCTGAGAAAAATTTAATTGGTCAGCTTTAAGATGCTTTTAGAAAGGGGCATTTCCTTGGGCGGTAGATAAGTCATCTGAGACCTTCTTCCTCCCCATGAGTCCATACAGAGTCCAGGGAAGGGTGAACTAAAGCTTAGAGGGCACATGTGACAGGAGGTAACTCCAGGCTCCTCCTCACGGGATGCCTAGACGTCCCCCTGAGGCAGGGCCTAGTCTCTTTGCTGGACTCCTGGTAGATGCATGCAGTCAGTCAGGCCTTGACTCTTTGTGCCAGCTCCATGGTGATGTTGACAATTGTTTCCCATTCCAGTTCTAAGGGCCTTTAGCACTTAGTCTAAGGCCTAGGAGTGATTGACTGACTTGTGCATGTTTAGTTGAGGTGTCAAGATGCAGATTGGCTCATATTCCACCTGGAAGAGAAAACAGTTTGCCCTAAAGAAAGGAGCAGTGTCTGCATCAGCAGGTTACAGCTCCATGGAAGCAGTTCTGGGTCCAGAAGTATGGTAGGTGGAGGTGTGCTTCATCATATGTGGCTCCCACAGTCCCAATGGCTGGTGTTGAAGTAAATTGGTTTTTTAAATGAAACTCTATTTAAAGGGCTGGGTGGGGGGCACCTAGGTGGTGTGGTAGATAAAGCACCGGCCCTGGATTCTGGAGGACCTGAGTTCAAATCTAGCTTCGTACACTTGACACACTTACTAGCTGTGTGACCCTGGGCAAGTCACTTAACCCTCATTGCCCTGCAAAAAATAAAATAAAATAGAGGGCTCTGGGGACCTTGATTTGAAGCCATTTGTAGAGAAAGTGTTCCTCTTGTTGTTAAATAATTACTTCTTTGTTTGAAAATTCCAGTTTGGGGCACAATAGCTTTTCTTGTAGTGACGTCCCCATAGGCTCTCTGCTCCAGAAGCCCCTTGATTTTTAAGACCACTATTGCTCTTGCCTGGAATGCTTCTGTTGGAGTCATTTGTTTAATGTCACTAAGCAGGACCTGCCCAAACTGCTGTAGGATGGTGTGGTAGGAAGAACTCCACTAACAGTGCATTTCTGTGGCAGTTTTCTTACATCTCCTCCAACACTGATCATTTTCCATTTTTATCATATTGGCCAATCTCTCAGTAGGTTTTCAAAGGCCACCAGGGAAAGCTGGTCATCTCCTTTGTGACACGAGGTGGGAGACTGAGTCTAGAATATACTGAAGGATCTCTGGGCTCCAAAGATCCAAGTTTTGGGAACAAACATTCATTATTTGACAAAAGCTGCTGGGAAAATGGGAAGGATAGTATGGCAGAAACTAGGTACAGACCAACATTTCATGCAGTATAAGGTCAAAATGGGTACATAATTTAGACATAAAAGGCTGATATCATAAGCAGATTAAGATATCATGGAATATTTTATCTGTCAGATTTATCGATAGGGGAAGAATTTAGGATTAAAGAAGATATAAAGAGCATTACAAAATATAAAAAAGATAATTTGATTATATCAAATTTAAAAGCTTTTGCATAAAACAAAACCAATGCAACCAAAATTATAAGAAAAGTAGAAAACTGGGAAATAATTTTTGCAGCAAGTATCTGATAAAGCCCTCATTTCTAAAATATATAGAGAACAGAGTTGAATTTATAAGAATCCAAGTCATTCCCCAATTGAGAAATGGTCAAAGGATATGAACAGGCAGTTTTCTGATGAAGAAATCAAAGCTATCTACTGCCATATGAAAAAATGCTCTAAATCACTATTGATTAGAGAAATGCAAATTAAAACAACTCTGAGATACCACCTGACACCTATCAGATTGGCTAATATGACAAAAAAGGAAAATAATAAATGCTGTAGAAACCGTGGAACAATTGGAACACTAATGCATTGTTGGTGGAGCTGTGAACTGATCCAACCTTTCTGGAAAGCAATTTGAAATTATGCCCAAAGGGCTATAAAGCTGTTCATACCCTTTGACCCAGCAATACCACTATTGGGTCTTTTCCCCAAAGAGATCATTAAAAAAGGGAAAAGGACCCACATGTACAAAACTATTTATAGCTGCTCTTTTTGTGGTGGCAAGGAATTGGAAATTGAGGGACTTCCCATCAATTGGGGAATGGCTGAACAAGTTGTGGTATATGAAGGTAATGGAATGCTATTGTGCTGTAAGAAACAATGAGCAGGAGGATTTCAGAGAAAACTGGAAGGACTTGCATGAACTGATGATGAGTGAGATGAGCAGAACCAGGAGAACATTGTACACGGTACCATCAACATTATGTGTTGATCAACTGTGATAGACTTGATTCTTCTCAGCAATACAATGGTCCAAGATAGTTCCAAAGGATTCATGATGGAAAATGCTCTCCAAATCCAGGAAAAAAAAGGAACTGTGGAATATGGATGCAGGTTGAACCATACTATTTCTTTTGTTTTTGATTCTGTTGTTTTTCTTTTTTGAGGTTTTTCCTTTTTGCTCTGATTCTTCTCTTATAAAATGACTAATGCAGAAATATGTTTAATGTTATTGTACATGTATAATCTATGTCAGATTACTTGCTGTTGTGGGGAGAGGGGAGGGAGAGGTGGGAGGGAGAAAAATTTGAAACTAGAAATCTTATAAAAACAAATGTTGAAAACTAAAAAAAAATACTATTTATCAGAGAAATGCTAATTAAAGACAACTCTGAGGTACCACCTCACACCTCTCAGAGTGGCTAATATGACAAAAAAAGGAAAGTTTTGTATGTTGGAGGTAATGTGGGAAAACTGAGATACTAATCCACTGTTGGTGAAGTTGTGAAATGATCCAACCATTCTGGAGAGCAATTTGGAACTATGACCAAAGAGCTATCAAACTGTGCATACCCTTTGATCCCACAATATCACTGCTAGGTTTATATCCCAAAGACATCTCAAAAAAGAGAAAATGATGTATTTGTACAAAAATATTTACAGAAGCTCTTTTGTGATGGCTAAGAATTGGAAATCAAAGGAATGCCCATCAATTGGGGAATGGCTAAACAAGCTGTGGTACATGATTGTAATGGAATATTATTGTGCTATGTAAGGGCCAAATTTAGTGTTGGAAGTTAATTGGGCAGCTCACTGTAATACTAGAGTTCAGAAAATAATAGGGGACCTCTAGGTCCAGAGTTTCCCACTTTCCAAACTGCCTCTTTTCCAGTTATGTCTCCCAGACTAATAAGAAAGGAGATTAACAGCCTCTTTTCCACAAACAAATCAGGTTTATTAATGGTAACAAAATTTACACCACAAGTGGATTTAATAAAGCTAAGGACAATGAGAAAGGGAATAGAGAAAGTTAGAACCTAATTCTCTAGGGTAAAAAGGCCCCCAGGTACCTCAAATAAGCTCTACTTCCTCAGCTACTCAGAACAGCTTGGGTCTGGCAAAAACTAACTCAAACACTAAAATTTTTTCCAGCTTGGCTGATTTAATGAACCAGCCTCGCTGGAAGGAACACAAACTCACCAGCCCCCTGGGATCTGCAGTTCTAAGAAAAATCAACTTTGCAGTATCTCCACACACACCAGCTCCTCTCTCTCTCTCTCTCTCTCTCTCTCTCTCTCTCTCTCTCTCTCTCTCTCTCTCTCTCTCTCTCCACCTTCCTTCCCCATCTCTCTCTGAATACTCTCTCCTCCTGCCTCTCTCACAAGCAGGGTGCTTCTATAGCCAGGCTGAGTCTCCAACTGGTTTTACATTCCCCCTGGGCTGTCCCCATTATAATTTGGCTAGGCCCATGTGGGCCTGGGGGAACTCCTAGGTGGGGGTTAGGTACTTTAGTTTTGATACTTTGACTCAATAAATGTTCTTTGTGTTGTTTGTTCTATAATCTCTTAAAGTACACATCCATCTTCTCTTAGGCTTTTAAAGGTTGCATCTTTTCTGTCTGACCATGATGAAGCAAAGATGGGGTTATAAAACTCCAAATCACAATTAATTCCTTACAGCTACAAGAAATGACAAGCAGGGGGCAGCTAGGTGGCACAGTGAATAGAGCACCGGCCCTGGATTCAGGAGTACCTGAGTTCAAATCCGGCCTCAGACACTTAACACTTACTAGCTGTGTGACCCTGGGCAAGTCACTTAACCCCAATTGCCTCACTAAAAAAAAGAAAGAAATGACAAGCAGGATGATTTAAGAAAGGCCTGGAAACATGCTTGTATGAATTGATGTATAGTGAAGTGAGCAGAACCAAGAGAATATTGTGCACAGAGACAGCAATATTGTTTGATGAAGACCTGTGACTGACTTCACTATTCTCAGCAATACAATGGTTCCAAGATAATCCCAAAGGACTAATGATGAAACATACTATCTACCTCCAAAGAACTAATATTGATTAAGCACAGACTGAAACTTCCTATTTTTCACTTTCTTTCTTACAATATTTGTTATTTGAGTGTCTTATACAAAATGACTAATATGGAAAAGTTTGACATAATTGCACACATATGACCTTTATCTGATTGCTTACTGCCTCAGGGAGAGTGGAGGGGAGGGAAGGAGGGATGGCATTTGGAAATCAAAACTTTAAATAAAAACATTTGTTTTTTAAAAAATACTGGGCTCCTCAGGATCGTACTTGGGCTCTCCTCCATCACAATTGTATTTCATCTAGACTAGCATTTCTTGTTTCCTTCTTTACACTTGGCCCTCTGCTCAGAAATATCCAGGCTGCCGCAGGTGGAAATCCTATGGCTTCTTTTCTCTCCCTATGAAGCTTCCTCTTCTTTTCCCAAGTTTGCATCGCAGCACTCTTTTCTGATCCAGATGCTTTGAATTTTCTCCAATCAGCAGTTACCTGCTTTGAGGTGACTTACCCTCAGAACAGGGACTTCCCTGTCCATGGTTCTGAAGGATGAATGTCATCTGTGCAGATATTCTTTCCATATAAGAGCATGGGCACATGGAGTGATGATGATGGCAAAGACTATCCTATCCATGGTCCCAGAGGAACTGAATACTATCAGGGTAGTCATTGTTTTTACATATAAAACAAGAAACAAGAGTTACGTGCAGGCACATGGATGGATGGCTCTGGGGCCTTTTTGGTTAGACAAATGAAGGAGGTGATGGAGTTGGCTTTACAAGACACTCACAGGCAACATGAAACATCACTTCAGAAGACATTTGATCTGGTCACATTGCAGTTCTCTTGCTAATCATTTGAAAAAAGAGTCCTGTGAAAGTAATGGCAGCTCACACATCAACCTCTACTGCCAATGATGAGGAAGTAGAGAAGATCTGTGAAGAACTCAACTTAACCCTCAAGATTAAGACAAGAGATTCTTTAATGCTCAATGACTTCCATGAAAATGGAGGCTATGGGGAGGACAGTAAAAACATGTTGAGGGATATGTCTCATATATAAGAAGCTGAGGAAGGCAGAAGTGAATGGGCCCAAAGGAACCCTTAAGGCACTACAACAAGAATAGTCTCTTGCGGGGGGAGGGGGGGGGTCTTGAAGTGATGAGCTTGGAGAACATCAATTAACAAAACTGATTGTGTCTAACCAGATAAGAACAGACTACTATTGACGTGGGAGTAATTTTGGAATCAGCTCTTTATGTGCACCCAGAGACAATTACCTTGTTAGAGCAAAGATCAAAATCAATATCAAATTAGAAGAATAGGAATGAGAAGGTATGGTGTTCAATTAGAGTAACTCCAACCTTACCTAGTAAATGAGCTATTTATATTGAAAAACGGAAAACGGATTACCATCAGTATGTCCTAGGGAAGTTTAACCAATGTAAAATCTATCGCCACATTGAGAACAAAAGAACCTGCCCTCACCAGCAAACTCTTGATCCCTTTGTCATGCAGAAAGACATGAGAGCCATAGAAAACATTGGTCATGGATTTCCACTCATCCATAGAATTCCCCAGGGGAGGATGGTGGAAGAGACTGAGCAACATCATCCCATAAAAACAGCTACAGGGTAGCAGGAGGAGGGAGGAAACAAACTCTCAGGAAATGTGGCAAGAGATGCAATTAAGCCAGATCCTCTCAAGGCCATTCAGGATAATACTGGAGGGACAGGGGGGAGGGCAACAAACAGTAAAAAAGGAACACTTCAGCCAACATTTTTATGCTGAATTCTTCTCTCCATCAAGGATGGCAGAGCTGCCATTGATACTGTCTGCATGCCAGTCCCTCAATGAGATACGAGAGGAAGGATTAATGACATCCAAGAAAACAAAGGTGCAAAATAGAACCAAACCAAACCAAATATATGCAGAGAAGGTCTGAACTAGAGACAATACTATTTTGAGGGCACTGAAGGATTGATTCTCAAAGTTCATTTGAGAAAAGACACCAATTGCTCAGAAAAAACCCTACACTTTACTATTACCAGAAAATGGGAGTAGAGAAAATATTAGTAATTGTTGTTCCCTATGTCTGTTTTCTAAACACTTTAGAAAATTATTTACAAACAGATCAAGGGGCTGCATTAATAAATATGTAAGAAAGAAAGGCAAGCTTTCAGAAATGAGACTGTAGAGTGGACTCTATCTTTAGTCACACAATTATTGAAAAGGGGAGAAACTAAAAATTTTGTTGGAGCTTAAAGAATCTTCTTCAACAAGACATCTCATGCATGGTTAAGACCATATTAAATTTTCTAGAAAATATTAAAATAACCAATTCTGTTCAATGGCATAAAACAAGGAGATGTCTACTCACCAAAGGAATGTGTCACTGTCAAGAAGGACGTCCAGGGCGCAGCCCAAATTAAAGAGAGCTTTCCTGTGGAAAGCAGATCCTCCAGATGCCCCTGGTTGTTGATCACCTTGTGGGCATTGTCTTCAGGCTTGTATCACTGTCCAACATCACAAAAACCAACAATCACTAAAAACAGTTTGCCCCAATTATACAAATAGACAGTAAACATGAAGAGGGTTGAAGATTCCTATTGTCCAGATGGTGATAAGTAGTTGCATGGACAGCCCATGGTGTTGACCCATCAACACACATATCTTCTATCTTGAACACATGGACAGGGAACTGGGACCAGAACTGAAAAGGAGAAGGCTAGCTGGCCTTTGGAAAGTATGCAGTACCTTTTTTAATGCTCCAGGAACATTTATTTGCATTCAAACAACTAGTGTGTTGATTATAAATACACTGAAAGTTATATCTGTTCCTTTAAAACAGTTATAGTCAGAACAATGCAATGTTTTTAATGAATGACCCCAAGATTCTCCTGGAAACAAAAATCTGTCCTTTTATAACAATGGATTATTCCAGTGATGGCTTCAAAACATGACTTCTCTTACTCTCTGATGATTAAAGTGGGAGATTGTCCAAAATGGAGGCGTCAAACACTCAGGGCTCTAGGACTCCTGAGTTTGGCCCAGACCAGATAAAATGGAATATTTGACAAAATAAACATAATAATGCAAAATGACTTATATGGTCACATTTCACATACTTGCACTGTATAACCTCTATCTGATTGCTCACCACCTCAGGGAGGGGGGAGGGGATGGAGGGAAGGAGGGATAGAGCATGGAACTCAAAACTATAAATAAAAAGGTTTATTATTATTTGTTAAGTGAGAATACAATATGATAACACCACAATTTAAAATGATCAATATGCCACCTGCAGGGATCCCTATATACAGATGAATGGCCCCTTATTTGAGTTCGACCTCACTGGTCCAGAGGATAATGGCTTTTGAATGTCATTAAGAAATATGTAAGAGAGATCGTAACATCCCCTCTGTGTTCATTCCCCCTAATTCACATCGTCACTGGAAGGTTGGATCTCCAGAGGGGCGGCTGCTCGGAATTAGCCCTATAGGGGGCTATTCTACTAGCACTAGCTCAGGAGCCCCCAGCAGTGCATTTACCCCTAATAATCAGTCAGTACATCTTCCTTTACATCAATGGTGTCAAACTCAAAAAGAAACAGATCCCTGTAAGCTACATATTGAATTAGGAAACCACAAATTAGCCTTATGTTGTATTGTATTTTTATTTATTTTGTTAAACATTCTCCAATTACTTTTTAATCTGGTTTGCAGGCATGCAGAGGGTCCTCTTGAAATCCAATACAAGGCACTAGTAATGAATGAATTGCTCTGTTTCTTGGTAGGACTGGCTCCTTACTGGGCATGGCATCTCTGTTGGATGGGTGGCTGTGTTGAGCTTGCTGAATGTTGTGTGTAGTCTCAACTAAGTGGGACAGTCCACTGATGTGTGAGGTCATGCAGGCCACTGAACTAGGCTGGATGGGCAGCTGCCACTGGATTGGGGCAGGCAAGTGACTTAATGACTCGGCTTTTCTTAGGATACAACATCTTTTCTGAGTGGGTTAACCCACTAGGTTCCCTGGCCTTTCTCTGCTGTGAGCAGCTGCAGTCTTTCAGGACTCTCAGGCACTGGCTTCATTGGGTGTTGTTGTGCTTTCTTTAGCTGATTGGCAGAAACGTCTCCTCTACCACTTCCTCTGTGCCTCCTGTCTGAGGTATGTCTTCTCTAAGCAGGAGCTGGGGGAGGCCCAACCTCTCCTGTTGGACAGCCCTTGGTTCCAAGTCTATTGCCTCAGTTTATTGAGTTATATTTGTCAGGTTCTTTTGTGAATCTCATAAAGATAAGTTGCTAGGGACCAGGGTATGAATGCAGCCTGTGGGTTTGGTATCTCCCTGGCCTTTTCCAATACAGTTGAGATATCTTAGTCTCAGACCTTTTCTAAGGTACAGAGTTTACTTTGTGTCTGAAGGTGTTTTCCTCTACATTTCAAGGTCTTTATCCTTCTTCTCTTCCAGACCCATCTTCAGCTTTGCTGAAGTCTCATTAGGCCTCCCTAGCACAATAGCATTGGAGAAATTTACCCCAGAAACTGTGTTGGGTTAGCAGTAAATCCAGAGTGAGGGGGAACTGTGGGTCATTACTCACCATGTGGAGGCTTGAGGGTGGCCCCTGGGGCACCCAAGAGGAGAGGGCCTGGAGCACCCAGACCCATGCTAGAGAAGTCTGGATCATTGGACTCTTCCACAGGCTCTATCCTCAAGGTGACCAAGAGCCACCAAGGTTCTTCTGTTCTAGACCACTGCTTCTCTCCTAACCTTTGGGAAGTTGTATTTCTAGTTTTCGTTTCTCTTCTCATGTCTTTCTTTACTAAGTCCTTCACAGTGGGGGTTGGGGGGGAAGGGGTCCTGTGAGTGTCATTCTCTTGCTCCTGGTGCCTGCTCTTGGCACAGTAGCCTGGGCCTCTTCTTGGAAGTCCACCCAGCTTTCTTTTCCCATTCAGTCTTTCAGGGCTGGGGCAGGAGGGCCTTTCTTCCTGCCTGCCCCTTCTCTGTTGTCTTTCTTTCATGTGATTGGGGCATCTCTTCCTCTTGGGAGAGAAGAGGTGCAGGGATTAGGGCTCAGTTGAGCTCTTCTTCCACCACCTTGCCAGACACTCCCAATCCCATTCTTTCAACTAACTCTTCTGGACCTGAGTTCAAATCTGGCCTCAGACACTTAACACTTACTAGCTGTGTGACCCTGGGCAAGTCACTTAACCCCAATTGCCTCACCAAAAAACCCCAACAACTAACTCTTCTGATTGTGCATCTTTGGGAGTGGGGGTGGAGGGGGAAGGGCAGTTATTGGGAAGGGCCAGAGGCTCTTACTGTCTTCCTAGGACAGACTGGGCATCCATCATTAGCATTCAAGGAAACTTGCTCAACTTCTCTGCCTTAGTCATTTTGTCTCCAAAGACTTTAAGTAAATATTGTGGAATATTTTTTTCATAAAAGTATTTTATTATTTTCCAGTTACATGTAGAGATAGTTTTCAACATTTGTTTTTATAAGATTTCTCATTTCAAAATTTTCTCCCTCCTTCCCCTCCCTCCCCTCTCCCCACAACAGCAAGCAATCTGATACAGGTTATATCTGTACAATCACATTAAACATATTTCTGCATGAGTCATGCTGTGAAAGAAGAATCAGAGCAAAAAGGAAAAACAGGAAAAAAGAAAAACAGAAAAAATAGAAATAGTAGGGGCAACTAGATGGCGCAGTGGATAGAGCACCAGCCCTGGAGTCAGGAGGACCTGAGTTCAAATCCAACCTCAGACACTTAACACTTACTAGCTGTGTGACCCTGGGCAAGTCACTTAACCCCAGTTGCCTCACCAAAAAAAATAGAAATAGTACAGTTCAATCTGCATCTAGATTCCACAGTTCTTTTTTTCTGGATTTGGAGAGCACTTTCCATCATGAGTCCTTTGGAACTATCTTGGATCATCATATTGCTGAGAAGACTCAAGTCTATCACGGTTGTTCAACACACAATGTTGTTGATACTGTGTACAATGTTCTCCTGGTTCTGCTCATCTCACTCAGCATCAGTTCATGCAAGTCCTTCCAGGTTTCCCTGAAATCCGCCTGCTCATCGTTTCTTACAGCACAATAGAATTCCATTACCTTCATATACCACAACTTGTTCAGCCATTCCCCAATTGATGGACAGCCCCTCAATTTC
The DNA here is from genome assembly GCF_019393635.1 of Dromiciops gliroides. Taxonomy (NCBI): domain Eukaryota; kingdom Metazoa; phylum Chordata; class Mammalia; order Microbiotheria; family Microbiotheriidae; genus Dromiciops; species Dromiciops gliroides. The sequence continues at coordinate 447,814 of NC_057863.1, read as the reverse complement.
CAATTCCTTACCACCATAAAAGAGCAGCTATAGATATTTTTGTACATGTGGGTTCTTTTTCCCATTTTTATGATCCCTTTGGGAAAAAGACCTAATAGTGGTATTGCTGGGTCAAAGGGTATGAACAGCTTTATAGCCCTTTGGGCATAGTTCCAAATTGCTCTCCAGAAAGGTTGGATCAGCTCACAGCTCCACCAACAACATTGTGGAATATTTTTGACCATTATTTATAAAGGTGATAACTTGGAATGCTCCCTCACCTCACCGTGGGGGCCAAGACCATTAAGGTAATGAATGCCCATGTTAATATCCAGGAAGGACCAGGGCACAGGCTTCTCTTTCCTCCCAAACACCTTCCCAGGTAACAGAGTGGTCGACACTCAGAGGAGTTCCTGGAAAAGATCCTGAACCCTCTCAGGTTAACACTGATGTGCGGGAGGGGGGCTCTTTTGGCCAATCCCCAAGTCTGGATGGGGACCCAGACTGCTCCTCCTTCAAACAACCCATCTATGACTCCAAAAACCCCCCTCCACACATTTACTCTAACCACCCTCGGCACCCTGGGCTCTGCTCCTGCCTCACAATCACTAGTCATGCCATCATACATGTGCCAATCCACTGGCCCATGTGGTCACATGTGGTGCAGAGACAAGAACCAGCCACCAGGACTATCTTTTGGCCAGACTTGTCTCCTCTTCCAAAGGAGCTGTCCAGTGGCTGCTCCCCTTGGCTCTGCTGGTAGCAGGAGATGGATGGCCAGTACTCTCTGCTCACGACCCATCTGTCAGCTGTATGACAGCTGAGTTCGAGCTCCAGGGGCCCTGCAACAATTTTTGAGATCCTGGGCCTACCAGTGGTGGGACCCAAAGAGGTCACAAAGGCCAGCCCCCACCCTCTGCTTTCAGCTCAGAGATGGAAAGAGACTTTCCCAGAGTCACACAGCTTATGAGAGTCAGAGAGAGGATTCGAGCTCAGATCTTCCTAACATCATCACTGTGATCCAGGAGCTTGTGATTACAGACATGGACCCACAGACACAGGCACAAGAGCACCTACCTAGGCTCCCGGATGGGCCCTGAGAGCAGAGAGCCTGCTTTGCCCTCCCCTCTTCCCACCCACCACGAGTCTCAATCTCAGTGTTCTCTTCTATCACAGAGCAATAGGTATGGCCTCAGAAAGCAGCACCCTGGAATGGATGGAGTCCTGGACTTGGGGCCAGGCAGGTAGCCTCTGACGCTAGCTGTGGGACCACAGACAAGTAGATTTGTATCTCAGTTTCCCCATGTGCAAAATGAGAATAATGGTAGCCAAAGAACTTGCCTCAGTGGGGTCTTGTGAAGCTCTTGGAGCATCATACACATGACGTCCTCTGGGAGACAAAAACCTCTTCATTCAGACCCTTCTTGCCCTCTCTCTATCCTCTGTCTGGTTCAAGAGAAAGGACAGTTCTAAGATCTCATCTGCCCCTGATATCCTGGATATACCAGGTCATCTATAAGCAATGTTAGGCAAGTGTTTATGTGTTTTGGACAGGCCCAAGGGTGGCTCCATTAAAAATATGCATTCCTTCAAACTGACTTGGTAATGATTCTCTCTCATTTTCTTCCCATCCTCAGCCTTGACTCCCCCTCTCCATGTATGAACTCAGCTGGTGTTTCACATTCCTAGGCACTGCCACCCTGCTCACCACCTCCTGGCTCAATGGGGGGTCCTCCTTGGGACACCTGCTCCCCGAAGCACTACCATGCCCACCAAGAGCACCTGGGAGGCAGCCATGTGGTAGGCATGTGTGTGGTGGCTGTAGATTCCAGGCTCCTTCCATGTGACAGATTGCCTTCCCTCAGCCTTTCTATGGCCCTGCTTCTGTTGGCAAATGCAGGAACAGGGAGCAATGATTAATCCTGGGTAGTAAGACCGGGAGTCTGGAGAGCAGGGATGCTGGGAGCGCAGGCTAGGGAATGGGAGCAAAGAGGGAGGTCCAGGCTACCCCCAGAATGACAAAAGCCTTCCCCAGAGGCACCTGCCCAGCAAACACACAGAACAAGAGCAGACACAGTAAGACAAGGCAAGAAGGAAGATCAGGGAGAAGCTTATAGGGAGAGGGTTAGTTGTTGGGAGATACTGAAAGAGGAGAAATGGAAACTGCTGCCCTGGGCTGCTGGAGGCTAGAGCAGGACCTGAAGCCAGGGACAGAGGCTCACAGGATGAGTATGAGCTGTCACTGATGGCAAAGGGGAAGGGGATTCTGACCACATATGGAGTGTTTGCTTGCTTCGAGAAAGTCCATGGCTAAGCTAAAGAGTAACCCCAGGAAGGAAAGCAGGAGAAGGAAGAGCCTGGGCCCTAAAACAACACGTCCCATAACTAGGATCAGCATTAGGGTAAAGAAAAGGTTCAGAAGACACAGGAGAACATTGGAAGGGCTGTCATGGGGAGGTGGCAGCCCCCTTGCTCTGCCTGGCCCCAGATGGCAGAACCAGGAGAGAACTCAGGGTCAGGAACACTTCCCCAGCAACTTAGGAGGTGGTGAACTTCCCCAAGCAGAGGCCGTGTCACGGATGAGTTCTCTGGGTTAGGGTTGGTCTATGTCGCCTCTGAGGGTTTCTGGGCAGGTCCATTTTAACCATCAGTGTCTTCAAAGTAGGGGAGTCTCACAGGAGATCCTAGCTTGGGGAGGTGAGGAGGTGTCATACTGTGATGCCTACAGAATATGGTTGGGGAAGCAGCATCCAGGCCTGACACTGCCATTCCAGGCTTCATTAGCACAGTAGGGCAACTGTTCTGAGTAGGAGTCATGTGGGAGGTAGATAGCTCTGGAGGACAGCCAATCCACACTGACCCAAAGTCTGAGTGGGTGTTATCTCCCCCTGCGCCACTCCCTCCACACACACTTGACTTGTATTTGTCATGGGCACTGAGGGCCCTTCCCTCAGTGACCACCTCTGCTTTCTCCCTGAGCTGGATAGGGATGAGGGAGGAACCAGAGAAGCCAGTTCTCCTATTGCAATGTATATGGTCCAAAGCCATCAGCTCCCACCCATAGCCAGCACCTCCAAGCCTGTCTCAGGCCCAGCCCCTCATGCGCAGAGAGCTTTGGACCTCCCAAAGGGGCCAATAGAAGTTCATTGTCTAGACAGAGGAAGGCTGTAGCCCCACTGACCCCTGCACTGTCCAGAAAGCATCTGGAGAGCAGTATCCAGGGCCAGGTGCATCTTTTTAAGAGAACCACAGACATATGGGGGAGGTGGGTAATCAGGAAGGTGAGGCTCCCAGCACTAAGTAGCCTGATTCCTCTTCCACTGTGGGGAGCATGCCTCTCTCCCTGGCACAGACACTCAGGGACCAAGGTATTCTGCCTTTCCTTTCCTCCCCAGAGTACCACCGATTCCCAATAGCACATATATTCCAGCAGGGTCCTAAACAGGACCCTGCTCTCTGGAAAACCTGGATAAAACATCTGTGCTCCCAAGGCAGCACTTGAAGGCTCTGCTGCCAGAAAGGGTAGCTTGCGGTCATACCGTGAAAGGGTGAGGGAGGGGATGGCATCACCGAGTCTTGTTTGTCAGGAGGAGTAAACTGAGGACACAGGGTATCTGAAGTAGGGGGTGCTATGGAAAGGAGCCAGAAGCAGAGGCTGGAGTGAGTGAGGACACTGAGCACAAGGTGCAATAACTTCTCATTTGCCAAAGGGCCAATCAGGTGTGTTTGCTGGACAGGTGTGCATGATGGTGTTTCTTTCCTGCAGTGACAAAGGACAGTCTCCTTCCTCTGCCCCCTCTTCCAGACCCCCCAGAAGGTTCCCAGGCAATGGGGGGCCAGAGCAGAAGGCAGCCAGGAATTCTTGAGACTTGAGCCAGGTGAGTTAAGGATACACCCCCTCAAATTCTGCTGATTTCATTCACCAGCATCTTCCTGCTCACTTGGGAATGAGGAGCTCCCTCCTCCTTGCTCACTCAAATTTTTTAAGCCACCATTTAAAATTAATTTTACAACCCTGAATAACCTTCCACCACAAGGTTGGAGTTAATCAGGCTGAATAGAATAAGATCTTTACAACTGAATGAGCTGGTGCCAAGAAGAGAGGGTTTCCTTATCCCATCTTAATCAGAGGACAATTTCTGCGATTGACAACAATTTTTGTGACTGGCCAATGACCTCCAGAGATGCTGCCACACTTCCCCCCAGGATTCCCATCCAAAGGTTTCAGAAAAGTCTACTTCTGAATTCTTCATAGGTGGTGGATGAATCACTGGGGTGTCCCCTGATTGTCTTCAATCTATGCTGGGTCAAACAGGTCAACTGGGGCTTTGCTCCTCACCTTCTGACTCCTGGAAGATCTCCTGGACTCTAGTCCCTGCACCTCAGATGGTTTACCACTCTGAGCTTCTCCCAAGGTGGAGCATCAGCGGTTTCCTTCTCCCCAAAGAGGGAAGGAGTAAACACAATGGAGACAGAGGCAGAAAACAGAAAAATCCTGTGTTCATGGGCCATGCCAGGCATAGGGTCCTGGTTGGAGAGATAAAGTCATTCCTTGCCTCCATATTTGCATTCAGCAGCCATTCAGAAAGGGACCCTTCACCACCATTTGCAGAATGTCTGCACATGCTCCAAATCAGGAGGTGCAATGTTTCCATTTCATCATCAAGCTTTTCTGGAACAATAACTAGCATTAATAGCACTTTAAGGCTTGAAAAGTATTGTAGAAACATCTAATTCAACTCTCACAACTCCAAGAGGGAAGTGCTGTTATTGGCCCCTTTTATGGGGAAGGAAACTGAAGCAGACAGAGGTGAAGTGACTTGTCCAAAGTCACACAGCTAGGAAGTGTCTGTGGCAGATCTAAACTCAAGTCTTACTGACTCCAAGGATGTGCTGCCCCCTAGATGCCTGGAAGCAAGCTCCCTAGCTTTTTCCACATGTAGACTGTACCAGCCATTTCTGCTCACCAAAAGCCCATTACGATGAGAATCCTCCAATGGGTTTGGTCCAGGGACCAGGGGGCTCAAACCACTGTCTCCACTTAATGCCGCAGGTGTTTGTTAGCAGCTGCTGCTGCCAGGGCCAGAGCAGATGCAAATTGAGACAAGACATGTATGAATGGGCCCATGGGTGAGAGGAATGGGGTCGCCCACCTTGAGTCAGCCCACATCCTGACAGCCACTAACTGAGCCCCTCCCCCTACCCACACGCCATGGGCCCTGGGGCCATGGAGTAGCTGCAGCTGGGGGCCTGAGAATGGTCAAAGGGCATGTCAGCAGGGCCCTCCCATTCCCCATCTCCCCTCTCCTCTGTCCAATGTCCTCTGCACTCTCTGTTTGTTTGTGACTCAATCTGGGCATTGAGTGCATCTTAATGAGCTGATGGGAACAAGGACGCAAAGACGCGACGCCCTACATAGCTCCAGCTCTCAATCACTTTTCTGACAGTCCTAATGAGTATACTAAAAATAAGAGAGGCCTCCAACATGGAAGGGGAGAGAGGCAGAGGCCCAGAAACAGGGGGAGAGGTACCTGTGCAAGGTCTCTGAAGTGAGCCCCACCATATGAGTAATTGGCCAGTCCAAGGGGAAAACAAGTCACAAGCCACACAAAGACAGATACACAACACAACACAATGATGGCTGGAGAGGAGAGATCCAGAGATGTGGCACCAAACCTCACATATTATGGGTAATTAGCAAAGGGAAACTCAATCCGTGAGGAGAAGGAGGCAATCTGGGCATCATGGGCATAGGTTGGAGCAGGAGAGATGAGAGCCCTCACAACTTGGAAAGGCTGGATCACACTGAAAGGGACAAAGTTCAGGTTCAAAGTCGGGGTGGGGCCAGAATTGTCCATTAGGGAGCTGTCATTGCATGAAGAAGCCCAAGAACCAGATGGGGAGAGGTAGTCTAAGTGTGCTCCCCTAATTTCCAGTTTAGACAGTTACTAGACAAATAGATCAAGGGACCTCCACAGGGAAAGTTTTCTTAGATTTTGCCAAGCATTTGAGAAAATAAAATCTCTCATGCTATTCTTGTGGACAATGGGGTTTCTTGACCTTTTGGGTATCTTGGACCCCTTGGGTAGGCAGTCTGGTGAAGCTCATAGACCCCTTCTAAGAATCATATTGTTGAATGCATTAAATAAAATACAGAGGATTGCATAGGAACCAATGATATTAATGAAGTGTAGTGATCAAAATATTTTTAAAAGAACAAGCTAAGGACCCCAGGCTCAATGATTGTACAGTTAAGTGGATTCCATATGAGAAGGCATTTCCCCTTCTTTCTTTGCAGAGGTGGAGGTCTATGGATGTGGAACACTACATATAATGCTCCTTTATATTTCTTGCTACAGTAAATGGATATCTGGGAGAAAGCTGATAGATACTTTGGGAAATGTAGATGATGTGAAAACAAAAGATATCAATAGAAATCATTTAATTTTTTAAAGATTGATTGAATGGATGGGACTTAAGAAGAAGACATTACTGGTCCTCCATAGTCTTGGAAGGAGCCCCTCCTCCAGTGGAGGGTTCGGGGAATCTGTGCTTGGACCTTAGTGGTTCCACTTTCTCAGTGACTTTGATAGAGGCAAAGATGGCACACTTGCCTAATTTGCAAATAATGCTAAGCTTTTGAGACAAGCTAACATGATGGATAGTGGACCCAGTATCCAAGACTTCTTGAAAGTCTAGAATGAATTTAGGCCAAATCTAGTAGGATTAAATTCAATAGAAATTGTTGCAAAATCTTAACATATGGGCTTACCAAATCTACTTCTCCCATACAGGATGGGAAAACCCAGTATACATAGCTCGTGTTCCAAAAGGGAACTGGGGGTTTCAGCTAACCCACAAACTCCATAGGAGTCAGCAGTGGAATGGCAGAGCCAATAAAGCTAATGAGATCTCATTGTTGTTCTTCACTCATGTCTGACTCTTTGTGATCCTGTTGGGGGTTTTCTTGGCAAAGATACTGGAGGAGGTTGCCATTTCCTTTTCCATCTCATTTAACAGGTGAGGAAACTGAGGCAAACAAGGTAAAGTGACTTGCCCAGGATCACATGGCTAGTGAGCAGTCTGAGGCTGGGTTTGAACTCAGGTCTTCATGACTCCAGGTCCAGAACTCTATCCACCACGATGCCACCCAGCTGCCCAATGAGATCTTGGCCTTCATCAGAAACAGAATGGCTTCCAGGAATAAGGAGACAGTCCCTCTTCATCCTAACCCTGGCCATACCGCAGCTGTAACAGTGGGTTCATTTCTGGACTTCACGTTTTAGGAAGAACACTGATAAGCTTCAAGGCAGCCCGGATGGTGGAGGGCCTATGGGGCATCCCTTGAAGGTCCTGGGAATGACATCATTCTCAATTGTTTGAAAGACACCACGTGGGAGATGATTAGACTTGTTCTGCTTGCACCCAAAGGCACTCTCGGGAGCACTCAGAGTGTCTGAGGAGTGGACTGAGGCTGAGAGTGAGGAAAACCTTCCAGAACATTCGAGCCATGCAGAAAGGGAAGTGCCTCCCCAGCAGGTGGGGGGGCTCTCTGTGCGTGGAGGTCTCCAGGCTGCTGCCAGGGGGGCTGTTGTGCAAGTGTGTGGTACAGAGAGAGCCCACTGTGCAGTCGGCTGCCTGGAATCTGGGGCCTCACTGTGTCTCCGCCCCAAGGTGAGTCCAGTAGCCAGGGATAGGAGGACAGATCCCCTAGTGTTTGGTGGGCACCATCACCTCCTGGGCTGGAGTTAAAACCAAACCTTGGGGAATGGCTGAGAGAGTGCAAGAAAGCAGATGCACCTCCATCCCCTCATTGGGACTTTTCCCAGGACTGTTGCTGAGCCTTTCTGGAAAAGAGACCTTTGTCATCAGATGTGGGGCCCTAGGGGGGCTGCACACCTTCATTCCGCAGGGGCTTCTCTGGGAGCCGAGTCTGAGAAACCATCCCACCCCTAGCCCTCAGAAGAATGAGTGTGTGTGTGTGTGGGGGGGGGATTTGTGGGGGAGGAGCTCCCTCCTTCCCTCACACTGGGTCCATTCCTTCCTCGGAAAAGCTGTGCTCTGGGCCCCTGGCCTCATCTCTGCTAGCTGCAGGGAGGGAGGAGTAGACACATGTATCCATCCACCAGCTCTGTCACCCACCAGGGGGCCACACTTAGCAGGTTCCATGAACTCAGCCATTCATCTTCATCAGCCCTAACTAGCTACATTTGTCAGCTTGGGGAAGAAGCACAGCTGTGGCAGAGAGAGCATCCAAATTGGCCATGTGACTCCACTGCCTCGCTTCATCCCTGGGCCAGGAATAGCAAAGGCAAGTTCATAGCTTCTCACCTCTAGTGCTACATGTATGGCAAACTGGAAGATGAAGGAGGAGGGGGGAGAAGCAGCAGCAGGAGAAGAAGAGGGGAAGGAGGAGGAAGAGCAGCAGCAGGGGAAGAGGAGGAGGAAGAGCAGCAGCAGCAGGGGAGGAGGAGAAGGAGGAAGAGCAGCAGCAGGAGAGGAGCAGCAGCAGCAGCAGCAGGAGAAGAAGAGGGGAAGGAAGAGGAAGAGCAGCAGCAGCATCGGGGAGGAGGAGGAAGAACAGCAGCAGGGGAGGAGGAGAAGGAGGAAGAGCAGCAGCAGGAGAGGAGCAGCAGCAGCAGCAACAGCAGGAGAAGAAGAGGGGAAGGAAGAGGAAGAGCAGCAGCAGCATCGGGGAGGAGGAGGAAGAACAGCAGCAGGGGAGGAGCAGCAGCAGGAGGAGAAGAAGGGAAGGAAGAGGAAGAGCAGCCAGCAGGGGAAGAGGAGTAAGTGGTAGTGGCAGAGCTGGTTTCAGAGCTGGGCAGGAGGCAGACCGAGAAGCTCCTACTAAGCTCCAAGTTTTGTGTCTGTTGGCTTTTCTCTTAAATAAATCACTGATCAGTTCCATGGGTTTATATCTTATGGGATTTTGTAGGCTTGGGGGCAAAGACTGTGTTGAGTCTGAATCACCCAGAGAACTCGCAAACCCAGCTGCCTCTCCAACATCTTCTCCAGCCTCTCCTCTCACCCCATCCTGGTTCTGTCTCAGCTCACCTCTTTTGTTGCTTTCACTGGGAGGAGACCTGAGACCTGTCTGACCCGAAAGAGTCCCGGAGGCCAGACTGTGTCCTCCTCAAAGCTCTCACTTCCTCTACAAGGTTCTGCTTTTTTCCATGGGACCATGGACTCAGAACCAGGGAGCCCCAGAGTCCATCTGGGTGAGATCCCTTCCTCTGTCCCTCTGACAAGACAACCCTTCAAATGTACAGAGGCAGATAGCACATCACCCCTCCATGCCAAACATTTTTCAAGAGCTCATTGGCTTTCTAGGCTGCCATGTCATGGTGTTGACTCATATTGAGCTTGTGGCTCACCCAAACTCCCAGATCTTTTTCAAATTTACTGCTGCCTTGCTATGACTCCTCCATCTTGTCCCTGTGGATTCATGTTTTGAACCAGAGGAGATATTTTACATTTATGTCTATTCAATTTCATCTAATTCAACTCAGTTCAAAATTCAAGCCTGGAATTTACTCTTGTTTTTTGTAGGGCAGGCAGGTTGGGGTGGCTTATGTATGGGGCTGGATTTGGGCCCAGGGCCTCCTGGGTCCAGGGCTGGTGCTTTGGCCACTGTGTCACCTAGCTGACCCATGATGACATCCTCAAAATAAAGCTAAGGGGTAAGAGGAATGCACTGGAAGAAAGGGAAAGGGAGAGGTGGAAGGGTGTAAAGTAACTCAAATAAAAGAACCAAGAAAAAAGCTTATGGAATGGAGGGGGAAATGGGGAAGGAGCGGGGGAGTGAGTGGAGTGAGCCTTACTCTCATCAGAATTGGTTCAAACAGAGAATAACATAAACATTCAAATGGGTATAGTAATATAGTTTTCCCTGAGGGAAAGTGAGAGGGAAAGGGGAAAGGGGGGTGGGAGAGGTGAAGGAAGGAGGGCAGATTGGGGGAGGGAGCAGTAAAAAGCAAAACACTTTTGAGGAGGGATAGGGTGAAAGAAGATTTTTAAAAATAGAGTAAATATCAAGGGGAAGGAATAGAATGAAGGGTAATACAGTTAGCAATAGTAACTGTGAAAGAAATGATGAGCAGGATGCTATCAGAAGGACATATGAAAAAATGCAAACTGTCAACAGAGAAAAAAACTGATGGTATTTGAATACAGATTGAAGTATAATTTTATTTGTTAGCTCCTCTTGCTAAAGTTATTCCATATGTTTCCTTTCACAATTTGACTAATGCAAAGATGCTGGACATAATTACATATGCATGACTTATATTGAATTTCTTGATTCCACAGGGAGGGAGGAAGAAAAAAAAATCAACGTGAAGAAACGATGAGTAGGTGGATTTCAGAGAAACCTGGAAGGACTTACATGAATTGATGCTGAATGAGATGAGAAGAACCAGGAGAACATTGTACACAGTATTAACAACATTGTGTGTTGATCAACTGGGATAGGCTTGACTCTTCTCAGCATTACAATGGTCCAAGATAGTTCCAAAGGACTCATGATGGAAAGTGCTCTCCAAATCCAGAAAAAAAGAACTGTGGAATCTAGATGCACATTGAACCATATTATTTATATTTTTTGTTTTCCTTTTATGAGGTTTTTCCCTTTTGCTCTGATTCTTCTTTCACAGCATGACTAATGCAGAAATACGTTTGATGTGATTGTACATATATAACCCAAATCATATTGCTTCCTGTCTTGGGAACAGGGGAGGGAGGGGAAGGAGGGAGAAAAATTTGAAACTAGAAATCTTATAGAAACAAATGTTGAAAACTCTCTACATGTAACTAGAAAACAATAAAATACTTAATAAAGAAAAAATCAAGCCTGGAAAAAAATTTTCAGTTATTAAGCACTTACTGTGTGCTGCATGCATGGCCTCAGACATCAAGGATCTGACAACTGGATGGGAAATATACCTTCCACATAAGCCAGGCTACCTGGCAAACACTGAAGAAGGAAAGACCCTTCAAATGAGTGGGAGATCAGAGAAGGCTTCCTACACACCTCCAAGTAGGTGAAAGATAAGTTCCAAATTGTTCTTGGGATTCAGAATAGGGAGAGTCTTTCAGAACAGGGTCAAAGGGACAGGGCCACCAGGGCAGAAGAAGCATTATTTAGGCTGAACCTTGGAAAATGATGGACTGGATGGGAGGATTCAGAGCCAGAGATGTCAGATAACAGTTGGCTAAGTGGCCAAGGCCAGTTGGGAATGGAAAGTGGTGGTCATGATGATGAACGTGGATAAATAAGGAAAAAGGGTCCCTCTTTTTCCCATGGGTGGATTAACATTTGGAAAAGGCAGAGAGGAATGGAGGATTGCAGAAAGGCGGCAGCCCGACATTCTAGAGCTCGGCTTCAGGAGAGGAGGCTTTGAAATTCCAGGAGAGCATGTTTAAATGAAAAAAGAGTTCCCTAGGGCCCAGAGCCTGGAGCCCACAGTCCCTAGGGGTACACTCTCTGTTCCTGCTGGGAACCGGAATGCAGATGGGTTTGTTAATATTTACCCAAATTAATAGGATGTAGAGCAGCAGAGACCATAGAAAGGCACCAGTTAAAATGAGTAAGTGGTCCTTCCTGCTTGGAAAATACAGAATAATTAATTTTCAAACTCTCTTGTCTCTTTTCATAAACAGGAATTAAAGAGAGAGAAATGAAAGCAGCCTGCACCTGTTTTTCATCTGAGGCAGCTCTGAGTAAACCCCATCTTTTATTGATGAGACAAAATTCAGGCTGGAAAAGAGAGGCAAAGCAGCAAGCCCTGCCACAGCTCCTAAAGGACTCTCCCCCCTACAGTGGCCCTAGGGGACCCTCTGGTTGCTCCTGGGGAGGGCGGGTGATAGGACTCCCTCTCCCTCTCTAAATTTCAGCCTCTCAGGTTGGGGCTGTTGATGAAGACCCCTTCTCCTATCTTTGGGGTGAGGAAACTCCAGAGAACTGCCCAGAGAGAATGAGGGAGTAACTGGATTTCATTTCTGACTTCTCCCTATCTGGATCGGGCCCCCCAGCCCCCAGCCCAGGGAAAGGAACAGCCTCCAATGTTTCTACATAAGTCATCCACAGCATCCCCTGCCCTCCTAGGTCTATCCCATCCATTCAAAGCCCCTCTGCTTACACAGGAGATGAGGGCTTGAGTGGGGACATAAAAGGCTGGCTCAAGCCATTGCATTCCTGGGCTGAGCCTCATCTGCAGCCAGGGGATTCAGCATGTGGTCGGACACTCTTGAGTTACTGACTGTGCCCATTGCCCCTGCACTGGCTACAATCTCCTCCTTTCTCTGTCTTGACCCCTAAATGAACCACTTCAACTCTACCTGCCCTCTTCTCTTGAATCCCTCGAGCCTTTATCCTGTCACCACCTTGTCCTGCCAAGCCTCAGCCATGGATTGCTCCTGCCTGCCTTCACTCTTCTTCATCTATCACTAAACAAAGTGGGAAAAAACCATGAGATCATCCAGACTATGTCCAATACAAATTTGCTACTCAATCTCAACTGAACCCTACTTGGGCAAAACCATCATTTATCAACTCTTTAATTGGCTCATGATCCCACTGTTCACAGCAGCTCTTCCAAACTTTCTCATCCCTCCTTAAACTTCTCATAGATCCCCTTCCCCACCCTTTCACCTAAGAACCTGCCTCATACTTCACTGAAAAAAATTGAGGCCATTTACTTAGAGCCCCATCTCTTCTCCTTCTCCTGCCACTATCTTCTCCTTCACCCCAATCTCCAATGAAAAGGTGGCCTTTCCCCTTGTTTTTTTTAAATTTTTTAAATTTTTTCTGCTTTATTTTCCTTTTATTGTTTTACAAAATATATATATATAAACAAATTTTGACATCAATTTTTTAAAACTTTATGTTCCACCTTCTGTTCCTCCCTCCCTTCCCACCCCCCACCCACAAGAACTCAAGCAATTCAAAATAAGTTATACATGAGTAGTCATGGAAAACATTACCACATTAGATAGGTTGTGAGAGAAAACGGTTAAAAAATAAAACTTCAGTTTAAGAAACTGTCAAAGAAAAAAAAATTTTTTAATGTGTTTCCATCTGTTTTCAGATACCATTAGTTCTTTCTCTGTAAATGGGTTGCAATTTTCATAAGCCTTGCTGAAAATAACCACATGCTTCCCAGCAGATCATCTTACACTATTGCTGTTATTTTGTATACAATACATTTCACTCTGCTTCAGTTCATGTAGGTCTTTCCAGGTTTTTCTGATAGTATCCTGTTCATTATAACCTGTATATAGTACCTTAAACTTGATAAAGAATTTTCTTCATAATAGCCCAGCAATGTAGGTACCATACATTTTGCCATTCTAATCAATCATCATAACTATTTCCCTCCATCCTATTCCCTTCCCATGACATTTACTCTATTTTCTATCTTCTTTTACCCTATTCCTTCTCAAAAGTGTTTTACTTCTGACTGTCCCCTCCCCTGCTCTGCTCTCCCTTTTTTCACCCTTCCCTCCTTATCCTATTCCCCTCCTACATTCCTGTAGGGTTAAATAGATTACTCCTCCCAAATGGGTGTGAATGTTATTACCTCCTAGAGCCCACTCTGATGAGATTAAGGTTTTTGAGCTAATTCTGTGTTCTAAATTTTTCTTCCTCCCTCTCTCCTTAACCCTCCCTATGAAATCAAGCAATTCAATATGTCATACATGTGCAGTTATGCAGAACATCTTCATCTTCCTTGAAAGTGTTTTGCTTTTTCCTGCTCTCTCCCCCAATCTGCCCTTCCCTCCTTCCCCTCTCCCCACCACCAATCTCCCTCCCCTCCCACTTTCCCTCAGGGCAAAAATATATAACTATACCCTCTTCAGTATGTATGTTATTCCCTCTTTGAGCCAATTCTGATATTAAGGTTCACTCGCTCCCCTACTCCTTCCCCCTCTTCACCTCCCCTCTATGTTTTTTTTCTTGTTTCCACCTTTCCCTTTGTTGACACAAATCCCTCTATCTACACAAATGATCCCACCCCATCCTGTTTCTTCCAACAGATTAGACCCCTTTATCACCCCTACTCTCTCACTTAAATCTCTCCCTGTCTACTGGCTGCTTCCCTACCACTTGGAAACATGTTCATGTCTCTCCATTCTCAAAAAATTCTCACTTACTTCATTCATCCTAGCTATCTTTCATCTCATGTCCCTCCTCCATTTTGTGGCTAAACTCCTGGAAGAGACTATATATAGTGGCCTAGCCATACCAGATATAAAACTATATTATAAAGCAGCAATCATCAAAACTATTTGGTACTATGATTTGGACATACAGGGTAAATTAGGAGAGGAACAGTTTACCTCTCAGATCTCTGAAGAGAAGAGCAATTTGTGACCAAACAAGAGATAGAGAATATTATGAAATGCAAAATGGGTGATTTTGATTACATTAAATTAAAAAGGGTTTGTACAAACAGAAGCAATGCAGCCAAAATTATAAGGGAAGCAGAAATCTGGGAAACAATTTTTATAGCCAGTGTTTCTAATAAAGGCCTCATTTCTAAAATATATGGGAACTAAATCAAATTTATAAGAATGCAAGTCATTCCCCAATTGAGAAGTGGTCAGAGGATATGAACAGGCAGTTTTAAGATGAATAAATCAAAGCTCTCTATTACCACATGAAAAAATGCTCTCAATTACTATTGATTGGAGAAATGTAAATTTAAACAACTCTGAGGTACCACCTCACACCCATCAGATTGACTAACATGAGAAAAAAGGAAAATAATAAATGTTGGAGAAGCTGTGGAAAAATTGGAACACTAATGCATTGTTGGTGGAGTTGTGAACTGATCCAACCATTCTGGAGAGCAATTTGGAACTATGCCCAAAGGGCTATGGGACTGTAAATACCCTTTGATCCAGTAATACCTCTACTAGGTCTGTATCCCAAAGAGATCATAGAAAAGGGGAAAAGGACCCACATGTACAAAAATGCTTATAGCAGCTCTCTTTGTGGCAGCAAAGAACTGGAAATCAAGGGGGATGCCCATCAATTGGGAAATGGCTGAACAAGTTGTGGTATATGAATGTAATGGAATACTATTGTGCTGTGAGAAATAATGAGCAGGGGGCAGCTAGGTGGAGCAATAAAGTACTGGCCCTGGATTCAGGAGAACTTGAGTTCAAATCAGGCCTCAGACACTTGACACTTACTAGCTGTGTGACCCCCCAAAAAAGAAAGATTTCAGAAAAACCTGGAAAGATTTAAGTGGACTGATGCTGAGTGAAGTGAGCAGAACCAAGAGAACATTGTACATAGTAACAGCAACATTGTGTGATGAACAACTGTGATAGACTTGGCTCTTCTCAGCAGTGCAATGATCCAAGACAATTCCAAAGAACTCATGATGGACAATGTTCTCCACATCCAGAAAAAAAGAATTGTGGGTACTGAATGCAGATTGAACCATGCTGTTTCTAATTTTTGGTTGTTTTTTTGGTTTTTGAGGTTTTTCCCCTGTGTTCTGATTCTTCTTTCACAACATGACTAATGCAGAAATATGTTTAATGTGATTGTACATATATAACCTATATCATATTGCTTTCTGTCTTGGGGCAGGGGGAGGGAAGAGAGAGAGGGAGAAAAATTTGGAACTAAAAATCTTATGAAAACAAATTTTGAATACTATCTTTACATGTAACTGGAAAATAATAATATACTTTTATGATTAAAAAATTAAATTAAATTAAAACAGAAAAAAACCTATTTGGTACTAGCTAAGAAATAGAGTGGTGGATAAGTGGAATAGGTTTAGTAAAGTAGTAGTAAATTACTATAGTAAATGACAGTAGTAAATGACCATAGTTATCCATGATTTGATAAACCCAAAGACTCCAGATTCTGAGATGAAAGCTGATTGTTTGACAAAAACTGGTGGGTAAACTGGAAAATAGTATGGCAGAAACTAGGCATAGACCAACATCTCACACCATACACCAAAATAATGTCCAAATGATTTAGACATAAAGGGTGATACAATAGATAAATTAGGAGAGAAAGGAATGGTTTGCCTGTCATATCTATGGAGAGGGAAAGTATGTATGACCAAAAAAGAGGTAGAGAACATTATGAAATGCAAAATGGATCATTTTGATTACACTAAATTTAAAAGGTTTTGCACAAACAAAACCAATGCAAACCAAGATTAGAAGGACAGCAGAAAGCTGTGAAACAATTTTTACAGTTAGTGTTTCTGATAACAGGCTCATTTCTCAAATATAGAGAGAACTGAATTTATAAGAATACAAGTCATTCCCCAACTGAAAAATGATCAAAGGATATAAATAAGCAGTTTTAGGTGAAGAAATTAAAGCTATCTATAGTCATATGAAGAAATGTTCTCAATAACTATTGATTAGAAAAATTCAAATCAAAACTACTCTGAGGACCCCCAAAACAGCCATAAAACAAGCCCTGGAGCTGCAAAATCCACAAAAATATGGGCTGAGATTATTTTCCGGATTAAAGGGAGCCATACTGGGCTGGAAGCAGAGTCCAACCCCACAATCATGCTGACACAGATCCCAGACACACTGCACAAGAGGAACTTACCCCCAAGCCTCTGAATCAGCTGGAACACCAGCATCTTCTGGAACTAAGCTTACGGTCAGGTGAGAGGTCTGAACAGCTGGCTGGGAAGGAAAAAAACAGGGGTGTCTGTGGGACCTAAGGAGGAATTCAGCTCTTCCACTCCAGCAGGGAACCCAGAAGAAATCCTGAGTGGTGGGAGGCCCAGGTGCGGGAGGGGCACAGGCTTGTCAAAGCTAAGAACAACAGCACACATAGTTCTGCTGGCTGGTTAATTAGCAAGTTGGCTTGAGGCTATCTTCGGACCAGAGACCAGGCCAGGTGAGATAAAAACCTGCCCTCCCTCAAACCAAAACACCTGGGACCCTCTGAAGCTTGGAACAGTGTAGCTTGGAAGTAGGGCACTACTGTAAGAGGGAGTTAAAAGTCAAATAAAAGACAGCAAGATGAGCAAGTAAAGAAAGTTGAGAACTATAGAAAGTTTCTTTAGCAACAAGGAAGATCGAGGTGCACTCTCAGAAGAGGATAGCAACCTCAGGGCCCCTACAACAAAAGCTTCCAAGAAAAATATGAATTGGTCTCAGGCCATGGAAGCATTCAAAAGGAACCTTGAAGAGGAAGCAGGAGATATAGAAGGAAGATTTAGAGAGGTGGAGGAAAGAATGGAAAGAGAAATGAGAGAAATGCTGGAGAGTCATGAGAAAAAAGTCAACAGCTTGAAAAGCCAAATGAAAAAGGAGATAAGAAATCTCTCTGAATAAAATTATTGCCTAAGAACTAGGATAGAACAAATAGAAGCTAGTGACTTTATGACAAACCAAGACACAGTAAAGCAAATTCAAATGAATAAAAAAAATAGAGGGCAATATGAAATATCTCCTGGGAAAACCAGCTGACCTGGAAAATAGATCCAGGAGTGATCATTTGAAAAGCATTGGACTACCTGAAAACCATGACCAAAATAAGAGTTTACACAGCATCTTCCAAGAGATTGTCAGGGAAAATTTCCCTGATATTCTAGAAGCAGAAGGCAAAATATAAATTGAAAGAATCCACCAATCACCTCCTGAAAGAGATCCCAAAAGGAAAACCTCCATGAATATTATAGCCAAATTCCAGAGTTTCCAGGTCAAGGAGAAAGTATTGCAAGCAGCTAGAAAAAAAGGAATTAAAATACTGTGGAGCTACAATAAGGATAAAACAAGATCTAGCAGCGTCTACATTAAAGGACCAGAGGGCATGGAATATGATATTCCAGAAGGCAAAGGAACTGGGACTACAAGCCAAGAATCACATACCCAGCAAAACTTATTATAATATTTAAGAGGAAAAAATGGGACTTCAACGAAAAAGAGGACTTTCAGGCATTTGTGATGCAAAGACCTGAACTGAACAGAAAATTTGACTTTCAAATACAAGACCCTAGATAAGCATAAAAAGGTAAACAGGAAAAAGAAATCATGAGGGTTATTAAAAGATTAAACTGTTTACATTCCTACATGGGAAGATAATACTTCGAACTCATAAGAACTTTCTCAGTATGAGGGTAGCTGAAAGGAATACACAGAGGACACAGGTCTGAACTGAATGTGAAGGGACAATATCTGTTTAACACTTATTTTTTGTTTATCCTTGTTCTTTGTGGGGCAAACAGGGTGGGGTGTCTTATGTCTGGGGTCAGATTTGGGCTCGGGGCCTCCTGGGTCCAGGGCTGGTGCTTTGTCCACTATGCCACCTAGCTAACCCATGATGACATAATTAAAATAGGGTTGAGGTGTAGGAGGAATAGACTGGTGGAGGGAGAAGGGGAGAGATTGGTCTGGGGAGAGGTAGTTCACATGAAGGAAATAAGAAAAAAGCTTATGGAGGAGAGTAGAAGAGGGGGAAGGAGTTGGGGAGTGAGTGAACCTTAATATCATCAGAATTGGCTCAAAGAAGGACTAGCATACATACTCAAGTAGGTATAGTAATATATTTTTGCTCTGAGGGAGGGGAGGGGAGGGAGGGGGGAAGGGCAGATGCAGGAGAGAGCAGGAAAAAGCAAAACACTTTCAAGGAAGATGAAGATGTTCTGCATTACTGCACAAGTATGACATATTGAATTGCTTGATCTAATAGGGAGGGTTGAGGAGGGAGGGAGGAAGAAAAATTTAGAAGACATAATCAGCTCAAAGACCTTAATCTCATCAGAGTGGGCTCAAAGAGTGCATAACATTCACACCCAATTGGGAGGAGTAATCTATTTAACTCTACAGGAAAATAGGAGGGGAATAGGATAAGGAGGGAAGGGTGAAAGGGAAGGGAGTGCAGAGCAGGGGAGGGGACAGTCAGAAGTAAAACACTTTTGAGAAGGAATAGGGTAAAAGAAGATAGAAAATAGAGTAAATATTATGGGAAGGGAATAGGATGAAGAGAAATAGTTATGATGATTGACTAGAATGGCAAAATGTATGGTACCTACTTTGCTGGGCTATTGTGAAGAAAAATCTTTGTCAAGTTTAAGGTACTTTATAAAAGTTACGATGAGCAGGATGCTATCAGAAAAGCCTGGAAAGACCTACATGAACTGAAGCAGAGTGAAATGTACTGTATACAAATAACAGCAATAGTGGGGGGTGATTTGCCGGGAAGCATGTGGTTATTTTCATCAAGGCAATGATCCAATATAACCCTGAAGGACTTATGAAAATTGGAATCCATCTACAGAGAAAGAACTAATGGTATCTGAAAACAGATTGAAACACATTTTTTTTTGACAATTCCTTAATCTGAAGTTTTGTTTTTCATCTGTTTTCTCTCAGAACCTATCTAATGTGGTGATGTTTTCCATGACTGCTCATATATAACTTATATTAAATTTGCTTGAGGGTGGGGGGTGGGAAGGGAGGGAGGAAGAGAAGTTGGAACACAAAGTTTTAAAAATTGATGTCAAAATTTGTTCTTATTTTGGAAAATAAAATTCTAAACATAAAAAACTACTCTGAAAAAAACTACAACCTCACACTTATCAGATTCGCTAATATGACAGAAAAGGAAAATAATAAATGTTGGAGAAGATCTGGAAAAATTATAACACTAATGCATTATTCGTGGAGTTGTGAACTAATCCAACTGTTCTGAAAAGCAATTTGGAACTGTGCTCAAAGGGCTATAAAATTGTGCACAATCTTTGATCCAGCAGTATCACTACTAGATCTGTATCCAAAATTGGTAATAAAAAGGGAATATGGGGCAGCTAGGTGGCGCAGTGGATAGAGCACCAGCCCTGGAGTCAGGAGTACCTGAGTTCAAATCCAGCCTCAGACACATAACACTTACTAGCTGTGTGACCCTGGGCAAGTCACTTAACCCCAATTGCCTTACTAAAAAAATGTTTTTTAAAAAAGGGAATAGGACTCATGTACAAAAATATTTATGGCAGCTCTTTTTGTGGTGGCAAAGAATTGGAAATTGAGGGGATGCCCATCAACTAGGGAATGGCTGAATAAGCTGTGACATGTGAATGTAATGGAATACTATTGTAATATAAGAAATGATGAGCGGGCAGATTTCTAAAAAACCTGCAAAGGCTTACATGAACTGATGCCAGAGCAGAATCAGGAGAACAGTGTACACAGTAACAACATTGTACAATGTTCAATTGTGATAGACTTGGTTCTTCTCAACAATACAATGATCCAAGACAATTTCAAGACTCATAATAGGAGATGCTCTCTACATCCAAAAGAAAGAACTATCAAGTCTGAATGCATAATCAAAACATTCTATTTTCACTTTGGGGGGTGTTTTTTTTTCTTTCTTTTCCATTTTGTTCTGATTCTTCTTTCACAACATGACTAATGTGGAAATATGTTTAACATGATTGAACATACATAACCTATATCAGATTGTTTGCTGTCTAGGGAAGAAGGGAAGGAAAGGAGGAAGGGAGGGAGGGAGAGAGAGAGAGGGAGGGAGGGAGTCAGGGAAGGAGGGAGGGAGGGCTACTGTTTAGTATGATGCTTGGTGCTTTGTAAGTATTTAATGACTTACTGACTCTGAGAGCATTCCTTTGGAGAAGGCGGCTCTGAATTTGGAAGAAGTCCCTTATACTCCACAAGACAAGGTATCTACACCACAAATCCCCTCACTGGCAAGAAGCCATGGCCTTGGGGGCTGGACACAAAGCAGGCATGGCACTGTACAGGCAGACTCAGTGGTCCTGAGTCCTGACATTCCTGAGAAAGGAACCCTAGGAAAACCTCACCCCAGAGAAAGGATTTTTTAACAGTTGGTTCTGCTCTGTTTCCTAAATGTGTTTAGGTGTGCACCCAATGGGCATTTACATCCTGCTAGGCATGAAGGGCTACAGGGCAGGGGAGAGATCTTGGAAAAGACCTTGCTCTAGGGCTCCCTCACGAGATGTGTGACCTTAGTCAAATCACTTAGAATACCTCTATAAGCCCCATTTCCCCATCTGTAAGATGGTGATGACAATGCTTTCATGACTCACTTCACAGAGCTATTAAAGCCATGAATAAACTTCCAGGGCTAGGTAAGCTGATTGCCATCCTGGGCTGGCCACCAGAACCCCATTCAGTCTGCCATCGATAGTGGGGCTATCTGTCGGTACAATACTTTCTGGAATAGACTCAGAGGCAGCCTGGGCATTCACTGAGGGAGAATGGTCCTAGGGAAAGAGAGCTACTCGGGGAGTCAGGGATGACCAGGGTGTAGACCCTGCCTCTAACCCTCACTGGGATCAAGAAGCACATCTAGACATGCCCCAATGATGCCATCATCATGCCCCCAAACTCACCTCTGGTTACAGGGGCCCGAGGAGAGGCACAAATAGTACTTCCCACCATAGACTCAGAGTGGAAGGCTTGCGGAGCTGGATCCCGGAGAAGATTATGTTATCTGCCCAGGGCCAAAAGAGCCAGGTACTGGGCTCTGCCTGTTAGGAGAGCATGGGTTCCTTGCCTGTCATTTCATCAGTGCATGAAATCTCCTTACCCATACAGACAGGTAACTCATCCAGTGCCCAGGCACTGAGGGGGTAAGTAATATTCCTGGAGTTGTACAGTCAGTGGGTGTCAGAGACAAGATCCAACCCCATTTCTTCCTGAATATAGGTCCAGTACTCTATGGACTCATCCTTACCAATACCACTGTCAAGCTGCCTGACATTTCTATGGTAACCCGACATTGCACATGCTTACAGGCCCATTCATTGCATTGGTGAGTTTGGGCTGACTTTTTTCTTAGTTACATAGATGTGCTCAAAGCAGAAGATTAGAGTTAGATATGGGGAAATAGATATTTCTAACTATTAAGTTAATAATCTACAAACCACGTACTTGGGGGCAGCTATGTGGCACAATGGATAAAACACTGGCCCTGGATTCAGGAGGACCTGAGTTCAAATCCAGCCTCAGATACTTGATACTTCCTGGCTTTGTGACCCTGGGCAAGTCACTTAACCCTCATTGCCCTGCAAAAACAAAAAAAAAACCAAAGAAGCATTTCCTGATACAAAACAAAACAAACCAAAAAACCCAAACCACATATTCATATACAAAGGCACACATATGTGCACAAACACATACTCGTGTCCGTGCAGCCACCCATGCCTGCACATAACAGGATGATTCCCTCACTGTGGAGAACTCAGATGCCTTTGCCAATCCTCCTCTCTCCTTCATACCCAGGGGCAGCATGCACAGGCCCTCCAGGCCGGCAAGGATGCTGCCTGTAGGTGGGATGCCTATGGGTAGAATCAGGGTCAGACAGACCATTCCTCTGGCCACTGGCTATAATGATGAAGTTGAGGGATCTGAAGACAGCTCACTGCAATGTCTCCACTCCTGAGATTGGGACTCTAAGAGCTTTCGTGTCATTAGGTCTGAATCTGAGAGACCCTGTGTCTTCTCTGTTCTTTCAAGGACTGAACAATGGAAGCTCCAGGGTTGCCCTTGGAATTGTTCATGGTGGGTTTGTGGCAGGCAAGGCAGCTGTGGTAAGAGTTGGGGAGGAGGAACTCAGCCAAGGAAGGACATCCAGCTGACCTCTCTAGGGTCAGTCATCAGCAGTCATTGTGTTCAAGTGGGTCATTATGTCCCGTGGCCATCTAGGGCACTCAGGCTCCTCAGGAAATGCTCCTGAGCTAGAGGGGTCAGCACTTTGCATGTTTCCTTTCCACTGCATAGATCCCTCCCAGGATTTCAGAGCAGGCATTGGGGCTCAGCAAATGCCCAGTGGATGGTTAGTCTCACTTCATTCAATTCACTCAACATAGAAGTATTGGAACTGTGCTTGACAGCAAGCTAAGCTCAGGGATACAAAGACAGGAGTGAAATAGTCCCTGTCCTCAAGGAGCTTATGTCTTTTGGGAGAAACACAGGTAATCAAACATGAAATTATTTGTTTGCACAATGGATTCAGGAGACTCTAGAGGAGGAACCCCTCTCCCTACTACCAGGAGATGTTAAGAAGTAAAGACCAGGGGCAGCTAGGTGGCACAGTGGATAGAGCACCAGCCCTGGATTCAGGAGCACCTGAGTTCAAATCCGACCTCAGACACTTAACACTTACTGGCTGTATGACCCAGGGCAGGTCACTTAACCCTCATTGCCCTGAAAAAAAAAGTAAAGACCAGTAACCTTGAGTGCTAACTGTTCTATGTTCTAATCCCTTTGTGAGGTGTGAAGAAGGGAACAACATGATTGGCTGACAACCAAGTAAACCAAGACATGGAGCGCGGAGGGCTTTAAATAGTTCAGCCCTAGTTGGATTTCAATTTGAGTCTCAGGGACATTGAGAGTTGGCAGCTTCCTATAGAGGTGGAAATTCCACTTTCCCACAAACCCCCTTTTCCAGCCTTGTAGTTCTGAAGGATAGCAACTGGACCTGCCAGACCCTCCGGCAAGGAGCAGAGATGTGCACCAGACAGAAGGACACAGAGATGTGTCTCTCAGTAAACAGAGGGAGGAAACAGCTTCATGGAATGTGAGATAAGGAAGCAGAGAAGGGACTTGGACCACAACCAAACAAGTCATCCTTCAGAGATGCCGCACCAAGACCAGTTCCATGAAAACTCTCCAGAGAGAAAGGATTCCCTGGGCTGGCAATCACAGGAAAGAGGAGTAAGCTATTTGCCACATGTGTCTCTTATGTTTGTGCCTCATTACCACTGTACCCCACCTCAGAGCCCTTTTCCAGTAGATACTGTGTATCAGTGGGAAAGTGTTCCCCAGGGTTCTGGATTGTTTTGTGACTACTGTTCTTGCTATGCCATTTGATTAAATGCCTTTGCTAAGAGCTAAATGTGTCCACTGGTTGATTGCTCATAGAAAAGACACTTTGGGGACCACATTTTAGGGAGTTATAGTTATAACCACAGACCCAGTGATTACATCCTAGAACCTGAGGTGGTAACTACTCTTATGGCAACACAATCCATGAGATTAGGTGCTGGTTGGAAGATGGGCCCCAAAGGGATGCTGTACTATGGGGGCAGTGAGATGATGCCTCATCTGAATCTTGAAGAAGGCTAGTAATTCTGAGAGGTAAAGTCAGGGATGATGTGCATTTCGGGCATGGAGACCAGAGATGGAATTCTGTGTGACTCAAGTGTACAGTGTGTGAGGGATGATAAGCCCAGATATGTAGGCTGATACTCAGCTATGGAGACTTTTAGAAGCCAGAGCTTGTCAGCAGAGCAGTCAGGAATTGCCAGCTCCAGTCTTTAGCCTCAGCAGGTTCCTCTCCTGTGCCTAAGGAATAAGGCTGAATGGAATCGAGTCATTTCAAACACTGGGCATAAAAGAGATAGAGGAATTATAATTAAGTTCTTCTCAGGCTTACTAGCTTATGGAAGCTAGTTTCCCCAAATTCCCAAAGCTCAACTTCTGAAGGCAGTAAGATTAAAGAGGAAGAAAAACCTTCTGTACCAAATGTCAGGGGCTGTGAGAAAATGTGGCATCAGAGAATTAGCTCTGCAAGATGCAAGATATGACTGCAGCCTAGGCAGACCTTAAAAGGAAAGGCAGCCCCTCTGGAGCTGTCCTGGGCAGGGAAGATGCCTGGGTTCTGGGAGGGATGCTGGGTATGTGAAGTGAGGGAGGATATAGGATGATGATGCAAACTGCATCTCCTACCCTCCCCAAAGCCCAGCTGAGCTGAGCTGAGCTGATCACATCCATGATCTGAAGAGTCCAAGCTGGCCTCTGCTTGGGAGGGAGGAAAACTAGGTATACTATCTTACTTGCCCGACCTTTGCTTTTGCCCCCCCCCTTTCATCTTCTCCAGGGCTATGCAATCAGTCATCCCATACTCTCCTGAAACTCAAGCTTGCCTCTCCACCTCTGTTGTTTGAGCAGAAGAGCATGGAGAAAAAGGTGGGCTTGAGGTAATAAAGTCAGGAAATTGTGAGGTGATTGGGACTTGGGAAGAAGGCTAGCCACAGACCTGGGAGGAATATAATTTGGAGAAATTTGGAAAAACTTGAAGAAAATTTCACAGAGATCACCTCAAGTTGAAGGGAAAGGGGATGAAGGAGACAGAATCATTTGGATACAGTATCTAGAGTCCAAAGGGAGGCCTGACCTGTATCAGGAGGTTGGAGGGCAGAAGGTGACATGGGAAGTGTGGAAAGAAGGATAGCAGTCACTTGGAGCTCCAAGAAATTCTAGGCTCTTTCTGAAGAACTGACTAATCTGAGAGGAAGCAATGGCAATCAATGGGGAGAGCATCCATTGAGGAGATGAGGAAAGGTGTTTGGTGACACCCTATTGAAGGAAATAGAGGCAGCTGTCAGTCAACAAGGTAACTGCTTTCTCCAGGGGGCAGCTAGGTGGCACAGTGGCTAGAGCACTGGCCCTGAAGTTGGGAGGATTTGAGTTTAAATCTCACCTCAGACACTTACTAGCTGTGTGACCCTGGGCAAGTCACTTAACCCCAATGTCCTTAAACATCCAGGGCCATCTCCAGTTGCCCTGATATAATCTCGCCACTGGACCCCAATGGCTCTGGAGGAGAGGGTGAGGTTGGTGACCTTGCACAGCCCTCCCTCACTTAAATACAATTCACTGTAAGTCATGATATCACCCTGATGTTATGGTCCTCTTCGAGAAAGAACAAACAACAACTACAGCTTTTCCCAGGGAAGGTATCCAAAATATCACAGAAAATCTCCTAACACTTGTCAAAGCAGATGGTCACCTCCCACTTCTGGTAATTCCCATGGGCACAAAGGACAATCATTGGAACAGAAACAGAATTGCCAAAGAGAGTGGAATCTTGTTTAGGAAACTGAAGGCTACAGGGGCACAGGTGGCATTTGCATACCTGCTGCTTACTCAAAATGAAGGATACAGAAGAGAAAAGCCAGTTGAGGAGAACAGCTGGTCCAAAAGATGATGGAGTCTGAGAACAGGCTTTGGATTTCTGGACCACAACTTAAAATGCAGAAAGAGTGGGCTCCTGGCCAGGGATAATGTATACCTAACAAGAGCTGATGAAAGGTGTCCTTCCAGTGTCTTACAAGAGATTTAAACTAAGAAGAACGAGAAAGGGAGAAAATCACCCGTGTATATTAATTAAGGTAGATGCCATTGAGAGATGCTACAGTATAGAAAGAGGCATGGAAGTTCAGACACCCAGAGGTTCACAGGAGGCAGAGCCCAAGAAAGAAGCCAGCAGCAAAACTCCATAGCCTCTGATTTCAGTGGATGCTACTTACTGGGTTAATGGAAAACCCATCCATAGTAAGACCGAGCTTCGGTCCTATCATTCCTTTAAGTGAGTCTGGTGCCAAGTGCTTTTGAAACCTTAAAGAGCCAAAGAGACACCAGTTAATTTACTCATTTGTTTTACAGTTCTAGGTTCCAGTGCCCTGCTTGTCTCATTCATGGGTTTTCATTTTGATTTCCACAAGCACAGAAGTGTGGGCTCCCCTAACTCCTAGATAAACTGCTTCATTTTCTACTTTATACCACACTAGGGTGCCTCAAATCTGTTTCCATTAATGGTGTCCAGCTGGCTCATGAACTGTCCTTGTTCAAAGAATGGCCTGTTCTCCAAATAGAGGAAGCAAAGCCACCTGGCCCAGGGAGTCACACACCCACTGTAGAAATGTCCTCTGTCCTTTTCATCTTCTTTTTTTTTTTTGAAGGGCAATGGGGGTTAAGTGACTTGCCCAGGGTCACACAGCTAGTAAGTGTCCAGTGTCTGAGGTCGGATTTAAACTCAGGTACTCCTGAATCCAGGGCCAGTGCTTTATCCACTGCACCACCTAGTCACCCCTCATCTTCTTTCCATGAAAGTGTCTTCCCTGGTGTAGACCATATTCCCAGTTCACATATTCCTACATTTTCCTGTCACATCTTAAGGTACTACTGAAAATTTTTTTAAAATTAAGAATAAAGGGTACTTATCCCATGAACACATTATACTTGGAAAGTGAACTGAAAACTTCTGTGGAAAAAAGAATCAAGAAATTTGCAATTATTCAAAGAAACTGATTAAAATATCTTCACCCCTTGACCAGAGATTTCCCTTCTAGGCATGTACCCCAAGGAGATCACAGAGAGAAGGATAAGCTCCCATATACACCAAAATGTTCAAAGCAACATTTCTTGTGATAACAAAGAACTGGGGGAGGTGCCCATAAGTTGGGCAATTACTAAACAAATTGTGATGCATGGAATATTAATGCACTTTGTTGTTGTTTGTCCTTCATTCTTGAAGAGGACTATGACATCGGGAGGTGATATCATGACTTCCACTGAATTGGAATTAAGTGAGGGAGGGCTGTGAAAGATCACCAGCCTCACTCTCTCCTCCAGAGCCATCTGGGTCCAATGGTGAGATGTACATCAGGATGACTGGAAATAGCACTGGATGTTTTTGAGGCAATTGGGGTTAAGTGACTTGCCCAGGATCACACAGCTAGTAAGTGTCTGAGGTGAGATTAGAACTCAGGTCTTCCCAACTTCAGACCCAGTGCTCTATCCACTACAGCACCTAGCTGCACCTTAATGCACTCTAATAAGCAATGCATAACAATGCATCCCCCATTCCTTTCTCTTCTCTATTTTTTCGTTCTGAATCAGCATACGCACCCAACCTGCACACATACTTATAAATTTAGGTCTCCCAGAGGGGTCAGCCACATTGCTACAAAAAACTCTCAGAGGCCTAGAGATAATTCTGGTGTACTAATACACTCATACAATTTACGGATGCAGTTCCTAAGCCTCTTGAATTGTTGCTGTCTGTAATGTGACTAAAATTCTAGCTATAGTGTCTAAAAATCTAATGAGTGGTCGCCAATAAATTAGAAGCTTTAGCAAAAGTTTAGACTTTTAAGCATTTATTAGGGAGCATAACAATTTTGTGAGGAGAGAGAAAAAGGCCTGTCTATCTATCTCAGGGAGCCAGCATTTTTGCTCCACTCCCCACGAGTTCCTGGTGAAAGAGAGAGAGCCTCTCCCCTTCTTTCTTCCACAAGCCTCCTGTCTCACACACAGCTAATTGGCTGGTAACTTTGATCAACAGTACCCACGAGCAAACGTCACTTCCTGACACCAAGGAACTGACCTTCCAAGCCACATGGCTTGCCCTCAGATGCCTTCTCTTCATGGCTGAGCTTTCCTACAGTATCTCTGCAGCAAGGGGTGTCACTTCAATTGTTACACTCTACTGGTGTGTTACTCATCTAACAAATTAGCCAAAATGACATCATTACCTCTTAATCAGAACCCTTTACTAAAAAGAAGGCAAAGCAAGAATCATAATGTAACATTCCACCCATAAACCTGAGCCACACCCTCCCACCCCTTGGCACAGGATCTATAAGGAAGAGTGGGCAGAGTTTTGCCTAACCATAATGGAGAGGACTGCATGAAGAACACTTGTGCACCAAGCAATTCACAATTCCAGGCTGCAGACCTTGGTTGCCCTTATCCTGTGGAGGAGTAGCCTATACAACAACTTATTGGTCAGCAGGCTTCTCCTCTTCTGGACCTCTCTATTCTCCTGCCAGGTAGAGTTCCTCCTGTGCTCAACACTCTTCTGGGCTTCTTTCACACAAAAAAGAAGAAACCTAAGCCTGGGGTTGGTAGCACTTTCCCAGGTCTGCTTACTTGGCTGGGCACTGAGGGGTTTATACCCTTCAAGCAACAAGTGAGTAGAAATGCAGGCTCAGATCTGTTTCTAGATCTTACTGGAGTGCTTGTCTGAGTCCCTGATTCAGTCTCTCCTCAGTTCCTTTCCAAGATCAATTCAGTTCCCAGCAACAAGCAACAAGATTCTTCCTAAGGTTAACTCTTCCAGGCAGTTGGTAGTAGTTCAAATCTTGAAGTCTGTACCTAGACTCAACCAGAAGTATTTCCTGTGCCCAGACTGGAGGGTTATCTCAGATCCATCTCTGAGGTATGGTATTTTTTTAATTTAATTTGATTGTTTTCCATTTTAATACTATTTTCCCCATTACATGTAAAGATCGTTTTCAACATTTATTTTTATAAGATTTTGAGTTCCAAATTTTTCTCCCTCTTTCCTTTCCCTCCCAAGGAATACCTAAGGGACTTAAACCATATCTGTGTCATTAGTGAGACTGGCAAAGACAATTACAAAGCACAAGATTAACATAGTGTACAGAGAAGTTTTGAAACACCTGGGGGAAACCCATCAACTTCATGGGGTATGGGCTTAACCAAGCCTATGGATACAAAAGGGCCTTTTGTGTGAAATCATTCATCTCTAACTCACAGTCAGAAACCAAAAGCTACATTTGTGCCAGACAAGATACAACTAAACAATATACCTTTTTCCCATAGTCCTCAAATAGCTCCAGATATTAAAGTTCCACAAGCTATCAATGCCAATGCCCTCCTATCCATAATGCACAAATTATATTCTGGAAACAACTACCTTTACTCTGGAGACTTAATTCGGAGTGGTTTACCCCTGTCTTTGTTTCTGCCTCTTTCTATGAATAAAATCGTCCAAATCAGAAAGAGGTCCCATCTTACATGAAGAATACAGAGGTAGAAAGGGATATTACTATGGACTGATAAAGAGTGAAGTAAACAGAGCTACTAGAACAAGGTAAGTGGGCAAAGCAATAGCAACAAAACCAATGATAGCACATGAACCCTCTTCTCTTCTCCCTCTATGCCATTTCACTTGATCATCTCATCAGTTCCCATGGATTCAATTATCATCACTATGGTGATGATTCTCAGATCCACTTATCCAGCCCTAACCTCTCTGCTGACTTCCAATCTTTCATCTGCTAATGATTATTAGATATCTCGAACGGGATGTTCTGTGGTCATTGTAACCTCAACAAGCCCCAAACTAAACTCGTCACCTTTCTCCTTCAATTCTCTCCTCTTCCAAATATCTGTTGAGAACATCTTCCCAGCCCCTCAGGCTTGCAAACTTTTTCTTACCCTATTTCTTATTCTCCCCCAACCCTGTATCCAGTCTGTGTCCAGGTCCTTCCATTTACCTGTGTATATACCCTCTTCTCTGCTCTGGTCCTGCCACCACCTGGGGCAGGACCTCATCACCTCACACCTGGGCTGTTACAATAGTTGCTGGGGCATCTGCCTGCTTCAGATCTCTCCACCCTCCAGTTCATTCTTCATTCAGCCACCAATGTGATTTCCCTAAGGCACAAATCTGACCATGTCACTCACTCCCCATACTCACTGAACTCCAGTGGCTCCCTATTACCTCCAGGATCAAATCTGAATAGTCTGGCATTCAAAGCCCTTCTTAACCACACAAATACTCACACTCACACACACACACACACACACACACACACACACGCACACACATGCACGAGCACACACACACACCCCTTTTTATTCTTCTTACACCTAACTCCCCAATACATTCTTTCTGATGCAGTGACACTGGTCTCCTGGCCATTCCTCAAACAGGATACTCAATCTCCTAGCTCTGGGCACTTTTATCAGCAGCCATCCTGTCTGGTGTGTTCTTTGTCATCTCCCCTTTTAGCTTCCCTGGCTTCCTTTGGCTCCCAGCTAAAACCCCACCTCCTCCCAAAAGCCTTTATCCATTCCTCTTGATTCTTGTGCCCTTCTTTCTGTTGATTATTTCTGATTCCCCTCTATCTATAGTTTGTTTTCAGTGTTGTCTGTGAGATCTCTCCCCCATTAGATTATGAGGTTCTCAAGGGTAGGGACTGTCTTCATCCTTTCTTTGTATTTCTGCTGCTTAGCACAGCCTCTGGCAAATAGTAGGCATTTAATAAATGTTTACTGACTGATTGAACAACTAACCCTAACCTTTTTTATTCTTTAGAAGGAATGGTTTTTGCAGTGACAGGAGGGAGAGACAGTGGGGAAAGCAGGTGATATAAAAACAAAAGGTATTCATAAAAAATTCAAAGACACCAGTAAAACAGGATAGAGTCATGAACTCTACAACCTCCATTTAAAGAGAGAGCTCAGCTAAGAATTTCTCATTTCTCACCTCGCTGCACCACTCTGGGACATTCCCTTCTCCACCAGCCTTCCCTCATCCAAGTACTTTCTCCCCTTTCCTTTGGTGTCTTCCTCATTAGATTCAAAGCTCCTTAAGGCCATAGGATGTATTTCTTCTTTTTTAATTTGTATCCCAAGTACATAGCACAGTGCTTGGAACATAGGAAGCACTTAATAAAATGTTATTGCCTAGTGACTAAGTCGATGTGTAATCCAAAGGAACACACTTGGTGATGCTGAGTCAGGGAGGGGATAGAGGGGATTTTGACCACCTCACCCTAACCCTCTAAGAAGGAGAGGGGAAAGGACTTGAGTGATGTCTTAGAATGTTTGGCAGTCCTGAAGGCCTGGAGATCAGTCATCCTGAAGAAATGTGGTCTCATTAGACTGTGGCCCAAGAACCACTAAGGGACTGGAGCTGAAGGGGCCCTGCAGGTAAGCAAACAAATGAACTTCATCTGTGCTCAGGTTAACTCCTTCCCCCTTGTCAGTATTCCTGGGCTTGATCCAGGATTTGGCACAAGGTTTAATAAATGCTTATCAACCTGACTTGACCTCAGAATTCAAACTCCTCATTCTTTTTTATATTTTAATAAACATTTTTATTTAAAGTTTTGAGTTCCAAATTCTATCCCTCCTTCCTCCCCACCCTCCTTGAGGCAGTAAGCAATCAGATACAGGTTATACATGTGCAATTATGCAAAACATTACCATATTAGTCATTTTATATAAGAAAACAAAAAAACAAAAGAAAGAAAATGAAAAATCGCCTGCTTCAGTCTGTGTTCCATCAATATCAGCTCTTTTTCTGGAGGTGGAGAGTCTGCTTCATCATGAGTCCTTTGGAATTGTCTTGGATCATTGTATTTCTGAAAATAGCTAAGCCATTCACAGTTCTTCATTCAAAACTATTGCTGTCACTGTGTACAATGTTCTCCTGGTTCTGCGCACTTGACATCAGTTCATGTTAGTCTTTCTAGGTTTTTCTGAAATCCTCCTGCTGGTCATTTCTTAGAGTACAATAATAGTCCATCACCATCATATGCCACAGCTTGTTTAGCTTGTTGATGGGCATTCCTTTGATTTCCAATTCTTAGCCAACACAAAAAGAGCTGCTAGAAATGTTTTTGTACAAATAGGTTTTTTCCCTTTTTATCTCTTTGGAATACAGATATAGCAGTGGTATTTCTGGGTCAAAGGGTAGGCCCTTTGGGCATAGTTCCAAATGCTCTCCAGAATGCAAAATCCTCATTCTACAGATAAAGAAATTGAGGCACACATTGCTGAAAGGACTTGCTTGCAGTCTGTGGCAGCTGGTATACACATGCTAGTTCTGTTCTTTCCACTAGGAGTCAGAAGACCTGATGCTAAGACCTTAGGCTGGTAGCTGAAGGGCAAGCATATTGCAGTGGGAATTCCTTCCTATGTGGGTTGGACTAGAGGTCATTGAGTGAGGTCCCTTATTCACCTTTTAATCCTCTTTTTCTGTGATTCTTTCAGTTCAGTCTGGCTCCAACGCTGGTAGGAAATCTTAAAACCCTCTGCTTCCATTCTCTGATGGATCTATAATTGCTTCCATGGGGTGCATCCTGCAGAGTCTGGCTCACAGTCTGTCCACACCCTCTCCTCTAATAGGACTAGGGTCCCATCTCCTCCCTGTAAGCCTTCTCCCTCAATGTGCCAGGGCCTCTCTCCAGCTCACCTCCCAGAGGGAGCCCCGACTTTGGCCAGCCCACCTCCTTTCCTGCCCTGCAGCTCTCTCAGAAATCCTCCACTCCACCTGCCCCCCTCCACTTCTCATTACTGATGCCGCCCACCCCCTGCCTCCTTCCACAGTACCCCTCCCCTTGTGGCCTTCAGCTCTGCAGGGACTGGTAGGGCCATGACTCATCATGAGGCAGTATGTCCAGAAGAAGAGAGGGATGAAGCTGCATCTTTGGTTTGGAGAGAAGCTTGGGATTTGGAAGCACTGGCACAGCCCCTATTTCTCCTAATCAGCTTTGGGTCCCGCATATTGTCCATAGTCAGTATCTTTCCAAGCTTTCCACACTTACTGATAGACCAGGTCTTGGGCTTTGCATCCAAGGGCATCAATGAGGGAGCACTCAAAGGACCCCTCATCCGATGTCCCCGTTTTGCAAATGAGTGTACTGAGCATTAAGCAATTTGTTCAAAGTCATACAGGATGGCAGTCAGGGTTTACACCTCACCAGATATGGCTTTTTAAAGTCATTATTGGCACCAAAAAAAAAAGTAAAAAAAAAAGGGGGCAGCTAAGTGGCACTTAACCCCAATTGCCTCACCAAAAAATAAAAAAGTAAAAAAAAAAGTAAAGTCATTATTGGGGGCAGCTAGGTGGCACAATGGATAAAGCACTGGCCCTGGAGTCAGGAGGACTTCGTTTCAAATCTGACATCAGACACTTGACACTTACTAGCTGTTTGACCCTGTGCAAGTCACATAACCCCAACTGCCTCACCTAAATGAATGACTGAATGAATGAATGACTAGATAGATGAATGAATGAATAATTGTGTAAATAAATAAATGAATAGATGGATGGATAGATAGATAAATGAATGAATAGATAAATAAATAAATGATGGATAGATGAATGAATGAATGAAGTCATTATCAGCCAATCAGCCCAACCCTCACCCCTCAAGGCTTTAGATCAAGGAACTTATGAGCTGTTTAATATTTTATTTTTCCCAATTACATTAAAGAACAATTTTTAACATTAATTTTTTTTGCAGGGCAATGGGGGTTAAATGACTTGCCCAGGGTCACACAGCTAGTAAGTGTCATGTGTCTGAGGTCGAATTTGAACTCAGGTACTCCTGAATCCAGGGCCAGTGCTTTATCCACTGCGCCACCTAGCTGCCCCAACATTCAATTTTTTAAATTTTTAGTTCCAAATTCTCTCCTTCCCTCTCTCACTTCCCCTTCCCTGAGACAGCAAGCAATTTGACATGGGTTATACAAGTGCAATCATGTAAGATATATTTCCATATTAGTTATGTTGCTAAAGAAAACACAGACCAAAGGAAAAACATGGGGAAAAAAGGTTTTTTTGTTTGTTTTGGGGGGGGTTGTTTGTTTGTTTTTTGGGCAGGGCAATGAGAGTTAAGTGACTTGCCCAGGGTCACACAGCTAGTAAATGTCAAGTGTCTGAGGTCGGATTTGAACTCAGGTCCTTTTGAATCCAGGGCCGGTGCTTTATCCACTGCAGCACCTAGCTGCCCCGAGGAAAAAGTTTTTAAAAGTTGGCTTGGGGAGATAAAGCACTGGCCCTGGATTCAAAAGGACCTGAGTTCAAATTTGGCCTCAGACACTTGACACTTACCAGCTGTGTGACCCTGGGCAAGTCACTTAACCCCCATTGCCCCACCGGAAAAAAAAGAGTCTGCTTGATTGGCATTCAGACTCCATCAGTTCTTTCTCTGGAGGTGGATAACATTTTTTTTTTCATTACAAGCCCTTTGGGATTGTCAATAATATTCCATCAGAATCATATACCACAACTTGTTCAGCCATTCCCAATTAATGAGAATTCCCTTAATTTCCGATTCTTCACTGTCCAAAAAGAGCACATATAGGGCTTTTTTTTTTTTTATCTTTTGTATACCAGTGGTGGTATTGTTGGGTCAAGGGGCATCCATAGTTCTAAAGCCTTTGGGCATAAGACCTGATGAGTTATAATCAGTTCTGAAGTTTGGGACAAGTTTTTATCTCTATTTATGAGTAGAGGCTTTGTATTGCGGGAGGAATGCCCGGGCAACTCAGCTGCGGGGGATCTTCTGTCTTCTGGATTGTTCTGCTCACGGATGAATCTGTTGGAAGGAGGGAAAACTGAGACAGGGAAGAAAGCAATGTGATATCCAGGATTTGTTGTTCCAGGCTAGTTTTCCCACTGTGTCTCTGTTTCCCTGTGCTGCGTGTCCCTGGGTTATCTGGTGTATTGATCCATGCTGGAAGAAGCATGAAGTCCTCAGTGCAGAGAACATAAAGTGGGTGGGGGGTAGCAGGAGCGGGTCATGATGACACTCTCATAAGATCAAGGCCAGGGGTAACTAAGTGGCACAGTGGATAAAGCACTGGCCCTGGATTCAGGAAGACCTGAGTTCAAATCTGGACTCAGCCGTTTGACACTTACTAGCTGTGTGACCCTGGACAAGTCACTTAACCCTCATTGCCCCGACAAAAAAAAAAGGTAGAAAAGGTCAGGGATAGCAACATCCTTGACCGCCACACTGTCTGAGCCTTTCCTTTTCCCAGGCCTGCCTGTGTCAGAGGACATATGATCTGGATAGATTCTTTCTCCTCTTCTTCTCTTCTTCCTCTTTCTCTGGACCCTCCTGTGATCCTGTGACTCTCTCCCCTACTTCTTCCTTACTTGTTCCAGGCTTAGTATCATTCCAAATGCAGGACACCCAGAACTTCCTAAGTTCCTAGACACACACACACACACACACACACACACACACACACACACACACACACACACACCCTGTACCTCTCCAGGCCAACCCTGACCCAAGCTCCAGTTCAAAAGTTGGAAGGAAAGAAGCAGATTCACTTCTATGGGATAGAGCTTTCTTTGAGCTCCCTAATGAAGCAGGAATTGACCAGTTCCTCTTGCGATAGTACTGGAATCTCTGTGCTGTTCTAGCCTTGGCACACTGCTCAGAAAACCAGGTCCCGTTGGCACCCAGTGGTGTGATGCTTGGTGCAGCCCCAGGTGGAGAGGAGAGCCAACTCTTTACAGAAAGGGCAGGGTCGAGCTTGACCCCCTGGGCATGCCCGTCTGATGCTGCCTGTGGCACTAACACAAGTAGATCCTTCCTGTTATATGAGCCCATGAAAACTACACTCATTAGTGAACAAACAGACAGTTCTGGGCTGCTTGGGTGAGGAAAGTCATTATGCAAATTTGTGGAAGACAAAACATCTATTGATGAATGGAATGATGGCGCATGGAAAATGGCTTTGGACTTGGACAGAATGTGAAATCAGAAAGAGAGCCTAGCCTAGTTGGGGTGTAAATCATTGGTTATTAGCTCTTCCTCCCTCCCACCTTCCTGCCAGCCCAGGCCCTTAATTACTGCCAGCCAGCCCAGGGCAAGGAAGAAAAGAAACAACCAATATTTTTACATAATTAAGAGAAATTGCATATCCAATACTTCTTAATGTGATTAACAACAGTTCCAGGGAAGACTCCTTAAAAGTAGCCATTAAGAAGAATATTAGCTGGTCACTGAGGATGAGAGTTTTATCTCACCCACCTGGTTACAAATTCAGAAGGTCCACCTTGTGGGGGAAATAAAATTCCACATTCAGATAATGAGCAAGTCACACCAAGCAGAACTGGTAATTATGGGTCCCACCAGGCTGGGGAACCAAGGCACCTCCTGGTGATGGCTACCATCCCTCTCCAGGCAGCTGGCAGTCAACCCACAACTCTGCCCCCAGTATGAAGGGCAGAGAATGACCTGCTCAGGTGCTCTGGGGAGGGCAGGTGGGGGACTGCTGGGCTGCATGGAGGTCCCTCAGAGGCAGATGGTGCCCTTGGACCTGTCAATGTGCTCATAAAAACCTACCTCTGGTGGCTGGGGGCCCAATGCTCATGGGCCACTGCTCAGGAAGCCCCCAGCATCTCCCCTCACATGTCTGAGTCACTTAGAGCTTTTCAACACTGACAGATATAGATGGCCTTTTTTTAAAGACAGGAAACAGACTCCAAGAAGGGAAAGGACTAGTCACACAAATGATGTGTTCAAGCCAGGACCTTGCCCCTGAGTTGCTGCCCCCATATCTAGATCTCTCTCTCTCTCTCTCTCTCTCTCTCTCTCTCTCTCTCTCTCTCTCCCTCTGTCTCTCCCTGTCTCTTTGTCTATCTGTCCCTCTCTGTCTCTGTCTCTTTATCTCTGCCCCTCTGTCTCCCTCTGTCTCTCTGTCTCTCTCTTTCCCCTTTCTGTGGCAATAAATGCTTGTTAACTTGATATATGTTGGTGTCTATAAATGGAGACTGACTCCTAATGGAGATGCAGACTGACCTATAGAATAGCCCCATATCTAGCCATCAACACCCTAAACTCTCCACAGAGTGACCCAGACCCCTGACTCATTGGTGTCAGGGTTCTTCCCACAGGGAGGACAGTAGATGGACCAGGAGGCACAGCCATATCATGGGAAGCTCTGAGTCCCTGGGACACACATGGGTCTAACTTGCATGTTCATGGACTATGAATCTAATGTGGGTTCAGTCAGATCAGATACTGTATCATGAATGGATGAATGAAGGAGAAAGCCCTTACCAGGCAGTTATGTGAGACACTGGGCTAGGCCTGGGGATACAGAGGCCTTAAAAAGAGCTTAGGTTGGGGGCAGCTAGGTGGCACAGTGGATAAACACCATCCCTGGATTCAGGAGGACCTGAGTTCAAACCCGACCTCAGACACTTGACATTTACTAGCTGTGTGACCTTGAGCAAGTCACTTAACCCCAATTGCCCCCCCACACACACACACACATAAAAGAGCTTAGGCTGCCCTCAAGGAACCGCTGTTCTAATGGGGAAACAATAGCACTAACTGGGGAGTGATCAGCAGAGAAGGGACCTTAGTTACAGAAAAGTAGATAAAAGGAGGAAGAGAGGCAGGGGAAGATGGGCCAGGCATCTGGAGAAAGTGATCTGGGGGAGTGATGACATGGCCAGGGTGGGCAGCAACATGGCAGGCGAAGTTGAACCATGATTCTTCCCTGTGCTGGGTCCTGTGGGGGAGTGAGAGATGAATGGGATACAGCCCCTGCTTGCAGCAGCTGTGGTCCTGCTGAGAAGAGGAGATGTAACCAGTGGGAAAACCCAGATGTCAGTGAAAGCTGGAGGTACAATAACAGCTGTCACAAGGAGCCATGAATGGTGGGTGTGATTGGTGAGGGGCAGAGACCATACAGAGGAGTGCTCAAAGAAGCCTTCCTGAGGAGGGGCACCTTTGGAGGGTGGGCAGGACTGGGAGAGGCAGCACAGAAGCCTGCTTCTGCTGAAGGTGAGTTCCTGGCTCCTGGCAGGATGCTGAGTGACTCTGGTCCTCTTGTCTCCTCATTCTGCTCCCTGTGAGCAGCTGCCCTTGGGGGAGGGAAGTGATGCTTCTGCATCCCTAGTGCTCAGCCAGGGTCTCCAGAAGAGAGAAGGGAGGTTTGTCCTGTGGCCAGGGCCTCTGGCCCCAATTTTAGCCCATCTTAAAGCATACCTGTAGAGACAACACAGACATTTCCCCACACACACAGGTACAGACTCCCATGTAGATGGTGGATAGCAGATGCCTCTGGTTCTTCTTATCCTCAAAGGCAGTGGGGCTCCTGGGGCTCTCTGAGCTCTCTGCAGGATGCCCAAAGAGTAGCACCCAGGGCTCCACAGATGTCCCTGGAAGACCCCTCCATTAAAGGCAGCACAGACTTAATGGGGCCACACCTGGGGAGGAAGCCTGCCCCAGAGGACCGGACTGTGGAAATGTTCCTTCTGCCACATGCAGCCTCCGACATTCCTCATCTGGCCCATCTCATGACTGGCCCTCACTCCAGACTGCTCCCTAGAAGGTCATTTTTGGGCAGCATGGCCCTGGACTCCAAGAATGTTGACCCCGAAGCTCAACCAGAGGGGTCCCAGACAGCCTAACCCTAACTCTGGTCCCTCCCACGCCTCTCCCACAGTACAGCCGGGGTCTGTAGTCAGTTCTCATCCACCCCAGAAGAGCCTTGGGCCAAACACTTTGAGGTAAGATCACTTGAAACTAGCTTAGCACTTTGGCCCATCTATAAAGGTCAGTGCTGTAGCTGGTTTTAGCCCGACACAGCAGCCTCTCTGAA
This sequence comes from Dromiciops gliroides, assembly GCF_019393635.1. NCBI lineage: Eukaryota > Metazoa > Chordata > Mammalia > Microbiotheria > Microbiotheriidae > Dromiciops > Dromiciops gliroides. The sequence continues at coordinate 408,892 of NC_057863.1, read as the reverse complement.
AATTGCTCCCACCATTTCTGAGTGCCAAGGAAACCATTTCTCACCAGCCAGTTATGGGAATGTGGAGGGGGGCAGCATTTTCCCTTATTGATTTCCAGACATTCTGGTTTTATTGCCCAATATCAGGTGGCAAGACAGAGCCCCTATGGCCATACAGACCCAGAGGAGGCCCTTCCCAGGCCTCGTGGATTTCCCCAATCCCCTTCTCCCTGAACTCCCGTCTCTGAAAGGAGGCAGATGGAGCCCGCTCCGGCTCCCACTTGGCGCCCTTAGGTGGCCTTGTGTTCAGAGCCCCACTGGGGGCCCCTGAAGCATCAGCTTGGGGGTTTTCTCCCCTCCCTCCCCCCACCTGCCAAGACACCCCAGCATATGGTGACCTCTCTGGAGAAAGGCACTCAGTTCTTTTCAGGCCAAGGGTCACTGGGATGTGTGTGTGACCCACAGAACATTCCTGGTGTCTCACTGTAGGCTCTCACAATGGGAGCTCAGGATGGGGAATAATTGCCACCCTCTGTGGTAGAAATCCTCCACCCCTCATGTCTGGGGTCCTTAAGTGGCTGAATAATGGCTCCATCAGTGACCATCTAGAGGGCTGAGGCCAGAATGCACAAATCAGCCACAGGGGAGGCTGCCATCCCCCAGGCTCCCCATCCATCTTTGTCAGCAGAGATGCCAGATTCCATTTATTAAGGGATGGACAGGAACTCCCAGGGAGACTGGATGGGAAACCTACTTCAGTGCCTGCATTGGCTGTCCTCCACAAAGGCCCCTTTCCTCTCCCTAAGATACAGTCATTCCCAGAGAAGGGCAGGCTCATCTGTGCTCATGAAGTCCCTCTTTTTCGGGCACTGGCAATGGCCCCAGGAGCCAAGCTAGACATTAAACACCATGAGGATGGCTCCCTCTGGGATGGAGGTAGAGACCAGCTTAGCTGCAGGTGGTCAAAGCATGCAGCAGCCTGGGCTTCCTATTCAGTACACCGCAAGTGTTACCAATTAAGAAGTAATTGGTTACCACGAGGCTAAGGAGGCCAGGTCCATGGCTCCAATCCAGGAATAGACACAAGGTTCCTAGAGAGGAAATAAGTCCTCATGACGAACAGCCAGACCAAGCCTGAGCCTTGGGTCCAGTGCTGGACTGAGAGACAAACCCACTCAGCCATGTTGCAAATGCCAGCACCAGTGGGTGAAAGTGTGGATGATCCATACTAGGGCGCTTCACTGCTAGAACACAAAAAGGGAAACTGGAGACTTGTCCTACTGACAGGGCTTCAGAACAGTGGGGAGGAGGACACATAGATGCCTCCCATTAATCTCTTTGGACGACTCATTCCATTACTGAAAAATCATGTGCAGCCATTAAGATGATAGAAGCAATTATTATATTAATAGGCCATGGTGAGCATCCATGCCATAAATATTCATCCCCTCAGAGGTGCTGATGGGGAGAAATGCAGATTTTCCACCAAAGTGCTGTCTCTCAATAGCATCCTGCTAGCAGTCCCCCTGTTCACTGGGCCCTTTGGGAAAGAAACTGGTAAGGAGAAACAGTGCTGGACTTGGAAACAAAAGACCTGGGTTTGAATCCTTCCCTCACTCCCATGGTCTAATCAGTACAGAACCCTGGCATGTTGCCTCACTTATACAGCTTTTGATCCAAGAGAAGCCAGGATCCAGGTAGGATAATGGCATCGTCTTGTGGAAAGGATTATATGTTTGCTTTACTCATCAGCTAGAGGTGTCAGTGGCAGAAGCCCCTCAGAAGCAGTCATGGGTGAACCCTCTCTCCCATCAAAGTACAACTGATCAAGAAGTATCTGGATTTTTAAATGTGAATGTGATAACTTGCTAGATTAGTCCATTCTTAGGCTCAGGTTACAGGACTTGGAACATGATGTATACTGGAAACAGTTGAGAGAAATAGCACCCACAGGAACAAGGGTCCAACAGCAGCCCCATTGTAAATTATAATGGACATTGCTTTTGGGACACAGAGCAGGCGGCCAGCAATTGAGAGCCCTTGAGTCACCTAAGCCATTTTTGAACCTTCTTCCTCCAGTTAGCAGGATCTACATCCTTGCCCCAAGCCCGTATCTGACTTAGGGTTAGAAAGTTGTGGCTGTCATTTTTGAACCAAGACTCTTAGTCTTCCATCATATAAAGTGCTTTGAAAATAGATTTGACTAGGTCAGAGTGCAGAGAGACATGTCCCCTTGTTACCAGCAGAAATGATGATAATTCAGTCTGAGAACTTTCACAGTCTATAAGAGCCTTTCTTCAGGAGATCTCATACTGCAAGAGCAGAGCAACAAGGTGTCTCTGATGGTAAATTAGAGACACGCTCATGTAACTGTCTACATTGCAGTTCCTGGAATATGACCCCTCTCACATGAGGAATCTCCAGAGAAGTGACCTTTGGTTGGGTTCAAAGTACTGTGGGTTCACATCACTTAGTAAAAGAACACCCAAGAGGAGGTATAAACCAGAAGCCCTTTCTCCAGTGAAGCTGTGAGCCCTAGACCAGCAGCTTCCTTACACCATATAGAGCTCAAGATTATTGATTGTTGTGGGCAAGGCAGTCAAAACAACCAACCAATAACCATGAATGTACAGTGGCACTGGTTCTGAACACAAGCTTTCATTAACCCTTTGGAGCAAAAGGTATCTTAACTCCCCAGAGGTTAAATGGAAAAATACTGACCAGGTTTTCTCCCATAAAATGTGTTGACAAGGAGTCCCCATAAGATGGCAAGCTACAGCCAAGCCCATAAGCAGGACTAGGGATTCTTATCTTAGATGGGGAGATCCTCCCTGGGGCGGCCTCATAGAGGATAGGTGGAGGAGAGGATAGGAGGAGAGGCAGGAGCAGAAGGATGCTGCTGGATGAGAAACAGGGACTTGCTTGAAAGAGACATGACTACATTATTGGGGTGGGAGATGCAGGAGCCCCAGAAATGTGACAAGTAGCTTCCACAGTGGTGTCTCTAGTGCTAGGTCAGGACTGCTGGCTCCACAACAAGGGTTCGAAACAGGAAAACAAAACACCTAAAACATTGCTCTGATAAGTTAGGACAGGAGACAAAGAAAAGTGGACTAGATGAAAGGATCCTTGCAATGATTCTAGAAGGACATACCTTCAGGGGAGTTATTATAGGGGCCAGACAGCAGCACCAGCTTTGTCTACAGCTAAAGACACTCATTCCAAATAGAGTAAACAGCCCAGAGGTAAACCTGGATAAGCACCTACAGTGTAGTACCTGGGACAGTTCCTCTTAAACTCGGAATCTCCCAAGTTCAAAGACAAAGTCGTCTAATGAAATAGCGTATTATTTTCTTTTTAAATAATAACAAACATTTTTATTTAAATTCTGGAATTCCAAATTCTATCCCTCCTTCCCTCCCTCCTCTCTCCCCTCCCTGAGGCAATAAACAATTAGATAAAGGTTAGACATGTACACGTGCAATTATGTAAAACATCACCATATTAGTCATTTTGTATAAAAACTTGAATCAATGAAAAAAATGAACGAGTGACAAATAGCATGCTTCAGTCTGTGTTCAATCAATATAAGTTCTTTCTTTGGAGGTGGATAATATACTTCATTAATAGTCCTTTGGGATTGTCTTGGATCATTGTATTGCTGAGAATAGTTAAGTCATTCACAGTTCTTTACCAAAAATTATTGCTGTTACTGTGCACAATGCTCTCCTGGTTCTGCTCACTTCACTGCACATCAGTGCATATAAATCTTTCCAGGCCTTTCTGAAATCATTCTGTTTGTCATGAAATAGCATTTTAAAAAATGCTTAAATAATTAAATGACAATAACTAAGTAAGTGAATACCACCACCACCACCACCCCCAGTATGGGGCACACTCTCCTGCAAAGACAAAAATAATCACTAGGAAGAGTGGACATGCCCAGGGAATATGCAAGAATGGGCAGGCATAGGTAATATAGGTAGTCTGTATGCAGGAATGGAGGGCACCCAGAAGGAGCATATATTTCCCCATTCCTTCCTCTGTGAAGAGACAGCTCTGTAGGGCTATCAATATTTTCTGGTGATGACATCAGACTGCTCCCTGATGGACACCATCTCCTGCCACCCCCACCTTCCTCTCAGGGTACCACATCTCTTTCCCTCCCTGCCGCTCTCTCTGCTGGCCTGGTCTTGTTTCTAACACCTAAGATGAGGGGCTATATCTGGTACATGAGAAGAGGAGTGAGCCTGACATCATTCTATTAACCTATAAACCTATGAGGTCTTATGGTCTCAAGAAATGGACCTTGGTCATTGGCCTTTTCATCTGTTAATTTCCCTTCTAGATAAAGAGAGTGGGATTTCCCATCTTAGTGAAGAGAGCAAGCAACAGCAAGGAGTGAGTAGAGTGGCCTTTGGGACCCCAGCCCAGTGGAAGGACTTATTCCAGTGGTCATGACTCATCTGGACATGAACTTGATGGAGGCAATGCTATCTATGTAGTAAGTGAGCAAAGTTTTAAGTCTGCCCCTCCAGAGACCAAGGTGGTATATACAGTGAGTGGCCTGGAGGTACCAAGGGAAAGGTTTACCCTTTGTTCTTGTGATTCTTTTGGATAAATGTCCCTTAATGGCTTTAATGGAACCCAGGTGCTAACAACAGTCTCCTAAATAGTGGAGAGGGGAACACAGATGATGAGAACTCAAGCCAATGGCAGTAGAGAAGAAACCCCTCAACCCCTCAGAGTTAACCTGTGAGACCCTGGGGAGCAATGGAGTAGTAGATTTGGCCCTGAGAGGGTGAGGACAGTAAACACAGAACAATTTATGACATATGAACAGTATAATATATACTATATTGATGCAATTCATGAAAAAGAGCCTCCATGGCAAAATGGATAGAAGGAAGCCATTGGTACCAATAAGAATTGGGTTCATGTCCTACATCTGACACACATTGGCTATGTGACCATAGGCACTTAGTATCTCACTGTCCCTAGGCAACATTAAGAACCTCTACGGAGCCAAATGTCACCTTTTGCCATGTTCCCTGACAAGACAAAATGGACACATACCAATCAGCTCAGGAGGAGGGGGGGTGCAGTTCTAGGAAATCTGACCCCACCCACAAGGCTGGAGAGAGCCAAAGAAGGGAAAGAATCTTGGTTTGAGGGTTCAGAGATCTGGGTTTTAGTCTCTTGCTAACAAGTTGTATGACCCCTAGGTGTTTGCACAACAAAGAATAGATGGTTTCCTGAGAAAACATTCATTTCCAGTGTTCTTCATTTTTCTTTTTCTTATGAAAGAAATCATTGGTTATTCCTATATCACATAAAACCAATATTTGATTGAAAATGATGTTTGTTTTTGAAATAGTGAAATGTCCCCACAGAGCCCTAGAAATATTCTGGCCTGAGGTGAGTAGAAACTCATCTATGTTTCATTCCAGGGGAAATGTTCTATAATAATGGAAAGCAATCATGTCATGGAAGAGCTGAGCATCAGTGTTTCCTGATGAGACAAAAGATAGAACTGATCGATTGGATGCATCAAACTTATGGCCTCTTAGCACGTACACTGCCTCCATTGGCCTCAGAGCTCAATGAGAGAATGCCATTATTTTCCTGAACAGTCGGTGATGGGAAAATAGCTTTCCACACTATTCTGTTTCATGGAGGACTCATTTATCGAGACACATTGTTTGTTATTCATTCCACATGCCATGAAGGAGACATTTCTCTCCTCTTCTATCCACCTGCAACAGACTGACCACAGTCCTCCCTATGTGACATGGGCTGGACTTTCAGTGGGGAGGCTTCTTAGAGCAATAGGGGTCTGAAAACTGACCGGTGTTCTGAGGTCTGTGTTCAAAGGGAGAATCATTCCTTCCCCGCCCTGAGAACAATTTGGACCATAGCAAACTTTGAGCCAAAAAAGGAGCTTAAGTCATGTCATAGAAAGTTGGCAGGGCAGCTAGGTGGCATAGTGGATAGAGCACTGGCCCTGGATTCAGGAGGACCTGAGTTCAAATCCAGTCTCAGACACTTGACACTTACTAGCTGTGTGACCCTGGGCAAGTCATTTAACCCTCATTGCCCTGCCCCAAAAAAAGAGAAGATAAGGTCAGGGACAGCAACATCCTTGACCACCACACTGTCTGAGCCCTTCACTCCCTCACAACAGGAAGAATCTGATCACAGAAATTAAGGTATTCTAATCAAACAGTTCTCCCTCATCAGCCATTTTTCTTTTATTCTTTTCCGTGCAAAAGTCAAATTCCCTGATAGAGAAAACAGAAGCAAATCCTCCTATCCCTTCTTTATTCTCATCTCTCCTGAAATATTTCCCCAGCCTCCTTCTGTTGTCTTCATCAGCCTCAGCTCTTGAGCCTCCACCTCCCAATCCAGAAACTTGTAGTGTAAATATGTTGGCCCCAGAGCCAGGGGAAGGGGATTGGCCTCTGAGACCTAGACTTCCATCTTTAACACTTCTTAGTGGGCCATCCCAGCTTTCTGCCTCTATTCCCTGTGACCCTACCTGCCTTTGTTCCCAACTCTGCAAGATCTGAGCTAGTTGAAAAGCACCTGTGTATCCAAAAGATTATCGCTTACTACAACACACTCTTCCTTTTCCCCCTTCTTTTCCTCCTCCTCTTCCTCCTCCTCTTCCTCCCCCTTTTCTTTCTCCTCCTTTTTTCTCCTCCTGCCCTTTCCCCCTTCTCCTTTTCCCACTTCCCCTTCCTCCTTCTCCTCTTCCTCCCCCTTTTCTTTCTCTTCCTTCTTTTTCTCCTCCTGCCCTTTCTCCCCTTCTCCTTTTCCCACTTTCCCCCTTCCTCCTCCTCTATGGAATGGTTTCATTCGGGTCTTCAGAATTCCATTCTTTAGCCCTTGCCCTCCCTCCTGGGCTCACTTTCTGTATAGCATTTGGATGATGTGAATTCCTGTGAGAATCCCAGAAGAGATTGGATTGAAAGTGAGGAAAACTCCCAGACCCCATTCCTTCCCAAATTAGTTAGCACACTGCCTGGTGCCTTGGGACCCACCCATCCATGCCCCCATCTCATCAGCAGCTGGAAAGAGTCTGCTAACATAATTAATAATTTAGTAATTCCCTGAACTGAGCAGTGAATGTGCCTGAAATGCCGTTTTAACTTCTATCTTATTCTGGGTAATTATTCATTTGTAGTAGATTAACTACTGAGGCTACGGCCTGAGATTTCAAGTAGACTCACTTCAGCCAACAGTAGGGCTGAGAGCTTGTGTGTTATTCCCTCTACACACACTGAGCATGGAGCTTCCCTCATTTTGAGTGGTCTGGTTTCATTGCCTGTGGGCTAGTTGAAGTCAGTATATTCAAGGGGGCCACTCGGGACTGCAGGGGGTCTTTGAGGCCCGTGGTCTCTGGTCTTCTTCAATTCCCTTGTATGTCAGTCAGCAAGCAATGATTAAGTATTTACTGTGTGCCAGGAACTGGGCTAAATGTTGGAAATACAAAAAAGAAGCCAAAGACAGCCCCCATCCTCTAGAAACTCACAATCAAATGGAGCAGACGATACATCAACAGATCTATACAAACAGGATAAGTTGGAGATGATCATTACAGGGAAGGCACCAGCATTAAAGAGACCAAGGAAGGCTTCCTGGAGAAGGTGAGATTTTATCTGGGACCTGCAGGAAGCCAGGGAAGCCATTCAGTAGAAATAAGGAGGGAGAGCCACTGGGATTTATCTAGTGGGGGCAGAGGGGTGATTGGACCTCTGATTTAGGAAGATGATGTTGGGGATGGGTTGGAGTGGGGAGAGACTGGGGGCAGGCAGATCCCCCCCCCCCCCGCCCCGGGTGCTAGATGCCTCTCCCAGCTTGGCAGAACCTTCACATTTTATAAGCGTGACACCTATGACTTCATCTCAGCTGTGCACACACATGCTGAATAGGGCGTGGCCAAGCACAGGTCCCAGGAATACTCCCCTGAGGTCTTCTAACAAGCTGATAATTCTAATGTTATTCTCTGAGTCTAGGAATCCTAACAATTCTGAATGCATCTCACTGGATTCTTATCCAGTCCCCATCTCCCCATCTTTCCCACAAGAATAGGATGAAACTTTGTCAATGTTTTGCTAAAAGTCAGAGAGAGAATTGTGCACAGCTGAGGGTATGTTGGCACCCGGAGGAGACAAGCACTAAGATTTAGGTCTATGGCATATGGCACCAAATACACAGGAGCCAAAGTGTTGAGTTCCTCCCAGATCTCTACCCAGACATTTAGTGTAAGCTGGGCTCAGTCCCAAGAGGGGTCTGCCTCTGTCTAAGGGATTAAGCTCCTTTTTTACACTCCTGATAGCCCAGAACATGATATCTCTGATGCTAGAGTTTCCTCCAAAGAGGAACAATGTCCCCCTCAGTCTACCCTCACAGGCTTGGCATGAGCCAAGATGAAGCTAATGTGCACTTATATGGCTTTAAGAGAGACAATATGGTATCCTCTGCTCTGGTCAGAACCTCTGGAGGAATGTGATCATTTCTGGGCACCATAGTTTAGGAAGACATTTGTAAGAGAGAGTCGCCTCAAACAAACAATCCACAGACTGGATTAGGTTTTTGAAAGGTATCAACTACACTGTCAATATACTGTATTCTCTCTATCAGGTATAAATTCCTCTTTAATTTGGTCAAGGGCTTACTAAACAAGCTAACAATGTCCTTACGGGTTTCAACCAATGGAAGAAATTTGGTCTGTTTCTCAGTTTAGTTGAGAACAGGCAAGCCGTAAGCTCAGGAGAGCCTTGAGGAGGCAGATCTTTGGGTCTCTATCAGGGTGTGTGTGTGTGTGTGTGTGTGTGTGTGTGCATACATGGGTGTTATGAGGGTTACTCAGGGGAGAGAATTTAGGGCTAGGGATATAGGAGATAGGAATGAGGCCAGAGGGACCACTACACTCCCTTCCTCATTGACCATGTCGTCTGAGAGCCTGTACCAGTAGGGACCAGTAGATGCAAACATGAGCTGAAGGAGTTATCCCAAGTATACTAAGGACAAATATGGCCTAAGACAGATGTGGAGTGCAAGTCACCCAAGGATGGAGGCAACTTCAAGGAACATAACTCCCTGTACAGGCCAGGAGTGCAAGCTATGGAAAGTAAAGAGATGGGAATATGCATTTATTAAGTGCCTATTATGTACCAGGCATGGTATCAAGAGCTTTACATGTATTGTCTCATTTGAGTTTCACAACCATACTAGGAGATCGTGCTATTATTACTCCCATTTCACAGTTGAGAAAACTGAGGAAAACAAAGGTTTGAACTCAGGTCTTCCTGACTTCAGACCCAGAGTTCTATCCACTGTGCCACCTAGCTGCCTTGGACCCTACAAAATTTCTGTATTGAGCTCCAAAACCTGAGGAGACCTTTATGAGGGCCTGAAGGGAACCTCATGAGAATGCTGTGAAGGGAGAAAAGAACTTTCATGACTAGGAGTTATGATTATTTGGGGTACCTTGGCCACCTGTGTATCCTATACCTCTCTCTTTCTGCTGTACTAATGGAAGAGGGTACCCAGGCTTTTTTGGCAGGGGAAGGAGAGGGTGATCATGCTTCACCTTTCTCAACACCCTTTCCTAAAAGCTCACTGAAGTTCGGCTGACTGATGTTGTTGGGAAGCACACCGGTGGGGGTTCATAATCAACACTGCTAGAAACTCCAGCCCCCAGGACCTTGATGAGCAGTAATAAAATGACTCCCTGCTGTTACACTATGTTGACCTTGTCTGGGACAATTTTAGACTCTCCTATTTGTATAGACCCACTGGAGAAAAATTTGTGTTTTTCCCTTTTGTTTCAGAATGTAATTGGGCAGCTTGGTTTTGGACGTGTTTCCTAACCAATGAGAATAGTTCCTTGGCTGTAACTCTCACTTGTTTGAATGTGTGCATCATTATATCTGTTGTGTCACTATCCCCTTTTGTTCAAGGTTACCACATTGTCCCAGTTTACCTAGAACACATGCTGAAAATGAATAAATGTTCTTCCTTCCTTTTCAGCTTTTAAGCAGTCCCAGAACACTTGTCTTAGTGTGATGGTCTTGTGGACTACACATCTGAAGCATCAAAATTGTCTACTGATCCAGGAACCCTGAGTAAGTAACTCTGGGTGACTCTCACATCTTTGGGGCTTTTCTGAGCATGTGTCCTTTAGGTTCACCTGCTTATCCTAGTGAGGGATAGATTGAGAATGGCATCTGATTACCCTAACACATTGGCAGTGACCTTATGGGGTGATTTCAGGGGCCCTGTGATAAAGGGATTGAGAGGAAATTTGTATCTGGACCTCTTGTGGAATTGCCTTATGTGAGAAAGGAATCCCTGGAGGCACTTTGCTTTGGCCTGTTTGGACAGGGTGACCCAGAGAGTCCAGGCCTTGAATTGGACTACCCTGGATGCTAATGGTCTTCCTGGAAGAGTTTCCCAAAGGACAGTTGGACTTCTTAGTTTGGCTAATTTCTCACCTGATGGTGAGGGGGTGACTTCCGGGTGACCTCAGACCTAATACCTGCAGGGAAAGTCTCACATGTTCTGGGTACTCTAAGGCATCAGGATTTCCCATTAAAACCACCTGCATAGTAGCAGCACCTTCTGGGAACTGAACGTGCCAGTGAGAGTTGGCAGCCACAGAAGGGGCTTCACCAATGGGTCAGCTTAAAATGATCGGCAGAAGGGTGGCCAGGATGGAGAAGAGTCTTGAGTCGATGTCATGCAGCCTGAAAAAGAGGAGGCTCATGGCCATTGAGAGCTGTCTTGTGAAAGAAAGATCAGAATGAAGATCAATGGGTAGAAATGACACTGAGTTAAAGTTAGGTTTCCTTAGGTACTAAGGGGAGGCAGCTATGGGGTTCAGTGGATAGAGCCTAAAGTCAGGAAGACCTCAGTTCAAATCCAGCCTTGGATATTTAGAGTTGTGTGACCTTGGGCAGGTCACTTCACCTGTTTGCTTTAATCCACTGGAGAAGGAAACAGCAAACTGCTCCAATATCTTTGACAAGAAACCCCCCCAGACCCTCTGGTCAACAGGATTGTGAAGTCATACACGACTAAACAACGAGGAAAGTGTGTTACTAGGTAGAACTATCCCAGAGTAGCCTGGCTGCCTCGGGAAGTGGCAGGGTTCCGATCCTTTGGGCCACTTGCTAGGTAAGTGACCGACACAGAGAAGTACCTTCAGACACTGATGGGGCTGGATGACTTTGGAGGCTGCTTCCAATTCTTGTGAAGAATCAAAGCCTATAATTCGGTTGAAGAGACAGAGGCAGACACTCCAAGTGGTTGATGAATTATTTAAAAAATAGTCAACTACAAGCCCAAATTAGCATTGCCTGGAAAATGTGAAACGCCAGGAAGAAAACAGGGCAAAAATGGTACATGGTGGCACAGAGCGCTAAGCCTGGCATCAGAAAGACCTGAGTTCAAATCCTGACTCAGATACCTCCTAACTGTTTGACCCTTGACAAGTAACTTAATTTCCATCCACCTCAATTCTCTCGTATGTAAAAAGAGAATAATCATAGTATTCTCCTCCCAGGGTTATTGCTATGATCACACAAGATAATATTTGTAAAAATATTAAAGGGCCACATAAACACTGGTAATTAGTATTATTATCATTAATAATGATGATGTTAAAATTCAGTCAATCCTCTGGTTATTTCCCAATGTCCCAGCATTGAGTGCGATGTTAGAAAAATAGATGAATATCTGAGTAAAGGGTCCTGTGTACACCTGGACCATTTAGACATGACTCCAAATCCCATAATCACCCACTTCATCTTGATATGTTGATGACTTTTTGTGGGGACTTTCAGTGGTCCCTTTCCAGCAGCTGCAGATATGCAAGTCTTCCATGGGGACAGTGGGGGACAGCTCCTCCCTGCCCCAGCATCCTCCTGAAAAAGAAGACATGTCTCCTTATGGCGGACAGACATGCAATATTGAAATAGCTCCCCCAATCTTTATGCGATCGCCTTGCGTGTGATAGAAATATTGCCTCTTGGAGAGTATTTATCGTCTAGTTCTTTCCAAAGTATTGACTTTATGTAACAGTTAGATATACATCAAACCCTTTACAGACTTCATAAACTGCTCTGGTCAGTCCTCCGTTGTAAACACAAGGAGATTTATGGTCATCTTGCTGCAAAGCCCTTTTTCCTTGAGAATTTCTACTTCCAAAGATCAAAAGATAAGAAAGAGAGCATTTATCATCTTAGAAATGTGATTCTGTGTCTGCTGGGTATTAGTCAGAAACTAGCAGTGTTTAAAGGCCTGAGCTACACTGAATGCCAGATTCTCCCACAGCCAAGGCTGAAGTTGAGGAGACAGGGCTTGGGTTTTTTTAAGCCCCCTCCCTTCTCAGAATCCCAACTCCTTAAAAGTGAATCACAGGCAATAAAAAAGAAAGAAAGAAAGTGAATCACAAGAACTGGTGGGAGCCTGGAGCAGACCCCACTTTAATCCAAAGCAGGAAACCCTAAAGACTCAAATCCAAGGGTCTTTCATGTCTCTGAAATCCCCATTTACTCTCACTTGGGTTAGGAATAAAAAGTTGGATGTGACCAGTATATGTGCTTTCCTCATGGAAATGCTGGCCAGTGAAGGGTGTGACCAGGACTGTGGTCTGCTGGCATAGGGGTGGGAATGGCTGATGCTGCTCCCTTTGGGATGTTCCCATCAGAGACCTTGGCTGGGTCTAAAAGGAAGAGGCAGTATCTGCAAAGTCTATAGAGGGGGGAAGGGGGAAGGTGCCGTCAGCCTGAAGGGCAGAGACTACTGGAGCCTTGTGGCCAGAGATGTCCAGGCAGCAATCCGAGGGCTTCTTGGGCCCATTCTGCCCCGAGTAGCCATCCTCAGATCAATCTCCCTTACTGTCCATGGTCACACGGTCTGCTCTGGAGAAAGTAGGGAGGCCAGGGGGAACTGAATGGCCTGGGACCTGACGTCCAAGCTTGTGACCCTCTCATTCCTGCTGAGGTTCTCCCAGGGCCCCATCTAAGGACCCTGATATTCAGACTGCTATGTTCTGGAGATCTTAGGAAACCTTGACTGGTCATCACCAGGAAAATGGCCTTCCATTTGGGGTAGATGGGGAGCCATTGATGCTCTAATGCTTCATGAAGGCCCCTCAGCTCTCTGTAGACCCTCCCTCACTTCCCACAAACATCCTCTTCCCCATAATGATCTCACAGGGCTCTTGGTTCAGGTCAGTTTGTGAGCAGCCTGGGACCAGGGCTATAGGTTGGTGGGAGAGAAACTAGGGCCCTGAAGGCTGGGGAACAGGTGCATGGTCCCCAGGAACAGTGGACTCACCTGAAAGCATGCCCCATGTGGAGCAGACTGGGCCTGGAAGGCTCAGTCACCTGCCTAAGGGCAGGGGACTAAAGCACTCCTTTATCTAGCTCTGAGATCCAGTGACCCTTCCAGCCTGGGCCACCTGCATTTCTAACCTGGAAAGAAAAGAGAGCCATGCAGCTTGTGATGACACCATTCTGTTGGGATATTGGTGGTCACTAATTAGTGACCTGGTGGTCTAAGGGGGCCAGTTGAAATGCCCAGGTTTGGATTAATTCTGCCATTGGTTGTGAAACCTATGAATCAGTCACTTGGGAAGATGCCCCAGATGGAGAGAGAAGACTGTTGAACAGTGACCTGATGTAGGGGGGACCATGATAGGAAAGGTCAGTCTCCCCTGGCTGACCCCCAGCCATGAGGGATTGGGATAATTCTCCCCTGCTACTGGGAGCTTGGGGGGGTAGGAAATTGATTGGAAGCCACTCAACTTCAAAGTTACACTTCTGCAGTTCAGGAGTGTCCAGATAGTTAAGTGGGAGAAAGGTTGGAGTTACAAGGCTATGAGGCTGAAAAGAGATACTATAGTTTTCTTAGGGACACAGGTGTTGTGGCAGATTATGTATTTCCTTCATTTCACAATGCTTTCTATTCTAAAGAAGATCTTGTGCTTTACACAAGTTCTTGTGGTATATAATCCAAGTGATCTGAAGGCTGTCTTCAGAGGATTGGGGCAGAGCCAACAAAAGTGCCTTGAATCCAGGAATAAAGCCAATGGCAAGATTTCCTATCACCCTCAAGAAACTGTTACATAAATGGGCACTTTGTAGACCATCTACATCTCAAACTTCTTACTGTGTGTCCATGAAAAGGAAGGAAGTCAATCTGTTTGCCCCTAAGCTTTATGTCATGGGTATTTCCCTTCTTTCTGTGTTTTGTTGAGATCTTCTCACAAGTGCATTTCTCCTCATTCTCTACCCACTTTTTGGCTCTTATCTGTGTCCCTTCTGCCATTTTTAAGGGCTTGCTCACCCTTTCTCAACACCTGCCTTTTCTCTATTCTTTCATCCTTGTTAAGACCTCCCATCTTTACACCTCACAATACATTATTAATATTTTTAGTGTGTTTAAGTTTTATTGGGGCCATGACTGATTACAAGGAGTCAAGTCCAGCTGACATTTGCCTGTAGATTCTAGGGAAGCAGCACAGATGAGGAGGCTTCCCAGAACCTGGGTTTACTTTTAGGTATGACTTTCAGCTCCTCCTCTTCCAAAGCCTCTGGACCCAAACATGGCTGCATAGCAGGGATGGTTACAATAGGGCTTTTCTTCATGCTCTGCGTGGCCTCCTCATGTCAGTGTCTTTCCACATTTTTCACATTTCAGGCAGGGGCGATGCCAGTCCTTCCCCAAGGATGTCACCCGTTCAGCAAAATAAACTTCTTTCTCGCACTTGGGACACTTTGGCATGTTGGCAAGATGGGAACTTTGGTGAAACTGAGCACAGCTCTTGCTAGGTCCTTTCTTTTCAATAGCCCCAAATCCCCACACTCAACTCTACTAACTTCCCTGCCTCTACCCTTCCCCCACCCAGCTACGGTGACCGAGCCCCAACCAACCCTGCAGCAGTATTTCCCTTTCTAGGTCTCCCTTCCCCCAATCTGGCCATTCATCCCTACTCTTCCCCTAATACTTATCACCCTATCCCTCGCCCATTTCTGTTCACAGAATCATAGGAGCATAGATTTCAAACTATAAATTAACTTTTGGATCCACTGAGTCCAACACCTCATTTTACCAGTGAGGAAAGTAAAGCCCCCAGGGTTTAAGTAACTTGCTCTAGGTCGTGCAAGTTGAAGTGGAACAGTCAGGATTCAAACCAGTCTATTTTGCTTCTAACCATTGCCTCCCTTAATCTGTACTCCTCATAATACATTATTATGCATCAACCCCAGGATGGCCACCTCTTTGGGGACTCTTGAGCCATAGTTGAAACACCATCTTTGTCAGGTTAACATCTCAATTGAGGGGGGTGGCTAGGTGGCGAAGTGGATAAAGCACCGGCCCTGGATTCAGGATTACCTGAGTTCAAATCCGGCCTCAGACACTTGACACTTACTAGCTGTGTGACCCTGGGCAAGTCACTTAACCCCATTGCCCTGAAAAAAAAAAACCAACATCTCAATTGAGGATGTGGCTGACAGCTGACTCAAGGGTGGAGCTACTGGGACTGCAAATGAATCCAACACCTATGTTTGGTGTGTTACAGGTGTAAGAGGGTGTGTGGGTGTTTAAGGAGGGCTTGCACCTCTGGTGTGGGGTTTGCCAAACACTTTTCAGGATTGCTCATCTACCTTTGGTGTCTACCTTCACCCAACTCTCACCTGTGGCTCCAAGAAACTGTTGCATGCACAGCAACTACACCCTATTAAACCATCTCAGCAGATGGTCTAAACCAGCTTGAGGGTAGCCAGTGGCCTCAAACCTGCTAGCGAGTCAGGGGGATGTCCACACCGAGCATGTGACTACTTCCCCCTTCAGAATGAGCAGACGAGAACAATTCATCTCACTGGCCATGAACGTGGAACAAACAGGCACTGTGGAACACTGTGGTCAGACATCGAAGACAAAGTCATCCATTGCATCCTGGGCCATTCCCAATCATTCTGACTTTTGTCCTGTCACTGAACTGTGATGACTGGAAGAGTGAGGCTGATGACTTCATGCAACTCTGCCTCATTTAAATCCAATTAACCTATGGTCAGGAAGGGCTCTGCACCAACTCAAGATAAAATAGCTTCTTCTGCTCCAGGGAAGGATGATGTAGCTCTGCTGCTGGACCCAGGTCAGAGATCACCCATGATGGGTCAGAGGAAAAAAGACCATCCCTGGGGGCTGTGTTGCAAAGCAGGTATTTGATCTGTTTGCTCATGGCTTGGTTGGGGACATCTTAGTGAGGACCAAGAAGACAGCTATTTGTTAGCTTGATGCAATGGGTTGCCCTGCCATCTTCCTGGCACATGGTTCCAGCACATGCCAGAGAGGTACCTGAGAATGATCAGATCTGATGACCACTGACCAATTCTGATGATTTCCATGGTGACACAAAATCCTGCCTACAGGAGTCTAGAGGGGATTGTCCACGACAATGATGGTGTCCTGGCCAAGAACCAGGAGATGTCAGGGGCACACAGGTGGTGTTTTCCTCACTGTGGTCAATGTAAGGCAAGGACTTCAGAAGGCAAAGGTGCCTTTCGGAAGTGAATGGCTGGCTAGGGAAATTTTGCTTGAGAAATAAATTTAATTTTCTGGACCACAACTTGAAATATAGGAATGATGGGCTCAATGCCAGATTTGAAGTGCACTTAACAAGAGCCACTAAAATGTATTTGCCTGGAGTCTTGTAAATCTGATGATGAGGGCTTTAAATGGAAAGGAGGGGAATAGAGAATGCTACTTGTATTGATCTACTCAGCCCAATGCCACAAAGGGTAATGAGTACAGGGTGGTACAAAGAGCTGAGAGGACCATCATCTCTAGCCCTGGACTCTGCCTCTTTTAAGAGACAGTCTAGTTAGATGCCTTTGATTCAAAAGGGGGGGCTATACTACAAAACCCAGATTCTTTTCAGAGAAGCCAAGGTTTCTGAAGTATCAGCACATGGAAAGTGACCTCTGCTTGCACCTCTGGGACTCAGATCTGTAGAATGTGAGAGGCTGACCAGATGGCCTCCACGATCCCTGTGTTCTGATTCTAATCCATTTTGAATCTGAAGTCAGGTCTGCTTTCCCCTAGGTTTAATGGGCTGCAGGCCAGGATTCCTGTGGGAAACGCGTCCTGTATCACACACCCCTACTCCACCCCAAGACTCGTTGGGAACTGAGAATGAAACCCTGGAAGAATTGGCTGTCTGAGGGTCTCCACTAATCTTGTCACTTGAAGTAAGATAAGTTTTTGCCCTTTCATATTAATCGTTTGGAAGTTTAACATGAAAACCATCAGTGGTGCCAAAGACAGAAATCTAGACTAGGCGAGAGAAAAGCAGGGGAGAATGACCTGAGTCATTTATGGCAGGCACTGACTGTAGCTGCACAAGGTTACAGCTAGCTCCACCAGCTAGGCCAATGCTCATGTTTCTGAAGGAAGTCACTATCTATACTTCTAGGCCATCTGGTCTTCCTGTGACTGACATGCTCCAGGGGAGCTCCCCCTTCAGACACTTCCAAGATGCCCTGGCAGTGAGCCAGCTCACGCCCATCTCTCGCCCTTTACCTTGTTACTATTACTCAGCTTCACTTTGAGCAGGAAGTCCTGGGTCTCTCCCTGTGTGCTAGAGCTAAACTCTTCAAAGGCAAGCTGTGCATGTTCACCAACTCTGCTGCAGAAGCAGCTCAGCCAGAGGAGTTATTTATTGCTATTTGCAATGAAAGACTACGTTTCTGATTCCTCCCAGCACATGTCTCCAGAGGAAATTAGATACAGTGCCTCCTTTAAGCTGGGCCAGGAAACAATGTTCTATAAATACTTAACAAGTTGTCTGGGGAGATTACAAATATTGGCTCATCCTTCCCAATGTCATGTTGGTTATTGAAGGTGCCGCAAAGAGTCAGGCTACTTTATGTCTCCATGCTCCAAGATGCACCAGCTGTTTCCAGCCCAAGGGAAGGGACCACCTCTATTGCCCGAAGTGGGGGGGGGGAGGCGGGGAGGCATGCTGCCAGGCACAGGGGCAGGGGCTCAGCAGAGCTGGGCCATGGGGCTCATGGGACAAGGGCTTGGATCCCAAGATTCTGCTCTGCAGGCTGTGGCCTGGCTGGCTGCACCATGATGGACAAATAAATATTCCTGAATTCGAGCTCTCAAAGATGAACACCAACAATGTGGGATCTCCACCCATGAATCCAGAGACCCTCTAGGGCAACCCAAAGACCAAAGATGGGTCTGGGTCTGGGAAGGTCAGAGACAGCGAGCTTACCTGAAGTTGGCAGCTGGGGGGCCCAAAGAAGGGGTGTCTGTCCTATGGAGACTCTTGCTTCATTTGCCCTTAGGGGGCAGCACCAGGAGCAGTGAGTGGGGGGATAGCAAAGGGGCTGATTCCTAAGAGTGAAAAGGGCTGTCTCTGGATGTGGTGAGCTCCCCATCCTTGGAAGGCTCCAAGTAGAGGCTGCTGCCCAGTGGGGTGATAGTGGAGAGTCTTGGGTGTGTGCTTTGGGCCAGAGATACCTTCCACTGCTCGGAATCTGTGAATCTGGGATTCTGAACCTATCTTCCAGCCCTGTCAGCCTCTGAGATTATCCCACATGTGTTGCATGTTGAGTTCTCTTCCTGAAGGAAGAGTCTGTTGGCCTCCTTCATCTCTTGGTGCTGAGCTGTGTCTCTACCCCATCCTCAACCCTCACACTCCCAAGTCCTTCCCTGTCATCTCACTGTATTAGGGCAGGGCCCTGGCTCTCCAAAAGTGGCATCTGGGGGTACCTCAAGCTGCTTGGCTGCTCCTGAGCTGAGGATAAGATACACAGGGTGCACAATGTGGAACCTGAGAGCCTCCCTCCAGCAAAGAAGTTGGACCCAGGTGGTACACCTTGTCTCAAGGACCTAGGGTTCATCAGCATGAATGAGGGTGTGGTCCCCCGTGGGCACTGCCAGAGGCTCCCTTGCTCAGCCTGGCAGGTCTGGGCTGTGCTCATCAATCACCCTCCTCAGCTGTACCTCCCAAGTCACCTGAGTCATCCATCTCTTGTCACCCTCCTCCTAATGTGTCAGGTTATTTGGGGCTGTAATTAAAATCCTTACAGACAATGTCACCGAATCCATTTTTGCTAACTGATGTGCAAGCAGGTTTTTATTAAATCGACTATAAAACCTCCTTAATTCGGGGTGTTTGGAGTGTTCAAGGAGAGAGCAGCGCGAACCCTGCCACCCGCTGACAGCTCGTCAATGAAGGGAGGAGAAGCAGCCCAGACTTGGTCCATCCCTCACCTGCCTCCAGCACTAAATCACAGCATTAATAGGCTTTTAGACGAGGCTGACACATGGTTACTGTGGAAAAGACAATTAAATGTGGAAACCCACTTTTCTCACCACATTTAATTTCAACTGGATGCTTTGAGGCTTCATCAATCTCCTCCTGACCTCTCGCTCCCTTTCCCCACGGATATTAGTTATTAGCAGAAGCACCCAGCAGGTTTCTGGTCTAGTGATCTCCCATCTCCAACTTCCCAGGTCCTTCTCTTAGTCACACTCTGGATCCTTACTCTCACCTTCAAAGTCATGCAGGCTGGGGTGGGGGTGGGGTATTGGAGCCAAGAGGGACTTTGGGACCACCTCCTCCCAGCCCTCACACTTTGCAGGCATAGCAGTTGAGGTCCAGGGGGAGCCTTGCCCAAGGTCCCACAGTAAGTCTATATCAAGACATGTGCCTAGCACTCTTGACTGTCAAGCCAGTCTGCCCTCTCCTACTCCATCAGGCTGACACAGAGTTCTGAGGTGCTGACCACTAGGGGGATGGCAAGCCTCAGTTGCCCTCCAGTGGCCAGCTCTGACCCAGAGCCTCCAGCTCGTGAGTCACCCTATTCGTCCATGTCCAACAGAATGTAATTTTCTGCATCAATGCCTGCCCCTAGCCTCTGCTTCTCCAAACACCAGGCATAACCCAGTCCAGCCCCAGCAAGAGGGTCCTTTATTTCCCAGGACTGTTGCTTTCAAAACTGTGGCTTTGCAGGCCACTCACCTCTTTCCCTGTGCTCACCTGGACCAGGTCAGGTCTTAAAGACTGCTCTTCAGACAGTGATTAATCACTCTTAGGCTCACATCACCCATACTCAGGGCATGGTGACTCCAGGAAAACACCAAATGTTGCTCACACCTGTCTCCACAAATGTAGATAAGAAGCCCCAAAGATCCCGTAAGCATCCAAGGTGATGAACCCATTCTTGAGGGACAGGACAGCCTTTCTTCCATGCCACAAAAAAAATGCAGATGATGAGACAGAGCCAGAAACAAGTGCAGAAAATACAGACACAACTAATAATGGTCAGAAACAATCAATAGCATTCTCCTCCCTTGCTGGTGGGCATCATGTAGCCCACATTTTGCTATAAAGTCCCTTCCATAAATGCACACAGAGATGCACAGACTTGCATACACACACATGCACAAACGTGCACATATAGACCCATACTGACACCCATACATGCACACACACAAGCATGTGGACACACTTAGGCACACACCCACAATGCACACATGTGCTTGTGCACACAGAAACACACTGACATGCATACACGTATGCACATGTGTGCACATATAGGCCCATACTGATATGCACACACATACACATAGGCTTGTGCACACACATGCCCATATATGCACATACCGACACCCACACATGCACACTTAATGGACACAATATCACTGTGTACTACAGACTTTTCCCCAAAAGGAAACATACCCACTTTCCCAGTCCAAGTTGTTCCTTGAGGGCTTTTAGGATACAGGAGATGCCTTTGGAGCTGCTAGGCAGGGAGCCCCCAGAGAGGCTGGGGTCCAGGGCACATGCAGAGGGGCTGGCCTTGGGATGGAGAAGAGCCACCATCAGAGAAAGTGGGATGATGTCCAGGTGACATGACTGGGTGGATGATGGGCCTGGAATAATCTCATTCAAATATGTCCTCGGACACTCACTAACTGCATGACCTTGGACAAGCCACTTAATCTCTGTCTGCCTCATTTTCCTCTACTGTAGATGGGGATAATGGTAGCCGGGCAGCTGGCCTCCAGGTGTCACTGGACAAGGGCCAACGTCCAGGGCCCAGGAGGTCTCCCAAGAGCTCTCTGTGTTGAGCTGTTCTCAGTTGTCTGCAGTGATGTGGCTAAAGGCTCATCGAATCTGCAGCCGACGCCAAGCCAGAAGGGAGAGTCGACACAGGGATGGCAGAGTCAGGAGGCCAGAGTGTCTTGGTGGGCTCAAGCATTGGTCTGAATAAAAGAATGAATGTCCACAGAGATGTGCGGTCACACCCACTTCACAAGTGTAAGATAGGCAAAGCCTGGCTGGGCAGCAGTTGTTCTGAAGAGATGAGGCTCCTCACAGGCTACAAGAGCACCAGGGGCCATGTGTGCCACGGCCTCCAAACAGGGGAGCACCCTCAGGCCTCACTCCCAGGAATCGGAGGGGTGGCCCCACCATCCTTGGCTCTCTGCCAACCTCACTGGAGCATTGCACTCAGTTCTGGACACTGGACATTTGAGTTCAAGAACAGAGGGCAACCAGGCTTGGATGAAGGGCCTGGAGTCTGGGGAGAGCAGGCTAAGGAACTGGAGAAGAAAAGGCCTGGGGGGACTGGGCACCAGGTATGTGAAGGGCCATCTTGCGGGGGGAGATTAAGTGTCTTCTCTTTGGCTCCCTCAGGAAGAACTAGAGGGATGGGGGTTAGAAGAAGCAGCCAATAAGGCCCAAAGGCAGGAGCCTGCGCTGCCGGGCAGCGTGTGCCAGCCTGATGAAGAGGGCTGAGCAGCAAGTCAAGGGTTCACCTTGGAGAGTGAGCAGAAAAAGGCTCCAAGGACAGCGGCAGGAAGCCCCCTGAGGGCAGGCCCAGCTTCACTTTTTGGCACCCAGCACAGAGGACCTCGCACAAAGCTTGGGGTCAGCAAAGGTGTCTGGGTGGAGTTCCCTCGAGGAGGAATTGGGTGACGACCTTCGGAGAATGGGTTAGGTTGATGCAAGTGTCAATTGGCAATAATGCAGCCTTCAGCGCTTTGATGGGGTGGGGGGGGGGAGTGTGGTGCTGTGACCTCACAGATGCGGACACTCTCTCCAGGGGTTCTGATTGCAGCCCATCCATGCCCTCTCACCTAGAGAGGGCTTCTGAGGAGACCCACTGAACATTCAGAGAGCCTTCCTCTCTCCGGTAGGCCCTCTCCCCTCCCTCCCCCTCCCTCCAGCTATGTCCAACCCACTCTCTTCAACCTGCCCACCAAATACCTCTCTGATGATCTTTCATGCTGCCGATTTTGTGCCACCCTTCACTGGAAATACACCACAGCCTCCTCCTCATGCCCACCCATGTGCATCTCCCCTTTGGCCTATGGATGACCCACCATCCCAGAAAGAACTGTGATGTGACACAGGTGGCTAACAAGCCCTGGGTTCGAGGGTTGTCTGTGATACTTCTAGCCGAGTGACCCAGATGGGCAAATCGATTTACTTCTGCAACATGGGGGGACTGAAAGCGCCTGCCTGGTGTGCTTGTGGTGAGACTCAAATGAGGTAGCACTCTAAAGAGCTACAAGGATGTCAGTGTGTTATTTTTGCTAAAAGGTCTGCCCAATTTGCCAAATGCCATCCAGCCCTCTTCTCCCTCCTGTTTGCCTCGGGGCCCAGCCCCTGGCCAGCCACAGTGTCTGTCCCAGATCCACACTGGGATGGGTTCTCCCTGCAATGACAGGTCCTGGTCTTCTTCCTGAATGCATATTTGTGTCAGCCTCTTTGAAGTGGTTATGGTCCATCACTCAGCATAGCATCTGGCACAATGGGCACTTAACAAACCTTTCTTTAATTGCACTGAAGTTTAGAAGGCTTTACAACATTCTGGGGCTGGAAGGGATGAGCACCGAGTCATCACAAACAGGGGCATCTGGAGGTCCTCAGCCTCCATGGAGGGTCTCTCTGGACTTTGGACTCCTGTGTGACTATGGCCGAGCCTTGGGTTCCCTCTGCTTGATGACTCAGTCAATAACAGGCACCCAAGGGTTATCCATCAGTATCCTCCCCAGTGGTGCCTCTTTCAATTGTGATGGCACAAGCTGCCACTAGGGGCAGTGCACTCACTGGCCCCTGCCCCTCACCGGAATCTTCCAGCAGGGTCTGGCCACCTGCAGATTGTAGGAGGGTTCTGGGGTGGGAGGGGGAGGACTGGCGCTGCTGCTTTATGTGGCCCTTCCAGTAATGAGGGCCTGTGGTCTGGGCAATTACCCCAGTTTTATGGACCAACTTGCCAACCCGACAGCAAGAGGCACCGCAATGGATAAAACATTGGGACTAGAGTCAGAAAGACCTGAGTTCAAATCTGACCTCTCACACTTAATAGCTGTGTGATCCTAGGCAAATCTCTTCACCCCTCTGTGCCTCTGTTTCCTTATCTGTAAAAATGGAGAGGATAACAGCACCCACTTTGCAGGGGTGGTGTGAAAGTCAGATGAGATCATAATTATAAAGCGCTTAGCATAGTACCTGGCACTATATAAAAGCTTGTCTCCTTCCTTTCATGGTGTTCTCCTTGGGGGGTCCTGGAGGACTGGGCTCCTGGCCCTATCCATCTTTCTCATCCATGCCTGACCTCCCCTGGTTTTCCCGGCTCCTTTCCTAAGGATGAGAGGTGGAGTTGGGGTGGAATGGAAGGTGCACAGGCTGCCCAGAGAAGGCAGGACCTTCCCCTGCCCTCCCCATAGTCTTCAGGCTACATTCAAATCCAGGAGAAGATGCACGGCCCAAATAAACTTTCGATTAGGACGTAAATATTCCTACTGACAAGGGAAGCTGGTGGGGACTTTCAAGCATCTCTGCCTACCACAGGCTCCAGACCCAATCTGGAAGGACCCCTCAGTGGAATTGCCCTGTTAATTGATCGCATTGTGCCTGTCTGTTATTTAAACTTTCCATAAAACTCAGATTAATGGGAGGTGTAATCCTCCCAGGCAGAACAAATATTCCCATTGCTCATGTCAGGTACAGAATGGAAATGTTCTGCTCCTGGCTCCTGCATTCAATCCTCAAGCTCAAAGTGAATCATGAAAAATGCAATGATGCTGTAATTACTAGGAGGCCATATTTTCTGCCAGCCCTATTTTTCACCCCAAATCTCTGCCCTTGTCTGAAACCACAAAGGATGGGGGGGGGGGCTGAGGACCCTGCTGGGACAGAGGCAGTTTTCCTGCTCTGAGGAAGGGCTGGAACCCAAGGATCCAACCAGCTGCCTTGGAGTCCATGCCCCTGAAAAGTGGGTGAAGAAGCAGGGGTGTTTAACCTGGAGAAGAGAAGATCCAGGGGGATATGAGAGCATACTTCAAGTGTTTGAGGGACTGTCTTATGGAGGAAGGGGTTGATTTCTTCTGTTTGGCTCCAGAGAACTAGGGCCAATGGAGGGAATCTTCCAAG
This sequence comes from Dromiciops gliroides, assembly GCF_019393635.1. NCBI lineage: Eukaryota > Metazoa > Chordata > Mammalia > Microbiotheria > Microbiotheriidae > Dromiciops > Dromiciops gliroides. Next base: position 384,429 of record NC_057863.1, on the reverse strand, counting down.
ACTTAGGTTCAATGTGGCCCCAGCTTCTGGAGGGTAGGACTTCCCACAAAGGGAGGTCTTCTAGTAGAAGCTGGATGATCCCCTACTGGGTGTGTACAAGGGTGGACCAACCCTAAGGCCAATTCCGATGCTGGCTAGGGGCAGAGCGCTGACTTGATGCTCCCCACCCCTACTTCTGCTCCTGTCTCCTTCTCCTGTATCTCCATCCTGGTCATGCCCTCTCCCTGAGCATCTTCTCTGTCTACACAGTGTTGATGGTGATCATCAATATCAATAATAACGATAGCATTTATATGGCACTTTAATGTTTGAAAAATGCTCCTTGGGAGCCAACTAGGTGGCGCAGTGGATAGAGCACCGGCCCTGGATGCAGGAGGACCTGAGTTCAAATTCGGCCTCAGACACCTGACACTTACTAGATGTGTGACCCTGGGCAAGTCACTTAACCCTCATTGCCCCACCAAAAAAAAAAAAAGAAAAAGAAAAAGAAAGAAAGAAAAGGAAAGAAAAGAAAAGAAAATGCTCCTTCGATACTTCGGGGACCTCCCAGCTCCCAGCTCCATGCAAAGCTGGCTCTCCATGCATTTCTGGCTCTCCTCAGAACTGTAGTCCTAACTGAAAAAAAGCCTCCTTCTGTGCAGCCCGCAGGCATCTTCTGCTTCATCCTTAAAGCCTGGCTCCAGCCCGTCTTTCCAGCCTGAACCTTCCTGCTTCCTTCCTCTTTAGTCACTCTACAATCCTGCCAGCCTGGTCCTCGCCCGCGCCTTTGCACAGATTGTCCCTGGCAGCTACGTGTGCTCTTCATCATCATCGACAAGCCTTTACGAAGCACCTTCCGTGTTTCAGGCACTGTTCTGAGCACAAGGGATACAAAGAAAGGCAAAGCCTCGCCCCTGCCCCCTGGGGATCTCCCGGCAAGTCGCCTCAGCCCCTGGGAGCCCGCTGATCTCCAAAGCTGAGGGGAAGCGTCTCCTTCCACAGGGAGCCTCCCCCTCCCGCCGTCATTGTGTGTTTCTCTTGTGTGTGCGCTTGTTTTCTCCTCTATCCCCAGCACCGAGAATGGCACCTGGAACACAGCAGGTGCTTCATAAATGCTTGTTGAATGATAAACTAAGTGATCCTTAACTCTTCCTTCTACGGAACTCCCAAAGTTCAATTAGTTGCAAAAATGTGTTGGTCCTCCCACTACAGCGTCACTCACAAGTGTCTCCTATTCTCTCTTTATTTAAGCATACTCTACCCAGGTTCAGAGCCTTCTCATCTCTTGCTTCAACTATTGAAATAGCCTTTTACGTGGTCTTCCTGACTCCAGCCTCTCCCCTCCATACTCTCTAACCCATTCTTCATATAGCTAACAAATTAATATCCCCAAAGCACAAATCTTAAGTCACCAGTCAACTCAAGGATCCTCAATATCTCCCCTTACTTCTAGGGTAAAATACAAAATCCACAGGTTGACATTTAAATGTCAAAAATAAGAAATGTTAGCTTTAGCAACAAGACAAGAAAAAGAAAGTGAAGGAATTAGAATAGGCAAGAAGGAAACAAAGTTATTACTCTTTGTAGATGATATGATGGTATACTTAGAGAATCAACTTAAAAACTACTTGAAACAATTAACAACTTTAGCAAAGTTGCAGGATATAAAATAAACCCCCCAAATCATCAGCATTTCTATATATTAACAACAAAACTTAGCAGCAAGAGAAGGAAAGAGAAATTCCATTTAAAACAACTGTAGATAATATAAAATATTTGGAAGTCTACATGCCAAGACAAACCCAGGAACTATGAACACAATTACAAAACGCTTCTCACACAAATAGAATCAGATCTGAACAATTGGAAAAATATCGTTTGCTCGTGGGTAGGCCAGGCTAATATAATAAAAATGATGATTTTACCTAAATTAATTTACTGATTCAGTGCCATACCAAAGTACCAAAAAATTATTTTGTAGAGTTAGGGGGAAAATAATAACAAAATTCATCTGGAGGAACAAAAAGTCAAATAATGAAAAAAGTGCATAGGAAGGTGGCCTAGCCATAGCAAATCTAAAACTTTATTATAGAGCAGCAACCATCAAAACTATTTGGTACTGGCTAAGAAATAGAGTGGTGGATCCATGGAATGGCTTAGGAACACAAGACACAGTAGTAAATGGCTATAACAATCTACTGTTAGATAAACCCAAAGACTCCAGCTTCTGAGATAAGAACTCGCTATTTGACAAAAACTGGAAAATAGTATGGCAGAAACTAGACCTAGACCAACAACTCACACTGTATACCAGATAATGTCAAAATTAGTATACATAAAGGGTGATACCCTAAACAAATGAGAAGAGTAAGTAATAACTTCCTAAAAACATGTCAGATCTATGGAGAAGGGAAGAATTTATGAACAAACAATAGAGAACATTATGAAATGCAAAATAAATCATTTTGATTACATTAAATTTAAAATATTTGACACAGACAAAACCAATGCAACCAAGATTAGAAGGAAAGCAGAAAGCTAGGAATTTTTTTACAGTGTCTCTGATAAAGGCCTCATTTCTCAAATATATAGAGGACTGGGTCAAATTTATAAATACATGAGTAATTCCCTAATTGAGAAATGGTTAAAGGCTATGAACAAGCAGTTTTCAGATGAAGAAATTATAGCTAACTATTGCCATATGAAAAAATACTCTCAATCACTATTGATTAGAGAAATGCAGATCAAAACTACTCTGAGGTATCACCTTATACCTATCAGATTGGCTAATATGAGAGAAAAGGAAAATTATAAATGATGGAAAAGATGTGGGAAAATTGGAACACTAATTCATTGTTAGTGGAGTTGTGAACTGATCCAACCATTATGGAAAGCAATTTGGAACTATACCCAAAGGACTATAAAACTATGCATACTCTTTGATCCAGTAATACCACTACTAGATGTGTATCCCAAAGACATCATAAAAAAGGGGAAAGGACCCATATGTACAAAAATATTTATAGCAGCTCTTTTTGTGGTAGCAAAGAGTTGGAAATTGAGGGGATGCCCATCAATTGGGGAATGTCTGAACAAGCTGTGGCATATGAAAGTAATGGAATACTATTATGCTATAAGGAATAATGATCAGGCATATTTCAGAAAAACATTGGAAAGACTTACACGAACTGATGCTGAGTGAAGTGAGCAGAACCAGGAGAACACTGTATACAGTAATAACAACATTGCAGGATGATTATTTGTGATAGACTTAGCTCTTCTCAATAATATAATGATCCAAGGCAATTCCAAAAGGCTTATGATGGAAAATGCTCTCCACATCCAGAAAAAGAACTATGGAGTCTGAATGCATATCAAAGCACACTATTTTCACTTTTGTTTATGTTTCTTTCTTGTGATTTTCCCTTTTGTTCTGATTCTTCTTTCACAACATGACTAATGTGAAAATATGTTTAACATGATTGAACATATATAACCTATATCAGATTGCTTGCTGTCTCAGGAAGGAGGGAAGGAAGGGAGGGAGGGAGAGAGGGAGAAAAATTTGGAACTCAAAATCTTACAAAAATTAATGTTGAAAGCTATCTTTACACGTAATTGAAAAATGTTATTAAATAACAAAAAGAAAGAAAGAAAAAATAAATGTCAAAAATAGGAACATAAATGTACTGTTGGTAGAGTTGTGAAATGGTCCAATGACTCTGGAGAGCAATTTGGAACCACACCCAAATTGCTATAGAACTGTGCATACTCTTTGACCTAGCAATACCACTGCCAGGAAAAGGACTTAAATGTACAAAATGATTATAGCAATTATATTTTGGGATGGACAAAGAATTGGAAATTGAGGAGATGCCCATCAATTGGGGAATAGCTGAATAAGGCATGGTATATGATTGTAATGGAATACTATTGTGCTGTAAGAAATTATGAACAGGATACTTTCAGAATAAACTAGGAAGATTTCTATGAACTGATGCAAAGTGAAGTGAGCAGAACCAGGAGAATATTATATATAGTAACAGCAACATTGTGTGATGATCAAATGTGAACAATTTAACTACTCTGATGAAGACAATGATTCAAGATAATTCCAAAGGAACCATGATGAAAAATGTTCTTCACCTCCACAGAAAGAACAGATGGACTCAGTGCAGATTGAAGCACACTCTTTTCACTTTATTTTTCTTGCTTTTTTCCAACGTGGCTAATATGTAAATGTTTTGCATGATTTCACATGCAAAACTGATGTCATATTGCTTAACTTCTCAGTGGGGGGGGAATTATTGGAACTCACAGTTTTTTAAATGAATTTTTGAAATAAATAATTAATTTTTTGAAAACCCTTTACAATCCTAACCCTAATCCAATCTGGCTTCCCCTACCTTTTCAATCCCATTACATTGTACCCCTCTTTATGTGGTGCAGTCACACTGATTTACTTGCTCTTCTCTACGTGTGACTTTTCATCCCTTTTGTCTAAGTCCAATATCCTCCCTCCTCACCCTTCAAAGATCTGGCATCTTCCGCAGGAAGCTTTTCCTGGTCCTCCATTGGTTACCATTTCTCTTTTTTAACGTTACTCTGTCTTCATATACAATAGTTTTTACCCTAGAATGGCATTTTCTCAGCTTTGGGAACTATAGGGATGGGAGCTTTTTTCCACCTCAGGTGCTACCCAGTGCCTGGCACATAGTAGGCACTTAATGAAATAAACACTTGTTGACTGACCTAAGCAGATACTGACACTTAATGAATACATCCCAGAGAGTTATCTGGGATGTTAAGCATATAGAGGTTAACTGGTTTGCCCAGGGTCACACCGATGGTGAAGAGCAAACTCAGGTTCAGGTTGGGAACTGAGGTATCCCTGACTGTGAGCCCCTGCATTCAATCAGCTATGCCAGGCTGCCTTACCTATAGGAGGAGTTTCATAAATGGGTATTGAAATGCACCACACTGCATTAATCAACGGAATTGGATGGATTTGGATTGCAGGTCCGGGCTGGGCTCAATGCCAACACCCTCCTGTGTCCCTCTCAGCTCTGAAGCCTATGATTCTGTGTATTGGATTGATGTGAGGGCAGGGACAGCTTCATTGGCCCAACCCCTGGAACATATGAGGCACTTAATATAGAACGGAATCCCTGAAGCCCCAAGCTCAGGGGCTCCTCCATCTCCCAAGGGCTGGGTGGATAGGATGCTGCAACATCAGTCCAGGAGGGGTGGAGAACTCTCCCCAACCAAATCCCAGTGGTGTCTCTGAGGGAGGAAGGAGGAGCTGCCTCAAGGCGCTGGTGTAGCTATGGGAGTTGGCAGGCTGGGGACCATCCTGCACCAAGCTGCTTAGAAGAACAGCTTCCCGGAGGCCCTAGGGGAGGGACCCCCACCTACTGTACCACTCACCGTCTCTCTCTTTGGCCGTAACAAGGCTTGGAAAGCAAGGGGTCAGCAGCCAGCTTTTCCCTTACAAATACACAAATCAAGCTGGGCTCAGGGACCCTCAGCAATGGAAACTCCCAGCACAGCAGTGAGCAGCTTGTCCCAGCAGACAAGTGGCTGCCACGAGGGTCTTTCTCCTGGCAAGGATAGAAGCCCAGGCTAAGTACACACTGTTTGTGCTTCTGACGGTGACAAGGAGCAGCCCGTGAGTGTCCCACGTGCCTCCTCCTGGAGAAGGAAAAGCAAAAACAGCCCCTGCCCTCAAGAGGTCAGTCTAATGGGGGACATGCCTAAACACCACCATGTACAAACAAGATAGAGGTGGGGGGTGAGAGGTCGTCAGCAGAGGCCAGGCGCCAGCAGTGCTTAAGGTGAGAAGCATTTGGCCAAGAATGCAGAGACCTGGGAACACAGAGCGTGCTTCAGATTAAAAGCAAAATGCTTTAAGGAGACATGGTAGGAAGACTATCGTGTGAGAATGAAATCTAGGCATGCAGGGCTTGTGGCCAGGGGTGAAGTACGCTTGACAAGCACTGGCTGCTACAATGCACCTGCCTGGAGTCTTGTAAATCAGATACAGAAGAATTTAAACTGATAGGGGGAGGTGGGGGACAAGAGATGGAGAAAACTTCTCACCTCGCTCTTCAACTGAGCCAGAGGCCTTGGAGGTTAGCAAGGACAAGACTGGTAGAAGAGAGAGGCAGGAAGCCACAGAGGACACAGTCCAAGGAAGGAGCCAGCCAAACCCTCAGCTGTCAATTCACAAATCTACAAAGTGCCTATAATGTGTGAGGAGATCTAGGGATAAGATGATCCCTGGGACTTGGTGGGATGAGCTCCATGGCTGGGTGGTGGTTTTGGAAGGATGAGCCCTGTGCAAAGAAATCAATAGAGTGAGGACTGCTAGCCTGAGAGAGAGAGAGAGAGAGAGAGAGAGAGAGAGAGAGAGAGAGAGAGAGAGAGAGAGAGAGAGAGAAATGCACATGGGTAAGTGTGGAGTCTGTGTTTGATTCATAGATCTGGGGCAGCTGGCATATGGCTTCTGATATGGGATCTGGCCCAGCCCTCTCCAAGAGACATGAGGAAAAGTTTGGCTTTGTAGGGACTGGGAGGAGGGCAATGACTGGACACATGCTTCTTCCTTCACCCATCTTCAGGAGGGTTTGGGCTAGGATCCCATCTATCTACCCCCCTCAAATATTTATAGTCTATGGGGTATTACCTAGATCCATAATAAAAGACACTTTCTGGGATCATTCAAAGTGGGGGTGACCCTTAGCTTACACCTATCAGTTGCAGATTGCCACAACACAGATGTCAGCCAAGGGAGATGGCTGGCACAGTGGGCAGTGCTTGGCTTGGAGTAAGAAAGAAAAATGTGGTTTTAAATCCTATCTTGGGCATTCACAAATCACTTCATCTCTCAGCCTCAGTTTCCCCCTCTGTGAAATGAGGGTAACACTTCACAGGGTTGTTGTGAGGACCAAAGGAATTGAACATATGTAAATCACTTTGCATGCCTTAAAAGGGATATATAAATGCTGGTGATGGTGACAAATCTTCATCAAGGCAAGAAACAATTGGGGATGTCACACAGCTGAAAAGAGACTCAAGAGTAATGGAGCACAATAAGATCTCAATTCAAGCCAGGAGAGAGTACAGTCCTACCACAGAGAAGTCTGCTCTCAGCTGTTTCTAGAGTTGGAAGCACTAGCAGTCAAGGGACATGTCCAGGGGCTGGTTCCTACATGTCTCTGGCCTTCCAAAAGTCTAAGCCTCACCTTCTTTCGCCCCAACTCTGGCATGCCCTCCAACAAACCAGTGTGCAGCATAGGGGCACGGGGTTCTTTTAGTCAATCAAGAGTCATCTCCAATACAGCACAACACTTGGTATCTCAGAACTGTCATTCAAGAGAAAGCCAAGCCCACCTAGAATCCTAAGAGCTGGAGGAGGGAAGTATGACTAACAACACCTGAGAGAGCATTCAATAAGGCAGAAAGAAGCGGGGGATGGGATTACTAAGTCACTGTCAGTGACCTCTGAAAAACTGGCAAGCAGGAGAGGGGTTGGAGAACTGGTAATGAGACGCTCTTCAGCAGAGGAATTATTCTTTTTAATGTGGGAGGGTTAGGGCTAGGGTTAATTCTCTTTATTCTCCCACCCAGAGAGGAAGGATGATATACTAAATAGAATGGTAGCCCTGGAATCAGAAAGGCATGGGTTCAAATCTTGTCTTGGACACTTACTACCTCTGTGACCATGAGGAAGATGGCCAGGGGCTGGACAGATTCCCTGTCTGACCTTCCTAATGCTGGCTGACCACATGGGCATGCCTTGGTGATATGAGGACGCTGGTCCTTTGGGATAAGATGAAAAGCCCACCCCTTTCTTGGCCACCAAGCAGGAAAAGGCAGTGATTCAGCAGACCTTAAAAAGGGAGTGACTCTACCCCTGTGGTCTCTCTTTTCCTCTGACTCTCCAAAGTAATACATTGTCTCTTCTGTCACTAGGGTCCCCTTTGAGGGAGTGGAGGAATGAGGCTGATTTCTGCCTATGTCTGCTTCTTAGGTTTTGTGTTTTCTTTCTTGGGTATCCAAGGAATTGAATGTTGTTCTTGAAGTGTACATGTTCAGACTTGAAGGTGACATTGTGAATTCAAGAAGTTTAAGAGACCTGGGTCCATTGAGGAGGGCTGACCACTGGGCAAGGGAACTTCTTGCATACCCAACAGAAGGAAAGGTCCAGCACTGGAGGGGACATGAAGGAAAACGTGGGCGTTGAGGGAGACAGTGCAGAGCCAAGGTGAAATATAAGATGCCTCCTCAGCTGTCCTGCTCAGTGCTTCATGTTTAAATGTGTCTGGATACCGACTGCCTAACACAGTGTGACAGCAGTCAGAGGGTTGGTGCTGCTGCTTGTTTGGCTCCATACCAGGGGCTGGTCATGTCCCTCACACTTGGTTGTGAGAGGCTGTGTGTGACCTGAAGCTCCCCAGAAGAGTTTGAGGAGGCCAGCAATGAACCAAATGAATGAAAGTCTAATAGTGGAATGCCAAGGAGAGTCACACAAAGGAAGTAGATTCCAGAGGAGCCCCCTATGGGCTCTGCCCCCCTGCCCTCCCCATAGAGGTGTCCACACACTGACTATTAGTCTGACTGTCCCAGGGCTGGCACAGCTGAGTCTGGCTCTCCTCTTCACTCTGGAAGGCTGGGTCAGTGTCTTGTGACCAGAGGCCTCAGGACCCACTTTAGGACCAGACAGGGAAGCCCAGGAGGCCAAAGCACTGTTATCTGAACAGGGCCTAGAGGCTATTCTAGGTCATGAGAAGATCACCCACTCAGTGTTGGTTGGGAGGTCGAGAGCAGAGGCCTCTCCTTGGGCTCTGGGGCTTGAACCCAGAGCCTCTGTTCCAGGACAAGAATGATGGGGACAGAGGCTCAGTGAAAGGAGTATCAGATCACTTGGGAAAGTTTGGAGATGTGGACATGAGGCCTGGCTCCTTCAGCTCCTTGCAATGGGATCTTGGAGACTTCACTGTCCTTCTCCCAGATTTATCAGTCACCTTCTGCAAGCCACACCTGAATATTGATCTCCTCACAAACATCCTTCCTAGGCAGTCATTGCTGGCTTCCACAGCCCTTGACCCCCACCAGACTACAGAGGCATCCAAGAAAGAAGGACCTCCAGAATCCCCTTTAAGACCTACCCTGGCTTGTCAGTGCCCTTGATAAACAGTGATGCTCAGAGTTGCACACAAGATCCTAGGTAAGGTCTGACCAGGGCAGGGAACAGTAGGACCATCCCCCTCCCTGCTCCTGGACACACATCTGTCTCTCTTAATGCAGCCCAAGGTTACATTAACATTCTTGGAGCTACATCATATTATTTTTTTAAGTCTCTGAGACAGAATTTATTTTTTTAAATTTTGCACAGTGGCACAAATATTGTTTTGTTTTATTTTTTATTTTTTAATTTTTCTCAATTACATGTAAAGTTATTTTTGAGATCCAAATTTTTCTCCCCCCTCTCCAGGCCAGCAAGCAATTTGATATAGGTTATAGATCACTATCAGCTATATCATATTACTAAAACCCATTGGCTCCCTGGAGCGATGTCCTCAGGTAACACAGAAAGATCACCTGCTTCTCAGTGGGTCAGGAGGGAGGCCTGAGAACCCACACCCAATCAGGACCCCATAGTTTCAACTCTGCTGTGCTTCAGGAGCAAAGGTCAATCAAGGATGTCTAGAAGAAGACCTGGAGTGTTCTCCCTCTGTTCAAACAAAGCCGCTACACTTCCAGAGTATGGAAAACCAACTCAAGGACCGTGGCAAGTTTGGTTGTCCACCGCATCTCCTCCCAGTTCCATTCTGGTGCCTCATCTCATGAGATGATATCACCGGGAAGACAAAGGGGTACACCAGCTGGGCCTCAGAAGGGTGCTATTGCTCCAGTCCCAGGGGACAGGGCTCTCATGAGGCACCCCAGGTGGAGATACATCAGGACAGAGCACCGCCACCACCCTTCATCCCAACATTATATGCTGCTCTGTGGTTTCCTTTGTGATTCCTTGTCTGAGAATAGCTTGTATAACTGTGACCTTCCAGATCAACCAATACCACACCCCAGTAGCAGTGACCCAGGCTTTTACAGTGGTCAACAAAGTTAGATTCCAAAAGGATATGGCTAGGACAATCGGCCAAGTCAAGAAGATGAAATTTAGAAGTGACAGAGACAAAGTCTTACATTTGAGTTGTTCCTTATTTAAAAAATAAAAACAACTGAACAAGACAAGCAAGATGGGCATAAGCAGTGGGTTCAAAGAAAGAGATCCATAGGTGTGAGAGGACCACGAGCTCGAGATAAGTCATTGGTCATGAAAACTACAATAACCTCAAATTCCATTAAGAAAAGCCAGAATAAGGCTGGTCTTTTCTGGGAGATGGGGTAGAACTCTCATTGTCCTCTGCCTTGGGCAGACTTTGTCCAGAGTGCTGTGTTCGGTTACAGGTGCCATATGTTAGGCAGGACCCTTATTGACCAAAATGGGGACGTGCCAATGACCATGACAATGGGGATCAGTTGAAGGGTGTTGGACACTTAGCCTGGAGAAGAGAAGACTTGTGGAGGGCATGCTGGCTATCTTCAATATTTGAAGGGCTAACACCTGAAAGTGGGCTCCCCTTCATCTGCTTTGCCCCAGTGGGCAGAAGGCTCATGGGGAGAGAGAGCTCTCAATGAGCTGCTCTGGGAGCTGGTGGTTCTTCTTTTCTGGGGGTCCTCAAACAGAGGCTGGAGACCCTTAGTTGGGGAGAGGATTCTCCAAATTCTGCTCCAGCTCAGAGATTCTGTGTTTCATGTGGAAGCCCCAGCATCAGGGGCCCTCCAACCAGTGGGGAGAGGGCACCCCCATCTGGGGACCAGACACGATGGCAGCTCTTCTTGCCAGCAAGCTTTGTAGATGATGAAGCTTTCTCCAAGGATCTTGGTAATGGGGTAGGGGAGGAGGGGAAGGAAGGAGGCCTCAGGAGCATGTCCTGTTTAGAAGGAGGGTCACTGAAACAAAGTTCTTGGGTGAGGTGTTTTGGAAGCTCGCTCACACACGTGTGTGTGTGTGTGTGTGTGTGTGTCTGTGTGTCTGTGTGTCTGTGTGTGTTTTCATTCTAAGTTAGGCATTCACAGTACCCTGGGCACCTTGTCCCTGGTATATAAACAGTCAGTCCTTTCTGGGAATTTCTGTGCTTAGTCAGTAATCAGTAGTGCTCTAATGTTGGAGGGTGTTCGACTGATTCCAAGACCCCCTGTCAGACCATAAGATAACCTTCTGGGAAGGCAGGTTTTGTGGCAGGGACAGACATACAGGGGTAGGAAGTGAAGCACTCTGGAGTTAGTCATGAATAAACTGACCACCATCAGGAAGTAAGCTGAATGCCTGGGTATCCAGCACTCCCCCTGCCTCTGTTGTCCTCTGCTCCAGAGCCAGCGAGGAGGAAGAGGAGGAAGAGGAGGAGGAGAGGGAGGAGAAGGAAGAGGAAAGAAAGGAGGAGGAAGGGGAGGAGGAGGAGAGGAGGAGGAAGAAGGAGAAAGAGGAAGGAGGAGAAAGAGGAAGGAGGAACAATGAGAGGAGGAAGAGGAAAGACAAGAGGAAGAAGAGGAAGGAGAGGAGGAAGAGGAGGAAGGAGGAAAGGGAAGGAGATGAGAATAATGGTGGCTCACACATGGAACTCCAAGGTTCACAAAACCGACAAAGGAGATCAGACAAGGAATACGGGCCCCATTGCCCAGAGGAGGGACCTGCAGTTTTGGGAGGCGCTGGCCCCTCACAATCCCACTGCCTGAATGAGGATTGGGGCTTTGCCAGCTGGGGTCTGTCTGTGGCCCCTCCTTGGCCCAGGCCATGGGGCCCTCCAGCCAGCACTCTGCAGGGGCTTCGCTCCCCAACCCTCTGGTCATCCACAGCCCCCTGGGGAGCACGACTCTTTTTTTGGTTTTGTTTTTTCTTTTGGGGGGTTTTTTTGTGAGGCAATTGGGGTTAAGTGACTTGCCCAGGGTCACACAGCTAGTAAGTGTTAAGTGTCTGAGGCTGGATTTGAACTCAGGTCCTCCTGACTCCAGGGCCGGTACTCTTTCCACTGTGCCACCTAGCCACCCCAACGACTCTTTTACATAATGGCAGAACCCCAGGCTCGCACAAAACCTCAGAGGCCATCCCCTCTAGCCTGAACAAGAATGGGGAGCCACAGGGAGTGGCTGTGTATCAGCATGGGGATCTTCATCTACAGGTAGCACTCACTAGCTGTCAGGGACTTAGAGAAGATGTTCCAGGGAGTCGTTTTAGACACAGAGAGGTTACATGATTTGTCCAAAATTGGAGAGTCCCCTAGAGCTGGTGGTAGAGGAAAAGCCTGCAGACAGAGGTGGAAAAGTGATGCCAGGTTGGCAGCAGCTCCAGGAATCTGATGGAGAAAAGCTCTGGCTTGGGCAGAGAGCTGGGAGAAACAGATAAAATGACTCCCCAGGCCATGAGCATAGGGGTCCCTTCAGCCTCTCTCGGCCTTTACACAGGTGATCAAGCCCAGGCACCTTGTGTGTATACAAGGAGAAGATATACTCCTCAGGATGGGGAGATTGTTTTGTAATTAATATTCATGATGTATTTGCTCAATAAATCCCTTCTTATAAGATCTAATTGATGTCAATCAGTTGACGTTGGTTGAGGGCTTGTGAGCAACGTTGTTAGAAACCTCAAATCCTGCCATGGTACTCTGAAAAGTAGTCAGTTACCTCCCAGCAACCTAAGCTGACATTGTGGTAAGGGTTGGGAGGCTGAGCCCAAAGGGGTTCCTACGTAAATGTACACAAAGCTACAAAAGCTTATACTTTTATATGCTTTTCTTACATCAGATGCTAAACTTTTATTACTTCATGAGGAAAAAAACAACTCACTGTAATACTCTGCATTAACCCTTAACAACCCAAAGCAAGCAAGTCATTATAGAGGCGAAAATGCATCTTTTTTTCTCAGTGCATTAAGAATGATTTTATAGAAGCAAACAAAATAATAACAAAATTACTTGGGAGGAACAAATGATTGAGAATCTCAAGAAAAATAATGAAAAACCAGCCAGGAATGAAAGGGGGCTACCATAGAAGACCAAACTACATTACAAGGTGGTGATTATCAAAATTATTTGGTGCTGTTTTTAAAACAATAGAAAGGTAGACCAAAAAGACAGTCTAGATAAGCAAAAAATAAGCTAGTAACCACAGCAGGTCAGCATTTGATAAAATCAGAATCACAAACAATGAGGAGAAGGCTCCTCCTCGGTCTGTTCACGCACAATCTGACCATCTTCCACAAAGAGACCTTTTCGTCATGTCCTCCCTGAGTCTTCACTTCTCTTCTCTAGGCCAAATATCCCTCGTTCTTTTGATGAGCTGGTCATTCTCTGGGTGCTGTGAACTGTGTCCTTTCTAAACTGTGCGGCCCAGAAGAGATCACAGCACTTCTGATGGGTTCTGACCAACGCGGGGCACAGCAGGACCATCACCTCTGTATTCCATGAAGTCTTGCTCCGCCCCCCACCCCCCGCCCCATCACAGCCCAAGATCTCATTCACTTTCTAAAGTCACCTTCAGACCTTTTTCTCCAAATGGACAGCCATTGTCCAGTGCGTGCCGTTCTTGGACTTATAAAGTTGACTTTTTGAAGTAAAAAGAGAGGGTGTGATAAATGAGCTTGAGTGGGGAGGCACAAGATGTGTGTTAGGTTGAGCTTTCTGATTTTGGAAATGATAAGAAGAACTATAATATTAACTAATATTTATACAGTACCTTTTTTTTGCAAATATTATCTCATTTGATACAAATATTCATCTCAGTTGATCCTCACAACCCTAGGAGGTAGGTGCTATTGCTATCATTTTGCAGTTGAGAAAACTGAGGAAGATAGCAGTAAGGTGTTTTTACCAGTCATACAGCTAGTAAGTGTCTGAGGCTGGATTTGAACTCAGTTCTTCCTGACTCCAGGCCCATTGCTCTATCCACTGTGCCTCTCCCAAGGGAGTACGATTCTTAGCTATGTAATGGCACAATTCTATGGCGGGGGGGGGGGCACAAAAACCCACCACTCAATCAGGGGGCTTCTTCTGGCTTGGCAGGCATCCATCCCCTTTTTCTCTGACATGACCAGCACATGTGGTGAGGTCCTCATCACCTCATACCTGGACTGCTGCAATAACCCCCCTCAAGTCTCTTTCCATTCCCTCATCTTCAGCCCAGCTGAAAAAGTACAAGTCTGATTATTCAATAAACAGCAGTGGTTCCCACTGACTCTAGAGCTAGGGCCTGGACCTGCCATTTTGTGCTATGTGAAGCTCTTAGCTGAAGGAAGGCACTCCCTGCAATTCAGATCACACCCTAAACTGAATATACCCAGTGTGTTACCTAGAGGCTGCCTCTCTAGTGCCATGCAGGAGATAGAAATGCTGCTATTTGCCATTTAAAGATCTGATGATCTGTCCCTGTCCTCACTATCCAATGAGGTGACATGAAGCCACTTTGCAAACCTGAAGCTAGTGCCAGTGTGTAAACTCTAGTGGTGTTGTTATCGTTCCTTCTATTCACTTGCCTCTGACACTGCACCATCCAATTTGCTGTTGTTCACACACAACATTCCACCTCCATCTTTTCCCTGGATGTCCCCCATGTCTGGAAAGTTCTCTTTCTTCTTCTCTGCCGCTTCCTTCAAGACTCATCTCAAAGCCCATCCATTCTGCTCCCCCTCCACCCACTGTCTGGTTAGTTCCCCCTGCTTTAGTTACCGGATGTGGGTTGTGCAAGTGTGTATAACAGAGAGAAATATTTCTTAGCTTGGGCTTGGGCCACATGACCTCTGGCATGTCTTATGCCTGAGAATCTGACTCCCTGATCACTTAGAGCCACATCTTGCTTAATAAGGTCAGAAATGGAGAATCTCTGGAGCTGAGTCACTCACCCAAGGTCACACTAGCAGCAAGTGGCAGAACTGGGCTTTGAGCCTGGGACTGCTTGTCCCCGAGGCAGGGCTCTCTCCATGGTACTGGGTGCTGTGTAATTCTGATCTCAGTGGCTAAATCTAATGACTTCTCCTCAGTCTTCATCCTCCTTGACCTACCCCTGGTCAAATGTGCTGTGGAGGGGACATAGGTACACAACCCCTGAGGTCCAAAAGAAATTTGTCGAATTGTGATCTCATGGGGGGGGAGCAATAATGCAGGTGACAGCACCTCTTGTCCTACCTCAGCAGCTAGGGGACTCCCTCTGACTCTCATAACATTGGGGACACACCAGCAGTGCACCCAGATATTCATGAGCCACCCTCACTCTCACACCATGACTGGCCACCCCTCTCTGGGGACATCCTTCTCACGAAGTCTCCTCATGTGGAAATATTCAAGTCTACTGGGCATCCTTGCTCTGTTCCCTATGGACCTGCAGCCATACAGCATCTAGGGAAGAACCAGGGTGTGAGAAAGATGGGCCCATGACTCTGGGGAAGGTGGAGGTTTACAAGAGCACCAAAGGCTATCTAGGCAGCCAGCCAATCTCTTCTCCTGCTCGTCCTCCTGTCCATCTCTGTGCCCAGCTCATACATCCTCTGCCTCTGTCCTAGGAGAACTGCAACCAGTCCACACACTGCAGGTCATGATCTAGGGGCTGAGTATTCAATGACTGGCCATTTGTTTGTTTTAGAAGAAGCTCCCACAAGGGAAGGAAACCCACATGTCAAAGGCTAAGAGACAGATGGAGCACATCATAACTGCCTCTACCTTTGATCTAGGTCATGAAACTAAAACCTAAGGATCCTCAGAGATGCTGTCATCCAAATCCCTCATCCTATAAATGAAGACAGTAAGCTTTTGGAACTCATGACACAATCACTCCAAAAACCTCTCCAAATAATGCCATGGGACAATTGCTGGAGCAGCAAAACCCACAAAAGAATGAGCTGAGATAATTTTCCAGCCAAAGATGGCTTAGAAGGCCAGAAGGAAGGGGCTGCTGTGCCAGGGCAGAAGTAGAGTCTAACCCCACAGTCATGCTGACACACATCCAGTCCCAGGCAGGCTGAGCCAGGGAAAGAGACCTCCAGAGACTCTGAATCAGCTTCAATGCCAGTATCATCTGGAACTAAGCTTACAGTCTGGTGAGAGGGCTGAATGGTTGGCAGGGGGAAGGGGAGATTACAGGGCCTCTGCTGGTGCTGAGGCCAAACTTGGGCTTTTCACCTCTGCTGGGAACCAGGAAGTAGGCTTGAGTAGCAGTAGCCCAGGTGGGGGAGAGGAGCAGGCTCATCAGAGCTAACAACCACAGTACACAAAGTTTTGCTGCCTGGTTAATTAGCAAGTCGGTCTGGGGTTATCTACAGACCAGAGAACAGGCCAGGCAAGTGAAGAACCTGCCCCTCCTTAAATCATACCACCTGGGAACCCCTGAAGCTTGGGGCAGTGCAGCTTGGAAACAGTGCCCCACTTTAAGGAGCTAAAAGTCAAGTAAAAGACAGGCAAGATGAGCAGACAGAGAAAGGTGAGCACCATAGAAAGTTTCTTTAGTGACAAGGAAAATCGAGGTGCACCCTCAGAAGAGGATAGCAACATCAGGGCTCCTACATCCAAAGCTTACAAGAAAAAATATGAATTGGTCTCAGGCCATAGAGACACTCAAAAAGGACTTTGAAGATAAAGTAAGAGTGGTAGAGGGGAAAAAATGGAAAGAGAAATGAGAGTGATGCAAGAGGGTCATGAAAAAAAGTCAACACCTTGAAAAGCCAAATTGATCAAAGGAGGTACAAAAACTCTCTGAAGAAAATCATTGCTTAAAAATTAGGATTAAGCAAATAGAAACTACTGACTTTATGAGAAATCAAGACACAATAAAACAAATCAAAATGAATAAAACTAGAGGGTAATGTGAAATATCTCCTTGGAAAAGCTACAGATGAAGACACCAAGGAAGCTCAGACAGTGTCAGGGACTTGACCAAGGTGACCCAGTTAGCAAGAGTGAGGTGGAATTTGAACCCAGATCCTCTGACTCCAAAGCATGCTTCTTCCCTTGGACCTAGCTATCTCTCTGAGCCTTTGCTCTCTCTCGCTATTGTTTAGACCCTGTTGAGAGAGGGGGCTATCATCTGGGGACTAAGAAAGACCAGGGAGAATTTGGTGAAAACTTTTGTGTTTATTTGGTGAAGCCCTTGGCCCCCAAGAAAAGAGACCTTAGCTAGTGGAGAGCTAGCCCAGCCACAGGAGTCAGGGGCCAGGAATGAGCAGCAGAGTTGTGCTCCCAACAGCAGCCCAAGGTTCATCCCACAGGGGCTGCTGCCCCAACCCAAGTAGCTAATGAATCCAGCCCTGACACCTCTCTGCCACAAGGGGGTGGGAGCGGGCACTAGGGAAGGAAGATCCATGCCCCACTCCTGGGAATGTAGGCATTTTTCCCTTTTTCCATCAGTAGATTG
Organism: Dromiciops gliroides; assembly: GCF_019393635.1. Lineage (NCBI taxonomy): Eukaryota > Metazoa > Chordata > Mammalia > Microbiotheria > Microbiotheriidae > Dromiciops > Dromiciops gliroides. The sequence goes on along the minus strand of NC_057863.1, from coordinate 366,990 downwards.
AACATTCAACCCTGAGTTTTAGATAGATATCAGGATTTCCAAAGAGGTTCCTGAATGAGGTGAATTCTGTGAAGATGCACTGTCCCTCACTGTTTGCTGGTCCCCATATCTGCAGGGATGTTGGGTCCATCCTCCCCTTCCCACTTTTCAGCTGCCCCAGTGTTCCCTGCAGACCTCAAGATGTTCCTGCTCCTACCAAGGAGACAAGCTCCAGAAGGGTACTGCACTGCAGCCATCGGTGACTCCATAATTCAAGCCATTTCTGTCAGTATTTATAGCTCCCGCCAGGGGCAAGCATCAGTGAAAAGCACAATGAAGCAGGGGCTAGGGGCTGGACTTGGAGCCAGAAGAGGCCTAGGTTCGAATCCCCCTTCAGAACCTTCCAGCCCCTGTCTCCTGGACTGTTGGAAGGACTGCCTGCGGACAGTGTGTATGAGAGTCATTTAAGCATGTAGCCTTCCCAAGATCAGCTCAAACACTCCCTTCCATGTTTGTTCCCTGTGGCTTGTTCCCACATGCCCTCCAAAGCGTTGCTCTCCTCCTCCTCATGCTCAGCCCCCAGCCCCACATGGATTCAGGGAGTATGGGATGCTGGAGCTGGGCCTGGAAGGGCTCCTTCTCCAGACAAGGAAATGGAGGCTCAGCTTTTCACGTTTGAAGGTCATGGCCCCCGAGGGGGTGAGGCAAGAAGGAAGTCTGGGTCTCTGAGTCCCCTACGAGGCCCTGTCCACTGTCCATCCTGCCCCTGCTCTGCTGTCTCTGCCCAGTCTTCTCTCCCCGTGGCGCTTGTGGATGGGACAGTAGGGTGGAGGAGATTGGAACTGGATTGGAAAGGTACTGGCACAATTAGCGTGACCCAGCTCACTATGGAGTGACTATGCCAGAGGTAACAGTCCCCAGGAAAGACAGTGGAGCTGCCTACTGGGGACAGCAACTTTGGAGTCTTTCTGGGGAGGGGAGGACATCCCAGCACTGCTCCTCACTTCCTCCAGCGTATGGCCACTTCCTCCACATGACCTCTTTGGCCTTAGGTCAGTCATGCAAACACCATCATTCCCATTTTACAGGTGAAGAAATCAAGGCTCAGGGAAGGAAAGTAACTGGCCCAAGGTCATGCCATCAGACTCACAGACCTGACTCAGCTGTATTTACCATATACCACACTGCCTCCCTCTACCCTTCTCAACTCCAACCCAAACCCAGTAATATTTTGTACCTGCAGAGCTGTCATCTGCTTGTGACACTAGTGAGCTGAGTTCCTGAAAAGAGGCACAGGCTAAAGCAAGAAGAGATCAACACAGACAGCCCACCTCAAACAGATGGAGGAGTCCTGGACATGCGCTGTGGCACAATGTCAACATTAACCAAAGGCATCTGACTGTTGTTTCACCTTGGATGGACAATGTCAGAATCATCCCAAAGCATCTGACTGTAGTTTACCCTAGATGAAGAAATGGTTCTATTTATACATTTGCAGTATCTAAGTCCTTCAAAAATTAGCCCACTAGGGTGGGAACCACCTGAACCATGGCTGAACCCCGCCCCCTGCTGTTCCCAAGGTTAGACCTCCCAGCTAAGACTGGCTGAGGGCTCCAGGCTGTTTTGTGACATGGGCTCTGGCTTGTCCACAGACTGACTGTAAACCTAGGCATATGTGGGGGCACAAGGGGAGAGGAGGGAGTGCTGTCCTAGCAGGCATGAAACAGCCCTCTCCAGGAGCTTCAGGACTGGGAGCGTTCCCTGACTTTGCCTTCATTCAGGGCAGGGGTGCTGACCTGCTGAGCTAGGATGCTTGGGGACACACAGAGGAATTGATTGAAAGCTATCGTCTCAAAGGGTTCTCTCCCTGGAACTGAACAGTCTCGGCTCCTGAACTCTGATAAGGAGAGAGACTTAAGGGGCCCACAGGACATGGGTCTGCATCCACCTTTCCACCAGAACTGCCCCAGGAAAACTCAGGCACACCCACTGCAGGCATTTGAATAGGCTCTCCTCTGTGTCTCCGTCTCTATGTCTCTGTCTGTCTCTGTCTCTGTCTGTCTCTCTGTCTGTCTCTCTGTCTCTCTCTCCATTATTCCCTCCCTTCCTCCCTCCTGAAGGTTTGAATCTAATTTCTACTTGAAGTTTCTTGATCCTAAGATTTATCACATATAACTAGGTGCCTCAAGGTGTCCCAGAGGAGGCTGTGACCTCCGCCAGGTGAATACATTGCATCCTTCTTGGGAGTAAGGGCAAATACAGACATCTGAGTCGCTAGGTGACCTTCTGAATGTCTATAAGCCGCCTGTCTATACTGCAAGCATCTATCTCTAAGACACCAAATCTCATGGGTAGACAGAGAGGTGAGTGACCTTCTAAAACATCTGTCTATACTGCAAACATTCATCTCCTAGATATCAGCTCTTGTGATCAGGCAGAGAGCTGTTACATTTTCTAAATGTTTGTCATCCACCTGTCTATACTGCAAACATCTATTTACCTCCAAAGCACAAGCTCTCGTGGGTAGGTGGGGACCTGCTTCACTTTCTAAATGTCTATCATCCACCTGTTTATATTACAAACATGTCTCTACCCATCCAAGATACCAGTCATTACAGGCAAGTGGGGAGTTGACTGACATTCTAAGTATCTGTCAGGCATCCACCTACATTGCAAGCACCTCTCTCCTGAAGGAATGTGGAGAGCTAGTTGACCTTCCAAGTGTCTGTCAGTCACTCATCTATACTGCAAGCACCTCCCTCCTGGCCCTCTGCTGCCTCCCATTAGAATGCGCTGTTCCCGACATTCCCATCACTCTGGGCAGAGGGCAGGCATCTGTCTGCCCTCCTGGGGAGTCTCTACAACCGCTCTGGGAGAACTCATAGAAAAGCAGATTTTATGGCACAATAGGGTGTTGTTAGGATTCCATTTTGTGCTTCCATGGGAGGGGATTGTGGGAGAGGGAGCCAGAGAAGAAATTGGGGAAAGGAGACTCCCAGGTGAGGACTTCAGAAGGAGAAGGTAGTCAGTGAGGTGAGATCAGTAAAGCAAGTCAGTAAGATAAGGGAGGAGGTAAGTGAAGACAGGGTAAGGAAGTCAGAATTGGCCATCAATTTGTAAAATGGCTAAAAAGGGAAGGAGAAGAGGGGCAGCCCTGGAGTTGTGATCACTCACAGGCAGTTGGCCATAGGACAGCTCCAGGAAGAGCTAACAGCAGGAAGACAAAAAGCTATGAGCACTTCATTTCCCGTAAACATGGGGAGCAGGGGAGGTTTGCAGCAGAGCTCTGCATGGGGCTTGTATCCTTGTCATAGCCAACTGACTGTTATCTGTGCTTAAAAACCAAGAAGAGATAGTGAAGAAAAGGAAGGGTTGCCACTTCCAGGTTACCAGGGAGAGAAAGGCTGGTGGCTGCTGCTGGAAGTTACTAGAGAAAGGCTGGTGGAGGAGGAAGGTGTGGGACTGCCCTCACCCCCAGGCAGCAGCATTGGGAGCCAAGATGATATAGGGCATTTGGAGTGTCTGGGTGGTACATTTCTTAGTTTCTCTGTGAAGACTGTGCCCCAGGAGGGACACAAGGGCACTTTAAGCTTGATCTGTATTCCCTGTAGCATCATGACATCCAGTTGTAGGGGGCCTTAGTGGGGGCCAAATTTAATATAGGGAGAGTTAATTGAGTGGGGTCCCGGAAATAATGAGGGACCTCTAGGCCCAAAGCTCCCTCCCCCTCCAAACTGCCTTTTTAAACATTTCTCTCAGGCCAATAAAAAAGAGCCTAACAGTCTCTTTTTCACAAATGAATCAGGTTTTATTAATGAGAATAAAATAAACAGCAAAGGTGAAAGTAATAAAATCAAAGGGAATAGGGAAAAAGAAAAATGGATAATCCCCCTAACCCTAAACTAAGTCTATACAATCCCCAAACTCACTTCCAGTTCAGCTAATTCAAAAGAGCAGGGCTCATATGTTAACACACCACCTGGGGTTCATAGCTTCAATGGGAAACAACTTTGCAGCCAGTGGCCCACAGAACTGCCAAGAAAGAACCTCTTTCTGCCCACTCCTGCAGCTCACACCACTGGAAGGAGGATGTGTTCCCTTCAGCGAGCGTTTACTCTCCCTCCCCCAAAAGGGGAGGTCCTTCAAACTCGATCTTTCTCCTCCTGACATAAGCAGCATACGTCACTCAGGACAGGACAGGAGTGGCCCACCCCAATCAGTCTGCCAAATTCCATTATTATATCACTTTTATTAAGTAGACCATAGGGAGCCACTCGAAATTTTTTGTGCTAGAAATTGGGATGATGGGGTGGAGAATGGAATAGTTGGGCAGACCTGTGAGGAAGCTACTGCTGCAATCTAGGAAAGTGGTTTAGAGAATCTTCCAGGAGCACAGTGTCTCTGTGGGAATGTGGGGGGAAGGAGGTGAGTACTGTATGGATCATGGGAGTGATGGAGAGGGAAGAGCCAGACAGTCCAAACCTTGTGAACATGGGATATTGAGTGAATTGGTCAGAAACAAGGGAAGTCAACAGCATAAGCAAGTTTGGGGAAAAGATCATATGCTGTTGAACATAGTGTTGGGCAACCCTAGCCCTTGAGAGACAATCAGGTGGGGCCATCCTTAGTCCCCAGGAAAGAACTTGGGCAAAAACATTCCTAATGACCAGTCAGCATTTCCACACCAGCAGCCGTGTCCATGGGGCCCAGGGTCCAGAATGAGGGAAGGGAGACTGGCTCTCGGAGGCCTCTTCTCACACACTCAGTGAGCCCTCCCTTCATCTTGCAGCTCCTGAGCCTCAGTAGCTGTCTGTCTTCATGAGTCATTATGGTAAAAAAAATTAAGACTGCCTCCACCAGTAATGAGCTTTTGTGCCTCCTTTTCCATTTGGCCAATTTGACTTTTCAAGGTGTTGACTTTTTTTTTCATGACCCTCCTGCATCACTATCATTTCTCTTTCCTTTTTTCCCTCTACCACTCTTACTTTATATTCAAAGTCATTTTTGAGTGCCTCTATGGCCTGAGACCAATTCATATTTTTTCTTGGAAACTTCTGAGGGTGCACCTCGATTTTCCTTGTCACTAAAGAAACTTTCTATGGTGCTCACCTTTCTCTGTCTGCTCATCTTGCCTGTCTTTTACTTGACTTTTAGCTCCTTAAAGTGGGGCACTGTTTCCAAGCTGCACTGCCCCAAGCTTCAGGGGTTCCCAGGTGGTATGATTTAAGGAGGGGCAGGTTCTTCACTTGCCTGGCCTGTTCTCTGGTCTGTAGATAACCCCAGACCGACTTGCTAATTAACCAGGCAGCAAAACTTTGTGTACTGTGGTTGTTAGCTCTGATGAGCCTGCTCCTCTCCCCCACCTGGGCTACTGCTACTCAAGCCTACTTCCTGGTTCCCAGCAGAGGTGAAAAGCCCAAGTTCAGCCTCAGCACCAGCAGAGGCCCCTGTAATCTCCCCTTCCCCCTGCCAACCATTCAGCCCTCTCACCAGACTGTGAGCTTAGTTCCAGATGACACTGGCATTGAAGCTGATTCAGAGTCTCTGGGGGTCTCTTTCCCTGGCTCAGCCTGCCTGGGACTGAATGTGTGTCAGCATGACTGTGGGGTTAGACTCTACTTCTGCCCTGGCACAGCAGCCCCTTCCTTCTGGCCTTCTAAGCCATCTTTGGCTGGAAAATTATCTCAGCTCATTCTTTTGTGGGTTTTGCTGCTCCAGCAATTGTCCCATGGCATTATTTGGAGGGGTTTTTTTGGAGTGATTGTGTCATGAGTTCCACGAGCTTACTCAGTAATGAGCCTCTCTGAGCTTGACTGGTCTTTAGAAGCCAGGTCTGACCTCAAAACCTTCTAATTTAGTAAAACCTGCCAAGGATTGAGCACCTTGGGTGATGGGTCACCTTGCTACCATGAGGAGGTATGGTTCCAAAGTATTTTAGTTGAGGGCCCCCCAAGTGGAAGGGCACAGATGTGCCCAAGCCCTTCTGTGAGGAGGTATAGTTGGGATTCAACTCAGGTCCCCAACTTTAAATCCAGCATTCCACTGGCCAGCCTACTGCTAATATGATGGCTCAGAAGAGATTGACCTAATAACCTGGAGAGGAGAAGCAAATGGATGAAAAATGCCTCTTGTCCAAATTATGCTGAGCAGATGGGTGGCCAGTCCATTGAGATGGCACATAAGGACAGGCTAGAAGCAGGGCATGAAAACAGTCTTGCTTGAATTTAGGAAACAGCCCTGAATTTTCAGGGATTCCAACCTTCACACATAGAAAAGAATGGTCTCTTGGCAATGTTGCCTGGCTACAAAAGCATTGAAGTTGCTAGCAACCCAACAAACAATTACAAGGAGGCAGCTTCCTATTCAACCAATGAGCCATGTATAAGAAATGTGTGATCAGAAAACATCCCAAGAGCAAGGAACAACACAGCCTGAGAAAGGCCTCTAGCTAAGTGGGTAGAGCTTCTCTGGAGAATCCGTGGGAGAACCAGGGCAGAAATCACACAGGATTAGAACACGTGGGCTCATGGTGATCTATGCTGGTGGAGGGAATGCCAAATCCACTCTAGCACTAAATCACCAGGGCAAGGGCCAAGTCAGACATATACCAGAGCTTTCCTGACATCCTTGTGGAGACTTCAATCTTCAGGAGGATCTGTGATTTCCCACGGGTAGGCATACCCTTCACCAGTGAAGATAGCAACATATCCATGCCTTCCCTTTCTCTGGATGATCAACAGTTGTGACTTTTCTGAAAACATGGTGTCCCAGAAGATAAAGAGGCCAATACATCCTACAAAAACCCAATAAAATCATCCAAACAAAGGGAGTACACCGGCCAAGGCTCTGTGGACTTATGGCAAAGGTGGGCATAGGGGAAAGCAGGGTGGAAATGGGATTGAAGGGTTATAAAAAGAGAAAATATAAAATATATGTGACACATACAAAGCAGCCTCATACTTTCCCACCCAGATGATACTGAATGGCATCACAAAACATGGATCTGACTTCCAAGCCAGCTGGACACAAAGGGCAGCCTGCGGGGAAGGCACAGGGACTCGCTAGAGAAAAGAAAGAGGAGAGGTGGGGAGTCCTCGTCCAGCCCTAGCTGTGGCTCCGCCCCCAAAGGGGAGAGAATTGGCTAAAGGAAAGGACACGGACTTCAGAGATTCAGTGCAGGCAGCGCAATCAGGGGCGTCTCATCAGTCGAGCGCCTGAGGAGGAATCCCTTCCCTAATCTAACTGCTGAGTGGCTGACCACCCTCTATTTGCCTAGAGAGGGAGAAGCCCATTTTGGACAGCGCCCACTGTTGGGAAGCCTTTCCTGACCTGCAGTCTTCAGCTTCACCAGAGGACGCTAGGGGGTGCCAGAGTGCACAGAGTCAGAAAGACCCGAGAACCAATCCAGCCTCAGATGCTAAGCAGCTGTGGGACCCGGGGCAAGTGACTCCACCTTTGCCTAGCTCTGGTTCTTCAAATGTAAAATGAAGATTAAAAATGGCAGCTACCTTCCAGGCTGTTGGGAGGATAAAACGAGGGCGTATTCCTAGAAAGTGCTTAGCATGGCAGCTGGCACACGGAGGTTTAGAAATCCTTGCTCCTTTCCTTTCTTTCTGCAGATTTCATACATTTCTCCCCTTCTGCCTCCTGGACCCAACAGAGCAAGGCCAGCCCTCCTCCGCAGGACAATTCAGTTACCATTGTGCAACTCTCTCACTGGAGCTAAACATCTCCATTCTTTGAGCCGGTCTGTCTTCAGATGCCATGAATTCAAGGTTCTTTCCATGCCTAGCTGCTCTCCTCCTGACACTCCAGCATCCTTCTTCAACAGAATATTCCAAATGATCCAACCAGGCAAGACTACCACCATTTGCTAGATACCATCGAATGAAAGAAAGCAATGGAGAAACTTAGAAGAGTAGGAAGCTCAAAGAGCTGCCAAGTCATCCAGCCACAAAGCCCTTGCCTTCTTGCCAAGAAGAGGGCCCTGGAAGCCAGGGGTAGCCCCTGCCAGAATCCAGCTCGTTGGAGCAGAGGTGACTGCCCTCTCCCTCTGCTGATGGGCTCACTGTGAGTGCTGATGACAGAGAAAGGACAGCATGAGATGGGAAGGAAAAATGCTGGGGTTGCAGGGATGGCTCAAAGTCCAGTGAAGTGTCTAATTCTGAGAAGTCAGCATGGAATTAAGTCTAGGAGAAGCTGTGAGACAGGATGTTAGTAATAGTCAATAAACATCTATTGAACACCTACTGTGTGCCAGGCACACAGTGCTTATCAAAGTACTGGGGATACAAAAGGAGGCAAAATCAGTCCCCACCTTCTAGGAGCTCACAACTTAATGGGGAGACAAAAAGTAAATAACTGTACAAACAAACTACATGCAGGATAAATAGGAAGTGTTAAGAGAGGGAAGACCCAGAATTAAGAGGGTTTATTGGGGAAGGCTTCCTATAGAACATGGGATTTTATTTGGGAATTGAAAAAGACCAGGGAGGTCTTATATGAGGAACATCCAGGAGGTCATCCAAGAGTATGTGAGAGAAGTCAGCTGTAAGAAGACCAAAAAGTAGGAGGAGCCAGGTTAAGAAGGGCTTTGAATGCCAAGCACAGGATTTTGTATTGTACCTGGAGGCAATAGGGAGCCACTGGAGGGAGGAAATTATTATATCCATGCTTTAGGAAAATTCCTTTGGTGGCTGAATGGAGAATGGACCAGAGGGGAGATTTGGAACAGGCAGACCCACTAGCAGCTACTTCAATAGTCCAGGCCAGAGATGAGGAGGGTCAGCAATAGAGTGATGGTGGAATTAGGGCTAGACTTGGAGTTGGGTTAGGGTTTGGGGTGAATTGGGTGATCGGCTCACCCAAAGAATTGTCAGGCCCTCAACAAATCTTGTTAAAATAGAGTTGTATTAGGAAAGAGAAATACATGGCTGGGGGACAGTAAGATGGAGACTGTCGGGGCAGCTAGATGGCGCAGTGGATAAAGCACTGGCCCTGGATTCAGGAGTACCTGAGTTCAAATCCAGCTTCAGACACTTAACACTTACTAGCTGTGTGACCCTGGGCAAGTCACTTAACCCCAATTGCCTCACCAAAACAAACAAACAAAAAAAGATGGAGACTGTCCCCCAACTGGAAGGAAAGTTGACCTTTTATACATTTCAGACAAAGAAGGCTCTGTGCCAGGTAAGGAGATTGCAAAATAACTGGGGAGGAAATGTTTTAGGGGTTGAATGATGAGCTATCAGTCACACATCTTGTTGACTGATACAAAAAAATCCATATCTCAAATGTATGGAATGTGCATATCATCCTTGCAGACCTTGATATGCTTGTTGGTGTTTACATCATAGATAGAAATGTCTCTACATATCCCAGCATCTGCATGACCCCTAGTCTATGTGTCCTGGCAACATCACATTCCTATGGTGGGAAACAGGGATGATTTTTTATTTCTAAAATCTTTGGTTTCAGTGTCTAAAGTTTAAGGACTGTTTTTCACTTCTGCTAAAATTTAAAGTCTAAGTTTCTTAGGGTCTTCGTCCTACCATAAGCTCACCAGGTGAAGTCGGATAAAGGGAGAGGAGCAGAGAACCCAGGATGGAGCCCTGGGGACGCCTGTGGTTAGAGGACATGGTCTGGAGGAGGATCCAGCAGAGGAGACAAGTGGTCAGAGAGCGGGGAGGGGAACCAGGAAAAGAGGGGTCTCACTAAAATGTAGAGAGAAGATGGGATCACCCTATAATTGTCCCAAGTGTTAGGGAATTTAGCTGGGATTTATGACATATTTATTACTTAGAAATCAGAGGCAACTGCACCAGTTTGGGGCATTAAGCATTTATTAAAGCATATTAAATATTAGTAAAGAGAGCGCACATGGGGGGCAGCTAGGTGGCACAGTGGATAAAGCACTGGCCCTGGATTCAGGAGGACCTGAGTTCAAATCCGGACTCAGACACTTGATACTTACTAGCTGTGTGACCCTGGGAAAGTCACTTAACCCTCATTGCCCCATAACCAAAAAAAAAGAGAGAGCACACATGGCTCAGAAAGTTAAGAAGCCCTACATACCTAGGATAGAGGGGAAAGAGAGAGTAGCATGGGAGAGGGAAGAGTGTGCCAAGAGAGCTTGAGGGTTTTTAACCTGTCTCAGGTAAAGGTTGGTCACTCCACCTTGATCCAAGCTAATTGGCTGGTAACATTCAAGTCCATTGATTGACATGACTTGAAGGTGGTCTTAAATTAGTTAACTTCCTTTAGTTAAGTTAGAAAAGTTGATCTACAATTCCTTGGAAATTCTCCTGACTCTGGGCTGGCCCTGCAAAACCATCCAGAATTCCTGTGGGGGGGGGAGGGGGGTGGTCTCTGAGTCCCCCAAACCCCATTATTTTCTCACAGTTTCAAGGAGGAAGGAATGACTCACAGTGTCCAAGGCTGCAGAGAAGGAAGATTGAGAAAAGGTCAGCTTAGCCCTTTGAATTTTCCTTTAGAGAGAGACCTTAGCAGCACAGGGATCAAGAAAGGCCAGCCTGTGGAAAGAGGTCTTGAGCTGAGCTTAGAGAGAAACTGTTGTCTAGCTGAGGCTGAGACCGACTGACATTTGCCCCTCCTTGAGCCAAGCCAAGATGAGAAGCTTGCTGTGGCTCAGCTTGCAACTGGAGGAACTTCCAGGTGAGCTTTTAGCTACACCTTTGGGAGGGGCTGGGCTGGAGACTGAATGGAATGTGTGATCCATGTGATGTCAGAAGCAAGGAATACTTCCAAATTTATTACTTCCTAACTAACTGAATGCTTTCTACATGAATGACCTGGAAGGAAAAAGTCACAAGGATGGGGGCATAATGAATGGAAAGGGGACAGCTAGGTGGCACAGTGCATAGAGCACCAGCCCTGGAGTCAGGAGAACCTGAGTTCAAATATGGCCTCAGACACTTAACACTTACTGGCTGTGTGACTCTGGGCAAGTCACTTAACCCCAGTTGCCTCACCAAAACAAAAAACAAAACAAAACAAAACAAAACAAAACAAAAAAACAACATAATGAATGGGAAGAGCCAATGGGATGCAGTAAAGTTGATTGGCTTAGATGACAGGGACAAGTCTCTCGGATCAATGATGACATCACTGAACAAGAGGTAGAGGTATAAAGTGAGAGCCAACTTCTCCAGGAGCCTGAGAAAGGCACAGGGATCTTGGGAAATGTTCCTGAGTGACCTCTGGGGCTGGGTAGCATATACTGTCCCACCAAGAACCCTAGGTAAGGGAGGACAATTCTACAGAGACCTTGGTGTGGGATTCTGGTCAGCTAGACCCTTCAGAGGACATTTTAGTAAAACTGCAGGAAGGAAAAGAAATTAGCTAAAAATGGTGTTCACCTGCCAGAATTCCTGTAGTGTGGAAATTTATTTTGATTTGGGGGCCCTACCTTTGGGCTGAGATTAGAAAGCCTTAGGCCCTCAGGTTTTTCTTCTCTGTGTGGCGTAAGGGGCTAAAATTCTAGCTATGCTATCCAAAATCTAATGAGTGGTCACCAATAAACTATAAGCTTTAGCAAGAGTTAGGCTTTTAAGCATTTATTAAGGAGAATAAGAATTTGGTAAAGAGAGAGAGAAAGGCCTGATTCATCTGTCTATTAAAGGGAGAGAACATTCCTTGCTCCGCTCTCCGCCGGAGTCCACACGAAAGAGAGTGAGCCAGTGCGCCAGCCTCCCCCTCCTTCCTCCCACAAGCAAACGTCACTTCCTGACACCAAAGAAAAGCCGCATGGTCCTGCCCTCAGAGGCCCTCTCCTCATGTTGGAGCTTTCCTACAGTAAGTCTCCAGCAGGTGGCGTCATTCCAATGGTTACAGTGGGAGGGGCTGGTGCCCCCCCCCCCCAGCTTCAGCTGAGCCGAAAAAGCCCAGTGGGCTGTACAAGAGGCCAGGTCAGATGGCTGGGGGGAAAAGCCCCAGCTCCCTCCACCCTGAGCGGATCTATCCAAGAGATCCCGGGGCTCATCCAGGCCGGCCTCTGGCATAGCCCGTGCAGATGTCCCTGGGCACACAGCAGGGGGCATGGGCTGGTGCCCATGGAGCCCTGGGTGTGGTGTGCATGGGATGCTCGAGCATCCCCCCTAGCCGCAGCCCTAGTGTGGCTGGCAGATTAGCTTGGTGTGTATGGGGGCACAGGGAGCCCCGAGGTTTGAGTGGAGAGAAGGAAGATATATATACGGGAGAGTTAGACACTGGGAGGAACAGACAGAAAGGGGCGCCAGAGGACTAGGAGGTGGCGGAGAGCACAGAAGCCATCAGCACAGGGTACAGGTTGGAGAAAGCGAAGATAAAGAGAACAGAAAGGCTGGAGCACTAGGAGATGGGGGAAGGAGAAAAAGTTAAGAGCAAGAAGGGACAGAGGCTGATACGGAGGAGGGGGGCTTTTCAGTGAGGGGAACACTAGAAGAAGGTCCGTTGGTACGCAGGAGGAGGCTAAAAAAGTTCCTGGTGCAGCAGGTGGAAAGAGCGCACCGGAACACAGTCAGGTTGTACATTTTATTTCCCTATATTCTTAATTTTAAATTGTATCTTATAAATAAACCCTCTGCTGTTAAAATGGAAGAGGCTTCTTAATCTCTTGCTTATCAATTTGGGGAGTGGAGCAGTGTGGTGGAACTTTATAAATGGCCCATATTAAATTAATAGCAGTCAGATAACCAAACAGTCAACAGTCCCAGATTAAGTACCCCAATCAGATTAGGCCCCCCAAATTAGCCCTAGTAAGTTAAAATATTTTTACATTTGAATGGTGACCCAGATGGGACTTACAGCCCAATTATAATTTTCTAAACTTATAATTGTTCGTATAGTTATAATTTTTCATAAGTCCAATTATGTTTTCTCAGACTAGATTAGCTAGTTAATAATTAATTTTTTACAGTAGCAAAATACTAAGTGCTTCCTAAATATTTGTTTCCTTCCTTTATCTCTCCCTCCTTCCCTCCGTTCCTTCTTTCCCTCCCTTGTTTCCTTTCCTCCCTCTATTCCTTCCTTCCTTTTCTCCTTCTTTCCTTCCTAACTATGCCCATCATGGATGAAGGTAGAACCACCACCCTCAGTCCCTTACACTGCACCCTGATGTGTTATATGAGGAGGTAGAAAAGGCACTAGAGAAGGAGATGATGGGAAGAGCAGCTGACCTGCATGGAGGACCCTGATGGAAGTTCTGCTGAAGGCAGCTCTATTTGGAAGGACTGAAGGGTAGCTGAATCTTGACAATATCTGAAATAGGACAGAGTTTGAAGGATGGGAGAAGGCCACCTCCTCCAAAAGAAAAGTGATGAAGACCACTGACCCATTTGCCTGTGTCTCCAAAAGTCTTAATGCAAGTGAACCTCATGGACACTGAGGGTACCCTTGATTTTATATACATACACACACACACACACACACACACATATATATACACATATGTATAAGTATATATAATGTGTATGTATATATGTATACATGCATATATATAGATATAAGTAGATATACATGTACATGTGAAAGAAACAAGTAGGCTTTCACAAAGACCTGCCATGTTCCACATATTCCCCATCACATAAGTGAAGAGAGAATAAAAGATCCCATTGTCTCTGTTTGCTGCTCAAGCACAAAGCAGGCTAAAAGTTCTCTTCAAACTGCCACCCTACATGCCTCAAGTTAGACCACACAAGATTCCATGAGCAAGTCACAGAGATGCCTGTGAACAATTGTTAAGAGTAACAGGGACTGACATGTGTACCCATGTCACAAGAAACAAACCAAGGAGATGTGTGCTCACCAAAGTTGCTTGCTGTGATCACGGAGAATGTCCTGCTTAGGGTCCAAATGGAAGAAAATATTTTTTAAATGGATGATGAGATGCTCCAAAAGGTCCCACTCAGAGATAGCCCAGTGCTGATTACACCAAGCTTCAAAGCACCCAAACATCTCCTCCCTGAGCCCTGAAGCCATGCACAGGGGACCTGTCTCACCATCTGCATGGGAAACACACCCTCCTTGTCTGGACAACAGGCAGGTGGAAGGACAGACCACGGACATGGAGCTAAGCCAGAGCTAGACAGGAGTTTGGGAGTGGACTTGATTGCAATTGGGAAATCACACACTATGCTTAATAATGCCAAAGTGACCCTTAACACATACCACTTTTGTTGTTGGGTTGTTTCCATTGTGTCTGACTCTCTGTGACCCCATTTGGAGTTTTCTTGGCAAAGATACTAGAATGGTTTGCCAATTCCTTCTCCAGCTCATTTGACAGATGAGGAAATTGAGGCAAACTGGGTGAAGTGACTTGCCCAAGTTCACACAGCTAGTAAGTGTCTGAGACCAGATTTGAACTCAGGAAGTTGAGTCTTCCTGACTACAGGCCCATCACTTTATGTACTTTGTTTTTTCTTTTTTTCTTTTCTTTTCTTTTTTCTTTTTTTTTTTGTGAGGCAATTGGGGTTAAGTGACTTGCCCAGGGTCACACAGCTAGTAAGTGTTAAATGTCTGAAGCGGGATTTGAACTCAGGTACTCCTGAATCCAGGGCTGGTGCTCTATCCACTGTGCCATCTAGCTGCCCCACTTTATGTACTTTGACACCACCTAGCTGCCCTATTAGTTAGGAATATTTCCTAAGGTGGTACAGGAAGTTAGTATAAAATATTGCCCCCTAAAAATTGGCCAGTCTTTATCAAGCACCTATCGTGTGGCATACTTTCTCACTCATACCCAGTACAGGGGAAAGTGGCCACATGTTTATAAAACACATGTGGCAAAGGGGTTGGTGGAAGCCCTTTTTTGAAAAATAGTATTTTCTATATTTTTTCCAATTACATGTAAAGATAGTTTTCAACATTCATTTTTGTAAGATTTTGGGTTCCAGTTTTTTCTCTCCCTTCCTTCCTGAGACAGCAAGCAATCTGATATAGGTTATACATTACGGTCATGTTAAACATGTTTCTACATTTGTCATGTTCTGAGAGAAGAATCAGAACAAAAGGAAAAAATATGAGAAAAGAAAATAAATCAACAAAAAAGTGAAAATAGTATGCTTCAATCTTCCTTCAGACTCCATAGTTCTTTCTCTGGAGGTGGAGAGCATTTTTCATCAGTCTTTTGGCATTGCCTTGGATCATTGCATTGCTGAGAAGAACTAAGTCTATCACAGCTAACCATCACAAAATGTTGCTGTTACTGTGTACAATGTTCTCCTGGTTCTTCTCACTTCACTCAGCATCAGTCCATGTAATCCTGGTAGAAGCCCTTTTCTGCCCTTGTTGAGGTGTTCATATGGTTCCCAGGAGGCATAACTGAGTTTTTATGCAGGTCTCTTTTTCCCCTCTTCATTTATGTATTTTAAAATTTTTAATAATAAACATTTTTAATTTAAAGTTTTAAATCCCAAATTTTATCCCTCTCCCCTCCCTGAGGTGATAAGCAATCACATATAGGTTACACATGTGCAATTATGCAAAACATTACCATATTAGTCATTTTGTATAAGAAGACTTGAATAAAAGGAAAAATGAAAGGAAGTGAAAAATAGCATGCTTCGGTATGTGTTCAATCAATACCAGTTCTTTCTGTGAAGGTGGATGGTATGCCTCATCTTGAGTACTTTGGGATTGTCTTAGATCATTGTATTGCTGAAAATAGTCAAGTCATTCACAGTTCTTCATCCAACAATATTGCTGTCACTGTGCATAACATTCTCTTGGTTCTGCTCACTTCACTGTATATCAGTTCATACAAGTCTTTCCAGACCTTTCTGAAATCATCCTGCTTCGGGGGGCAGCTAGGTAGTGCAGTGGATAAAGCATCAGCTCTGGATTCAGGAGAACCTGAGTTCAAATCCAGCCTCAGAAACTTGATACTTACTAGCCGTGTGACCCTGGGCAAGTCACTTAACCCTCATTGCCCCCCCCAAAATCAAATGAAATCATCCTGCTTGTCATTTCTTATAACACAATAATATTCCATCACCATCATATCCCATAGCTTGTTTAGCCATTCCACAGTGGATAGGCATTCCTTTGATTTCCAATTCTTAGCCACCACAGAAAGAGCTGCTAGAAATATTTGTGTACAAATAGGCCTTTTTCTCTTTGGGGGGGGCTGTTTTGGGGGTATAAACCTAACAGTGGTATTGCTATATCAAAGGGTATTATGCAGATATCTTTGTTGTATCTGTATGCTACCTTGCCTCAGTCTACCTAATTTGCTCTTGATGCAGACATTGAGTTGCTGATAGGATTAGGGTGTTGATAGGATGTCCCAAATTCTATGACCTGTAAAGTTCCCTAGGTCTTTCTCTGGACCTAAAAATTCTACAACCCTCAAGGTTGCTAGGTCACATGGGGAGAGGAGGAGACCATGGCTGAACCTGAGTCTGGGGCTCTCCTGCTCTTCCCCTATACAAGTGATTCCCTCTCAAGGGAGATATTATCTGGATTTGTTTAGTTAATTCACTCTGGGAGCCTTGCCTTCTTAGGAACTCTCCAGTTAAGGACTTCCCTTCATAGGATCTCGAAGGCTAGAGATGTCTAGACTCAGGGTTCCCAATCTATGCCCTGTTTCTAGAAAGGGAAACAGAATAAAAGGAGACAGGTAGCCAGGACTGAAAGGTCTAGATCTACCCTTCGGTTTCCCTGAGGAAGCAGGGCCTCCTGGTCATGTGTTTTGTCTGGAGGCCACCTGCTGTGAAATCAGGCTAGCTCTCAGGAATAGAGGTAAGCCCACAGCCCACTGTGCTCTGCTCTCATCAGATCTCCCCTGCAGCACCATATGCACTTTAAGAAAGATGTTGGGAAGGACAGTGGCTGTGGTGGATTCTACAGTCGGGATTTCAATTATGGCAAGTCTAGAATCTGACAGTCAGTATCACTTCACTGGTTTTAAGAAGTACTTCAATTCATACACCCTTAATGGCAGAATTATGTGCTGGCCACTTATGGAGGAATCGCATTGCTCATCCAGTCCCAGGAAGTCCTCACCAGAGAAGGAGACCCCCAGAGCCTCTGAATCAGCTGAAGTGCCAGTGTTGTCTGGAACTAAGCTCACAGTCTGGTGAGAGGAGGGCTGAGCCCTGGGCAGGGGGGAAACTACAAGGGTCTATACTGGTGCTGAGGCAGAACTTGGGTTTTTCACCCCTGCTGGGAACCAGGAGGTAGGCTTGAGTAGCAGTGGCCCAGGTGAGGGAGGGGCACAGGCTCCTCAGGGTTGACAACCACAACACACAAAGGTGGTTGATTAGCAAGTTGGTCTGGGGTCATCTATTGACCAGGGAAAAGGCCAGGCAAGTGAAGAACCTGATCCTCCTTAAATCATACCACCTGGGACTTCTTAAGCTTTTCGTACTGCAGCCTAGAAACAGTGCCCCACTTTAAGGAGCTAAAAGCCAAGTAAAAGAAAGGCAAGATGAGCCGACAGAGAAAGGTGAGGACCATAGAAAGTTTCTTCAGTAACAAGCAAGACTGAGGTGCACCCTCAGAGGAAGATGTCAACATCAGGTCCCCTATATCTAAAGGTTCCAAGAAAAATGCAAATTGGTCTCAGGCCATAGAGGTACTCAAAAAGGATTTTGAAGATAAAGTTAGAGAGGTAGAGGAAAAAATGGAAAGAGAAATGAGGGTGATGCAGGAAAGACATGAGAAAAAAATCAACAGCTTAAAAAGCCAAATGGAAAAGCTCTCTGATGAAAATAATTGCCTAAGAATTAGGATGGAACAAATGGAAACCAGTGACTTTATGAGAAACCAAGACACAATAAAGCAAATCCAAATGAATAAAAAAAATAGAGGGCAATGTGAAATATCTTCTGGGAAAAACTGCTGACCTGGAAAATAGGTCCAGGAGAGATAATCTGAAAATTATTGGTCTACCTGAAAACCATAATCAAGGAAAGAGCTTAGACATCATCTTCCAAGATATTCTCAGGGAAAATTGCCCTGAAATTCTAGAAGCAGAAGCTAAAATAGAAATTGAAAGAATCCACCAACCACCTCCAGAAAGAGATCCCAAAAGGAAAACTCCTAGGAATATTATAGCCAAATTCCAGAGCTCTCAGGTCAAGGAGGAAATACTGCAAGCTGCCAAAAAGAAAGAATTCAAGTACTGTGGAGCCCCAGTCAGGATAGCACAAGATCTAGCAGTTTCTACATTAGGAGGGCATGGAATAGGATATTCCAGAGGGCAAGAATCACCTACCCAGCAAAACTCATCATGATCTTTCAGAGAAAAAAATGGGACTTCAATGGAAAAGAGGACTTTCAGATATTTGTGATGAAAAGACCTGAACTGAATGGCAAATTTGACTTTCAAACACAAGACCCTAGAGAACTATAAAAAAATTGGAGTTGGGGGACATACCTGGGGTCGTACAGTGGGTGACTGTCTTATGTCTGAGGCCAGGCTTTGGCTCTGATCCCCCTGGGTCCAGGGGTGACGCTTTGTCCACTGTGTCACCTAGCTGCCCCATGATGACATCCTTAGGGTTAAATTGAGGAGTGAGGGGAATGCTGTGGGGGAGGGGGAAAGGCAGAGGTGAAATCCTACAAGAAAGAAACAGGAAAAGGCTTATGGAGTGGGGGAAGAGATGGAAGAGGAGGAGGGCAGTAAATGAATTTTACACTCATCAGAAAAGGCTCAAAGACCTTAAACTCATCAGAGTTGGCTCAAGGAGGGACTAACACACACACACACACACACACACACACACAACTGGGTGGAGTAATCTATTTAATCTGGGCAGTAAATGAGCCCAAACACTTATCAGAATTGGCTCAAAGACCTCAATCTCATTAGAATTGGCTCAAGGAGAGAATAATGTACACACTCATTTGGGTAGAGTGGGGGCAGCTAGGTGGTATAGTGGGTAAAGCACTGGCCCTGGATTCAGGAGGACCTGAGTTCAAATCCAGCCTCAGACACTTGACACTTACTAGCTGTGTGACCCTGGGCAAGTCACTTAACCCTCAATGCCCAACCAAAAAAAAAAAACAGACTGAATGCAAAACTCACAGAAGAATGTGCTGAAATCATCTTCTAATCAATTGGGTAGAGTAATCTCTCTAACCCTGTAGGAAAATAGGAGGGGAAGGGGATAAAGAGAGAGGGGCAAAAGAAGGAAGGGCACGGGGCCAGCTAGGTGGCACAGTGGATAAAGCACTGGCCCTGGATTCAGGAGTTCCTGAGTTCAAATCTGGCCTCAGACACTTGACACTTACTAGCTGTGTGACCCTGGGCAAGTCACTTAACCCCCATTGCCCCACAAAAAAACAAACAAATAAATGAATAGATAGATAGATAGATAAGAATTTTTTTAAAAAGAAGGAAGGGAAGAGTGGGGGAGGGGACAGACAAAAGCAAATCCCTTTTGAAGAGGGATAGGATGAAAGAAGAGGGATAATAGAATAAATATTATGGGGAAGGGAATAGGATGGAAGGGAAACAGTTAACAATTGTAATCATGAAAAAGAGAAAAGGCGGGGGGAAATTGTACAAAAAATATTTATAGCAACTCTTTGTGGAGGCTAAGAATTGGGAATCAAGGGAATGTCCATCAATTGAGGAATGATGAAAGAAGCTGTGGTATATGATTGTGGTGGAATGGTCTTGTGCTATAAGAAATGACAAACAGGATGATCCCAGAAAAACCTGGAAAGACTAATGAATATAGACGTATAGTGAACAGAGCTGGGAGAGGACATTGTGCATAGTGACAGCAGTATTGTTCAATGAACAATTGTGAATGACTTAACTACTCTCAAGCAATGCAGTGATCCAAGACAATCCCAAGGAACTAATGAGGAAACTTACTATCCACCCCCATAGAAAGAACTGATAAAAAGAACACTTGTGGATTGTGCATATATAACCTGGTTGCAATCTTGTGGAGGGGGGAGGAAAGGGAGGGAGAAAAATTTGGAACTCAAAATTTTAGGAAAGTGAATGTTGAAAACTACCCTTACATGTAACTGGAAAAAATAAAATAAATGTTTGTTGCTAAAAGAAAAAAAAGAAATAAAACAAGAACTCAGAAAAAAAAATAAAGATGTTGATCAGTAGGACAGGATCCAGAAGAGAAAACCCATGAAAGGAAAAAGCCATTTTGTTCCTGGGATTGGAGTCGGGGTGGAGGAGAAATACACACACACATATGCGCACATGCACACACGAAAATACAGTACATACACATGCATGTGCACATACACATGCATGTACACTCACATGCACACACACAGATACACACACTATGCCATGAGTAAGATGGCTTGCCTATATGTCACCTTGCCCTCTAGAGCCCAGAGAAGCCCAAGACTGGACATTCTGTCAAAGCTTAACAGAAACCCCTCCACAAGAGGTTATCCAGCCTTAGTCTGAGGACTCATAGTGATGGGAGCTCGCTTCTTCCACCTCACAGACATCAATCCAACCTATGGTTGCATGTCCTAGCCTCCAAAGATTCTGTTCAGCTTTGTACTTTCCTAATTCTGCACGGAAATAGTCCCAAACAGTAAACTGGAGAAGAGAGGGATTTGGGTTGGCCTTGGGAAGTCTGAATGTGAGAGGGTCTAGGGGCATTGTCTATTATGGGCTCCTCATCCTTTGTTCAAAGACTCTGGTCCTGAAGTAGGAGTTTCCACACACCCCTCCCAATGTAGCCAAACTCACTAAGTTAATAAGGAATTTAGCTGTAAAGAAATGCCTCATTTGCACAGACACTTGATCCTTGATGTGGCACCATTGGGAGACTGGACCCCATTGCCTAGATCCAGGAGGGAGAGCTCAGCCCCAACAAAGTGACTGGGACCAAGCAGAACAAAGCTAGTATCTCCACCAGCCTCAGCACCTTCCGTTTGATCATTTTATCGTTGTCTCCCTGTTGTGCCTTTCAGAATCACAAGTACCTCCCTCCTCCTGGATCCCTCAGCTCTCTCTAAATTTGTGTCAGCTTTCTTAGCAGCCACATCACACAGCCTTCTTCAAACAAATGACTATCTGGCCAGGCCAAATCCTGTGAACCTGGTTTTTTCAAATCCAAGTGCACAATTTCCTGTGTATTTCTATTAATTTCATCTTCTCTGATGTTCTCTGCCCCTCTCGGCTTGGATGGACAGGGCACTGTGCCTAGATGCAGATCATCAGTGAGAATGTTCCCCTCTACAGGACCAAGCAAAGATCCCTGAAGCCAAGTCGACATCAAATCTCCACTCACGACAACCTTCCTTTGGGCACTGAGTGCCACCTCTGGAGCCACTGTTCTTGCCTTTCTGTGGGTCTCCACTGGCATGGGACCAGGACTGACAGGCTTAGACTGGGGATCTATGCCTGGATCCCAGGGCCAGCTGGCTTGGGGTTCAGGGCCCAGGCATTGTTGCTAGGTTTTCATCTTCTTGGTCAAAGTCACCATTGGCCTCTGCCCAGTCCTTTCCCTATAGGCCTCTCACCACCAGGACACCAGAAGAAGTGACCCTCGGGACTCCCAAAGACCCTAACCTCCTCATCCTTCCAACTCTGGGACATATCCTCCCCCTACCAGCTCCATTCCTTTGTGATCAGCACCCCCTAGTGCCCACCTGGGATCTAGGCATGAGGAGGAAGATGGCATTCTCTGAGCCGGGGGAGTCAACAGCCTGGCACCTTCCACAAGCAGTCCACAAGCTTCTCCTCTCTCCGCCTTTTACCCTGCTGCCCACGTATTCTCAGGGAGGTAGAAAAAGGCAGTGGGAAGGACACTAACTTTGATCTCACCTCTGTGACCCTGGGTAGGCAGGTCACTTCATTTTCCTGCACCTCAGTTTCCTCCCCTGCAAAATGAAAGGAGCAGACTAGATGACCTCCTAGGTACCTTCTGGTTCTAAATCTGCAGCCCTATGGGTTCCAATTTCAGCCTCTCCTGCTCAGTTTGCTGGGTCCCCACCATGTGCAGCATAAAGCACAAAGATGTAAAGGCCTTCCACAGTCTGGTTCCCGCCCCTCCTCCCCACCGTGTCTCATGCTATGCCCTTCACAAACTCGGTTCCTGGTGACTCCTTCACTAAGCCAATTCTCTCCTCTCACCCTGTTCCGGAATCCGACACACGGAGTCGGGGGCACTTCCTTCTTCATCTCGTCTTTTCCACCAGCAATGGGGAATTCACTGAGGATGTGAAGTTCCCAAGCCCAGCTCAGATCTTGCATCCATCCCCCACCTCAGGAGGAGGGAGCAAAGGCTAATGAGTTACTTCACCTCTCCACCACAAGGGGCACTGATTAAGTGCCTCCTGTGGACCAGACACCGTGCTCAGCAAATTCTAGATGACGGTGAGTGAGCATCTAGAAGAAGAAGCAAGGGCCCAGTGTGGCTTCCCCAAGATTAGGCCATGCCAGGCTAATCTCACTCCCTGCCCCGAAAGGCGCTATCAGTGAGGCATCCAATAAAGTGTGGAGAATGGGGAATGATAGAGGCCTGACAATCGCCCAATCAGATCCAGACTCCAAAAAGAGTCAGGAGGGGTTTGATATACACTCATGGGAGGTCTCCACTGGGGAGGCCCAGGGATCTGGGCTTGGCCTTGGTCCAGTTTACATTTTATCGATGACTTGGATAAAGGCACAAATGGCAGAGATGGATGAAGGGGTTGGATGATCAAATCAAGAGCCTTTGATGGGCTTGACCATCCCAGTGCATATGATGAAACTCAAGAGGAAGCCTTATGCTTGGGTACACAAAAGAACTTCATCTGGGCAGAATGGGAGAGGGAATAAATGCTTAGAGAGAAACTGTTTGAAAGAAAGCTGGGTACTTTAGTGGACCACAAGCTCAGTATGAGTCAGAAATATGACATGGTAGCCAAAAAAGCTAATGGAGTCTTGGATTATATCAAGAGAGGGAAAGGACGTGGATAGGAAGGAGAATTTATAAAGCACCTACTTGTGCTAGGCACCATGCCATGCTCTTTATAAATGTTATCTCATTGTATCCTCACAAAATCCCTACAAGGTATGTGCTATTTATGATCCCCAGTTTACA
This sequence comes from Dromiciops gliroides, assembly GCF_019393635.1. NCBI lineage: Eukaryota > Metazoa > Chordata > Mammalia > Microbiotheria > Microbiotheriidae > Dromiciops > Dromiciops gliroides. The sequence goes on along the minus strand of NC_057863.1, from coordinate 343,990 downwards.
GTTGAGGAAACTGAGGCAGACAGTGGTTAAGAAATGACTTTCCAACATCCCCCAAAAGAGAAAAAGACCTATTTATACAAAAACATTTATGGCAGCTCTTTTTGTGGTGGCTAAGAATTGGAAATCAAAGGAATGCCCTTCAATTGGGGAAATGGCTAAACAAGCTGTGGTATATGATGATGATGGAATATTATTGTGCTATAAGAAATGAGAAGCAGAATGACTTCAGAAAGGCCTGGAAAGACTTGTATGAACTGATGTATAGTGAAGAGAGCAGAACCAAGAGAATGTTGTGCACAGTGACAGTAATATTGTTTGATGAAGAACTGTGAATGACGCCTATTCTCAACAATACAATGATCCAAGACAATCCCAAAGGACTAATGATGAAGCATACTATCCACTTCCAAAGAAAGAACTGATATTGATTGAACACAGACTAAAGCATGCTATTTTTCACTTTCTTCCTTTCTTTTAATAAAGTTTTCTTGTACAAAATGACAAATATGGTAATGCTTTACATAATCATACATGCATAACCCATATCTGATTGTTTGCCACCTCAGGGAGTGAGAAGGGGAGGGAGGGAAAGAGGGATAAAAATTGGAACCCAAAACTATAAATAAAAATGTTTATTATTTTTTAAAGTTAACTGTAAAAAATTTTAATTTAATTTAGAAAAAAGAAATTACTTTCCCAGGTTCATACATCTAGGAAGCATCTGAGGCTGGATTTGAACTCTGGTCTTCCCTGTACCACCACCAGAGAGGGCAGCATTTCCAGGAACAGGAAGCAATAATCATTCTGTACTCTGCCCTGGTAAAACCCCACCCAGAGTAGGGCCTTCAGTTTGGCTGCCAAGACTAAAGAATGTCGTTAAGTTGGGGAATGTGCTGGGGAGGCCAGCCATGATGGTTGAGGGCCTGAGTTTGTGATACAGGAAGATCAGGTGAAAGAAGTGGGAATATGTAGATGGAAGAAGACTCAGGAGGTTACGTTTGCCATCTTTGAGCAACTGCAGGGCTCTCTGTCCTGTGGGAGGGGAGGCTGAGTGGTGCTGCTCAGCCCCAGAGCCAGGAGCAACAGCAGGAAGATGCAGAGACTGATGGAGGCTCATAGCTGGGGAAGCTCTCTCTCCCTGGGGTCTTCAGGCTGAGGATGGATGACCACGCATTAGGTGGTAGATTCCCTCTGTATCTGTTTTGGATCATTAGATGGCTGCTGAGGCTCCTCCTGAGGCTCTTGGCTGCAGTCCTTCCCAAGAGCAGAGTCCTCATTCTTTGGCTCTGGTCCAACTTCTTGGAAGGTAGAGATACTGCGGCTATAAGCCTGGCCTCTCATTGGACGCTGGAACTGTGCTCGGTCCTCATATCCACCCTTGCTCCAAGGACAACCTGCCTGCTACAGACCCCCCCCCCTCCCCGCTTCTGACCTTAGGCTATCAGGCCCATGGAGAGAACCTAACCCTAACCCTAACTGCACACAACCCTGGCACAATCCAGGGGATGTGGTGAAGCATTCCCTCCAACGTGATGCCCTCATAGGCCTGGTGGCCACAAGAATGCTGTGAACCCTGAGAAGCATCCATCTCTCAGAAGCCAGGTAGAATTCCAGAGGTATTATTTTCTGGCCCCATGTACTGAGAAGCGGTCCAGAGAAAACCAAAGACTCAAATCTTGCTAGTGTTCTGACTGTCTAGGTAATAGAAAACTTGGTGTAGACAGGAACCCAACTGACCCGTCAGCCTGGCAAGCAGCAGGCAGAGGAAGATGGATAGATAGTCATTTGAGGAAGGTCCTCCCTATGTGCTGACAGTGTGTGCCCCGTAAGATTCCTCAGGGAGGAAGCTGTTAACTCACCTCAGGAAGTCCAGTGCTTCCCTCTGTCCAAGAGCATGGTTGTGGTCATACTTGTCCAAATGGGACCAAGAGGAGGCAAAGAGGAAGTGGGCTTAGGCCAGAAAAAGCAGGCGAGGGTGTGGTCAAGTCCACATACTCCCTGTGCCATCCCTGTGCCTTGGAACTCCGCGCACCTCGCCTCACCTTGGCCTCCAAGAATCCCTGACTCCCTTCAAGACTAGGTTTGTGTTACCTTCAATGGGAGGCCTTTCCCAGGCTCCCTGATCTCTAGGGCCTTCCCCTCCCACTCCGTATGTACCTTGAACATGCTGATTTATGGACATCTTTTCTCCCCAATTAGAATTTGTGTCCCCTTTTAAAATAATTTTATTTTCAGATGTTTTCTCCCTCCTGCTTTCTTCCCACCACTAAGAAAAACAAAATTCTTGTTACAGATGTGTATAGTCAAACAAAACAAATTTCCCACATTGTCTAAAAAAAGCCTCAATCTGTATTCCTTCACTGTTCTATCAGGAGGTAGGATGTTTCATCTTAAGCCCTCTGGAATTGTGGCTGGTCATTATATTGATCATATTCTAAGTCAGTTGTCTTTACAATGTTGCTTCTATTGTATAAATTAGTCCCCTGGTTCTGCTCTTCACTCTGCATCAGTTCACATAAGTCTTCCCAGGTTTTTCTAAAATGATCCTGCTAGCCATTTCTTATAGCACACTATCACAATCATGCCATTCCTCAATTGATGGGCATCTCCTCAATTTCTAATTCTTTCCCATCACACAAAAAAAGAGCTACTATAAGTATCTTTGTACATAGGGGTCCTTTTCCCCTTTATCTTTTTGGAGGACAGACCTAGTATCAGCAATGCTAGTTAATAATAATAGTTCCATAGCTTTAGGGGCATGGTTCTAAATTATCCTCCAGAATGGCTAGATCAGTCCACAGCCCCACCAGCAGTACATTTGTGTACCTGTTTTCCACAGACACTTCAGCATTTGTCACTTTTCCTTTTCTATTTCACCCAGATGACAGGTGTGAACTAGAGCCTGTCATTTAACTTACATTTCTTTATTACTAATTTAAAACATTTTTAATATGGCTGTTGATAGCTTGAATTTCTTCTGAAATCTTCCTCTTCATAGCCTGTGACCATTTATCCATTAGCAAGTGCCTCTTATTCTTATAAATTTGAATCCGTTTTCTATGTCTCTTTCTTGTGTCAACATTTCTGCATCTACTTGCTTCTCATTTTAATTTTCACAGCATTGGCTTTTTAAGTGCAAAAACTGATCGTCATCAAAATTGTCCACTATACTTCCTGAGACCTTTTCTCTATCTTGTCTGGCTGTGAACTCTTCCCCTATCCATAGATCTGACAGGTGGTTTTTCTTACATTCCTCTAATTTATGTCATCTTTTGTCTACATCGTGCACCAATCTGTAGTTTGTCTGGGGTTACGTTGTGAGATGCTGTCTATGCCTCGTTTCTGCCAGACTGCTTTCCACTTTGCCACCAAATAGTGAATTCATACTTCAGTAGCTGAGATCTTTGTGTTTACCAAAAACTAGGTTACTGTGCTTGCTGCTTCTGTAGTGTGTACCCACTACATGAACCCATTTCTTACCCAGTCCCAAACTGTTTCACTAATTATGGCTTTGTAGCATGGTTCCAACCCCCCCTTCCTTCCCATTCTTTCATCTCCCTTGAAAAGAATTGTTATTGTTATTAATTTATTTTTATTTGGTAGTTGAATTGGTATAGCATTGAATAAGCCAATTTGTGCAGTGTCACTTATTCTATTGGCTCAGCCTACTGAAATTATTTCTCCAATTGTTTAGATGTCTTTGAGTAGAGCTTTTGTTATTGTGTTCATATAGCTCTTGTGCAGGTCTTGTCAGGTAACAAATATTTTATATCCATCCACTTTTTCTTCACAAAACTCTGGGAGGTAGATCTCTATTTTAGAGATGGAGAAGGGGCAGCTAGGTGGCACAGTGGATAAAGCACTGGCCCTGGATTCAGGAGAACCCGAGTTCAAATCCAACCTCAGACATTTGACACTTACTAGCTGTGTGACCCTGGGCAAGTCACTTAACCTCAAGAGCCTCACAAAGAAAAAAAAAGAAATGGAGAAACTGAGGAAAAGAAGTTAAATGTCTTGCCCAGGGTCAAAGTGCCACTAAATATCTGAGGCTGGATTCAAACTCAGTTCCTCCGAGGTTGGGACTATCCATTGCGCCACCTCGCTGCATCTAATAACTAGCACAAATATAGAGGGTTAAGGTAAGAGAAGCACTTTACCTGTTCTCTCATTTGATCCTCACAAATGCCCTGTGAGGTAGGGCTGAAGCTGAGAGGACTTATTAATCTAAAGGCAGGGGCAGAAGAGAGGGAATGAGAAAAGGCTACAGTGATTCAACCAATGCATTTATTATTAAACACCTGCCTATGTTTAAGGGACTGGACCTGATTTTGCAGATATCGCACCACCTCCCTCTGCCCTGTTCCCCTAACCAGCACTCCAATTCAATGGTTAAGGCTCTCCAGAAGGGGGCTGATGACTCCTTTTCTAGATCTGTTGCTCCTGAGCCCCCAGAGGTGAAATTCACATTGATAAGCAGTCAGCCAGACTCATGAGGTTTTAGAAAAAGGATTTAAAGTCTGAAGAGAATGGGCACATATGACGTCACCTCGGTGAGGAGAGGTGCTTTCCCCTGCAGCAGTAACTACTCTCCATTATGGTGTTTCCACCCACCCACCTGGGTCCCATGAGCACATTTCTGAAGATACTGAGCTGAGCCATCCCCTTTTCCTGTCCTGTTTCTGCTGAATCAATGACACCCACCCAGAGCAATAATCTCCATGACCCTTAGGCCTAAACCTCAGATCCCTTTCTCTCCCATGGAAGCCTACGGCTTGTCTCTTTTATTTTCTCTCTTCTGCCCAACAACCATAGTGTGGACAGATGTTCTTTGAAGCCCTTCCCCTTCTTCATGGAGGGAGATCAGCCTACACTGTGAACAGATAATTCAGTCTGGGCTACAGCAGAAACACCAACACCAAACCATTTTCTCTACCAGCTGCCTTGTTTCTCAAACCATTTGTGGGCATTTACACCTCCACAAACAAACACCCTCAAGTCCCTTTGCTTTGTCTCCACTCCTACGATTCCAGCTTCCTCTTCTTTCTTACTGTGTCTGAGAATTGTTCTAAATCTCTCCTCCTCAGACTCAGGCTCTGTCTGCTCCACTACCTTCACCTCACTTGGCTAACACTACCCGTTATTCCCTCGAAGCCCTCCATGAACCTGCCTCTGTGCTGTCTGTGACTCCTCCTTGGAACACCCTCTCCTCATCCCTGCCAGGGCGTGAAAGAAGACTCGGCTCAAGTGCTGCTTTCTATAGGAAGGAGGCTTTTCCTGTGGAGAGCTGCTCCCACCAAACCCCCATCTGTACACCGTGCAGTTTCCCTAACAGGCAAGCATCTGGAGGGCAGGGACGCCTCCCTACTTCCAGGCCCTAAGCAGGTGTCATAGCACATAGCTGGTCTGAAAGAAAAAGCCCTCCAGGTGAAAGCCTCCCAGGGCCCACTCTGTGGCTTCCCTGAGTGACTCGGCCAGAGCTCAGCTCTCGGAAGCACAAGGTTGTGCATTTCCTTTCCCCTCCCAGCAAACACCTTCTAGGGAGTTTATAGGACTCCAAGGTGGATGAACCTGCGTGCCACAGAAGCAGGAAGATTTGCCCAGTGGTCCTGATGTGTGCCATGATGCTCTGAAAGGGGGTCACGTTCCCACCTCCTAATTGCTGGGGGGAGAAGGGACCCGACAGGGGCCTTCTGCAGGAACCACTTCACTCTCCACATGTTCTCTGGGTCAGAGCCAGAGCCAGAGCCAGAGCCAGAGCCCTGCCCCGGCCCCGCCCCCAGCCCCCTCGCATGATTTGTTCATTCTCAAACTGCGAGGTTTGGCATCTACTGCATCTTCCCCCTTTTGCTTTTCTGGGCCACGTCCTCCGTGATGCTGCGTAGCCTGTTGGAATGCTGGAACAGGAAGGCCATCATCTCCCCGAGGCCCAGGGGCCCATGGGAATCTCCAAGGGCATCAAACCACTGCAGAGTCTTTTTCAGCTGGGCCTGAACCACCTTCTGGACCTGAAGCTCCGCAAGAAGAGCCTGCTTGGCCCCCAGCTCTGCCTTGTACTGAAGCTGCAACCGCCCAACTTCCTGCTGGAGAAGGTGGAACTCTTCCTTGCTCTGGGGGTATTTCTCGTGACACCTGTCCTCAGGGAGGAGGATGTTTGGGGGAATGTTCAGCACCAGCTGCAGCAAGACCTGCTCCATCTTGACAAAGAGGCGGTTAAAGCGCTCCTTCATGAAGCGCAGGAAGGCCTCGGTGCTGCCTCGGACCTGGACTGCACTCGTGCTGCAGCCGGGAAGGCTGCTGGCCTTCTTCAGGATGACCTTTTCCACGGCTACCATGACCTCAAACAGGTAGTCCTGGAAGGCGATGTAGATCCTGAGCATGCACGTCTGGGGTGTGAACCCGAAAAACTGGGTCTCATACAGCATCGGGTTGATGGACATCTTGGCTAGAGCAGAGCCCCCCCAGGAGGTGCTGACCAACAGATCTACCAACCTAGGCAAAAGACAAAGTGACACAGGCACAAGTTGGCATCCCACTACTGCATGACATACACAGCGTTAAAGACTAATTCTGAGGCTGGTACATGTGGTGCCCAGGGGTATGGCAGCCTGTGAACCCCCTCACAATGTCTAGAAGGAACATGTGACTACTAGAGGGGGCACTTCAAGCAGCAACTCCCATCACCACGGTTTAAGAGTTATGAAGCACTTTTTTCTCATAACTAAGAACCAAATGATTTTCTCCAGGACTAGAACTCTTTCTTTTACATGTCCTTAATTGGCCCTGCCTCTGCCTTCCCTTCTCTTAGTCTCGGAGTCTACTTGGAACTGTCCCTTCCCTTAGACATCCATCCCTATCCAAAGGCTGTGGAGTCAGGGTTCCTTGGCTACAGGGCACCCCACAAAGATTTCCAAGGGTACCCCAGGAGGTGAGGGGAAAGGTCACGACTGCCCTTCTGTGGTACTCCAGAGATCCCTGGAGTCGATCCAATCACAGAACCCAAAGGAACCTTGGTCATCGCTGCCCAAGTGATGGGCCGATGGTCTCACCAGGGTCAGGTCTACTGACCCATGGTGGGGCGGGGTCACTCTTGCTAATTCCCTTCATCTCAGTCAGGAGGATTTCACAAGACTCTGCCAAAGACCCTACTCTATCTGTTGCCACGGAAGGGAATCTAGAAAAGGGGGGAGGGCCCAGCTCACTCTTGGAGGCCACTCAGAGATGGCCATTCTGCACCACACCTCTTTTCTTTGGGGTTCCCTCTACCCCCACAGTGAGTCTGGAAGTCTAAAACACCCCCTCCAGCCTCCCAAGCACCATCCCACCCTCCGCCCAAGGTGAGGTGGGAGCTCCGACACCCCCCTAAACTCTCAACCTCCCCCTCTCCCCGCCCCATTGCCCACCCACAGTGACTATGAGACTACGAGTCCAGGGGCTTCCACAGACATCCCCTACCCCGGCCGCCCATCTGGATTGGGCACCCACCCCAGCCCCACTGCTCAGAACCAGCCCAGCCCCCTCCCACAGCAGCAGCGCTGGATCTGGTCTCAGTTTTCTCATCTGTCTGGTGGGACTTGGTGGGGATAGATGAGTGACTAAATCCTTCCTCGGGGAGGGGGCTCGGGACTCCAAATCCCAGGGGGCTGTGCGCGCCGACTGGTGCGTCCTGGGAGCGTAGCCTGAGCGCCCGAGCCCCGACCCCCGCCGGCCCAGACCCTGCTGCCCCGGTCCCTCTGCCGCCCCTGGGACAGCGCCCGCGCCCACCGAACGTACCGGGATGGCTCGACTGCAGCGACGCCTACTCAGCTGCCCTCCACATCCGGATCCGCCCCGAACGGGGAGCCCGCGCGTTCGCGCCCGCTGCCTCCTTCAAACCGGCAACGCTTCCCTACGCTGCGTTTTGCTCCGCCCCCTCGAGATCGGCATCCGGCCGCGACCAATGAACAAGAGCCATTCCTGATGGACTTTTTGCTCCACTAATGAGACCCAGGCGGGAGGAGAGCGATCTGCTGGTTAGCTGAGGTCGTGTTCCAGTTGTGCCATGCTGATTGGTGATCCGCAGGGTTGAGGCGGGACGGAGAGCAGTGGCGGGCATTGATTGGCCCATCCAAGCGGCGTTCGGCGTGATCCGCGAGCTCTCGTGGGGAGGCATTCTGGGATTTGGAGGGGCGTGCTGCCCAACGGAGGCCTCCCATTGGCAGCGTTCGTGGGCTCGCGGCCCGGAAAGAGGCTCCGAGTGTCCCGCCCCTGGCGGCGGAAGCGGAAGCGGCGGCGGCGGCGGCGGCGGCGGTGGCGGCGGCAGCGCCGCGGGCGCGCGGGGCGGGGCGGGCGGGGAAGATGGCGTACCAGAGCCTGAGGCTGGAGTACTTGCAGATCCCGCCCGTGAGCCGCGCGTACACCACGGCCTGCGTGCTCACCACGGCCGCCGTGGTGAGGGGGAGGCCCGGCGGAGGGCTGGGCGGGGCCGGGGCCTGGAAGGGGAGGACGGGCGGGGGCCGGGGCCGCCCGGGTCTGGCCCTGACGGAGGAGGAGGCCGGGCCGGCCAAGGGGGGAGTGTGCCTGACCGGCCGTCTCTTCTTCCCCTCCAGCAATTGGAGCTGATCACGCCCTTCCAGCTCTACTTCAACCCCGAGCTCATCCTCAGGCACTTCCAGGTGAGCGAGCGAGGGAGCACGGTTGGCGGGAGGCCGTTCTGGCTGACCTGCACTTATTAAGCACCTGCTGTGTGCTGGGCCCCACCCAGCGCGATGCCCGGCTCTTCGCTCCCGCCGCAGGCGGGGCTGACCAGGCTCTGCCCCTGCCTCCGAATGCGCCCTCTTCGGGGCATGGTGCCCGGACCTCGGGGCCACTGGAGGGTGACCAACTGACCCCTGTCCCGGCCACGTAAGGATCCGGTGACTTTCCAGATGGGAGACTGAGGTTGGAGTTGTCCTCCCCGCCGGGTGGGTGTTGGAGGGAAGAGCCTTTGGTGTCGAGGTCAGCCCTGCGAACCGAGGCCGCGTTTTATATGTTTTCGTGTTGGGTCGTGTTACATTGTATCGGGTCGTGTTGTACCCGCGGGCCGGTCTCCGCGGGAATCTAAGGGCTCTCCTCGGGCCCGCATCTAGAGCTGCCTCCTAGCCTTCTTCTGACTGGGAGAGGAAACCCTCCCTCCTCAAGAGCACGTTTCTAAGGCTGTATAGTAAGATACCTAGGGCATGGGGGCAGCTAGGTGGAGCAGTGGATAAAGCACCGGCCTGGGTTCAGGAGCCTGAGTTCAAATCCGGCCTCAGACCCTTGACGCTTACTAGCTGTGTGACCCTGGGCAAGTCACTTAACCCTCATTGCTCCACCAAAAAAGAAAAAGATACCTAGGGCACCACTAAAGAGGTGTGGAAACGCGCTTGCCCAACTATACATTTACAGGGTGCCAATTATATTGAAATGTTTTCACTGAAAGGAACTGAGTTCCGAGATCCCAGGTTAAAGTCGGCTTTTAGGATAAAATACTGCAAGGCTCCTTTGTGGGAGCTTAGCAATTGCAAAGGGTCTAAATGAACCGCCTTTGTTTCTGGGGACTTTCTCCAAACAAAGAGCATCCATTTTCCTCCCTCCCTGCTATCAAGTGTTTGAGCTCAGTCTGTAGGGGACAAGTTGGGTGTGTAATTGCTCCTTATAGTGTTCTTTTATGGTTTAAAGGATCAAGCAAATTGGGGGAAATGTTACCCTGCTTTTTGACCCAGTTACCGATAGAATAGGAATGTTGACACGACCTGAGATAAGGTTGGAAATTCCAAATGATGGCCTTTCTCTTCTGGCTCTTTACGGAAGCACTTCTCATAATTGCACCTGAGCTAATCCACTTTTTTTTCACTTTACAGATATGGAGATTAATCACCAATTTCTTGTTCTTTGGACCAGTTGGATTCAATTTTTTATTTAATATGATTTTCTTGTATCCTTTCTCAGATGCATGACTACCAAGGACTGTCAGAAAACCATGTTTTGGCTGTGATTTTGCTCTTTTGGCTTTTGTTTATCGTGCTGAGTCAGTAGCCAATGATTAAGTACCTACTATGTGCCAGGTAGTAGTGTGCTAAACACTGGGGACACAAAAAGAGGTTCAATCTCATGGGGGAGACAACTTGCAAACAAATATGTACAAACAATCTGTATATAGACAGGATAAAGAGGGAAACAATTAGAAGGAAGGCTCTGGAATTAAGAGGGGTTGGGGAAGGCTTCTAGTAAAAGATGAGGTTTTAGTTGAGACTTGAAGGAATCCAGGAAGGTCAGTAATTAGAGTAGAGGACAGATAGCATGGGGGGAGAGGGGGGTCTTGTTGGTAGGACAGCCAGGAGGCCTGGGTCACTAAACTGAAGGGGGGGGGCAGAGATAAGGTGTCAGATAACTGGAAAGGGAGGAGGGGGCAGGTTATGAACGGATTCAGATGCCAAGCAGCATTTTGAATTTGTTCCTGGAGGCCATAGGGAGCCACTGGAGGTTACTGAGGGGAGGGGGTGACATGGTTGACCTGAGCTTTAGGAAGTCACTTTGGTGGCTGAATAGAGGACAGACTGGAGTGGGGAGGGACCAGAGGCAGACCCCCAGTAGTGGTTCAGGTGTGAGGTGATGGGGCAGTGAGGAGAGAGGGGGCTATATGTGAGAGATGTTGAGACTGAGTTTATAGCTATAGGAAGCCCTTTGAGGCTTTGGATAGAATTCTGGCGGCCAGGGTGCAAATGTGAGCAATGCCCACTGTCTTTGTGACTGTGGGAAGTCGTCCTCTCAGATGTTTAGTGGAGATAGCAGCTGTATCTTCCTCCCAGGATTGGTGTGAAGGTCAAATGGGATATTGTTGGCAAAAAAGCACTTAGCCCAGTGCCTGCACACAGTGGGTGCTTAATAAATGCTTGTTCTCTTCCCCCCCCCATCTCACAGGGTGATTGTGATATAAGGAAAAGAGAGGTTCAGGTCTGGAGACATGAACTAATCTTGTCTTGAGAATTAGGGACTGACAGGGAGAGTATTGACTGGAACTTTGTTCAAAGCAGACTAGCTCATTCTTGACTCGATGACAGAGCCTTCAAAAAGGATTCTCAGGGCAGCTAGGTGGCACAGTGGATAGAGCACTGGCCCTGGAGTCAGGAGTACCTGAGTTCAAATCCAGCCTTAGACACTTAACACTTACTAGCTGTGTGACCCTGGGCAAGTCACTTAACCCCAATTGCCTCACCAAAAAAAAAAAAAAAAAAGGATTCTCAGCAGCAGGATGGAGATGATGAGACCCCATCCTACCCACTCTGGCTTGGAAGTGGTGATGGAGAAGGAAGGAGAGGGTCAGCAAAGGGCTGGGTGGGTCACAGCCCTCGGTCATGGGGCAAGTCAGCCCCACTGCTCGCTGAACGGTGGAAACTCCAAATCATCCCTCAAAGGGAGGATACCCAAGCCCATCACTTGGATTTGAGGGGGAGGGGAAGGCACAGAGGAAAGCAGATTGAAGCAGGGAGAAAGGGTCATGGCAGGTTCCAGGAGTCTGCCAGGGTGATTGGTGAGGGAGTGGAGAAAAGGCCAGGCTGTGCCTTGCGCCTTATGCGTTTAACTATGGAAGGAAAAGGTCTTTGACTTAGAAGGGACAGAAGGAAAGCAGTGAGTGCAAAGAGTAGGCCCATGAGTAGGACTCTCGGAGTCGCTGGGTCCAGGACCTGTGCTCGGTACCCTCACTGGGTCAGTGCCCTTGGAGTCACATGGGGGGGGAGGGTTAATCGTCTTTGGTGCTCTCAGGCACTGCTTGAGGATCTGGGAGGAGAGCAGCCAGCTGTGGAGCTCTGGGGATGCCCAAGGGATCGAATGTGCTCCACACCTTTGTGCTTTTGGACCGTCTTCTTTCCTGACTCCACCTTCAGATACCGTTACTGCCGAATGCTGGAAGAAGGCTCTTTCCGAGGCCGGACAGCCGACTTTGTATTTATGTTCCTTTTTGGGGGACTCTTAATGACTGTATCCTTCAGCAGGTGGATGGCCCCCTGGGAAGTCGTGATGCCCCTCCTCTCTCCTGGCCCTGCTAGCCCTTCAGCCAGGCTTTCTGTCACAGGCTTCTCGCTCCTGCTCTGCCTAGCATTTTCTGGGGTCTCCCCAAGCTCAGAGGGGGTTGGATGGGCTGCCCCTCTATGAGGGTTTTAGGTCAGAGAACCTCCACTTGAGCACTCTGCTACAAAACACCCTCTTCGTAACCTGGGTTAAGGCAAGTTCTTAAATGAGGCTCCTTTGGTTCCGAGTGATCACAACAGTCTGAAGCTGCCCAGAGGACAGACTTGTCACATGGAAACATCCTTTGGAAGGACTGCATTGGGCTGGGGGACATCATGCAAGACGCAGAGTCGAACCACAAAGGCCAACAGGCCAGATCTGCTTAGGGGTCTGCTCCTGGGAGGGGATCATGAGGAAGAGAAGGTCCCCTCGAGGCACCCTTACTCCCACTGGGGGCTGGATTTTGGCCTTGTGACCTCGAAAGCTGGGCATGGGGGGGTGGGGACGGAGGGAGGGACAACTCTTCACTCAGACCCTGATTGCCGCTGCTCCCCGCACTGAGCCTGGCGCTCCCTGACGGAGTTCGCTGAGCACCGGCCTGCTTCATCTTGCTCCCTAGAGCAGTGGCTGTGTTCTGGCCTCCCCAGAAGTTCTCTGCTGCCCCCCCCCCTCCCCTTTCCTCCTAGATTGCTGGTGTCTTTGATTTTCCTTGACACGCTGCAAGCTTTTCGGTTTGTTCGTGAGCTTAGTGTTCTTGGGCCAGGCCTTCACTATCATGCTTGTCTACGTGTGGAGCCGAAGGAATCCATACGTTCGCATGAACTTCTTTGGCCTTCTCAACTTCCAGGCCCCATTTCTGCCCTGGGTGCTCATGGGCTTCTCCTTGTTACTGGGCAACTCCATCATTGTGGACCTCCTGGGTAAGAGACTTGGTGTTACTTTCTTTCTCCCTTTTGTTCTCTCTTCTAGAAGCCTTTAGATGGAAGTGTCTGGAGGCTGCTGAGGGAGCCTTTACTTTCAGTCTGCTAGGCACCTGCCCTGTGTTGGCCAGGTCTGCAGGTAGCACGAGTCCAGTATTTTATCTCTTCCCTCCTGTTTTCCCTTTGTTTTATGGTTGATTCTAGGAATTGCAGTTGGACACATCTATTTTTTCTTGGAAGATGTATTTCCCAATCAGCCAGGGGGAGCAAGAATTCTGAAAACACCTGCTATTTTGTGAGTATTCTCTCATGCTGGATTGTGGGATTTTATGAACCGTGTCACAGCAGTCATCCCCATTTAGATAATGTCAAATGACCGGAGAAAGGGGTCATTCGTGACAGAGTATCAGGTGATAGGATGTCCTGATGTCCTGAGCTCTGTGAATTTGCTGGAAGGTGGTGTGGTGCAGAAGCCTCCCTCCCTCTGAGACACCCTGGCAGGGAGACCCTGGGGCAGTCATTTAACCTCTCATTGTTAAGAGGAAGGCTTCTCATTGGGCATCCCTTCACCAGTAAAGTCACTGGTGATGCTTGCTTAGGGCTTGGCCTCTTTGGGGTCCTGACAAGGACGGGTGAGGAAGGAATGCCTTGCAGGCAGCCCCTCTGACGGGAGATGAAGTCTGTGCATGAGAAACGAGAGGAAGGTCACATTGGCTGAACCATCGAGTTGGGGAGGGGGAATGATGTGGGATAACCCTGGAAAGGTATTTGGATCCTGCTTGTGATGAGCTTTAAATCATCTCTCGGGTGCTTAATAAACTCCTGCTGTGCCACCAGCACGGAGACAGAAACGATCTCTGCTCACAAGGAGCATGTGTTCTAATGAAAGTCTGTTTATACACATATCCCTCCGAAATAAAAAGTGGGAAAGTACAAAGGAAGGCCAGGTGGTTTGGGCCCAAGAGGTGTACACCTAATGAGGAAGATCAGGATCCAAAGGCCTGGGGCACAGCTGGTGCCACAACCTTCGGGTGGGTGGCAGAGTGTCGGATGTGAGGAACCGTGCCCCATAAACTGAAATGCCAGGCAGAGGAGTTGACGTTTTATCCTGATGCAACAAATGAGCTAATATTTGTAAAAGCACTCACGCAGTGCCTGGCCCATGGGAGGCACCATAGAAATGCTTATTGCCTTCTCTTTGCCTCAGACCAGGGGGACTAGAGTGGGGAGCCTGAGGCAGGGAGACCAATTAAGAAAGAGGCTGTGGCCTTCATCTAGATGAGAAGGGGCAAGGCCCCAAACGAGGGTGTTGGATATGTGAGTAAGGTGGTGAGGGTGACACTAGAGAACGGTCAGAAAGGAAGATGGGTTGCATAGGGAGCTTAGCCTGGCTTCCTGGGAAAATGCCATCTTTGGGGAGTGTCTCAAAGTAGAAGTAGTGACCCCCAAGAACCAGGCGGTTCTGCCAGGCTTGATAAGAGCCCTGGGGAAGTCTGAGGACAGCTGTCGGAAAGGGCTGAGTGCTGGCTCGGTAAGAGGCATTGGTAGCACACTCTGATATTTTTATGGCCTAAGAGAAGGTCCAAATTATTTTGACAATCTAAAACTTAGAATCACATCTAACAAAATGGAACTTAATCAGGGAGAAATTTAGTCTTATGTGTGAATTAAAAAAAAAAATCCCAAGTATAAAGTTGGGGTATTGGGAGGGGGCAGTCAGAGGGCAGGTGTGCCTAACAAGCTTTTATGGAAGAGCCCCCAGGGTTTTAGGGCCCTGCAGGCTCATTGTGAGTCAGCCATGTGATTGCAGCTGTTGAAACCACTATTGCTGTCTTGGCATGATGTGTATAATAATTAACATAGATGTATAGTGTAGGCCTAGGCATAACTTCAGGGATTTGGAGGTGATGGTCCGCCCTGCTGACCTCTGCCTTCCTCAGGCCCCATTCATCCACAGCGAGTGTGCGGTCCCAGTGATAGTTTAGGAAGGATGTTGCTAAACCAGCCAGCGTCCAGGGGCTGTGTTGGCTGCTGGGGATAGACAGGACGAGTTCCTGCCCTGTTGGGGGAAGATAATGTATACACCTGGGTCTGACCCATACCCATGAAAACGGCTGGGGAGTTGACGGTGCCTTCAAATACTTGGAAGGGTTCTTCTTGGTGACCCTGGAGGGCAGAACTGAGAACAGCAGTCAGGCAGGGTTTCATGTCAAGAAAACCTTGCTAAATGAGATATGCCCTGAGCAGGCAGGGCGGGGCTGGGTCGCCCCTCCTCAGAGAGTCTCCCAGTTGTCACGTGTGCTACACAGGGGGTCGTGGAACTTTGGGGCTTGAAGCCGTAGGGGCATGATGATTAGCTCTGCTGGATTTGGAGTAGTCGGGGCTGAGGAATACTGTCTGGCGGGCCTGTTGGAAGGACTGCACATAAGTAAAGTACTTGTTTTATCTACGAATTCAGAGGAAACAAGTTGGCCTTTTGTTGCCTGTACTGTATCTTTCCTAGTGTTCTCTTTGTTTTATTTTAGCTTTGCTTGATTAGGATCCAAGGGGAAAACACCCACTCATTGCCCAGCAGTTACCGTAGCTTTTTGCCAGTTTGGTTTCTCAGAACTGCCATTCCCCCCCCCCCCCAATTCCCCAGAGACTAAAGTGTAAAAGTGCTGGGGGGGGGTAGATGATTTCTGTCATCTGTTTTCAGGAAGGCAATTTTTGATACGCCGGATGACGATCCCAATTACAACCCCTTACCTGAAGAGCGACCAGGAGGCTTTGCATGGGGCGAAGGCCAGCGCCTTGGAGGCTAGGAGGACAGTGCCGAGTGCGAAATCCACCTGGGAAGGCAGGGTTCCACGGAGATCTCTGGGATGCTTTTACTCTTTGTTTCAGAAGTGTGGACACATCTGGCTTTCCCGTTTTTAAATCCAGAAGTACCTTATGTAACGGAACCTCCATGGTAAATCCAGGAGACCTGTCCAGCAGCTTGCCCGTGTTTCTTCACTTGACCATTATTGACACGGGTACTGAAAGCGTAACCTATTGGAGCCAAAAACATGGCAAAGACGCTTGCTGCCAGCTCTGTGTGAGAACGCCCGCAGCAGAACTTTCTCCCCTTCCCGGTCTTGGGTGGAAGAGCCGGGTACATGGACCTTTCAGAGGACAAAATAAAACTGAATTCATTCTCTCTCACTGGACTCCAGCCTTTGTGTGTGGTCTTTTAAAGCGGATTGGGTGTTCTCTCGCTCCTCAGAGCCGATGTCTGTTGTGGACCGTCTGGACGATACCCCCGGCCAGCCTTGGTGCTGCCACGCGTCTCTTTTTCTCTCTTCCAGATGGCGGGTGGTTAGCTCCGGGGGGGGAGGAGGTGCCGGTGCGAGGCTCCAGGACAGGTCACCGTGGAGATCGATGGTGTGTCAGCCTCCCCTGAGACTGCTCTGGCCAGGGTCCTCGGCCCTCACTGGCCTCTTAGCCCTCAGCCTTCTTGATGGTGCTGGCTGGCCTCTGCTGTCTCCTCCCAGGCCTCTCCTGCTCCTCCTACCTGCCCGACTGCTCCTTCTTTGTCTTCTTTGTGGGATCTTCACTCATCCTCAGTCTACGTCCTCTGTATGAGTGCGCTTCTCAGGACCCCCTTCTCTTCTCACTCAGTTCTTTCTTGGTAAGTTCACTTCTCAGGAGACTGTCCGATCTAGGTATCCCCCCTTCATCTCTCTCCTGAGCCCCATTTGGCACTTCCCTCTGGGTGTCCCATAGACCTCTTAAACTCGGCATGTCTAACACAGGACTCCTTTGCTTTCCCACAGACCTCACCCTGTTCCCACCTTGCTGGTTTCTATCAAGGTCTGCACCACCCTTTGTCACCTGGGCTCACACCTCCACTGGAAGACAGCATCTCCCATCCACTCCCAGCCAGCCCCCACTGCTACAGACCCCAGCACATCTCCCCTAGTCAAGCTCTAGCTGCTCTCCAGGCTGATTGCCAAGTGAACACCTTTGTCCCTGTGCCTTTTGGGAGGCCCAGCTTTGATGAGGCCTTTCCTCCACTTAGGGGACAGGCCCAGGCTGGCCACGTTTCTGGCTCTCCCTCTCAATACTACATCATTCCCTTCCTCTGAGTGTAAGCTGGAGGGAAGCTCTGAGCAATGCTCCCTGCCCTGCTGTTCCCCCATGGCAATTTCCTGAATCACTTTTTGGCTATTTTCTATTCCCTTCTCTTGTTACCCCGAAGAGAGGGCAGGGAAGGTGTCCACGTTGGCCTAGTAGTCCCTTGGACAGTTGTGGTTGTTGACTTAAAAGTGGGATCGTGGCTTTTTGCTTGTCACCCTTTTGTCCTTGTCAGTAGAGTCTAGGAGAGGACTAATGGTTACTTACACAAAGAACAATTTAGCTGTTGACTCTAGAGAGAAGGCCTAATCGAGCAGTTGGGGTCCCCCATATGGAACGAGGTTTCATTCCTCACTGTTTTGGGGTCTGTGATTGGTTTTGGATCAGTCCGAATTGTTTCTGTGGGTCACACATGCCTTATGTGGCCTGCTTGTATTTCAGTCAGTAATTAGTTAGAAACTGGAAAGAGGCCTGAAATGTATGATTTTGACAAATGGCTGTCGGAATGTTAACTTCCTCCATTTCTGAGCCTGACTGGATATGGACCTGGGAGCACAAAAGACCCAAAGCTCTCCTGTACTTTGTGAAATGTCATCGTTGGGTGAAAATGAACAAGGGGAAGAGGCAAGGCTGTCTGTGCGAGTTCTTCAGAGCATTACTTCCCCGGAAATCCAGTTCTCCAAGTGTGCTTGTGTAGTGGCTTCGGAGACTCGGCTCTTCACCCGTGAGCTACCTAAAGTCAAGGGGGGGTTCTAGGTTTTACTGAAATGATGACCATCTTCCTGCCCTGATGGATAGATTAAATATGTGCTGGAAATCATTCTGGATGTGAGGAACGGGATCTATTTTGTTCAGTCGATCCTCCTGTGATGTGGTTTCTAGTTCTCCTGCTGACCTCGGGATATGCCTCAGTTTGTCCTCTGAGCTGGCCATGGAACTCTTTTCTGGGGCCCTCCAAAGGCTCAGGCTAGCTCTTCGGTGGTCACATTGCTAATTCACTGACTGCCAGCTGGCCACAGCTTCACCATCTGATATGGGTGAAACTGTTGAAATCCAAATCGAAGATTGCACATTTTATCCATAGCAAAAGCATCGGCAAGGGGGCAGCTAGGTGGTGCAGTGGATAGAGAACTGGCCCTGGATTCAGGAGAACCTGAGTTCAAATCCAGTCTCAGACACTTGACACTAGCTGTGTGACCCTGGACAAGTCACTTAACCCTCATTGCCCTGCAAAAAAAAAAAGACTTGGTCGAAAGGACCCTTTTTGGATCCTGACTGTATTAGCTACCCCTCCCCAGCCTTCTTGGTTTGCTGAGCATGCCATCTCTGCCCACCTAAGTCACTGATGAAAGCTTTCAGAATGGAGCACAGGACAGATCCTGGGCTTGACATCGATTAGTCCTTCCATCATAAGCATTGTGAGTCTCCTTGTTTGTCCAAGTCCCTGCCAACTTCTAGGCCAGCGTCCCCATGAGTTATCCGTGAGGGGAGGTCGTTGAGCCCTCTTCGGGGTGAGAGGTGCTGGTTCCTGGTGATCTCTCTCTGGCTCAGAAGCTGGCTTTTTCATAGAGAAGTCCAAAATTTGCCAGCCTGTGATTTGAATTCAGCCCAGCACATTCAGGCAGCGCTTCTTCAGTGCCAATTCTTAGGCACTGTGGCCTCTGACAGTTCTGATGGTGCTGGCTGGCCTTGCTCCTGTTTGCTTTGTTGTCCTGTGCCCTTAACAAAGATTTAAAAGAGCCCTTTGTTCTTAACTTGCAATGGAAGACTCCCTTGTTCTAGGCTCGAACCTGAGCAGCAGTGTGGGGCTGTAGGAAAAGCCTGGGCCCACACACCAGACCCATCGTTTGCTACCTGGGTGATCCTGGACAAGCCAGCTCCTCTCTTCTTCCCCTCAAACGTGCCTTCTTTGGGTCCCACCCCTCACAGCCTCTGGTCCTGGTGGTGCTCGACTTGTAAAATGAGTTTGCTGGGGAGTTTCCTCACTGAGCCCCCCTGGGCTCAGGTGCACAGCTCAGACTTTTCTGCATTGCTATCCTTGTGCTCAGGTTCTCACCTCAGGGGCTCTTCTAGAGTGCAGGGGACCTACTGAGCTAAAGGCATGGGTGATAGATGCCCCCTGGAACTCTGCTTCTGCGGCCTCTCTTGGTCGTCCCTTGACCTCCTTGCTTGGGTTTGTGGATTTCCATAAATCTTGACATATTATACCCTAACACAGGTCCTTTGACCTCATCTGCTCACCTGGTCTGTTGTACCAGCCTCCTAACAGCTGGGTCTTCCTGCCTCCCTCCAGTGTCTGCAGCTGCCAGGGATTTTCCCTCCAAATCTTCCAAGGCTGCATCCTTTTGCTGCAGCAGGAGCCTGCGGCATCATCCCTCACACACCTGGTGTGGGCACGGGCCTCTGTTTTCCTTCTTGAAACCACTGCTCTGGATCCCTTAGGGCACACTTTGTGTTCTTTTCTATAGACCTCATACTGCTGCGTATGAGTTATATAGAATGTAAGCTTTCTGAGGACAGGGACTGGTCCTCATTTTGCCTCTGCATCCCCACAACAGGCCTCCTGGTTCCTCATCCCCTGGCGTTCTTGTCATCCTCTGCCTTTGACTTGAAATCATCAGGAGGGCCTTCTTGAGACCCTGTGCTCATGGGCTCCTTATTTAAGCAAGTATTTCATCCCAGGTGCCAACGGCAGCACTCGCCTTTACCCAACAGACAGCAGCACTGAAGGAATTCTGGCCCCTTTGCACTGTTAGCATCCAGAGTCTAAGACAGCAAGGAGCATATGGAATGACTGGGCCCCTGGGATGCTACAACATCGCGCCCCAACCTTTTCCGGGGTCGCGATGGGGCTCACGCTGTGGCAAAGGCCCTCTGACACTTTGTGGCTCCCCTGGCGCTCATTTCTCTCTCTCTGGTTTTTTTTTTTTTTTGGTGGGGTAATGAGGGTTAAATGACTTGCCCAGGGTCACACAGCTAGTAAGTGTCAAGTGTCTGAGGCCAGATTTGAACTCAGGTCCTCCTGAATCCAGGGCCAGTGCTTTATCCACTGTGCCACCTAGCTGCCCCGTGCTCTTCTCTCTTGATACTCCGCTCCTGCTTTTCAAGGAGGGTTGGCAGGGCCTTGCCACCATGCCAGTTTTCTGAGCTCCCACTTCTATTATCAGCATTCCCCACTCTGGTCTTAGGTTCAATAGAAAGACGGTACTCTGGGATGTACATGGGGCAGGCTTGTCTTCCTGACATACTCTCTGTCTCTTCTTTTGTGTTTCTGTATCTTCAGGCCTTCTCTCAAGGATTCTTTCTTTCTGGAAAGTGAACCCTCAGCAAGGAGGCCTGAGGTGAAGTGAGGTGAGGCTGGCTGGTGAGCCTCCTGCTTCAGGAATGTGCTCAGACAGAATGCTGCCTGCACCGTGCCTGTCCTGTCTGTGACCCATGACATGGAAATGGCTGTTTCTGGTTTGCTGCAAACACAGCATCCTTCCCCTAGGTCACCAAGATCTGACACACTGCCTAGTGCTTTTTCAACACGTAAAATGTTTTCACTGACGTCCCCTTCTTGATCATACCACTGTTGGTTCAAAATCCTGTGGAAATGCCTTGTTACCCAACAGATTAAATGCTTGGCTCAGAATTGGTCTAGATCCCCAGTCCCCATTCAGACCCCAACTAGAGCCACAACATTTCCCAGGATAGCTAGTATGCACTGTGTCTGTCTGACAAGTGGTCAGTATTTAGCCTTTGTTTAAAGACCTGCTGCCACTAGTAGGAAGGGAGGGAGGGAGGGGAGAAGGAAGGAAGTAAGGAAGTTCTCAAAAATTATTTTGGGATAATTCTGAGGCAGTCTAAACAGAACTGAAATTCCCTTCCAAATATACCCCCTCTGCCTCTCCTGCCCAATTTGATAAAGATTAAACAAGGAAAAGAACAGTCCGGCAAAAGCAATGGGCACTGTCTCTGTGTGTGTGTGTGTGTGTGTGTGTGTGGTGTTCCCACTCCTAGCCCCCTCCTTCTTCAAACCAGTGAGGGAGACAGGAGTCCCACATTTCAGTCTCCTCTCTAAGGCTGGGCTTGTTTGCCATCCTCAGTTTTGAGCAGCTCATCGTTTCCATGTACATTGTTGTTGTTCCAGTGGCTCACGCTTTGTCTTATTCAGTGCTGTTCTGTGCATACCCTTTGACCCAGCAATACCACATGCCAAAGATATCCCCCAAAAGGAGAAAAAGACCTATTTGTACCCAAATATTTCTAGCAGCTCTTTTTGTGGTGGCTAAGAATTAAATATCAAAGGGATGCCCATCCACTGCGCATACTGTGGTATATGATGGTGATGGAATATTCTTGTGCTATAAGAAATGACAAGCAGGAGGATTTCAGAAAGGCCTGGAAAGACTTGTATGAACTGATGTAGAGTGAAGAGAGCAGAACCAGGAGAATGTTGTGCACAGAGACAGCATATTGTTGGATGAAGAACTGTGAATGACTGAACCATTCTCAACAATACAATGATCCAAGACAATCCCAAAGGACTAATGATGAAGCAGACTATCCACCTCCAAAGAAAGAACTGATATTGATTATTCAATGCTGTTTTGTGGGTTCCCAAAAGTCTTCCCAGGTTTCTATGAGTCCCTCATGTGTTGTTCCTTGAGGCACAGTGATATCCCATAACCTTTATGTTCCACTACTTGGTTCCCCAGTGGATGGGGACCTTCTCTGTTTCTAGTTCTTTGCTACCAAAAAGGTACTGTAATATTTGGTGTGTATGGGCCTTTTTTTCTGTCTAGGATCATTTGGGGTTTATGCCTGGCAATGGGGATCTCTATGTCACTTAATGGACTTTTTCCTCATATACTTCCAAATTGTTTTCCACAATAGGTAGACCAATTCACACCCCTCCCACCACTGAGGATTCCTTTCTTGTGTTGTCTTTGCTCATTGCTGCTGGTGAGGTGAAAACTCTGAGTTGTTTTTCATTTTGTCATTTCTTGTGGTGATTCTCTAGATTGGTGATAAAATGTGAGAGGCTGTGGAACAGCTTGTTAGAGTCCGTGTGTGTGTGTGTGTGTGTGTGTGTGTGTGTGTAGATGATTCTTACAAATGTTTTATACCCAGGGGAAACAGGCATATAGGGTTAGTCTTTTATTCTCTCACTTGCTTTTAATTGGGGGGGAAGTAATAAGGTTTAATGTTGGTCATAGTACATAAGCTACAATTAATTTCCTGGTGGTCTTTTTGCAAAGACTTAGCTGGAGCACTGTGGTATGAGAGAACCAAATATCCCCTGAAATGAAGGCTCTTGTGGCTTTTGGATGCCCACGGAATGTGGCCAGGAATGCTTCTGCCCAGACCCGATTAGCCTTTCTCTTTACCAGGGAGGCACGTGAGCCCTGCTGACCATTCTCTTGTCAGGGTAGTAGAGAAGTGCCTTCCCTGAAGCCCGCGAGCCTCATCATCACGCTGGAGTGCCCAATGATCAGTCTTCGTGGTTGTGCTGGTGAGCATGAGGGGGACACTGGGGTGTGTGGGGTTCAGTAGATACACCCCACCTTTCTCTCGGAAGGACATGGAAGCCCCAGATGCCCTCCATGCCTGCAACACTCTCCCTCCTCATCTCCACCTGGCTTCCTTCAAGCGTCAACTAAAATCCTGCCCTCTTCACAAAGCGTTCTAGTTCAGGCTGTCGGGGGTTTGTGTGCCGTCTCTCCAACCATGAGCTCCTTCGGGGCTGGGGCTGCTTTGGTGTTTGTTCCTCTCTTTCCCCAGATTAGAATAGGCTTCATGGGCCATCCATTTCAGACTGAGCCCAGCTTGCTGAGAGACATGGCTTTGGGGCCCTTCCCTCCCACTCCCACCTCCCTCCCACCCCCTGTAGTGCTCTCTCTGCCCACCAGGCCCTTGGTCACAGAGTTGAGCCAGAAGGTTCCTTGAAGGTCATCTTGTCCAGCTCGGAAGCCCATGGGCAGGAGGTGACTTGCCTAAGGTCACACAGTGGGCAGAGCTGCTTCTCTGGTGGCAGATACAGTCTGCATGGCAGCATCCCTCTCCGGACATGGATCCCGGGCTTCCTGAGCCTCGGACGCAGAGGACCACAACTTTAGTTCTGTGTGCCGTCACAGAAGCTCAGTACAAGAAAGGACCTCAGCCGACCCTCATCCAGCCCATCCCCAGTAGAGGGTTGGCTGGCCTCTACTTGGAGACCCCCGTCGAGGGGGAACCCACCCCCTGATGCAAGGATTTCATTTGGGGCACTTAGCACAAACAGACCTCACGGTCCTGGTTCTACCCTTGGGCAGAATGGCCTGGATCTAACATCTCTGCCACGGTTGTTCATAATTGCTCAGAGTGCTTGAGAACGGCCACTGAGGCCCAGGCCAAAGCAATCCTGTGACATGGACTCAAGGCCACGCACCCTCCCAGTTGTCTGATGAGGGCAGAGTTCTGTGAGAGCCTCGGGGGCCTCTTCCTGGAAACTCCGCCCCAGTAAATGCAGCCCAAGATCTCCTGCTTTCTTGGTGGCCCCATCATGCAGAGCTTCTGGTCCCTGGCTCCCGAATGTTTTCTCATCCCCACTGAACATCATCTTGGACTCAGCCTGATGAAGATATCTCTCAATTCTGACTTTCCTCCAGTGCGTTAGCCCTCCCTGCCATCCTTCTCCAGGCTTTGTGTTGAGCAGGAAATGTCAAGATGGATAAGATCCAGCACCCCTGGGCTTTATCTACTCACCCATGGATCACTGGACTACATGTGATTCTTAGTCTCCTCTGCCAGGATAGAATCGGCAAGATCAAAGCCTATCTGGGCCAGAGGATTTCTGGGCAGGGGCCTGGCAGCTACTCATGGTCCAGCCCATGCCCATGCCACATGGGGGCACTGGAGGAAGATTGCTTAAATGGTTGCCTGGTGAACAGATGAAAAAAGAGGTGAGATTTGGTCCAGGGTTTGGCCTTCTCTCCTGGTCCCAGGGCACCCTAGGGGCCAGAACAGCAGCTCTTCATGGGGATGGAGGCCCAAGAGGCATGGTGGCATTCGGCCTTATTGGCCCAAGTACCGTCTGTGCAAATTTGAGGGACTCTCTGACCCTCTCTGGGCCTGTTTGTTTGTCTGCAAAATTCCACTGAACTGGCTGCTCCCTGTGGCCCTGCCAGCTTGGCATCCTGTAAGAGATTCCTGCTGCCTGTTGCTCTTCCCTCTCCCTAAAGGTCCACACGGCTGGGCTTGGTTGGCACTTGTGTGAGCCCCCAGGGCCCATGTGAAGCCTCTTTTCTTTCCTGCCTTGCATCCCAACCCCTCCCCCACCCCCTACCTGTCAGTTCTTCAT
Organism: Dromiciops gliroides; assembly: GCF_019393635.1. Taxonomy (NCBI): domain Eukaryota; kingdom Metazoa; phylum Chordata; class Mammalia; order Microbiotheria; family Microbiotheriidae; genus Dromiciops; species Dromiciops gliroides. The sequence continues at coordinate 319,642 of NC_057863.1, read as the reverse complement.
CTTTCAATGTTTCCTTTGGGGGTGGACACAAGGCTCCTGTCAATGCAGCCACAGGCCTCAAGTTATGGGCACTGCTTGTCCCAACAGCTTCCTGGCCCCCCCACCCTGTGCCGGGACAGTTGTTTAAGTCTCGGCTTAAAACCCCGAGACTTTAGCCTGTTCCATGGCCTCTTCTTTGTCTGTGTGCCTTCCTTCAGGATCTGTCTGTGGACACCAGCGCAGTCTGAGATGCTTGTCTCTTCCTCCTCATGTGGCCACCCTCTTTTAGGTCCTTCCGTGGGCCATCCACGCTTCTCAGGTCAATTAGTTAGCAAGCATGAAAGTCCAAAATTGGGGGTCCAAAGATGATTGATTGTGGCTCTTTGCAGCTGTGTCCAACCTCTGAGTAGTCTGCCTGGCTCCCTGCCCCATGGCAGATCCGGGCATAGGAATGGAGGTTCTAAGCATAGTTCTCCCCTCTGCTTGTTAAGGATTTCTGTTTCTCTGGCCTCTGAAACAGGCTTTGGTGGATGCACTACCATGAACGTTGGTCTTTTTCTCCAGTGCAGACCCTCCTCTTGTATTTGTGGGCACATGCCCTCAGCTGCACACAGGTGGGTGCGGTCATTCTCTGAGAGCTCAGCATCACTCGTAACTGTTAGGTCTTCAAGACCCCAGACCCACATAGTTCTGGACATCATCTCTTGTCCTTCCATCTCTCCCTTTGCCTCATTCCTCTGCATCCTGTTCTCCCTCTTCATCGCCCCTTCTGTGGCCTAAGGCCCTCTCTTCACAGCCTTAACTGTCTGTGAGGCACTATCTTTGCCCAGCCTGCTGCTGCTTGTGGCCCTCCATGCTCCCCTAGAGAAAGGCACACCACCATGCTGACCAAATCCACCACCATGGCATGTCCTCATGGTGATGGCCCCTTTTCTTCTCTCTTTAATACCTCCACTCCCCTCAGTAGACGTCCCCAACTCCCTCCTCATTGACAAAACAGAGGTCAGCTACTGGGAGCTTCAGTCACCCATATTGTGTCCATCAGCACCCGTTTTGTCCTCTTTTATTCCTGTCTCTGAGGAAAAGACAACCTTTCTCTTTACCCAGGCCAGCCTCTCCCTTCCCATCTTCCCAGGAGCTTGTCCAACCAATCATCCCTTCTCTGTTTCGCCACCATTTACTCCAAATACGCCGAGGTCTTGCCCACCCTTTAAAAGACCAAAAGCACAGGACGTGGCTCTCCCATCTCATGCTGTCATCCTCCAGCTCTCTCCCTCTTACTGCTAAACTCCTGGAAATGGTCCACAACATTCTCTGTCTTCCTTCTTCCCACTGTCACTCCCTTATTAAACCCTTACAGCTCAGACCCCATCACTTGGCTGCAATTGGCCTCTGGTGCCGGTGAGGCTTTAGGGGCTGGGCCTGATGGTTGTTTCAGTGCTCCTTCTCTGTGACCTCTCTGCAGCTTCTCCTATTGCTATGGGAGGGAACAGCAAGTTAAGAAGATGGTGTCTGGGAACCGAGGCTTAGAACTGTGGCAATGGCAGGCGCTAGCCAGGGATGGAATGCACCTGACCCAGACTGGTAAGCATGTTTGTCTTCATCTTTCAGATCTAATCCAAAGGGCTGTAGCTGGAAGCCTAGACACCCACCCAGAGCAGTCCCATAATTAGTGACAGTGCCACAAGAGGAATTGTTGAGATATTCAGAACCGCACAGGTCCCCAAAAGCCAGTGGGCTCCTACCATTCATACACAAATACCTTAGGCAACAAGTGAGAGGAGTTTGAGGCCCTAACACAAGGGAGCAAGTTTGGCCTCAGAGATATGTATCACAGAGTTGGAATAAGGCTCTATGTGTCTAATTTTAATTGGTGGCAAAGAGTCAGTGGGGGCTGGGGAGAAGATGTTCTTACTGTGTATTAAAAAGGTTTACTCAACTGAGGGAAGCCAGGCATAGGAAGGAACGGGGAGGCCAGGTGGAGACCAAGCAGGAGAAGTAGAAATGGAAGCAATTTTGTCATCAGAGTGTGCTACAAACCACCTGGACAGAAAGAGGAGCTAGATGGGCAGTTGTGTAAACATGATCCAGGCACAGAGCCATGAGGGGCTAGTGCTGGGGCACTTCAGTTATCCAGTCGGTCAGTCAATATTAAGCATCTACTGTTTGCCAAGCACTGTGCTTAGCACTGGGGATCAAAAGACAGTCCCTGCCCTCAGCGAGAAAACAAGCTAACCAATATGTACAAATAGGCTACATACAGGATAAATAGGCAGTGACTGGGAGGGCAGACACAGAATTATGAGGGGTTGGAGAAGGGATTTTAGCTGGGGCATAGAGGAAGCCAGGGAGGGCAGCGGTCAGAATGGATGAGGAAGACCATTCCAGGCAAGGGGACAGCCAGAGAAAGGGCCCAGAGCTGAGCACAGGAGCGTCTAGAGCAGTCAAGGGGCTGGGGTTGCTGGGTGGAAGAGGATGTATTGGGAAGTCAGGTGCCAGGAGACTGGACAGGGAGGAGAAGCAGCTTGTGAAGGGCTTTCGAAGCAAAACGGCATTCTGTATTTGCTCCTGCAGGCAATAGGGAGTCACCAGAGTTTACTGAGCTCCGGCCGATCTGCCCAGAACAGAGCATCAAATAACTGATGTGTCATAAGGACAACTTCATCCCCTAAAAGGTGAAGAAACAGTCCCTGGCAGCAGAAACACTCAGCAGGGTCTACACCCTGCTCTCCCTTAATGCATAATGAAGGCATTAGAAGGGCCACTGGCTGGACAACTAGTCTACTCCTGCTGGCCTGTAAAAACTGAAGCTTCCAGCCCAGGAGAGAGTTTGAGTTAGGGAGCAGAAGTTACACTCGGGGAAAGAGAGTAGCAGTGGCATGCTCCGAGCCAGAGAACCCAGCCAAGGGACCCATTCAGCAGACATGCTGCTCTTGGGGAGGAGAGGTGGCATGAGAACACCATGAGAAGAAAAAGGATCTTTAGGGCCTTGTGGTACCAGTGAAATGAGTGCCCCCTCTTTCCACTGATACTGTAGTTCTTACTTTGTTATTTTAGTAAATGCTTCTGTTTTGAGGGAATTGTTTCCACTGACTGACTATTCTGAGTAAGCTCATGGGTAGGGGCTCATGAGCTTTAGTTTTAGAAGTCTGGATGCTTGGTGTGCCTTTGAACCTGAGCACAGTCACCCCCCCCCACTTTCCAAGGACCCAACCTACAACCTTGTGAGGACCAGTTTACAAGTTTGGGGAGTATGCCTCAGAAAGAGGTGCTGTTCGCTGAAAGGCCTGAATAAACCATTCATGTTATGAAAGTATCAGAGCTAGAACATACTGAAAGGCTACTCTGGCTCACCAGACACCACAGCTATTCACGGTGCGTCCTGGACAGAGCTGCTGTCAGCCTCCCGGTGGCCACTGAGCTCTTTTAGCTCCATTCCAACAGAGGGTTGAAAGCCGTGGTGAAATGTGGTTGGGTTTACCCAGAGCTGCAGCGGGTATGGCTGTGGATTGCCCAAGTGGATCCAGAAAGCCTGGCACAAATTGTGGGGTCTGTGAAATGGCAACAAGGTGCAGCTGCCCAACACACTTGCAAAGTTTACTTCCTAACTATACCACGTAAATGAATTTTATTTTTTGCTCTGGACCTTTATAAATTTCACAGCAACTGTTAATTGATCAGTCAATCAACAAGCATTTACTCAGCATTTAGGATGTGCCCCACATTGTGCTAATGTAGGGATATAGTACAAAAAGAGGAAGATGGCTCCTGCCCTCAAGTTTACAGTCTGGCCAGCAGAGAAGCCCCAGAGTGGGAGGTCCCCTAGCAATCCTGGAGGCAGATGGGAGTGAGGCATCAGGTGGAGGGCTGGATACAGACCTCTGCCAGGTCACGAGGTGACACAGGGGAGTGAGAGATTTTTAGGATCTCAACAGAGACAGGGCAGGAGGAAGGGGAGGAGCAGGAAGAGGAGGAAGAAAGGGCCAGGCCTCAGAAGCCTGGTATGGAAAGAAGGGGAGAAGTGGGGCAATCCATCAGCCTTGCCCAAAGGCAGAGAAGGTTAAGAACAAAGGCCAGCTTGAAGAATAGGAGGGGAAGAAGCCAGGGCAGCTGCTTTCTCTGAAGACCTGGATTGAAGGCAGGGTCTTGGGTCTGGCCACCCTTTGAATGCAGAAGAGGACCTGAGCTGCAGCTTCCTGGAGGGGGGTGGGGCATGTTGGGCATGTTGGGGATGGCCTGAAGAGCCACCTGAGACTCTAGCTAGAGGTTCATCTGCCATTGGCTACCTCCGTCCTTTGGAGTCTGTCTGTCGACGTGCATGTTTTTGCTTCTGTTACAATGGGAGCCCCTTGAGGACAGAGTTTGGCTTTTTCTTTGTATGTGATGACTGGCATGTATGGTCATGTCTCCCATGTGTGCCTTCCAGATAGGACCTCATTTTATCCTCAAGAGAACCCAGGGAGGGATGTGCTCTCATGATCCCCATTTTACCTTTGAGAAGACCGAGGCAAACAAAGGTGAAGTTTCTCACCTAAGGTCACACAACTATTTAGTGCCTGAGGCAGGATTTGAACTCAGGTCTTCCCGACTCCAGGCCCAGTACGGTATATACCATGACCTCTCTTGCTTATTAATGTTTGATAGATTGATTGACCCAGTCTTAGGCAAGATCCTACGCACAGTAGCCAAAGTGTCTTTACTTAGGTGAAGAGCTGACCTTGTTGCTCATTCCCTTTTGACAGTTATTTTAAATGGAATTTCTTTCTATCTCTTGTTGCTGGACTTTGTTGTTAATATGTTGAAATGCTGATGATTTATGTGGGTTTATTTTGTATCCTGCAACTTTGCTAAAGTTAATATGTAGTTTTTAGTTGATTCTCTAGGATTTTCTAAGTATAAAATCATATCATCTGCAAAGAGTGATAGTTTTGTTTCCTCATTACTTATTCTAATTCCTTTAGTTTCTTTTTCTTCTCTTATTGCTATAGCTAACATTTCTAGTCAATATTAAATAATAGCGGTGATAACGGGCATCTTTGCTTAACCCATGATTGTATTGGGAAGGTGTCCATTACAGATGATGTTCGCTGATGGTTTTAGATAAATATTGTCATTTTAAAGTAACCTCCATTTATTCCTCTGCTCTCTAGTGGTTTTTCTTTTTTTTTTTTTTTAGTGAGGCAATTGGGTCAGATTTGACTAAACACCACCACAATGAGGATGTTTTAGCACAGGGTCTGGCACACAGTGAGTGCTACAGAAATGCACACTACACATCACCACCCTACCCCTTCTTACCTTTCCAGGCTTCTTCCTTCTACTTCCCTCCATCTCCCATTTTCTGCTTTTGTACTGGCCCCCTCCACTTCCCCAGCCTCTGAGACTCAGCCAGGGGTGCGGGGGTGGGTTAGCACTATGACTCCTGCCACGGTTATGGGCTGGTTGGCATTTAGTCACTCGGGATACTTCCTAAGATTGGAGAGTAAGAAAAGCCGGTACAAACAATGCTCTCCCAAGGTTGACACCATCTCCTTGTGGTACCTACAGAATCCTGGGGAAAGGGGTTACTCAGCTCCTAGTAAATGGAACTCCCTCCCCTTTGGCTCAGATGGGAATCTTTGCTGGGCTCCTGCTGGAGAAGTGAGCCCTTAACCAGTGTGTCTGGTTCCCAGGGCAGGCCTGACCATCAGTGGATGGGCAGGCCTGACCATCAGTGGATGGGCCCCCCTCCCCACCTTCCTCCAGTCTCAGGCATAACTAAGCATCCTGTGCAGCATCCTTGAAGATTCTAGGACACTTCACACTTAATTTGAAGCAGACTGGCTGAGATGCATTGATTGACACTTGTTTTCCTCTCTTTAAGATATCAGCATTTTATGACTCTTGGTGAGTCTGACTTACTGGACCAACATCATAGCCTTCCATACTTGCTGGACTCCTCATTAGACTGTAAACTTCTTAAGAGTAGGCTCTTTTGAGTTGTGGTTTGTATTACCGATACTTGGCCTGGTGCCTGGCCAAGGTCTCACCAGGTCTGGATAAATGCCTGTTGATGAATTGATTGGAGCAGAGAGGCCTGGGCCCAGGTTCTGGTCTTGGGCAGGCCTCAGTGGTCTTGTGGAGGGTCACCTTGAGGGCTGAATATTCCGCTGAGAGTCCCTGAGCAAGCACCGCCATGCCTGGGTAACTACGCGCCTGCACATAGGTATGCAGGCTGATTTCTGCCTGGATTATCTGTGTTGGCAGAACCTCTCCTTGGATCTTCACCCCCAGGGTGGGAGGTTTGTATGCACCCTAGTAGCTGAAATGGTGGCTCAGACTCAAGGTGGCATTGGAGCCCAGGTTCATCCAACACCCCCCTCCAGATCTAGCCATCTTTCTTATTCTCCCTCATCCTCTCCTTTCCTCCTCAATGAGTCAATGAGTTCAATGCTCAGCTCACAGTCTTTCTCTCCAGCTGGGGTGGGGTGGGGGGTTCTCCTTGACTCACTTCCCCTGAACTCTGACTCCAGTCAACGTCAGGCACACTCAGATTGGCCATACCTTCCATCTTGCCTTCACCCACAATTGCACCATGAGATTCCCTTATCTGATCACAGTCTCTTCTCCCTCTGCCTAGCAATCCTAAACCCTGTTCTTTGTCCTCACTGTGACTGCCAATCCTTCAATAGCATTTATATTGCACCTACGATGTGCCAGGAACTTTAGTCAACGCAATTCCAGAGGATTTATGATGAAACCTGTCAGAGGGCAGCCTGAGACTTTCTCTTTTGTGGATGTGGCTAATGTGCATGACTGTGTGTCTGGAATGGTTTTTGTTTTTCCCTGGGTGGTGGGGAGAGAAAATTCAGAGCTGAAAATAAAATCGACTTTAAAACGTCCTGTCATCACCCTTGCCTTGTTTTCTCCTCTTCTTACAGTCTCCACCCCCCCCCCCACAAGTCCCAGATGAAACCACCTTTTACAGGGCACTGTTCTCAGTGATCCTCTCTAGGAAGGGGGTTCTTAGCTCTGCTTATCCAGCCCTTCCCTCTTGGCTGACTGCCAGCTGCCCATCACACTTGTCCACTAGAATGGCCTGAAGACATTGTAAACTCCCTGCCCCAACTTCCATATTCTTGTCCTCACCCAACAGAAGTCTCATTTTGGACTCTTTGCCCACCCCCCCTCCCCCATATTACATCTTTTGTGCATATACCCCCTTCTTTTCACTCAACTAGTTGGGACCTTGGTGCAGACCCTCACCACCTCAATGCCTGGACTACTGCAATATCTTAGCGGGTAGGGATGGGGTCTGTCCCACCTCCCCCCCACACCCACCTAAGTCTATCCTCCATTCATCTGCCAAAATTGTCTTCCTAAAGGTAGGTCCAACCAAATCACCTTCCCCCACCCTCATTCAGTAAACACCACGGGTTCCAGGATTAAATTTGTAACCCTCTTCGGGGCATTCAAAGCCTTTCATGTCCTAACCCCTTCCTCAAAGACCCCTCCCCACACGTGCCCTGCAATCAGCCCACGACCAGAATGCCACCTGTGATCAAGCCTGTATATAGGGGTTTGCTCAGCTGCAGGTTGTCTTTCCCGTGAGGCTGAGAGCATGGGCTGGTTTTGTGTTTGTTTTGGGGGTGGTGGTGGTAGGGATGCAGCTGGGCCAGGAGTCAGGAGGACCAGAGTTTAAATCTGACCTCAGACACTTATAGCTCGGTGACCCTGGGCGAGTCACTTCACCTTGTTTGCTTCGGTTTCCTCATCTTAAAACGAGAGTCATAACAGCACCTCCTTACCAAGGTTGTTGGAAGGCTCTAATGAGCCTCATTGTAAAGCTCCTGGCAAACAGTAGGCGCTTAATATTTGTCGAAGTCTTATCTTTTCCACAGGAAGTAACAGGGGAATCATTGCTGACTATCAATCAGGGTCTGGCAGGCTGGAGAATTCAAAACCCTCAGTGCCCACCGAGTGGAAACAACCTGAGGCCAGGGTGGCACGTGGTCCTGGGGGCAGGGCGGGGCTTTGGCTCAGTGTGTGCTTCCTTGGGCCTTGGAGCCCTGCCCAACCGCCACAGCCTTGACCCTAGCGGGAGTGAGAGCTGGAACTGGCCGCTGTTCCTGACAAGACTACATATCCCAGCAACCCTCGCGCCCCTCCTGCACGCAGCAGGAACTGCTCGAGGTCGTCGCCCAGCTACCCGGCCCCGCCTCCTCCGGGCCCTCATGCGTTGAAGCCTTTCGAGTGCAGCCCCGTGCGCAGGCGCACTAGGTCTCCGCGCGCTGCTTCCCCGCGATGCCTGAGGAGCGCGGCCCTCCTCCGGCCAAGCGCTTCCGGGCCGGGCCCGGGGTCCCCGGGAACCGCGGAGCTATGTTGCCCGGGGGTCGTCGGCCGCCACTGGGAGCCGAGGCCCTGGAGCGTCAGCGCCGAAGTCTACCCATCTTCACGGCGCGCGGGCCACTTCTGGCCCGCCTGCGAAGCGTCGAGTGCGCCGTGCTCATTGGTGAGTCCCGGGGCCGGCGCGGGGGCGAGGGGCCGGGTGGGGCGCCCCCTGCTGGCGGGAGGGCGGAGAACGGCGCCCGCTGGGCGAGCCCAGCGTGCGCACGCGCGAGTCAGACGTGGCAGCGTCTAGGTTCTGCGTACCTTAAAGGGATTACCCGTTGCGCATGCTCGCAGATCTCGGCGGCCTGGCTGGGCCGTCTGGGAGCCGCACGCCAGGTCGCCCCCTACTGGTGGCTGCTGAGCCCTAAGTGGCTTGGGAGAAGAAAGTTTCCGAGAAATGAGATGAGATGGGGGTCGGGGTCGGGGGAACCGGGAGTGCAAAGGCCTGGAGATGGGAGATGGAAGGAAGGTCGTGGGCTCGGAATTTATAGGAGGCCAGTGTCACTTGTGGGAAGAAAGTAGGAAACAAACATCCTACTATGTGCTAAGCACTTTTTAGATATTATTTGAACCTAACTGCAATTCTGGGAGGTAGGTGCTATCATGAGCCTCATTTTATGGTCAGAGACTCTTACCCAGGGATACAGCTAGTCGTTGAGTCAGAATTCGAACTCAAGTCTTTCTGACTCTAGGCCCAGCCCTGTCACACTGTACTCCCTAGCTGTAAGAAGACTGGGAAAGGTAGGAAGGGCCCACGTTATGAAGAGCTTCAAATGCCCAACAGAGCATTTTTGTATTAGCTCTCGGAGCCATTGGAGTTTTTTGAATGGGGGAGGTGGTGACATGGTAGAATCTGCTCATTAGGAAAATCATTTTGTTGGCCAGAGGATGGACCCGAGTAGGGAGAGACTTGAGGAAGGGAGACACCCTCTCCCCTTCTCCAGTAGCTACTTCAATAGTCTAGGCTGGGGGTAAACAGGGTGGGTGCAGGGTCCAAGGAGAGGTGAGAGCTCTAGGTGTGATGGTACAGAGGTGAAATTAATCAAAGATATTGATCAGAGAAATCCCAAGAGATGTTGCAAAGGAGAAATAGAGGAGATGCAGCAGAGGTGAAATGGGTAAGAGATGGAAGCAGAGATGAAATTGACAGGCCTTGACACCATATTGGATCCTGGAGGGTGAGAGAAGAGTCCAGTTTGACTCCTGAGTTGTGAGCCTGGGGGACTATGAAGAAATACAATGAGTTCTGCTTGGGGCATCCAGCTTGAGGTGTCCACTGGGCAGTTGGAGATATGAGGCTGGAGGTGAGGAGAAGAGAAATTGGGGTTGGATACAGAACCTTGGGAGTCATCAACATAGAGATGTAGGAGCTGATGAGTGAGTTTGTATAATTAATAGCATTTGTATATTGACTTAAGGTTGGCAAAGCTCCCTAAAACCCTGTGAAGTAGGGGTTGTGAATATTACCTTTTTACCAAAATGAGGAAACTCAGACTGAGCGAGATTGTGTGACCAGGGTTGTGTGACAATAAGTGTTGGGTCTTCTGACTCTAGGTCCAGAATTATCTCCACTGTGCCCTCCCAGCTACTTCAGAGTATTGAGAAAAGAAGGCTCAGGCTAGAAGCTTGGGGTATACTCACTGTTGGAGAGTATGCTGTGGCTGATGACCCAGGAAAAATGACTCAGTCTACAAAACCCCGGTGAGATGAGAGTGTTCAGTGAAGGTTAGTCAGCTATGTCTGAGGCAGCAGATAGGCTGAGAAAGATGAAGCCTGAGAAAAAGCCAGTGAAGAGATTCTTACTGCCTTTGACAGCCAGATTGCAAAGGGCTCACCAGTGAGTGAGAGGAGCAAAAAGGGAGGCTTTTTTCCAGGGGGCTGGCTGAGAAAGGGTTGTAACAGGGGATTATAGATCTAGTGATGGTTTCTGAAGACTGGTAGAAACCTGGGCTCATTTGCAGTCAGCAGGGAAGGAGTCAGATTAGAGATGGAAAATTGGGGGGGGTGGGGTTGGAGGGGATGATTTCAGGAGCCGCAGGACAGAATGTGAGGAGATTAGAGGGGTAGACCTTGGCCGGTGCTCTTCATTAGAGAATGAAACAAGGTAGAGGGAGGTGTTGGTTAATTTCAGGAAGCTCATGGCTTATTCAAGCCTTCGGAGAGTGATGGGGTGGCAAGTGGAAGAGAAGGGTAGAGAGGTTGGTTTAAGTTTGGGCACAGCTGAGCACATCGATTATTGTCCCTGATGTGGGGTCAGGGAGAGCACAAGGGGCCTGGGGGAGTGGGTTAAAGCACTTCTGGAAGCCTGCTCCCTACGAGGTCTTCTGGGAACATCCCAGGCTCTACCACTGACCAAGGGTGAAAGGGGAGGGGGCCCTAGGAGGCCTGCAGAATCCCAGGGTTGGGTAAAAAGAAGGGTCCAGGAGGATCTAAAGGGACTTCACCCTTGGCATCCCTCCTCTTTCATCTTTGCCCTTCTGGTGTTGAGTTTTGTTTGCTTGTTTTGAAGGAAACCAGGGATTCTGAGAGGCTGTGCTAAGGAGATGGGGCAGCAAATTCACCAGTGTGGCTCACATGTAGTATGAGGTGGTTTTTTTTCCATTATGCCCAATTCTTCGTGACCCCATTTGGGGTTTTCTTGGCCAAGATACTAGAGTGATTTGCAATTTTCTTCTCCAGCTCATTTTACAGATGAGGAAACTGAGGCAAACATGGTTAAGCGGATTGCATGGGAACTACTAAGTGTCTGAGGTCAGATTTGAACCAAGGAGATTCAGTCTTCCTGACTCCAGGTCTGGTGCTCCTGCCTAGAATGAGTGGAGACAAGTAAATGTGGGAAGAGAGCAGGCCAATCAGAGGAGCTTGGAGGTCCTAGGGGGCCACTGGAAGTTGTTGACAGGCTTCAGCCTAAGTGCTTAGGGAAGCTAATTTCTCCCCTGGTTCCTTTGAAATGTCCCTTGGGTTTCATTGTTTCTCCAGAAGGTCAGTGTGCTTCTTTGTGGGTTTAGACACCCTTGGACGAACACCTTGGCAGTCCCCAGGCTTGAGGACCTGTGCCCTGGACAGCACTTGGGCAAATGGCACCCAAATCCTGGGCCTGGGCAGGGCTCAGCCAAGCTCTCTTAGTGAAAGGCCTTCTCTCTCCTGTTCTTATTGCCCAGGGGAAACTGGTTCAGGGAAGACAACACAGATTCCCCAGTACCTTTATGAGGCGGGCCTGGGCCGCCAAGGTGTCATTGCCGTGACCCAGCCTCGCCGCGTCGCTGCCATCTCTCTGGCTGCCAGAGTGTCGGATGAAAAGCAGACGGAGCTAGGCAAGCTGGTGGGTAGCTTTTCTCTTCCCCAGATGGGTTGGCCTTTTTGAGCTTGGCTCTGGACTGTGCTTAGGCCCTGACTCTGACCTCCTTTCTGCTGAAAGACTGAGTCCTTTTCAGGGCTGGACGCTCTGAGGTCAGAGATGAACTGGACCAGCCCCTCCTAGATCAGGACACTGAGGCCCGAACTCGCCCCTTCCTTACTCGGCAGCAGAATCCCTGAATCCCTGGCTTCCCACAGGGCAATCCAGCCTGGTCTTGCAGGGCCCTGGGCCTTTGGCTCTTCTCCCCTCCTCCTTGCAGGTGGGCTACACTGTGCGTTTTGATGACGTGACTTCTGAGGACACCAGAATCAAGTTTCTCACAGATGGGATGCTGCTTCGGGAAGCCATCTCCGACGCTCTGCTGAGAAAGTATAGCTTTGTCATTCTGGATGAGGCTCATGAGCGGACCATCCATACGGACGTGCTGTTGGGTGTAGTAAAGGCTGCCCAGCGCCGGCGCAAGGACTTGGGGAAGCCTCTGCTCAGAGTGAGTTCATTTGATGGGTGCCAGGCTGGCTCCGGTGTCCTGGGCCAGGCAGGGCTTGGACACTCCCCACGTGCTGTCCCCATAGGTCCTTGTCATGTCGGCCACCATGGACGTGGACCTCTTCTCCCGGTACTTCAACGGTGCACCCGTTCTCTACGTGGAAGGACGGCAGTATCCCATCCAGGTTTACTACACCAAAGAGCCCCAGAGCGATTATCTCCATGCTGCGCTGGTCTCCATCTTCCAGATTCACCAGGTGGGGTCCTCCGTGGGTCCAGCAGGGCTGGATCTTGGCCATGGGACCCTGTGGGCTTGGGTGAGGAGTGAATGTAAGTTCAGAAGAGACAGCCTTCGCGGGCTGGGCAGAGAAGATGCTGGGTGAGTCAGGACGCCCCTTATTGGCCTGGTATAGTGGGGTGGAGCACTATGAAACTTGGGGCGCTCCCATGCTCCCTGGTTTGTCCTCATGCTGCCATGGCCCCTGTCTGCCTTTCTCAAGATGCCTAGTAGTGCTCGGGGTGCGGTGGATGTGACAAGGGCATTGCTGGGCATTGGGGTGGCAAGCCATCTCCTGCACTTGGCTCTGCAGGTGATTGTTCTCTACTAGACTGAAAACTGCTTGAGGGCAGGGGCTCTCGGAGCCTAATCAGAGGCCTGGTTTTGGCTCTGCCCCCCATGCAGGAGGCGCCGCCTGCTCAGGATATTCTGGTGTTCCTCACGGGTCAGGAGGAGATCGAGGCTCTTTGCAAGGCCTGCCGAGACATAGCCCGGCACCTGCCAGAGGACTGCCTGCCACTGCTGGTGCTGCCGCTGTACGCCTCCCTCCCCAGCTCCCAGCAGCTCAGGGTCTTCCAGGGGGCCCCCAAGGTCAGTCCAGCTGAAAGCACCCGCGCTCCCTCCACGCCAGGCACCGTGCGCACATCTCACCGTCGATTCACGTGCTTGTCTCCTGGCCGCTCTGCTGAAAGGCGCTGAGGGGAGGCCTGGAGGCTTGGCTTGGTTTGTCCTGCCCAGGGTCCCCAGTCAGGGGAGGTCATCAGAGGGGTCAGGAGAAAAGGAAAATCACGTGAGCTTGGAAGGCCTGGCATTTCAGTGCCTTCTCTTTTCCCCCTTGACTCTACAGTTGTGGTCAGAGGTGGCCATTTCACTAAGAAATGCTGGCCCCACAAGGCAGCTGTGACCCTGGGAAGGTGCCTGAAGGGGGTCCTTCCCCTGAACCCCCTACTCATAAGCATTGGAGCTCCAGGCCTTAGATCTGTCCAGGGAGAGACCAGGCTAACCCACATGGATGTTTAAATGGGTTCTAGCCACCACTCATGAGGCTCTGGGACTCTGTTCATCCTTCAGGGTTCTCGCAAAGTGATCATTTCAACCAACATTGCAGAAACCTCCATTACCATCACGGGCATAAAGCATGTGATTGACACAGGCATGGTCAAGGCCAAGAGGTATAATCCTGGTGAGTGCATGGGGAGTCACTTTCCCTAGGCAGAGAGAAGGATGGAGGGGGCGAGGATAGACAGAGTGGGGGGAGGTTGGAGATGGGGAGAGAGACACAGATTAGGCAGAGGTGGGGGATGGGGAAGCTTCGCCACCTCTCTGAGAATGGAGCTCCCCAGAGAAAGTTTGGGGTGGTGTAATGATTGGAATGATGCCACCTGCTGGAGACTTACTGTAGAAAAGCTCCCCATGAAGTGAAGGTCTTTGAGGGCAAGACCAGGAGTCTTTTCTTTGGCGTCAGGAAGTGATGTCTGCTTGTGGGAGGAAGAAGGGGGGAGCCTGGCGCTCTGACTGGGGCTTTTTCCTGAGGACGCTGGTGGAGAGGGGAGCTAGAAATGTACTCTCTCTTTAATAGATAGATGAATCTAGGCCTTTCTCTCTCTTTATCAGATTCTTGTTCTCCTTAATAAACGCTTAAAAGCCTAACTCTTGCTAAAGCTTATACTTTATTGGCGACTACTCATTAGATATTTTAGACGGACGAGCTAGAATTTCAGCCTTAACAGTGGCCTCGTGTTGGGTTCCCAGATGCCGTTCATGGGGCAGACTAAGAGAAGCTGTGCCAGTCTTGTTCTTTTTCCCATGTGACCTTGGCTCCCCAGCCCCTGCCCTGAGGGTTCCCCTCCCTGTCTATTCTGCTTGTGTGCCCAGGCCCCTCTGACTTCCAGACTTAGAAAGTCAGAAGGGGCCTCTCCTGAGGCAGCCCCCTGAATTTTGGGACACTCTTAGGACATCCACTCCAAACCCTCCTCTTCTCCACTTTACCCCTTTGCTGTTTCCAAACTTCTCAGGCTGAGAAGAGCGAGGCAAACCCTAATTGCTTCCTGTGCTAGCCTCCTTAAAGACCCCTCTCATCTCTCTCTCCAGCACACACACACGCACACGTGCACATACACACACATGCACACGTATATGCACACATGCACCCTAGGCTCAGTCCCTTCCTCACCCCAGGGGTGATCTTCCTCCTCCTCCTCCAGCCTGGATGGAGCCAGGTTCCTGTTTGGGGAGCACTGGGGCTTTGCAGCATGGGGAATGGTGGTGATTTTGACCCCACTGGCTCCATTCTTCCCAGAGAGTGGCCTGGAGGTATTGGCTGTCCAGCGGGTATCAAAGACCCAAGCATGGCAACGGACAGGGCGGGCCGGCCGTGAGGACAGTGGGGCTTGTTACCGCCTCTACACAGAGGATGAGTTTGAGAAATTCGATAAGATGACGATCCCTGAGATCCAGAGGTTTGAAGGGTCTTCCCCTCCCTCCCTGCCCTCCTCCCCTCCTCCCCCTCCCCATGTGCGTTTTTTTCTCAGCTTGGGTTGGGATTTCCAGCCTCCTTGCTCTTGGTGCCCCTTCCCTGTGGATTGATTGAGTCAGAGAGGGGTCGGTGACGGTCGCCTTGCCTGGCTCGGGTTTTTCCTAGGTGTAACCTGGCCAGTGTCATCCTGCAGCTCTTAGCCCTGCGAGTGCCAAACGTCCTCACTTTTGATTTCATGTCTAAACCATCCCCAGGTGAGTGGGGGGCCTTTGCGGGATGCCCATGTGCCAGGGCAGATTGGGTCTTGGGAGGCTTCAGGCTCCTCTCTGTGCTCTGTCCCCCCCAGATCACATGCAGGCAGCCCTGGAGCAGCTGGAGCTGCTGGGCGCCCTCCAGCGGAAGAAGGATGAGCCCCTGGTGCTGACCCCCACTGGAAGGAAGATGGCGGCTTTCCCTTTGGAGCCCAAGTTTGCCAAAGTAAATCTCCATTCATGCTGCTGGCCCAGGATGAGGCAGGCATCCTGCGCACCCACCCCTGGCCCTCCAGAGGCCCACGTTTGGGGTTTCAGCCGCTCCCCATTTGTCCTTTGCAGACCATCCTTCTCTCCCCCAAATTCCACTGCACAGAAGAGATACTGACCATTGTCTCCCTGCTGTCTGTGGACAGTGTCCTGTACAACCCTCCTTCCCGGCGAGATGAGGTGCAGTGCGTCAGAAAGAAGTTTGTCTCCAGTGAGGGGGACCACCTGACCCTGCTCAACGTGTACCGAGCCTTCAGAAACGTCGGCGGCAACAAGGTTTGGCCCTGGAGCCCCCAGGCCAGTCCCTTGACCATGCACAGCCCAGCTCCCATCCTGGTCCCTTTGTCCTTTTCTCATACCACCTCGATAGCTACTGAGTCTGGTGGTGCAAGTGTATGCGATGCTCTGCCCTGGTAATCCCCCACCTCTCTGCTGGGGGGGAGGAGGAGAGTTGTGCTTCATTTCCTTCTTGTGACTGTCACAGCTTAAAGGCTTCACACTCACACCCATGTGCTCACACACAAACGAGTGCTTGCACATGCATGCGCACGCGCGCGCGTGCACGCACACACACACACACCCAGGGCCAGGCAGGCAGGCAATAGGGCACATTTATTAGGTGTTTCCTGAGTGCTTCCCGGCTCTGTGCTAAGACCAGTTCCCTGTTTGTGGGATTGCATTGTTCCAGGTTGGAGGCCTGGCATCAACCCAGGCCACCCCTGCCCCATGTAAGGAAATGACACCGTATCCTAACTGCCCTTGCAGTGGGGGGTTGGGGGGGTGTTCCTGAGGGAGGGCAGCCTCAGGGAGCATCCGAAGAGCCAGGGTCCGTCTTTGTGGCTGGAGAATGGATTTGTCTCTGCAGGTTGTTCAGGCGCTCCCTGGTGGCTAGAACAGGTCAGCCCTGGAGCCTTCCCTGAAGGGCCTGGCCACCTTCCGGGTACCAGGGGGTCCTGCCCTGCTCAGAGCAGAATCTGCTTCTGGAAAATTGGCGGATGTCCTAGCTCTTTCTCTTGTTCCCAGGAATGGTGCCGAGAGAATTTTGTCAACAGCAAGAATATGCTGCTTGTGGCAGAGGTCCGAGCCCAGCTCCGGGACATCTGTATCAAGGTAATGTTGGGGACAGAAGAGGCGGCCAGACCCATGCTCGGGCCTGGCACCCTCTAGCGGGAGCTCTTGTCAGCAAGGCTCCTTCTCACTGCCCTGGACCCTTCCTCAGTGGGAGCCTGAGCCGTGAGGTGGCTGTGCTCATTCATTTTGTCCCATCATCCTCAGTGCAGTCCCATGCTCCTTCTCTGCCCGCTTGCTCTTAGGGCCAGGGAGGCTTTGTGTAGTTTAACCCTCACAGTCTTGAGGAAATGAGGGTAAGCCGTGAATTGGTGACTCCTTGGGTACACCCTAGGGTCAGGATCACTCACCTCCCAAGGTGGTCCCTCCCGTTTGGGGCAGCTCTGGTTGGGCCAGAATGGGTGTCCTGCTCAGCCTAACGGGGTCTTCGTGTTCTCCGAGCAGCTGTCTGCTTCTCTCAAGGCTTTGGCGGACTTACCCTCCTAAGTCATCTGGCCCATCCTCCTGGGCCCTCCCCAAGATCTCCGTCCTTCCTAAATGTGGGTCCCTCAGCTCTGGGCCGGACCAGGGGGCCATCGTCACCTTCCTAGGCTTGTGTGTTTATCCCTTTGTTGTGTATGGAAGCCCTGGATCCCGGCCATTCTGTGTGGCCTAAGTGATGCTTTAGGCTCCAAGCACATGCCTGACGTTTTCTCCTCCCAGGGCAGATCCTGTGCTCTCAGCTGTCAGGGTCTGTCTGTGTGTCAGTGCTCCCAGGCCAGCACAGGGCCCCGGGGACTCTCCTGGATCCCTTTCCAGCTGACATCGAAGTCCTGAGCACCACTCTAGGCTCTGGCCAGCACATCGATCTCTGTAATAACCTCTCATCTATGTCTTTCTGTGTTTTCCCTAAAAATTGTGTGAATTCAGGTAGGCTCTGTGCATGGTAGCATTCCCTTCTTGGATTCTGTTAGTTTCCAGTGGACGTGGAAGTGAACAGGATGACCTGGTGGTCACAGTCTTGACGCACAAGATCAAATGCTCTCTGTTGAACAAATACATTGTTCCTACTTGGTCACCACCAGCAGCAGCTGGGTGAGGAGTAATGGCTCCCAGAGAGACCACGGGCTTGGCAGCATACCTTTCATGCAGAAGCTCCATCCCCATGGGCAAGGGAGTGAGGTTCCTGTAGACACGGTGAGAGCTCAGTCAGGGAGACTGGAAAGGAGAGCAAGGCCTTTGGAAGCTTGGAGCCTGCTCATCTCCTGGGAGCAGATGTTATCCGTGTGCAGGGGAGACATCCTTGAGAAATCCTGAGGGACGGGAGGAAACAGAAGCTGCGGGATTGGCCTTTTCTTCAGAAGTAACGGAGGCACACGCAGAGAACAGGCAGTCCTCGTCCCTCACACATTGCCTTAGCCTACCATCCCAAAGAATGGAGCAGGTCAGACAGATGTTTGTGTGGCTTCAGCCACGTTGAGGCAAGTGAGAGGCCTGAGGTTGCCACAGCCATGCAGCTCTTTCTGGCTCCCTAACTCATGGAGCTGTGCTGTTTAGCATCATCTTTTTGAGACCATGGACAGTGGCCTGTCCTCACATCAGTCTGAGGATGATTAGAATCCATGAAGGGCAGCCAGGGCATGTTTCGTACCATCAAATCTACTTCCTAGGCGCCTGGAGCCACTCCCTCTGCCCCTTCAAGTGTGAAGGTCATTCTCCCTGCTGGGGGTGTCAGGGCAGAGAGTAGCAGGTGACCAAGCCTGACTTCTCTGCACCATCCATCACCTCTCCTCCCACTTGTGTCATGCAGTGGTCCTCTGCCACGTTCTTGCCTCCTTGTTCTTCAGTGACATTGAAAGAAAACTCACTCTTTTGTTAACCCCAATCTTCCCTCTCTTCCCCATTCAAGGTGCAGTGCTTGCAGACCCCTGGCAGACTTTAGCAGACTTCCTCCTCTCCTTGCCTCCCCATCTTGTCCATGTTGGTAGCCTCATCGATCTCTCCTCACCTGGATTGTTTCTTTTTGCATCTTCAGAATTTCAGTCCTGTGAGCCTCCCAGACTGACTTTGTCTAGACTATTCTTTTTTTTTTTTGCAAGAAACATTTATTTTTTCCAGTTACATGTAAGGGGTAGTTTTCAACATTCATTTTCCTCAGATTTAGAGTTCCAAATTTTTCTCTCTCCCTCCCTCCCTCCCTTTCCTCCCCCCTGCATGAGATTGCAACCAGGTTATATATGTACAATCTACATGGGTTCTTTTTATCAGTTCTTTCTATTGGGGGTGCATAGTAAGCTTCCTCTTTAGTTCCTTGGGATTGTCTTGGATCATTGCACTGCTGAGAGTGGTTAAGTCAATTCACAATTGCTCATTGAACAATACTGCTGTCACTACACACAATGTCTTCCCAGCTCTGCTCACTTCACTATACATTGATGTTCATTAGTCTTGCCAGGTTTTTCTGGGATCATCCCGTTGGTCATTTTCTATAGCACTAGACCATTCCACCACAATCATATAGCACAGCTTTTTTTCCATCATTCCTCAATTGATGGACATTCCCTTGATTTTCAATTCTTAGCCACCACAAAGAGTTGCTATAAATATTTTTTGTACAATTTTTCTCCCTTTTCTCTTTCATGATTACTATTGTTAACTGTTTCCCTTCCATCCTATTCCCTTCCCCATGATATTTATTCTATTATCCATCTTCTTTCATCCTATCCCTCTTCAAAAGGAATTTGCTTCTATCTGTCCCCTCCCCGACTCTGCCCTTCCTTCTTTTGCCCCTCTCTCTTTATCCCCTTCCCCTCCTATTTTCCTGCAGGGTTAGAGAGATTACTCCATCCAATTGAGTGTGTACATTATTCCCTCCTTGAGCCAATTCTAATGAGATTGAGGTCTTTGAGCCAATTCTGATGAGTGTTAGGCTCATTTACTGCCCAGATTAAATAGATTACTCTACCCAGTTTTGTGTGTGTGTGTGTGTGTGTGTGTGTTTTAGTCCCTCCTTGAGGCAACTCTGATGAGTTTAAAGTCTTTGAGCCTTTTCGGATGAGTGTGAGGTACATTCACTGCCCTGCTCCTCTCCCATCTCTTCCCCCACTCCATAAGCCTTTTTCTGTTTCTTTCTTGTAGGATTTCTCCTCTGCCCTTCCCCCTTCCCCATTGCATTCCCCTAACCCCTCAATTTAACCCGAAAGATGTCATCATGGGGCAGGTAGGTGACATAGTGGACAAAGCATCACCCCTAGACCCAGGGGGATCCCAGCCAAAACCCGGCCTCAGACACAAGACAGTCATCCACTGTATGACCCCAGGTGTGTCCCCCAACTCCAGTTTTTTATAGTTCTCTAGGGTCTTGTATTTGAAAGTCAAATTTGCCATTCAGTTCAGGTCTTTTCATCACAAATATCTGAAAGTCCTCTTTTCCATTAAAGTCCCATTTTTTTTCTCTGAAAGATCATGATGAGTTTTGCTGGGTAGGTGATTCTTGGTTGTAATCCCAATTCCTTTGCTCTCTGGAATATCCTATTCCATGCCCTCCTAATGTAGAAGCTGCTAGATCTTGTGCTATCCTGACTGGGGCTCCACAGTACTTGAATTCTTTCTTTTTGGCAGCTTGCAGTATTTCCTCCTTGACCTGAGAGCTCTGGAATTTGGCTATAATATTCCTAGGAGTTTTCCTTTTGGGATCTCTTTCTGGAGGTGGTTGGTGGATTCTTTCAATTTCTATTTTAGCTTCTGCTTCTAGAATTTCAGGGCAATTTTCCCTGAGAATATCTTGGAAGATGATGTCTAAGCTCTTTCCTTGATCATGGTTTTCAGGTAGACCAATAATTTTCATATTATCTCTCCTGGACCTATTCTCCAAGTCAGCAGTTTTTCCCAGAAGATATTTCACATTGCCCTCTATTTTTTTATTCATTTGGATTTGCTTTATTGTGTCTTGGTTTCTCATAAAGTCACTGGCTTCCATTTCTTCAATCCTAATTCTTAGGCAATTATTTTCATCAGAGAGCTTTTCCATTTGGCTTTTCAAGCTATTAACTTTTTTCTCATGTCTTTCCTGCATCACCCTCATTTCTCTTTCCATTTTTTCCTCTACCTCTCTAACTTTATCTTCAAAGTCCTTTTTGAGCACCTCTATGGCCTGAGACCAATTTGCATTTTTCTTGAAACCTTTAGATATAGGGGCCCTAATGTTGACATCTTCCTCTGAGGGTGCACCTCAGTCTTGCTTGTTACTGAAGAAACTTTCTATGGTCCTCACCTTTCTCTCTCTGTCTGCTCATCTTGCCTTTCTTTTACTTGGCTTTTAGCTCCTTAAAGTGGGACACTGTTTCCAGGCTGCAGTATCCCAAGCTTCAGAAGTCCCAGGTGGTATGATTTAAGGAGGATCAGGTTCTTCACTTGCCTGGCCTGATACCTGGTCAGTAGATGACCCCAGACCAACTTGCTAATCCAACCAGCTTTGTGTGTTGTGGTTGTCAGCTCTGAGGAGCCTGTTCCCCTCCCCCACCTGGGCCACTGCTACTCAAGCCTACCACCTGGTTCTCAGCAGGGGTGAAAAACCCAAGTTCTGCCTCAGCACCCTGTAGTCTCCCCCACTGCCCAGGGCTCAGCCCTCCCTCTCACCAGCCTGTGAGCTTAGTTCCAGACGACACTGGCCCTTCAGCTGATTCAGGGGCTCTGGGGGTCTGCTTCTCTGGTGAGGCCTTCCTGGGACTGGATCTGTGGCAGGGTGACTGTGGGGTTGGGCTCCACTCCTGTCTCAGCACAGCAGCTCCCTCCTTCTGTCCAGACTATTCTTAGCTAAAATGATCAGGGCCTCTACCCCTCAGCTGATGCTTCTTTTGAAGAGTCAGCTT
This sequence comes from Dromiciops gliroides, assembly GCF_019393635.1. Lineage (NCBI taxonomy): Eukaryota > Metazoa > Chordata > Mammalia > Microbiotheria > Microbiotheriidae > Dromiciops > Dromiciops gliroides. The sequence goes on along the minus strand of NC_057863.1, from coordinate 298,257 downwards.
CTCAGTGGGGTACAATGGGGTACAGTGGGAGGAACCTGCCCTACTCCCCAGGGTCAGTCCCCGTAATAGATCATTTGGATGGGAGATGCTGGCATGAGGAGGAAGAGGACTTAACTAAGCTTCCCCTCACGGTCCTGGCCAAAACCTCAGTCTGGTGGGGAGAATTGGGGGATCAGGAGTCTTCTTTCTCCTTCTCTTTCTGGACAGATGTCGATGCCAATGGAGTCTTCACGGGCAGACACGGGGAACATCCGCCGCTGCCTGGCGCATGGCCTTTTCATGAACACGGCCGAGCTTCAGCCTGATGGGACCTATGTGACCGTGGACACTCGCCAGCCAGTGGCCATCCACCCATCCTCTGTGCTCTTCCACTGCAAACCGGCCTGCGTCACTTACAACGAGCTATTGTCTACCAACAAGTGCTACATGAGGGACCTCTGCGTGGTAGACGCAGACTGGCTGTACGATGCGGCCCCTGAGTACTTCCGCAGGAAGATGCGGGCCGCCCGCAGCTGAGCCTTGTGTCCTAAGCCAGCACTTGGGCAGAACGGGGAGAGCAGGTCAGAGCTCTGTCTGGCATGTAGTGGCTTTGGAAACTGCAGGGAAGGTATGAGCCATGCTCATCACTGGCTGCTGGGCAGGAATCTGCCTTGGTTGGCGACAGTTTTTATCTGTATACAGTTTTTCAATTGAAAATGCAATAAAGTTACTTTTGTACAATTTTTAGGAAGGAGACGCTGCCTCTGCACCCAGGCCTTCATCCATTTGGCCTGGGCTCAGCCAGTGGGCTTATCAGATGTCTGTGTGTGCCAGGGCAGGTGTGAGGAGGGGAGAGGCGGCACTGGGGCTCCTGGTGGTGACAGTGATGGCTGCGATGATGACAGCCGGCTCTTCTTTAGGCTCAGACGCTGGCAATGTGCTTTCTGTCTTCCCACCTTCTCATCTCATTTGATCCTTCCAGCAAGCCTGTGGAAACTGAGGCTAGGCACCCAGCTGTTCAAGGGCTCACTCCCAGTCCCAGGCTTTCCACTTTGCCACCTAGCTACCACCGACTAAGACTGTTCTTAACACAGGTGACCTTTTGAATCTTTGGTGGCAGCACCCCTTTCTTCCCAGTAGACATGGGCCGCTTCCACCCTGCCCTTCCCCAGACAGACCTTCCCGTCTCTCCTCCGCCCCTGGCCACTGCCCTTCCTTTCTTTGCCCAGCACAGTTGGGCATTAGACCCCGTACCAGGCTTCAGTTTCAAGTTCAGTAGGGAAGCCCTCCTTTTGAAGAGGTCAGGCGCGGTCAGTGACCACTGGAGTGGGGTTCACCCTGAGCACGTGCATAGTGTGGGTGGGACTCTGTGAATCTTCCACTTCCACCGGGTGTCTCTACCAGAGCTTTGTCATTTGGTTTCATTGACTTTTGGTGTTTGGTGACTGGTCATTCTTTCTCTTGAAAGGGTTGTATGAGGTTCCTTTTTGTGGTGCTTTCTTGCCTCTGCATCAGCTTCCCAGGCTTCTCTCCATCACCTCCATCATTTCTTACAGCACAGTGGTGTGCCTGTATCCACGAGTCTCAGTGTTTTTCAGCCCCTTCCCAGTCAGTGGGCATCTACTTGGTTTCCAGTTCTTAGCTATCACAAAAAGAGCTACTCTCAATACTTGGGAGTATATGGTGGTGGTTTTTTCTTCTTATTCATGGCTTCCTGGTGTGGCCATTTTCAGTCACTTTATTTGCATGGTTCCAAATTGCTTTCCAAAATAGCTGTTCCACCAACAATGTATCAGTATGCCTGTCTTCCCACACTCCCTCCAGCATGGACTGGGCCATTTTTTGTCACTTTTGCAAATTTGCAGGATATGAGGTGAAACCTCAGGGTTGTTTTGGTCGGAATCCCTCAGTTTTCTGTGTGGTTATAACCACTTTGCAGTTCTTACTCTTTGTTCCTATCCTTTGACCATTTAGCTATTAGGGCATGACTGTCTGTCTTGGATAGCAAACCTTTATCAGAGAAATTGGAGACAAAGACTTATTTTCCCATTCTACCACTTCCCTTCTTACGGCTGGGGCGTTGATGTTGTCTGTCTATCAGATCAGGTCACCTGTCTCTCTTCTGGAGGCACATGTTGTGTCTCTCCCAATTGTCTTACGCCCACTCAGGGAGCCAGACTGGGCAGACCCTCTTGGCAGCACCTGACTCTGGGGGGCAGTAGGCAAGGGAGGGGGGCACCTTCTCTTTCTCCCTCTGTCGTGTGGGTCAGTGTTAGTGACCCTGCTGGCCAGTGGACAGGGCTGTCCTTGGTGGTCATCTATCACACGGGGGCAAGGACAGGCCCGGTAGCTTTTCTCTGGTCCATGGGCAGTGCTTGTTTGACCAATGCCCAGCTTGGGCTCTGCCCAGCGAGTTTCTCGGTAAAGAGGTTTGGGGAGCATTCTTCAGGGGAAAAGAGCACATGAATATCAATGGACAAAGGGGAAGAGGAAAGAAAGTGCGTGTGCTCGTGGGCCAGGTCAGATTTGCCATGGGGATGGCCCCTTCCCCAATTCCTGCCTTGCTCCTGCCCTCACACTAGCAGTTCCTCGGCCCTACCTCGGCCACACACAGACAGTAATAGCTGTGACCTCGGCTCCCCCATCTCCCCATTACCTGCTGGCTGGCTTCCCAGACCCTTGACCCCTCTGTTCTCTCTCAGGCCATCTCCCCTGCACTGGCCCCTATCACCTCCAAGCCTCAGCCCTGCTCGCAAGAGACTGAGAGAATTAAAAGGGGGTGGATGTGGCTTGGGGGGTACTTTAATCATGTTATTAATAGACTAGCGGGCCAGTAATCATCCACCTCAGACCAAAGACCCCCTCGTGGCGGTGTGGTCACACTTTATATACCCTTCTAACAGCCATCAAATCTCATTACTTGACATGATGGGGGGGGGGGGTGTAAGTATATTAAAGTAAAGTCTGGGGACTTGCGTCATTCAAATCTTGGGAAAAAATGACCTCAGAGAAAGGATGTAGACCTCCACTCAAGCTGATCACTACGCAGGTGTGACTTGGTAAAGCCCTTCAGTTGTCTCCACCCAAGATTTGAACAGCCTCACCCGGGCCCTCACTGCTGCGCGGCATTCTTACAGCTCCCCAATTAACCCACCATTCCACTGTCTACAGAGGCTCCTCATGCCTCCCCTGGCTCTCCCCCCCATCCCCCTCAGCTAAGATGCTGGCTCACAGTTAGGAAATAGCTGAAGAGAAGGTCCATGGCCGAAAACATCGCCATGGAGAAAGAAAACAAAATAAAAACACGTCATGTCCAGCCAATCAGGTCGCCTCTAGAGAGGGCCATTTACACTGAGCCCAGAGGCAGTCTCTGGAGAGGGCGCTGGGCCTCCCCAAGAGGCCTCTGGAATTATGAGCTGTGTGGTGAGGATTTTCAGGGTCTTTGCTAGCCACTGCACGGGTAACAGACTGGTCCCCCGGGGTGCATTTCACCAGTGGGACACACCCAGTCTGTGGCGGATGGACATGGAGGTCTTTGACCAGTGTGTGTGTACATATAATCTCTCCTTCCTAGCTACGGGACCCCGGGTACGTTGGATACAATGTAACCTCTGCCCGACCTAGTTTGGATAGAAGGTAATCTAGGGTAGGTGAGCCCCCTCCCTTTCTCCTGTTTCCGCACTACAATGTAACTTTACCCTGAACGTGACAATTCGGTCACGTGCAGGTTGGATACAATGTAACGGGCGCGCTATCAGCCCTGTGGCCCAGGATGGGGAGGGCTCAAGAGGAAACTGGCCTCCTTGGGAGGAGGGTGGGAGGAAAGGACGCTAGAAGGAGAGAGAGGTTAAAGGTGGCAGAAAACAGCGGGGGGGGGGGGGGGGGGGGAGACATTGGAGGGAAGCACGGCCAGCTCTGCGCATGCGGGCGGGCCTGGGGCGGGCGGGCCTGGAGAATACCCCACCCCCAAGGCATTCTGGATAAATCCTCGCTCACGAGCCACGAGTGACTTCAGTCCGTGAAGTCCAATAATCACTCAGTTCTCGACCACCTTCACTGAGCCAGGCCCTTCCCGCGCAGGCGCGGAACAGGGGCACTATCACCGCTTTCCGACAAGGGGCGCTGTGACCTTCCGTGGTGGCTCTGGAACTTCCGGGGCGGGGCGACCTCGTGCTTTTTCCGGCTTGGGGATTTCCTTGCGTGGTTTGGGCCCTCTGCTGTCCTTCCGGTCTCTGTTGTCCCTCTCTCCCCACTCCGCGTGTCTCGGTCATGGCCCCGCTGCTATTGCCCCTGCTGCTGCGCCCTGTGGCCCGGGCCCTGCGCCCCGCCGCCCTCCCGACCCTGCGCCCTGCCGTGGCGGCTGCCACCCGCGCCTTCGGAAGCCTCCTGGGAGGAGGAGTCGCCGGCCGCCCGGGGCCCGCGCGCCCCCGCCTCCTGCAGCCGCCCCGGAGCGCGCCTGGCCTGTGTTCGTGCACGTGCGGGGGACTCCACACTGAGGGTGAGCGCGCGCGCGGTCGGGAACCGGGGAGGGCGGGGGAGGGGCTTTCACGCCGTCCCCGCAGGGTGCGCACGTGGACCCAGGTGGTAAAATCGCGTCTGGGCACTGATTGCGCAGACTTGGGGGGGGGGGTCTGGGTTTGGAATTGAGGCTTCTACCCCCCCCCCCCCGTCTGGCAGGAGTGGCGGGTGCGCGACGCTGACCCTGACCCTCCGACCTGTTCTCAAGGGGCTCTTGCTGTTGGGGTCCCCACAGCAGCCCCCAATCAGGCACGTTGCCCATGCCTTCCCTCTGCCCGGCCCACCTGGCCCTGGCTCCCTCAGTGTTTCTCGCCCCATCCAAGACTCTTTGCTGGACACCTCTGGGTTCTATCTTTCATCACCTTCACTAATTCTGTGGTTTCTGACCCTAACCACCATGCCAAACGATCGTCAGACCTAAAGCAAGTAGAGCGAGGACGGTCGGTAGTGCAATAGGGCCTTTGGAATTGGCGCCTCCAGAGTCTGCCCACGTGATGACGGCTCCCATAGGCTCTGGACACGGTTACTACCTTTAAGAGGCTGGGGGTGAGGGGGTGCCAGTGGATCTGGGCTGGTTGGAGGGAGGCTATCAGAGGACAGAAAGGGGACTAAGAACCTCCTAAATTAACTCTTGAAATGTTGAGAAACAACCCTTCACTGGTATTCTGAGTGGGTCGGTGGCCACATTTCCTTAGTGAATAATACTAGGATTATATACATTGTTTTCATTTCGTTTTTTGTTGTTTGTTACATTGTTAACTTATTGTTCAGTCACTGCCCAGAGAGAGGCGAAAGCTGATAGATAGGATCGGTGATTTCTTCAGTTCAGAGCTAAGTGGTTAATGTGAGATTTTGCCATCTTAGTGATTAGTGTGTGCCTCTTGGTTGACGTTGAACCAGGGAGTCACAATTAATCAGGAAAATGGGCATGGAAGTGATTCCCCACCCCTCCCACCAGCCTTGCTCCACTTTTTCAATTCCAAGAGACAGGGGGCACCTTTCATGAAGATGCACTTGGCATCTGGGAAGTTGATGGGTAGTCAAAAAGGGAAGGGGAAAGAAGCAGCATTTATTAAATACGTACTACATGCCAGGCACTGTGCACTTTACACATATCTCATTGTCGAGCCTCTCAACAACCCTGGAAAGCAAAGCAGCTATTCCCCATTTGGGGAACCTGAGGCAGAGAACAGTGAAGTGACTCGCCCAGGGCCACCCAGCAAGTAAGTGTCTGAGGCAGGAATTGGGTGCTGGTCTTTGTTTTCAGGCCCAGGGCTCTAACTGCTGAGGACTGTGGGTTAAGAAGCTCTATTGTGGAAGCTCCCCAGGGGCACTGGCCCTTCTTCCTACTTCAATTGGCAGTAGATGAGAATGTGCAACACTAGATGCCTCTTTACCAGAGGCTGGTGGGTGTTCTTTTTTTTTTTGCGGGGCAGTGGGGGTTAAGTGACTTGCCCAGAGTCACACAGCTAGTAAGTGTCGAGTGTCTAAGGTTGCATTTAAACTCAGGTCCTCCTGAATCCAAGGCTGGTGCTTTATCCACTGCGCCATCTAGCCGCCTTTTTTTTTTTTTTTTTTTTTGGTAAGGGAGGGGTTCTTTAAAGAACTTGAAATGACTTAGATGTTTTGGTAGGGACGGCAGTAGGATGGGAAAGAAAGTCACCCACCGTTTGATGTGGTCTTGTATCCTCAGTCACTACAGTCAGACCCTGGAAGGCCCAAGTTAGCATATTTCTCTCCAGTCTTCTCTTGTTGATGGTCATCCTACCTACCAGGTGCCTCTAGCCAGCTGCTCATGTCTTAGGAAGGGTCTTGATGAGCTAAGTGTCCGGCAGAGGGCAGCCCTGGGCCAACCCGAGGTCACACTGATAGCTGAAGGATGAGAACAGATAACTGTCCATTCAGATGGGCAGAGCTGCCCTGTGAAGAAGGCTTGGATCCAGGGGGCAGGACCAGGGACAGCCATGAGGGGAAGTGGAAGGTGGCCTCCCTCTAGGGCAGTCTTAAAGCAGCAGCTGGATTAGGGACTTGCTTTTCCTATCGGCTTATTGACTTGTCATGTGATACCCTGTTTCCCTCACCAAGGGATCTGTGCTCTCGGTGAGGAGCAAGGGGACAGGGGGTGCTACTGGACGGGCTTTCCTCAGTGTAGAGAATTTGAGGATGAGGGAATTAACTGGACTATTAACTGCAGGTTAGCACTGAGTCTGAGGTGAAATGACTGGCTTGTCTCCGTGAACCTCCCCTCTCATTTAGATACAGGCATGCCTGACCCAAAATGGCCCAAGTTAGAAAACAAACGGTATTAATGACCAATCACAGACAGGTGGTTTCCTTTTAGGTAGAGTGGGCAGTGGGAGATTGGCCCCAGGTTGTCTGTCTAATCAGAGCAGACTCCAGGGCCTCACAAGTGAGGCTTCTGCCGGGCTTTGACCTTGGCCCCTCTGGGTCTGGCTTTCCTCAACTCTGAAATGAGCATGTGTTGGATTCAGTTTTCCCTCCTGTTCTCTCACCTTTGTGGGTGAGTGATAGCGTTGGGTCACCCTTGCTTTGTCAGCAGTTGGAGGCCTCTGGAATGGGAGCCAAGGGAGGTAAGACAAGACCTACCACATGTTTGGCTGTCCAGGGGTGGATGAACCCTTAAGCCAAACTACTCAGGAAAAACTGACAAATTTACTGTGACAAGTAGGAAGTGTTCCAGCAGATGGCAGGGCTCAGAGATCTCAGTGAGTGAACAGTATAAACCCCACCTCACCTGTGAGCAAAGTCAGAGGGGAGTGAACGTTAAGCTTAGGTATTTCACAGCTATGGAGATTTGTAGGTAGCAAGATTTATGAGAACAGCTAGATTCAGATTCAGAACAATATCGTCGCACTCAGTGTCTCCAGTAAAAAATGTCCCTTTCTATTTGTCACCCATTTGTCACCCATCGAGCAGCAGGCCAGAGAAGCAGATCATTTTCATTTTCTTTCACCTGCAGTGTGAATTGCCCAAATCTTGGTATCTGCCCTGGACTCCAGATTTCAGCCAAGGCTTCTTTGGACCCATTTCCCATAATTCCCTCCCCCCTGCTTTGGGGGCCCTCTCTGCAGGCGCGTGTTTGGGACGCTCTTTCCAGATCTCTCCAAGTCCAGGCACCTTGGGGACTGGGCTCCCTTCTCCCCTTGCCACATACCTTATGTTTGGGTCACTTTGGCTCCCCTCATGTGACTAGCTGCCTCTCGAGCCCAGGGACTTACACCTAAAGGGCTGTTTCGGTTAGGAGGCAGGCCCTGCTCTCAAGGAGCTCCCTTATTGCAGGATGAGCATGCCAGCGGTCAGGAACTGTGCTCAGGTGGGCAGGACTCTGGGAGCACCTGTTCCTGGTAGGGGTGGCTGGCCTTGACTCCAGATTGATGTTCACAGGTATAGGGGAGAGGGAACCCAGGAATGCACCCACACTCAGCTGCCCTTACTATTGAGGGGGGTGGGAGAGGAGACCAGCAGTTATGTGTTCCTACTCTCATTATAGGATGGTCTCAGGGCCCCTGGTGCTGGCCAAACCAAGGGACTCTGTGTCTGGCCTTAAAATGCGCCCGTAATAGAGTCGCCATTTTTATTTAAGGGGACAAGGCTTTTGCCGAATTCCTGACAGATGAAATTAAAGAGGAGAGGAAAATCCAGAAACACCAATCCCTCCCCAAGATGTCTGGGGATTGGGAACTGGGTGTGCAAGGAACAGAAGCCAAGTTGGTCCGGAGATTAGCTGGCGAGAGGTGAGTGAGGTCTGGACGGAGAGGGGTTTGGCTGTGCTCTGGGTGCACACTGCTGGGCCTGGGACCAGACTGAGAGCTAGGAAGGGATCCCCACTGTACAGTCGTCCTTCCAAGGGGGTGTCATGGAGCTTTAAAGGTATCCAAAGAGGGACCTCTGCCAAGGGGGTGGGGAGGGATGAGGTGCCCTTGAAGACCAGCTGTGGAAGGACACAGGAGAGCTTGCGGGAAGGCCCCTGGGAGGCAGCAGCGCTGCTTTGGGCCCCACCTCCCATCCCTTACAAAAACACATTGTTTGGGCATGGAACACATGCTGCCTTGGCCTGGGGAGGCTGCTGGTGGGCACTGTGGGGAAGAGATGGAGTTGGGGGAATCACACCACAGGTCTGATTTTCCTGTTTCAGGATCACAGTCACATTCAATATTAACAACAGTATCCCACCAACATTTGATGATGAGTTACCAGAGGGACAGAAGGCCCAAGAGGAGCAAGAGGTGAGCTCAGCCTGGGGCTCGTAGGGCCCCTAGGAGAGTGTCAGGTGCAGAGCATGGGAAGCTGTGGGAGCCTTTCATGCCCTGGCGCTGGCCTCACCCCGCAGCTTCTCAGGGTCCAGCAGATTAATTCAGTTGTGGCGTGCACTGTGTACAGAGCTTCCCTACACAGATCGGTGAGAGGGCTTCAACCATTGGGGCAACAGCAGAGACTTCCCATGAGAGGCAGCCCCCAGGCTGAGCCCCAGTCCAGGGCCTATGTTCCCAGGAGTCCACCAAGTCTGAGAAAAGGCAGCTGGGAGAAGGAAGCTATGTTGGACGAGCAGGTTGGGGCGCCATTTTGGAAGGCACCAGGTGTCGGGATGGGTTCACTCTTGGTCCTGAAAGTAATGGGCAGGTGCTGAAGGAAAGCCGTTAGCAAGGGGTGACCCTGTCAGACCTGGGGCAAGGGGGAGCCAGGCCCTTGGCCAATAGAACATTGGTGAACTGATGTTTCCTTGGATCCAGCCTGAACTTACGTCAACTCCGAACTTTGTGGTGGAGGTTGTGAAGGATGATACCAAGAAGGCCCTTGTTTTGGACTGCCACTATCCAGAGAATGAGGTAAGCCCTGGGAGGGGGCGGTGTTGATGCTGGTGCCAGGGTTTCCCAAGGGGCCTGTTTCTTCCACCTCCTGGGCTCTTAGTGGAAGCTTGGGTGGGAGATGCTGTGAGGTCAGCCTCTGCCAGGCCTTGTGTGGTCATCCAGTAACTAGGCTTGGGGAAACTTTGCTGCCAGGGTGGTGGTCTTGGGAAGGTGAGGCTCAGAGAAATCAGTTCATTGGCTCCTCACGAGGTTTGCAAACTCAGGTGTTAAGACTCCAAACGAGAAGCTGTAGGCCCTTGGCCAGGGCTGGCACCCATTCTTTGCTGAAAACTTTCCAGGTTGGACAGGAAGAAGAAGAGGAGAGTGACATTTTCTCCATCCGGGAAGTGAGCTTTCAGCCTGCCAGCGAGTCCGACTGGAAGGATACCAACTACACACTTAACACGGATTCCCTGGACTGGGTAAGTGCCTTTGGCCAAACCCCTTCGAGGAAGCTGTGGGGTAGATTATTTCCAACAAGAACATCCTGGGGAGGTGTCAGGCATGGAGCCTCTGTACTGGCCTGCATGACAGCTCTCACATTCCCTTTTCAAAGTCATCACCTTTTCAGTCCTTCCTTCTTACTACCTCTGGCCCTGCCTGCGGTCATGGGGCTGCTTGCTTTCCTCATCTTGTGTCAGGTGCCCCTGGAAGCCAGGATCTCTTGTCCTGAGGCAGGGGTCTCTTCTCTAAGCATCACGGGGTAGAATCATCTCTCCTATGAGTTGGGGAGGAAGGCCCTCTCCCCCACTGTCCAGGGGAAGTGACAGTAAAACAATCTATGGATGGAATTGGGGGGTCCTGAGAGGCCAAACACCAGCTCCAGATGTCCTGTTGCCATCAGTGCTGAAATTAAGAATGATGTGACAGAAGTCAAGGGTCAGCATCTGCAGGGCAGAGCCCTGCCTGTTTCTGGAGGCCAACTGACACTTCTCTCCTAACAGGCCCTGTATGACCACTTGATGGACTTCCTGGCTGACCGCGGAGTGGACAATACTTTTGCAGATGAACTGATCGAGCTCAGCACAGCCTTAGAACACCAGGAATACATCAACTTTCTGGAAGATCTGAAAGGCTTTGTCAAGTGTCAGTAGGGAGGCGGGAGGCACCCTCCTGTGGCTCCTTAGAAGAGAACAGTTACCTAGAAGCTATCATGGAGAAGGGTGTGTAAAATACTGTCAGACAAATTATGTTCCCTGACCGTAAGCTTTTATTTCCTTGCTCCACTGGCGTTTTTGTACACTGCCATCACAGAATGATGAGAAATAAAACTGCTTGGACCCTCGGGTGCCCAGTGTCAGTCCTAGCCCCCTCCCCACACCCAGAAATAAATAGAATTGTCCATAGAAATATGACCTCTCGATCCAGGAGAAAGGTCACCCTCCCAAGGCCTTCAGAGAAGCACAGTCCAAGTATCACAGACCTGTACACAGAAAAGGACAATCAGCTGGAGAAGGGATGAGGGGGGAGGGGTGGAAGCAAACTGCTTTACTGGTCAGCGTTCTCCCTGAGCTCAAAGGTCCCTTGCCTTGTCATTACCTTGTCCTGAGCAGCCTCCCTGACTAGAGCTTCTCTCAGCTCCCCAATAAGGAGGGCAGCAGCTCACTCCCTCACTAGGCAGCCCAACACACCAGTCAATGCCTACCTCGAACCCCAAAGCAGCCACCATGTGCCCCCTGCTGTGAATCTTGTCTCTTGGGTCCTAACATTCAAGAGTCCACAAGCATGTAGGTTGATCCTTGTGAGATCAAAGGGATCCTTAGGTGTGGTTCAGCCTGAAGGCTTCTGAAGTGGTCACACACAGCCCCCTTCTCCCACAAGACTGTTCTATTGGATACTGACTCACACTAAGCTGGTGGTACACTAACAACTCCAGCTCTTCTCCCAGAAACTATCCTAGCTTTGTTTCCCTTCTGGTTACACATGTGGTTTTAGTTTCCCTTTCTGCCCGCTGAAAAGTCATCTGCTTCCTGGGTCAGAGGGTGCTGCAGTGTATAGGCCAGAAGCATCCCCAGAGGGCAGTTCCATGCTGCCAGGCCAAGCTTACCGGGCAGCTTAGGAAAAGAGTGGGGTTTTCTTCTGCTCCACTGGCAATGGAAAACTCAGGTCTGTGGGCACAGAATTCACTGTGCCTGTTCACACTATCCTCTAAGAGGGCTCTGAAGGTCTGTTCTGTCAGCTCTGGAGCCTGAGGAGGAACACAGGGGAGGAGAACAATTGCTCCCTTCATCAATTCTCCTGCAGAGGCCCCTCCCTCTAACTGGCCAGCCCACTCCCAGAAGGGACCACAAGCCCTGCCTAAGATACCTCTGTTCTCCCCCACCCCCTTCAGCTTCCTTCTGGTGTGTCTTTACCCCATTACGTCACCTTCCTAATGGAAGGGACTCTTGGAATGCTTGTTAACTGACTAAATGGGCAACTGTCTTCCCAGTCCTCACCTGAGAGAAGAGACGGAGGCCACACTGACACAAGACCACACCTCTCACAACAGTCAGGTTGAACCTAGAAGCAGAGCCATTCTCAGAAACCACTGGACAAGCAGCCTTTGGTTTGCTTGGACCTAAGCAAGGCCAGACTCCAGCCTGCTGTCCCCAAGACAAACTGACCTTGTGCACACAGGGCAGATGAGCCTGTTTGTCTGCAGCCCCTCCAGCAGAGCTCCGAGACACTCGTCGTCAAATTGCAGGCTTCTTTCATACTCCTCAATGAAGGCTTGTTCTGGAAGGGAAAGGAAACAAGTCCACAATGTGCTGCTGGGGCACAGGAGTGTTAGTGTCTCTGCTGGTCTGACAAACTGAAGGCAATGTTCTCCCTGCCCTGCCTGTTCTGTAACTGAGCTATAATAAGAAAGTGACTCTTCCCATGCTAAAGAAAGGTGATCAATCAACAAGCATGAATTAATAATTTTGTGTCCTTTGTGGGCATCACTTCAGAAACAGCTTATCTGATCACTGACTGGCAATGAATGACAAAGAGGAAAATGAGAAATGCTCTAGACCTAGCAAGTGGAGCCTTTGAGAAGAAGCCAGGGGGCAGCTAGGTGGCGCAGTGGAGAGAGAGCACCGGCCCTGGATTCAGGAGGACCTGAGTTCAATTCTGGCCTCAGACACTTAACACTTACTAGCTGTGTGAACCTGGGCAAGTCACTTAACCCCAAGTGCCTCACCAAAAAAAAAAGAAGAGGCCAGGACTCTTGGCCAGCAAAACAGCCTCATCCTGCGGGTATCGCAATAAAACGGGGAAGGTAATTCTACCAGCCAGGGAGTCAGAAGGCAGCAGCAACAGGTGAATAGAGTAAGTGCGGGAGAATGCCTGAATCTAACCAAAAGGAGGAAAGAGAAATCCAACCTTTAAACAGCCAAGGGAAGATCCTGCCCTGTCCACAAAAGACAAGTTGAGCCAAGAAGCCACAAAGTGTAGGTTCATTTGGCGCCTGAACCACAGTTTGATGAAAATGAAAAGGGCCATCAGACCTTCAGAGGTGACTGTCCCAGAAGTGACAGTGATTGACAGTCCAGACCCAACTGTTATCCACGGTGGATTCCATAGAAATGTCTGACTTGGAGCAACACGTAGCCATCAGGGATGACTTCCAACAAGGGTCTGGCCTGGGCATGGCAAGATCATCCAAGAACCCAAGAGATGGAACCACAGCAAAAACTCTTTCCAAGATCCACAGAACAGCAACAGAAGCAGGGGAGATACTGGGCAGGGAAACAGAAGCTTCCCCAATGCATCAGCCACTGTCACAACGTCCTGTGCCAAATGCAGAAGAGGTGTCCCCTTGCAGACTCACAGTGAGCAAACTGAATTCTAGCTACCAATAATGTAGATGCTTTCAACCTAGCACACACCACAGAGGAAACACCACAGCTCCAAGAATGGGTGCTATATCTAGTGAACTAACCCAGAACAGAAGAATAAGCTACATTGCTTCTGGCAAACCAAACAAAATAGAAAACCTTGGGATGTTGTGCTGGATAAGGGCAAGTAATTCATTCCTATGCCCCAAAACCTTCCCCCCCCACCAAACAAATCCTGTCTTGTACCACAGTCAAATCATGTCCCAAAAAGTGTCTTTTTTTTTTTTGGCTGGGCAATGAGGGTTAAGTGACTTGCCCAGGGTCACGCAGCTAGTGTCAAGTGTCTGAGGCCACATTTGAACTCAGGTCCTCCAGGGCCGGTGCTTTATCCACTGTGCCCCTAGCTGCCCCTTACATCTTGAGGAGGGAGGGTGCTTGCTTGATCATTGATCCTCGGCAGGGAATCTTGCTGGTCACTGCATCCATCAGAGCTCGGGAGGCTCTCAAGGCTCTTTGTTCTCTGTATCAATTATGCCATCCAGGCCACCCCCGTCATGACTTTTGATGTCCTTTGTTCAGCTGTTCCCCAAAGAGCGATGGCCCCCTTGGTTTCCAGCCCAGTACCACCACAGAGGGAGTTGCCGTAAAACCTTTTGTGCAAGTTGGTTCTTTTCCTCTTCCTCCGGTCTCTGGGGGATGGTGAGGGCACTGACGGGATGGCTGGCCCAGGCCACAGGCCCATCGACACTTTGCCAATGGGCTTGTTCCAGAACTTGCCACCTGGCTTTTCGGTCAGCACCTCCAAGTTGCTTTCATTTATGTTTCTCTCTGAGTGATGTGGAGCTTTTCTTCTCCCAAGAATGGCTTGTTGCTGTCCTTTGACCCTTTATCAATCAGGGCCCACGAGGAACATCACCTTTCGAGGTAGCAGAGGGCTGTCCATCCATGGGAGCTCAAGGGCAAAAAGGAAGAAAACAAAGGGGAGATGGAGGAAAGCCTGCACAGATGTTCTTGCAGAGGAGGTGGGAGCAGCACCCAAGGAGAGGAAGAGGCAGGACAACATCTGGCGGGGCTCAGCAGGTGCTTGTGGAAGACTCTGTACACGTGTCAATCTTCAAGGAGGCCCAGACAAAAGGCATCTGCAAGACAGAGATGCTGGGGGCAGCTAGGTGGCGCAGTGGGTAGAGTACCAGCCCTGGAGTCAGGAGTACCTGAGTTCAAATTCCACCTCAGACACTTGACACTTACTAGCTGTGTGACCCTGGGCGAGTCACTTAACCCCAACTGCCTCACCAAAAAAAACCCAAACAAACAAACAAAACCAAAAACAAGACAGAGATGCTGGAGGTGCAGATGAAGGTGCCTGGGAGCTGGGAAAGATCAATGGAGTCACCTAGGGCCAATGGATCAAAGGCACTGGTCAGGAACAAGCAGGGCTTGGGGCAAGTGCTGGACTACAGCAGATGACCTGTGAGACGGAGAGAGAACAAGCTCGCCCTGGGCTTGTTCGATGGCTCTCTCATGTACACATCAAGCTTGTTCCAGACTCCTTGGAAGAGGGAACACCTCTTCCCCCATAATGAGGCACAAAGAGATGCTGATCACCACCCAGCTCAAAGGCCGGGTCAAGAAGGGGATGGCCTCCCTGGGGCTGGAGGCCTCCTAGAAGAGATCTGTGATTTTCCATCCACACAAGACCACCAAATGGAGGTAGAGTGCCCATGGCCCAGATTCCAAACTGCCATGATTGGGCATGTGCCAGAGCTGGACCATCGTGTATTTTGGGGACCCAGAATATGAGCCAGGCCCAGGACTGTGGGCAAAGAGCAGGCTGCATCACTCGATGACACTTGGAGCCTCCTTTACTGGAAAGTCTCCTATAGCTGAGGCCATAGAAATATTTTACTGGTGTTGCTGCCCCCAGGGCAAGAATGGAAGATGAACATGTCAGAGGGGGCACAGGGTGGGATCAGGCAGCACCACATCACAAGGAACTCTGAAGAGCAGGAGCTTAGGTCAAGGGCAGGATGGGATGACAGGGCATGGCCAGTGCTCCTGGCATGGAGGTGCAGTCTGGAGAAAGGAGGGAAGGCCTTTGTATGGGAGGACATGGGTGAGTAGCACATCATGGGCATGCACAGATGGGTTCTGGGAAGGTCCTAGATCCTGTCAGCCCTAAAACCCTGCCAGGACAGAGAGCTCCAAGGTGGCCCTGATCCAGTTTGGACGTAGGGAGTGGCATCAAACAATCCCAAGAGCGGATTAAAATACATACTCAGTTCTAAGCACTAAGGGTATGAATAAATACACTGATGGAAACAATTCCTCCTGCTCTCAAAATGGGAGCCACAAGGGGGCTTGTGTATGTGTGTGTGTGTGTGTGTGTGTGTGTGCACGTGCTCGAGCACACAGAGACACACACACACACACACACACGCATGCACTGACATACACACCTACTCACCCACACACACAGACACAGAATAGGAAGATTCAGATAAACGCAAGACAGGAAGAGACGTTGGGACTACATCAGGTCATGGAGTCAGTCTGAGGACTGTGGAGCAATGAGCATGAATAAAGCACCAGAAGTTTGCAAAACTTTGCATGTGTGTATTCTTCCCAAACCTGACATGGGACCTCACCCCCACACACACAAGGCAGGGACCACCGTTATCCCCCCGCCTTTAGACAAAGGAGGAGACAAGGGACTTACCCAGGGTCACCCAGCTACCACATGTGTGGCAGGGTTAGAAATCAAGCCTCCCTGGCTCTGGCCCCAACGTGGGGTCAACTGGTGGAGTTGATTCTACCCCTGGGAGGCTGTGGCATCGTGGAAGACAACCTGACCTATGCTTTTTCTTTCAAAGCTCTTGAGTCAGTGCTATCTGGAGCATACTGGGCCCCAGGCCACTCTCCCAGGCTCAGCCTCGTTGTATAGCCTACACTTGAGAGAGAGCCAGCCCCAAGCCATCTCCCACAAGCCCCCTGTGGAGCAGACCCTCAGGCATCCCCCAAGCTCAGAGAGGGGAGGGATTCTCCCAAGAGTGCCCAGCCAGCTCTGTCCTAGCAGCGAGACCCCTTCTCAGAGAACAAGCACAGAAGCATAGTGAGACCCAAGGGGCACTGGGGGCATATGGGGCAGTTTGGTGGCTAGCTCGACACCAGGGAGCCAGAGGGTCACCTTGACTCATCAGCTCCTGCTGGATTTCCTCCAAGACAGCGAGTTCCTCAGGGTCCTCCACCTGCCAGGGAGAGGAAGCATGTGGGTTTGTGTACTTCTCAGAAGGCTCCCAACCTGCAGCCTGGCATGTGCTGACAGCTGCTCAGGGGAGCAGGTGGGAGGGCCTCAGGACAGCCCTCCTGCCATACACTGGCCTTTTTCTCACTGACCCTCAGGAAATACAAGGGGCACCCAGGCTTCCTCCGTGGAAAAGCTTCCAAACCCCCTGAAGAATGGGGACTGCCCCCTTGCTTAACCCCCGTGGGCAGACAGACCTGTGCAAAAGTCTCGATGTGCCTCTGGGCCACCAGGCTCGCATGTGTAACCTGTAAGGCGAGCCACTCTTCCTCCATCACCTCCTGGGCCATGAGGCCCACGTGAGCTTCTCCCACTCGGCGATACTTGTCCAGGAGCCGGGCCCGGCTACTTTTCATTCTCTGCACACATCGCTGGCAGGAGAGAGAGGAGTTCAAAATACGAACAGTTTTGCAACACGATGGAGGGTGAGGGTTAGAGTTGGCAGCCAGCCCCATATGCCCCAGGGAAGCCCAAGACCATGAGAACTTTCTTCCAAGAGATGGCCAAGCTGCAGGGTAACTGCAGGGTGCGGGGGCCCCTAGGGGAAGAGGTGGGCCTCACCTCCAGGAGAGGAGGCACAGGGTGACCCATCCTGTGCCAAACTGCTTTTATACGACATCTTCCCCTTTATGAAATGGTATTTCTAAGAGTGAGACACAGGGAAAAAAAGATGGAGCAAGACACAGAAAGTGGACAGGAGATGCCACTCCAGCTAAGGACTTAAAAGGCTTAATGTCAGGAAGGGTAGGGAAGGAGGACAAAATTCAGGACAGATTGAGATCGGAAGGGAAAAGCAGGGGCAGCTGGGTGGTGCAGTGGATGGAGCACCAGGCCTGGAGTCAAGAGGACCTGGGTTCGGATCTGGCCTCGGACACTTAACACTTACTGGCTGCGTGACCCTGGACAAGTCACTTAACCCCAATTGCCTCACAAAAAAAACCAAACCAAACCAAAACCAAAACCCAAAAAAACTTCAAGGAAGGGAAGAGCAAGGGAGCCAGAGGACGCTTCCCAGAGAAGCTCTTCGGAGCGCAGAGGAAGGGAGCTGCCCAGAGAGGGTGGGGACGGAGGGAGAGAATCAACCAGCTAACGCCCCAGTGAAAGCCAACGGGTAGGGGGAGAGAAGCTCCGGAGCACAGCCCAGCACCCAGGGATGGGGGTGGGGCCTAGGGGGACGGAGGCATGGAGGGGAGGCCACCCAGGGGGAACAGCTTGACCCAGGCGACCCAAGATCGCTGCGGTGTTTTAGAGAACGTCAGCGGAATCGGCCATGACAGGGTTCCCACCCCATTATTATAATGGGGGAAACTGAGGACGGCTCTGCCTTCCCATCTGATACATGGCCTTTGTCTCCTTCCCCCAAAAACCCTCCCCTAGAAGTCCTCAGGCAGGCCGGGCAGTCTGGTCAAATGCCTGTCCACCACACCCAGGAAGTCAGGAGGAGGAGCAGGGCCAGGCCGGTTCCAATGGGGCACTCCCGGGTCAGGCACACCCACAACTCCACCAACTATGTAAGAGTGCAGCGGGCGGCGAGAGGCGGGGCCCGGGCGGGGCCTAGAGGCCGGGCCGAGGCCCAGGCGGCCCGGGGAGGAACGGTGCGGTCCCGAGGCCGAACCACAGCAGAGGCAAAGCGTCCCGACTCGGCCTGCGCTCACCTGCCGATACATCTCCTTCCACGGCGGGCCCCCAGGACGCTTATGAAGCGCGCGTCGTCCCTGCCCCGCCGCTGCCTCCTCCATGATGCGAGCCCGTGAGGCGCTGCAGCTTCGCGCCTACCGGTACTAGTGGACCGACCACGGGCTGCGCGTGCGCGAATGCGTCCGATGCATGCTGGGAATGGTAGTCAACCACGCTATCCCTGATGCCCCTCCCCCTCGGCTCCCCATCGGGAGACGCACCGAGGCGCGAAGGCTTCCTTCCTCGGCAGGGCTCTGCCTGTCCTGGCCCCAAAAGGCCACATCACGAGGCTCCGACGAAAAAGATGTGGGAGCAGCCTTCGCGCACCCGGGCCTCAGCTTGCTTATGGGTAGAAAGGGTCTTTCGGACCCAGAGGCGGAGCGGCCTCAGGAAATGGCAACCCAAAGAGGGGAGGGGAGGACTCGTTTCCCGGAGGGTCTAGCCCCAGGGACCACGCCCTCATCGTGACGGCAGCAGGTTAGAGTTCACAACCCCGCTGGGGATTGGCCCAAGCTGCCGAGTCATTTAGGGGCCCCGCCCCTGGCGGCCTCGGGTTCGGATTGGGCAGAAGAGCGGAGGTCACTGATTGGTCGAGAGGAGGGAGCGCCGATTGGACAGACGTGGAACGGGTGTTGACGGGCTGGAGCCCAGACTGACGGGCGTCGATTGGATAGCAGGGGGGGGGCGGGATCCAGGGGGGCAGCGCGGGGAAAGATGGCGGCCGCCGAGGAGATCAGTGGCGACGGCGAGCAGTGGCGGCTGTGGCTGCCTCAGCACGTTGTGTTCGCGCGGCTACGCGAGGGTCTGCGGGGCCTGAGCCCTCCCGCTCCGGGTGCCGAGCAGCCAAGCTCGTCCAGCCTCACTCGGAACCTTCTCTTTGGGCTCGGCGCCGAACTCTTCTTGTGGGACAGTGTGGCTGGTGCCTTCTTGGCAGTGCGCCTGCGCGGCCCAGGCCCCGCCCCTAGCGACGGGAGTGGAGCAGGTGTGAGCGGAAGCGGAAGCGGAGGCGAGGGCTCAGCCCTCAGCCGCTACCAGGTAATGGTGATGCGGTACTGCGCAGGGGCGTTGCCATGAGAGGGTCTTACCGAGGTCGGAGTGCGCCTGCGCGGCTCCTGCTGAGGCTCTGGGGCTGCGGGTTTTAGTGGCGGTGGTTGTTCAGCCCTGTCCGAGCCTGTGACCTCATTGGAGGTGTTCTTGGCAGAGAGCCTGGAAGGGTTTGCCGTGGCTTTCTCCAGCACATTTGACAGATGGGGAAACTTAGGCAAACAGGTTGCAGTGACTCGTCTACGGTCACACAGCTAGGGAGTGTCTGAGGTCGCATTTGAACTCAGGTCTTCCACTACACCACCCAGCTCCCTACGCCTTTAGTATATAGGCAGATAAAACTTGACGCCCAGGAGACCACCCTGAGGGTGCCTGTTCTGGACCAGCACGGAGATCGGGATCAGGTGGTCAGGGTTAGAAGCTGCCTCCTGGCCCCCGAGGCCTCTTAGAGTTGGTTGACATGTCCCAGCCAGGTACCTGGGCACAGCTGATGGGGGGGATGGGAGGGGCATGAAATGAAGCCTGAGGGGGTACCCCTGATGGGCTCCTGGTAGAAGCGCCTGGTAGAAGTTCCTGTGTTTCTGGCAGAATTAGTGATTTAATTACAGCGCCTTTAATGGAAACTTGTTGACTGACTCTTGGGGGTAGTCTCTGGGTAGAGTAAGGGAGTGAGACCGCTTCTTTAAGGCCCCCATGGCTCTGATTGGTTCTTCAAGGCCATTAGAGTCGTAGAGTTCCTTGACCTTTGAAAAGTGAAAGGAGTCACTTGGTTGGGCCAACCACTAGCTAATCGGGCAGGATTTGGACCCAGGTCTTCTCAACTCCAGCACTCTGCTATGTCCTTGCCTTTAAACGTTTCCATAGCTGGTACCTATCAGGTTGGCAAAGATGACAGTTGCTGGAGGGGATGCCAATCAAATGGGACACTAATGCATTATTGGTGGAGTTGTGAGCTGAACTAACCATTCTAGTGAACAATTTGGAACTATGCCCAAAGGGCTTATAAAATTGTGCATACCCTTTAACTTGGCCATACTGCTACTAAATCTGTATCCGAGGAGATCAAAGAAAAAGGACAAGCATCATTTATAGCAGCTTTTTGTGGTATATGATGGTGATGAAATACTCGTGTTATACGAAGTAACAAAAGGGGGTGGTTTTGGAAAACCTGGAAAGATTCATATGAACAGATGCAGAGTGAGGTGAGCAGAACCCAGAGAACATTGCACACAGTAAAAGGAATATTGTACAATGATCAACTATGAATGACTTCGATTTTCCCAGCAATTCTGAGGGACTCATGAAAAATGCTCTCTGATTTGTGAAAGGCCCCCTGAACCTTAAACTAACAGGACGCTGAGTTATATACAGCTGAACTCTGTTCCACTTTTAGTGCTCTTAAAAGCTGAGTCAATTACCAGCCTGACTCTGGCCAGTCTAGGCCAGACTGATAAACTGTTTGCATAGCTGGGACCCTTTCAGATAAGCAGAATATGCTCCCTCCCCTACTGCCCCCTTCCTCCTCCCATGCTCTTCCCCTTTGGGACAGGATTGTCCTTCCCTTTTTGTTGTACGCATAAAGACTCAGGGCTCTGTCTGCAGGCCAGGCTCCTTGATATAAAAAGTGCCTTTTTCTTGTAATAGATGAATTTCCTACCCATGTCTTGTGGAGTTGTGACTTCTGGTTGGTTAGTAGCCTCCAGAGAAAGAACTGATGGAGTCTGAATGTAGATTGAAGCTTAATATTTTTTTCGTTTTATTTTTCTTACTTTTTTGCAGCATGGCTAACATGGAAATGTGATTTACATGATTTCACATGTATAACTGATAACACGTTTCTTTGCTTTCCCCAGTGGGTGGGTGAGAGGGAAAGGATTTGGAACAACAGTTTTTTTGTAAGTCAGAGCTTTGGAGGCCACCTTCTGTCCCCCACACTCTGTTAAGTGAGGCACTGAAGAGGGGAAGGGACATGGCCACAGCGGTCACACAAGTGGAATTGAGTCTAGTCCTCCCTGAGACTAATGGCCCTAGTGTTTGTTTTGTTGCTTTTCTTCCTAAACCCTATTTCCTCACCTCACGGAGCAATCAAAACCCACTGCAAATGCCCAACTAATTATAGACCTCTATGTGTGATAGAGAAGAAGTCTTCTTGCCTGCTGGCCTGCCCCAGAAAGCTCACTCTCCTCACTGGCCATGGCCAGGAGGTGAGGAGAAAATGAGAGAGGCCAGGGGGAGGCTGCAAGGGAAGAGGGAAACCACAGAGAAGAAAGAACTCTGACCTGGCTGGGCTTCTCGGAGGGGGTTTGCCCTCAGTGGCCTGGGTGGGCAAGAGTAACTTCTCTGCCCTCTGTTGATTAAAAAATTGGAAAAGTAAGTGGAATTTCCTTTCAACGTAGTTAAAATAAATGATATTATTGAGTTAGCTCAACAGCGTTGCAGTTAACTAGGCCAATACTGGGTAGACTTTTCCCCCTTCCAAATAACTAACATTTTCCTGTCACCAGTAATTCCAGCTTTCTTTGATTTCCAGAGATTGCTTTGTATAAACCCACCCCTGTTTGAAGTCTACCAAGTCCTGTTAAGCCCGACTCACCACCATGTGGCACTTATTGGAACCAAGGGACTCACTGTCTTAGAGCTTCCTAAACGATGGGGGAAGAATTCGGAATTTGAAGGTGGGAAATCAACAGTGAATTGTAGGTAAGTTGGATCTTCCATAAGATAGTGGTTGGGGTGGTTTGTGGTGCATGTAACCAAGTGCTTTAGGCCAGTGGCCTGAAGGCTGTGTGTGTGTGTGTGTGTGTGTATACGTACATGTGTGGTGGGGCAGGGGCTGTTTTATCATGGGAAAGTTCCTGTGTTTCTGGCAGAATTAGTGATTTAATTACAGCAAATATGTTTTATTCTCTAAAATTCAACATCTTGTCTTTGGAGGCCTATCAAAACAGGGTTATTTGGCCTATTACTTTGGGAGTTTGATTTTCCCTCCTTCTAAGTGGTGAACAGATTGAGGTCATTTGCCCCAAGAAAGTAATCTAGAGACCAAATGTTTGGGATCCCCATTTACTAAGAGCGCCAGAAGAAAGGAGGGTCAGTGATGCTTCCTGTCTTGTAGCACAACTCCTATTGCCGAGAGGTTCTTCAGCAGCTCCCCCTCCCTGAGCCTGAAGCACGCCGCCTGGTACCCGAGTGAAGTGCTAGACCCCCATGTGGTGCTGCTGACATCAGACAATGTGATACGGTAAGGACTGGTCCTGCCAAAAGATACTGCTGTTTGGCTCTCCTCAGGACCCAGCTGGTCGAGGGAAGGGAGAGGAAGGGGTCAGTTCAGAAGACCTGTGCACAGGGGACATGATGGAATCCAGCATCACTGAGCCTCCGAGGAGTCTTGGAGATGAGAACCAGTTAGGAGAAAAGAGGGTTGGTCGAATCCATTTAGTTTACACCAGTCCCTCCATGTCATCAGACCATGAAATGATGTCACACCAAAAAAATGCTGTTACCTCAGAACAACCGAGTCAGGGAGGAAGTCTGGGTAAGAAAGGAGCATTACCGAAAGGCGATCTCAAGGCTGAGAGAGTCTTGTAGGCAACTAGAAGTAGACATAGAAGAGAGCTTCAAGGCCAGTAGTCTGGCTGATCCCAGCATGCCAAAAGCTCAGGCTCCTTGCACTTGCCTAATTAGCTTATGCATATTAACAGCCAACACCCCAAAGGCAGAGACTGCCACCATTTTTTAACATGCGATGTATGTAACAGGAGGGGAAACATGTTAAGGAGAAATATGTGGAGGTGTTGGGCACCTCTTAGTCCTCAACCAATGGGGCAAAGAGGGGAGGGACTTTGCATTCGATTTAGGGATAAAAAGGGAAATTTGCTGTGGCAAAGCGCACTACTCTTCTAGACTGTGTGCCCATTCTTCCAAGAAGGTAATAAAGCCTTCATATATTCACCAAAAGGGAAAGTCCAGTATTTTTATTTCTGACACTCCCTTTGCCTCTCCAAGGCTTACCTGTGAGCTGTCCCTCCCCTAACCCTAACCCTCATCCTCTGTCTCAATGCTGAGTTGGATTCCTCCTACAACTGGCTGAAGGGACACGGATGGTCTCGTGTTCCTCTGGAAGGAGACCGGAAGTGGAACATGTCGATCCGTGCCCACAATCCAGACCGTACACTTCATCCAAAGCTGGGAAGCGAGCCTGTTAGAGACTGGGTGGCAGAAGACTAGGATCTCGCCTGGGGAGGAGCTACACCGAGGCTCCCAAATGGCCTTGAAATCACTCCAGTCCTGCGAGTAGAAGGGCACAGGCCGCTTGTGAGTTTTTGGTCAGGGGATGTGAAGTTTTCCCAGCCTTGTAGAACCTTCTAGAGCATGTGCTTCACTAGCCTTCAAGAGCCAGATTCGTCTCCAGGCTCCAGTGAGGCTTAGAGAAGGGCTTGGTGGAGCTGGAAGTCCACTGCCATCTGTAGGTCTTTGTAAGAGGAATTAATGTGTAGTAAACTGTATTTCTATCAACTTTCCCCATATTTGAGTTGACCCAAAGTTTTAACTTGTTCTTCAGTGTGGGAGAGCTCTTTTCCTAGTTTTGAATCATCTGCAAGTCACAAAAGCATTCCATCTATTCCTTTATCCGAGCCATTGGTAAAAATGTTAAAATGACACAGCCGCAAGCAAAGATCTCTAGAGCGCTCCACAAGAGATGTCTTCCCAAATTGACATTGTCCTGTTATTTCCCTGGAGCCTGCTCTCTCCAAAGTCATCCGGGATCTCTTAATCACCAAATCCAATGGGCCTCATTCTCCTTGACCTCTCTCTAGCCCTGGATGCTGTTGTTGGTTACTCTTTCCTCTGTGTGACTTCTCTAGGTCTTCAGGATGCTCCTCCTCTATCTCCTTGACTGGATCTTCCTCCAGATCATTCCTCCTAGCTCTCTTCTTTCTTGATCCTCCTTTACTGGATGATCTCATCAGCTCCCATGGATCTGTAGATTTTCAAATTTGTGAATCTATGTTCTCTGCCCCAAACTTTCTGCTGATTTCCAGCCATATCTCCACCTCCCTCTCAGATACCTGAACTGGATGATGTCCGGTAGACACCTTTAATTCACCGTGTCCCAAATAGAGCTCTGTCTCTTTCCCCTGGACCCTTCCTCCTCTTACCTTCCCTCTTACTGTCCAGAGCACCCCCACCCTCCCAGTCCCCCAGGCACACACCCTACGGATCATCCTGGATTCCTTTCTCCCTCCCCCACATCCAACATGGGGGCAAAGCCTGTTAATGTCACCTCTGCAGCATCTTGTCGATTTTTCCATTGCAGGTGCAGGCCCTCATCGCCTTATGCCTGGACTATTGCAGTAGCTGCTGGTGGTCTCTCTGCCCCCCCCCCCCAACCCTAACCCTTTATTTACTTGACCTCCATTGACTACCTGTCTCTTCCTCTGTTCGACTTCCTCCCTTTCCAGTCTTTTTATATTTTACTCCTAGACCCATACTCTTAGTCCACTGACTCCCACCTTCTGGTGGTTCTTCCTGCATTACCCTCCATTTGTCTCACCAGCTCTCCCTGGTGCTTGGAATTGTTCCTTATCGCTGCCACCCGGATTCCTTCAAGGCTTGGCTAAAATCCCACTTTCTCCAAACAGGCAGAGAGACAGAAAGAGGACAGTCAACTCAGGCCCAGAAGCATCTTAAATTTGGCGTGCCCCAAAGCAAACTCATCTTTGCACCAGCAGCACTCTCCTCCCTGGCTTTCCTGTTGCTGTTTAGGGCCCCACTACACTTGCACTCCTGGGCTCACAACTATGGCTTATCCTCAACCTTTCTAGCCCATCTGTTGTCACATCCCATTACTTCTTCCTTTGTGGCATCAACATTTTCTCCACTCAGACTGTCACCTTCTGAGGTCAGGCCTTTATCCCCACCTGGACCATTGTAGGAGCCTTCTAATTATTCTCCCTCCCTCCATTCTCTCCCCTCTTCTCTTCATCCTCTATTCAGCCTCCACAATGGTTTTTCTGAACTTTCAGAGTTAGGGTTAGAGTTGCCTGATCACTCCCCCCCCCCCCCCACTTCACTAGAGAGACAGGGTGGGGCCAAAGCCTAAGGAAGTTTGGCAAGGTTGAATTCTGCAGGACTCAAGGACAGCAGCAGCTTAAACAGAAAGAACGGGCTGGACACTGAGTGTTCAGTGGTGACGGAGTTTGGCTTAGGAAGAGGGATGACACGTTGTACGTCCTTCCCTGCTTTGCCGAGGTCAATGATTGTGGGTGCCCTGAACTGCTCATTTTCTTTCATGTCACAAGGGTTGATGGGGGAGGGCAATATACATTTAGAACTGAAGGTAGTGAAACAGGAGAAGGCATCTGTGGGCTTGTTGTAAGATTAAGTTTCATTATGAAAGGGAGGAGGCTAGTTTAGAAGAGCAGAAGAGGTTAGGTGTTTTAACTTTTAAAAAAGGCTTGGACAGGCCTGAGCCTGCTTGTAGGGAGATGGATAAAGAGGCCCCAGTAGAGGAGGTGAAATTGATGGAGAGAAGGGACTTCTAGGAACCGATTCTTTGGGGATCATCTTGTTTGTGCCAAGTCCTGGTCCCCGACGTGTGGGCAAGTGACTGCCAGTAAAGGACACAGAAGGGAGGCTCCCCTCACCCGTATTTCCATCCATTCCTACACTAGACCATGCTGGTCACCTGAAAAACTCGGCTAGACCATCATGGGGAGGGGGTAGGATCCAGGCTGGACAGAAGACTGGGGAGGTCAATGTGTGTGGAGGATGCTAAGAGATGCTGTTGTGCTGGTATGTCAGGGGCAGGTGAGTGTGCAGGATCTTGTGGGATCGTGTCACGCGCCTGTGTTATTAAATGCTTGGTTTTCTTCTCTTTGGGGACTTCCAGGATCTATTGTCTGCGAGAGCCCCAGATCCCAGTGAAGGTGATTCCCCTGTCGGATGCCGAGGAAGAAAGCTTGATCCTCAATAAAGGGTGAGTGAGGGTTTGGTCACCATCACTGAATGCCCACATCATGGTGCCTTTGGGTCATGGCCAAGGGAAGGGGGATGGTCCTTGTTTTCTGGGTAGGACCCTGAGGGGCCCCACAAGTCTGGTGTCAGACTTTTGAGTGTGCAGGCTCATCCCGCCTCCCCTCCCCCACCACAGGATAGCTGGTGATCCTGAGGGCTCTTATTCCTCCACAGGGAGACCTGTGGGGGCCAAGGGACAAAGATTGGAGGTATTCCTGCGTGAGCTTCCCTTGCTGCTAGGCCACTCTTCTGCGCTCCTGGGGTACTGGCCTACTGCAGCAGGCTCTCCCTGCCCCCAGCAGTGCTTTCATAGCCATTCTCTGAGTCTCTGGCTGAGCTGGTGGTGAGGGTTTTGCACAGAGATGTTGGCTCCGGCGTGGCTGGACTACACAGCACAGCTTGGTCTTTGCTGGCATGGGGTCCTCCAAGGCTTGGCACCCAGTGCCTGGCACATCCCCCTTCTCGACTCTGAGGGCAGCACCTTCATAGAAAAAATCTTGGCTACATTTTCCAATATTTTCTTCCTAAGTGTTTGTTAGCACATGTGACAGAAGCTGCCCTCTTTTAGAATGGCCAAATTCTGTGACCTTTGCTGAGCCCTGACCCTTGTCCTCTCTGTGGCCTTTGGCACTGGAGCACACGCCCTGCTGGAAATGTACACAGCTTGACTATGTCACTTCCGCACTCAAACATGGCTCTGCACAGTACCTAGCACATAGTAGGTACTTAATAAATGCTTGTTGACTGGCTGACAGATTCTTCTGTTGGACTTGATTTTTTTTCATCCATCATAGCCCTTCTTGCCTACTCTAGTCCAGCTAAACTGACCCCTCTGTTCCTCTACTCCTCCTCCTTCCTCTTTGCCTTTGCCTTGGAGATATTCGATCCAGTGACTGCTTTTGAGTTTGTCGTGTGTTTTCTGTATTATTGCTGTGCTTGTTCTGCTGCGAGTTGTCTCATCCTCCAGGTCAATCAGTGGCTTTGGCTTAGCTAGAGATCTTCTCTTCTTCCATGTCGTCCCTAATGTCCTGTATTGGTTTTCAAAATCACTTAGGCTGGCATTTCTTTAGACGCTCTTCCACTGTGATTTATTTTTTCTAATCCGAAGCTGTACATTGTGACTGGTTCCTTCTTTTAGCCCCGCTTTGGGACCTTTCAAAGATTTAATTGTCATTCTGTGCTTTCTTGCGATTCCCCTGTGTTTCACCTGCCATTGGCTCATGTTTCTTTACCTTGTTAAAGGAGTTTTGTATTTATCCCTTTGAGGGCTTGGGCTTGTATTCATCTTTCTTTTTATTTTGCTGCTTGTACTTGGAGTTTTTATTGAATTTTCTTCCTCTAGAAATGTTTAGTGTTTCAATCAATCAACATTTAATAGGTGCCAGTCATGTGCCAGGCACTGTGCTGTGGCACAGGGCATGCAAAAAGGCAATAGGCATTCTCTGCCCTCCAGGCACTTACAGTCTAATGGGGAGACAACAGGTGAACAGTTCCATACAAAGTCAGCTGGTCCTGAAGAGAGGAGAGGAGTTGGAGGAGGTGGGGTGTTAGCTGGGATCCCACTGCAAAGTCGGAGCGGGGAAGGGAGAGTGTTCCAGGGACGAGGGACAACGAATGCCCAGAGCTTTGCTGGCTCACTTTCTGGGGAGTGGGACTCACATTGGGTGTTGCAGTTCGCTGACCTGCATCCCCCCCTCAAATGGCTCCGGTCCCCTTTCCTTCCAGCAAGCCCCCTGCCCCAGCTCTTTTCCTCCTCTGGCTGCTTTTCACAAGGTTGGACAGAGCAAGACAAAGAATAAAGCCTCAGTATTTCCAAGAGGTGTGTGGCCACTGCTCTCCTTTGGACCACTGGCAGCCTCAGAATTGGCTTCCTTGCTTCTGCTTTCTTCCCTCTCCAAGCACTTTTCCTGAAGCTCTTCTCCGTAAACCCCTGTGGCTCTCTATTGCCTGGGGAAATGGAAATTCTCTTGTTTGACCTTAAAAGCCTTTCTTTTTTTTTTTTTTTTTTTTTTTTAGTGAGGCAGTTGGCGTTAAGTGACTCCAGGGCCGGTGCTCTATCCACTGCGCCACCTAGCTGTGGGCACCGGCCCTGGAGTCGGGAGGACCTGAGTTCAAATCCGGCCTCAGACACTTAACACTGACTAGCTGTGTGACCCTGGGCAAGTCACTTAACGCCAACTGCCTCATTTAAAAAAAAAAAAAAAAAGCCTTTCTAAGTTGGTCCCGACCCTTCCTTACCCCCATCATCAAGTCTGGCCAAACTGGCCTTTGGCTGTTCCTCATTCCTCACCTCTGCTTCTTACAGTCTCTCATTGGCCTCCTACATGTAGCTTCACTTGGAGCGGCCCTTATGTTGTCTGGACTGACTGCTCCCGGAGGGCAGAGGACACTCCATTTTGTGCCTGCTCCCCTGTGAGCACTTCCCAAAAGGCTCGCTCTCTTTGAGTCGATCAGCACCAGCCCCAGGGGCTCCGTCTGTGGATTAATCAGTGGTGGGTGTCATTCCTCTGAGTCGCTCTCTCCTTCGATGTAGGCGGGCATACACAGCGTCCCTTGGAGAAACGGCTGTCGCGTTTGACTTTGGGCCTCTGGCAACAGTGCCCAAAAACATCTTTGGGCAGCGAGGCAAAGAGGAGGTGTTGGCCTACCCACTGTACATCCTGTACGAGAATGGGGAGACCTTCCTGACATATGTCAGTCTGATGCAAAGGTGAGCCGAGCCAGCCTTCCCCATGACGGGGGGGGGGGGGGGAAGGGGGGTGTGCTGGTTAACCAGTGACCCTTATTTGAAGAAGATGGGGGGGTAGGTGATCCTTCGCCCTCAGGCTCCCTCCAGGCGGGGCATACAGTCCAGGAGTGAGGGGCCAGATGTCAGGTTCTCAGTTCTGAAGATTGTGACTTAGGAAGGATACTGAAATCTTGGAGAGCGCCTGGAAGGGGCAGCCAGAGGGGAGGGCTGGATGGGTGCAAAGATCTGCAAGAGGGATGTTATGGGACAGTCTTCTGCCTAGTGACTGAAGGACTAGCCAGAAGCAGCCCCAAAGAGCTGAGTGGAAGGAAGGAGCTGCCTGTCTGCTCAGGGCCTGCGGGGAGGGGCTGGGCTGGGTGTCCACTTGCCCGGTTTTGTGGGCATCTGCTCCGACCAGGGTACACCCTGAGCGAGGAGGGGCGGTGAGCTCTGTGGGCACTGGGGAGCCATTGAGGGCCCTTGAATGCTCTTTCACTTGAGTCCTTCACTTGGGTGGAGCGGGTACTGCTTCTAGAAAACATTGAACTTATGGAAAAAGAAACAACTGATCTTTTACTAGAGATTGTCGAAAAGACCCTTTTCCACCTGTGATCCTCTCGATCCCAACATACATTCTGATACTATGCACTTTTCCTAACAGTAACCATGAAGTCACTGCCAGTGTGGGGGTGGGGTGGTAAGAAAGGGGAACCCATGGGCTGTCATCTCCCAGCGCTGCATTTGTGCAGGAGGCTGGGGCCACTGTCCCTGGTTTCCCCACAAACTTTGCTGCTTTTCCTTTTTGTTTTTTTCCAACTTCCCTTACTGTGTACTTGAGAGGTGGCTCAAACACTTTGTGGACCGGATTCACAAGCATTTTGACAAATACTTTGTTCCTTTTTAGGGATCGTGGCACCTCTCATTTTTTCTCTAATGCGCACAGAGATAAATGTGTGCGGTTGCTAATGCAAAGTGAAAAACGTTACTGATAAAATGATACAAATGTGTGAATCCGTGAATGTCGAGGACCGACTCATGGAAGGAAGAAGGGCTCAGTCCTGCCCTTTCTGGCTTTAGGCATGGCTCCTCTGGGTGTAATGTGTGCTCTTGTAGCCCCCGTGCCTGGCACACAGGACGTCTTCAGGCCTTGCTCGTTGGTTGACTGAGAGGGAAGGAGCTGGAAATGGGGAGGTGGAAGGCAATCTTCTTGGAGAAAAGGAGAGGTTGGTTATGGAGGAGGAACAAGGTGCTGCCATGTCAGCTTTCCTGGCATGAATGAGCTGTAAGGATTGGCCCCAGAAAAGAAAGCTGAGTGTCGTCATGGCCTCCAAGAAAAGAGGCTGAGCTGCAGGGGCAGAATGTCGCACACAGTCCGGCCACTTAAAGCCACCAGGGGCCACCACAGCCCACAGGAGTGATGGGTCTGCAGACAGGAGGTTGTTTTTTGTGTCTCAGCTGCAGACTCTTTGGGACCCCAGGAGGGCTTTCTTGGCAAAGCAGCTGGTGAATAGTTTGCCATTTCCTTCTTCAGCTCATTTTACACATGAGGAACCTGAGGCAAACAGAATGAAGTAGCTTTCCCAGGGTCATATAGCTAGTAACTGTCAAGTGTCTGAGGCTGGATTTGAACTCAGATCCTCCTGACTCCAGGGCCTGTGCTCTATCCACTGCACCACCTAGCCATCCAGGAAGACCGAAGCTCAAATTCTGCCTCAGACTCTTCCTGTGTGATCTTGGGAAAGTCACTTCACTGATACCTGCCTCCGTTTTCTCATGGTGACAGTGACAGCACCTGCCTCCCAGGGTGGCTGTTAGACTTGGGTGGCATTCTATTTGTGAAGTGCTTATCACAAAGTCAGTGTTTAATAAATGTTTATTGTATTTTAAAAGGTTGGGCTGTGTAGGTTTTCAGGGAGGACTAGCACCTCTGGTGGGAGGGCTGCCCCACCACCTTTGATGTCCCCCTCCCTACACCCAGCTCTCCCCTGTGGCTCCCAGAAGCTGGAGCATGTGCGGTGGTCACTCCCGGTTAAACGCCTCAGCAGCCAGGCAGAATGGGGTTGAGGGTAACCAGGAGGCCTCAGACCTGTCTGAGTTAGGGGCCCGGTGTCTCCCCCGAGCATGGGAAGACTTCCCCAGCTGGAATGGACAGAGAGGATAGTTTGTTTGAATGACCAGAGGTGGCTGCAATGGGCCCAGTGGAGCCTTAGAGCTTGGTCAGACATAGAGCACACCAAGGTCACATCCGCTACATCCTGAGCCATCTGCGGTCATCCTTCCTCTTGTCCTGCCACTGGACCTCAGTGACTCCGGAAGCAAGAGTGAAGACAATGACGTCTAGCAGCTCTGCCTCATTTAAATCCAGTTTATGCCCGAGTGGAGACAGGACCCTGTGATGTCATTGGCCTCTTCGAAAACCAAGGACAAACAGCAACAATGATTAGTGTCTTTAAAAGGTTCATTCGCTCTGTCTGCTGGTTTTGGCCTCTGGTTTTCCTTCCTTATGAGACAGCTCATGGGAACGAGGGGAAGATGTCCAAGAAGGGTGGGGCTCCCCAACAAAAGCACTCCCAGCTTAGTCTTTCCATGAGATTGTGGAGGGGGAGGGATGTGGGTGCATTGGATGATGGCTGACTCGGTTCAGACCTTTGTGAAGCACCTACTGTGTGTGCTCTCAGATGCAGGCCCAGTTAGGTCCAGGACAGGGAGGGCTGAGGAAAGGGGAGGTGGGGCTGTCCGGATGGATTGGAAGCCTGGGGAAATCAGACTGGAAAGACCTGGTCGTGAAGGGTCTTACAGCTTGCGTTTTTGCCCCCTGTTGGCTTCAGAGCAGGGCCCTGAGTCAGTGTTGACTCTAGGTCTGCCTCAGTTTCCTCATGGTGAACCCAAGGCCCCTGAAGTCCTTTCCAGCTCTAGAGGAGGGGGATGGAGCAGAGAGATGAACTGAGAGGCCTTTGTCTGGCCTTGACCACCTGTGGGTCCACTTTTTTGTGTCTCCAGCATCGGAACTCTAGGAAAGCTCTTGGGGCCCCTGCCCATGCACCCGGCCGCTGAGGACAACTATGGCTACGACGCCTGCGCCGTCCTCTGCCTGCCCTGCGTGCCTAACATCCTAGTCATTGCCACTGAGTCAGGGATGCTGTACCACTGTGTGGTGCTGGAAGGGGAAGAGGAAGACGAGCAGCATGTGAGTGTCCCGGGGGTCAGGGAGGCTGGGCACAGGAGGGAAGCCACATTTCCACAGCACCTACTGTGTGCCAGGTATTCCTGCCCGGGAGGCTGGCAGCCCTTGGGATCTCTGACTTCTGTGCTCTGGCTGGGCCAGATGATGCTTTGGAGGTTGTGGGGAGGGCCCACACGTGGGAAGCAGCTAGGTGCAAACAGGGGCCCTCTTCCAGGGTTTGGGAGGGCCCTGCCCCCCAGCATTGCTTTCCTGTGGCTCCTCCTCCAAGGAGTCTGTGTTTCCCATGTGCCTTTCTGCAGTCGGAGAAGTCCTGGGACTCCCGGGCCGACCTCATCCCTTCTCTCTACGTGTTCGAGTGTGTGGAGTTGGAGCTCGCCCTGAGACTGGCCTCGGGGGAGGAAGATGACGACCCTCTTGAGTCGGACTTCTCGTGTCCCATTAAACTGCACAGAGGTGAGAGGCTGTCCCTGTCTCTGTCCCTCATGCACCTGCATCTAGGACTGTCCTGGGAAATGCTGGGGAGAAGGGGAGGACTCCTCTCCCTCATCTCCTCCTCCTGTTGGATCATTCCAGTTCTCTCTCTCTCTGACAGACATGTTTGCCGCGCGCACACACACACACACACACACACACACACACACACACACACACACACACACGAAAGGTGAGAAGTCAGGAATTCTTTTGAAGAAAACTAAGAGCTCTCTAAGGCCAAGGCATGAAGATGACAGAAGACAGAATGCAGCGGAGGTGGCCAGGGAAACCTAGCTCAAAGGAGGAGGGGCCCAGGTTAGGGTGGGCTTTGCATCCAAACAGAGGAAGCCAGTGGAGGTTATGGAATGGGGATGGGGGGGGTGACATGATTGGACCTGCCCGTTAGCAAAATCACTTGGGTGAGTGGAGTACGGACTAGAATGGGGGGAGAGGTTTGGGGCCGGCAGACCCCATTGCTGCTGTTGCAATGGTCCAGGCATAAGGGGAGGGCCTGCACCAGGATGGGAGGGAGGGGCAGGCTCAGAGGAGAGGAGGGGGCGTGTCTGAGAGGTGCCCAGAGGTGAAATTGACACGCCTTGGCACCATATTGGATCCAGGAAGTAAGAGTGAGAAGTGCAGGATGTGCCTCAGGTGTAAGTCTAAGGGTCTAGGAGCTTTGAAGGGGAAAGATGATGGGTCCTGTTTTAGACACAGTAAGTTTGATGTCTGCTGGATGCCCAGTTCGAGATCTCTGAAGGGCAGTTGGAGAAGCAATAGTGGAGGTTGGCAGAGAGATTGGGGCAGGTTAGGAAGATTTGAGAATTATCAGCACAGGAGCTGGTCATTAAATCCATGCCGAGGTTACCCTGTGAAGGTGTCTCAAGGGAGAGGAAGAGGGCCCAGGACAGAGCCTGGGGAACACCCATGGTTAGAGGGGGTGATCTGGAGGAGGAGGAGAACCAAGGGAATAGGAATACGCATTTCTTCAGCTCTAGCTCTGCCAGGCACTGGGCCAAGCACTTGACCGATACATTTCTTTTCCAAGCAAGTGCTGAGGAGAAGAGGAGTCATGAGTGTCTGGTGTTGCTGAGAGGTTAAGAAGGGCGTGTCCTGGGCATTTGGGAGATCCTGGGAGTAGCTTTAGCAGGGGTGATATGGGGAATGGGGGAGTGCAGCTTCTCTAGGACAGTAGCATAGGGGTTTCTAAGGATGGAGAGAGGGGCCTCAGGAGATCCTTCACCTCTTCCCACGGCAGATCCCAAATGTCCCTCCCGATACCACTGCACCCATGAGGCCGGCGTCCATAGTGTGGGGCTCACTTGGATCCACAAACTTCACAAATTTCTTGGGTCAGGTGAGTTCTACCTTTGAAAGCCTCAGGTGTGTTTGTGTATTGAAGGTGGGGGGTGTGATTGGCATGGTCTGAGGCCACAAGTACAGGTCTGTGGATGTTGCTTGTCTGTTGGTAGATGAGGAAGATAAAGACAGTTTACAAGAACTTGCTACTGAACAGAAGTGCTTCGTGGAGCACATCCTCTGTACAAAGCCCCTGCCCTGCAGGTAAGGATGACCAGCCCTGCAGTAGCCACAACACTGGCTTCCCCGACTTCCTCCTTCCCTGTCTGGGGGAAGGCACCTCGAGTCCAACCCGGGGTCACCTCTGCCCACCTTGTGAGGGATGGGCGGTTGTCCTGGCTGTGATTTAGCTAATCCCCCGTGCCCTGGGCTGGACACCGCTGTCTGGCCCCTTTTCTCTGTAATGCGATTGAGAGATGTTTCCCCAGGCAGCCAGCTCCCATTCGAGGGTTCTGGATCGTGTCCGATGTTCTGGGGCCCACAATGGTGTGCATCACCAACACCTACGAGTGCCTCACCAGGCCTCTGCTGTAAGTACTTCCCCAGGGTGGGCCTTGGGGAGGGAGGCTCCTTCCTGTGTTGTCTACACCAACTAGCATCTCTGTTCTTATTCTGATCTGCTTGTATTTGTGGTGCGGACCCTGGCAGAAGCACAGTTCACCCCACGTCCCCTCCTCTGCTGTGTGCTCGAGAGGATGTCGGTGTGGCACAGTCTCCTCTGCGCATTCTGGCAGAAACTCAGGACTCCTTTGAAAAACATATCCGGAGTACCCTGCAGCGCAGTGCGGCCAATCCTGTGTTTCTGAAGTATGGCAGGAAGTAGGGCAAGGGAGGTTGGTCATAGGTGACCACAAGTGTCCATACTAACATGCTGGGTGTGAGGGAAATAATGGGGTGAGGGGCATTGGAGCTTAGGCGCCCTCCAGTGGCTAATGTAGAATCAGTTCTCAGGTATGTGGGAGGCCTCAGGTGGGCCACAGTAGCTAGGGAATGGGATGGATGGGGTGGGTCTGGAATCATGAAGACCCAAGTTCAGATGCAGCCTCAGACCCTGTACACTGGGGCTAGATGATAGCACCCACCTCCAAGGCTGTTCTGAGAATCCAGTGAGATTCCATCTGTAAAGCGCTTGGCACAATGCCCGGTGCTTAATAAATAAATGCTTTTTCCTCGATTGGGCAGAAGCTGAGGCTCCCAGGCAGGTTTGTAAGGCAGGCTTTGCCTACCTTTGGGGCGAGAAGGTGTGCCTCACACCTGCTCCCCCCACCCTCCCAAGATCCTCTGACAAGGAGGTGGCCCCCCCTCCCGAAGAATGCCTCCAGCTCCTCAGCCGGGCCACCCAGGTGTTCCGAGACGAGTACATCCTGAAGCAAGACCTGGCAAAAGAGGAGATCCAGCGAAGGTGAGGCCTGGCCCTGCAGGCAGTTCCTGCTCACTGGGGACCTGCAAGACTGCTGGCTGAGCCCACCTAGCCTTTCTCTTGTTCCCAAAGGGTGAAGTTATTGTGTGGCCAGAAGAAGAAACAACTTGAAGACCTGAACTACTGCCGAGAGGAGAGGTGGGTCCTGAAGGGGGGGCTGCTAACCCCTGGCTGGGAGTGGGGGTGGGGAGGGACATGTGCCCAGGGTGGCATTCTTCCCTGTCCGTCCCTCCCTCCACAGGAAGAGTCTCCGGGAGATGGCTGAGCGCTTGGCAGACAAGTACGAGGAGGCCAAGGAGCGACAAGAAGACATAATGAACAGGTGCGGGGAGGAAGGGTGGGGACGGGGCTGAGGGAAGCCCCTCGCCCTGGGCAAGCCTGGTCCTTATTTATTCATTATTTGCTGGGGAAGGATGAAGCAGCTGCTGCGCAGCTTCCACTCCCAGCTCCCGGTCCTTTCTGACAGCGAGAGGGAGATGAAGAAAGAGCTGCAGCTGATCCCAGACCAGCTGCGACACCTGGGAAATGCCATCAAGCAGGTGCGACCCAGGGGAGGGGCCAAGCAACTGCCTGAGAGCTGGTGCCCAGGGCAGGACCCAGATAATGCATGGCCTTTGTCTGCCACACGCAGGTCACCATGAAAAAGGATTACCAGCAGAGGAAGATGGAAAGGGGGACAAGTCCTCAGAAGGCCACCATTACACTCAGCGCCTACCAGCGCAAGTGCATCCGGACTGTTCTGAAGGAAGAGTGAGTGAAGTAGAATTTCCCCCCATCCCTCCTCCCTCCCCCGTCCCCGTCCCCCCCCCCCCCCCCCAGGCGAAAGGGCACTGGTGGGGAAGAGAGCCTCATAGTCTGCTTTTTCAGGGGCGAGCACATACGGGAGATGGTGAAGCAAATTAACGATATCCGGAATCATGTGAACTTCTAACCAAGCCCTCCAAGGCCACTGGCGCTACAAGAGGACCCAGTGGGGCAGCAGCCTCATCATCCCACTTACCAAAAAGACTTCTGGGAGTGGGCATTTGTCTACCCAATGTTTCTACCCATCCAATTTTATAGAGGACGAGCACCAAATAAATACTTTTTATAAGGAAGGAGTGGCTGGGCAGGGGCATGGCTTCTGGGTGAGCTCCCTGCATGGAGACAGTGACCCACACGGCCCCACTGGGCAGCAGCTTTTGTTTTTAATGTGAACACGCGTAAGGACACACCTTCAGTACAGTTAACAATGGTTACAGTTGATTGATTTCATAGCCACAATCGCACAAGACACCAACAGCGCGTTTGCTATTCTCTGTCCAGGGAACAGGAAAAGGGGCTAAGAAAGCCAGACCCCTGACAGAAGGGGGGCCGGAGCCAGTCTGTCCACCCTGGGGAAGGGGGTGCACCAGCCACCCCCAAGGAAAGGGAGTGGTGCTCTCCAGCTCCCAAGGAGAGGGAGCTAGGAGGCCTTCAGGAGGTGGATTTTTGTTTAATGAAGTGAGTTCCAAAGAGGGAGCGGCTGGCACGAGTTCCGTGTGCTTTTGACAGTCAGAAAGGGGTTGTAATAATGCTACTGTGGAAGGGTAGGCCAGGTCTGCTGCATGTGGCAGCTCCCATGGAGCCCTAGGGGAGGGGACACCTGAGTGCTGCAGATCCGATGGTATATTTCCCTTTAATTTGGATCCATCTCAAGTCCAGAAGCTCCTTCCTCAGGACAATCAAGACACTCTCACAACATGCCTGCAGATGTCTGGCACTTCCTCCAGGGCAGGCCTTGACATGATAGGCTTATGCAGGGCCTCTCCTCCCCCCAATTAATGCAGGTGATTCCATAAAGCCACCCAAAAGGAAGCCCCCAGCCATTCATTCCTGACAGCTGGCTGTTCTCTCCAGCCAGTCCCACTCAGGCACGTTCTGGTCCAAACAAGTAGTCTTGGAGATGGAGTCCTCCCAAGGGGGGCACTTGCTGGTGGCCACCATAGGCAGTGATCCTGCCAGCCCTGCCTCCCCCCCCCAGGAGGCAGCTGTTTGTGGGAAAGGGCTTCCTGGTGTTTGTGCTTTTCTCAAAACTCCACTTGGTGTTTCTAGGGCCCCACTTCCACACTCGTTCTGGGAGTTTTCTGTGAGGTCTCAGTCCTCCCAACAAGACAAAATGGCATATGCTAGGCTCAGAAATATGATCACTACCCAATGACCTGCTCACAAATTCATATTTTAATATAAAATATTCATCCAGCAGACTTACCCTGTCTCTTAGCCGAATACTGTTCTGGACTAGCCCTATTCCAACAGAAAACAAGGGGGGCTCTTTGTTCTCCCACCTACTGGTGACCATCAATAGGAATTCCCAAAGCCACTGGGCCACTTGGGGCAATGTTCCACAAGCCTCCGTGAGCCAGGCTCTCCTGAAGGGAGGCTGGATGCCAACCTCCGGAGGGCCGCCAAGGTCCTAAGACGTCCTCTCCCGCCCGGCCGGCCCCACAGAGTCTTTCCTCCTTCCCTGTTCTCCTCAGCTCCTTTCGTTAAGAGTTAAATAATAATTAACATTGCTATAAAGATGAGTTAAAAACCCCAACTGCAGTCTGGGAGTCTCGGGGTGAGGTGGTCATGTCTCAGGAAGCTGGTTAATGTCCGTCAGTTTTGTGTCATTCAGGATGGCGCGGATTCTCTCCAAGGAGTCAGCCTGCCGGATCCGCTCTAGCTGGACCTGGGAGACCAGGAGACTGTCAGTCAGCAGTGGAGGGCAGGGAGTCACTGCTAAGTACTGATCTCACTCGGCACTTAGGCACCCCAGAATGGGGGGAGGTGGGGTCCCCTTGCCGGGATCCCTTAACTTCTGTCCCACTGCTCCTTGCTGGCTCTCTTCAGACCTCTCTCTCTGACCACTGATCCAGCTCCCGGGACCCTCCCCTAAGGTTCTGTCACTTGTCAACAAGCATTCATTAAGGGCTCACTATATGAGGCACTGGAGAGAGAAGGACCCCAGGGAGGCAGATATTCCCCACCCTATGCCCGAAATGACATGATTACACACAAAATGAATTGGGGTGGGGGGGAGGCTGGAAGAGCCCAGTCTAGAACAGAGGATGCTGACCCAGGCTGCCCCTCCCCACCCAGGCTGCCCCTCCCCACCCAGGGCTACCACACTAGCTCAGATGTGAGGTGAAGCCTGTGCTAGGGAAGTGTATGGAGGGACAAGTAGCCACTTTTCCCTCCCTGCTCACCCCACCCTGGTAACATTGGAGCTCGCCCCTGACACGTCCTATGTGACACGTCCACAGTCCATTGAACCCCAAGCCCTCCCCCTCTGTGCTGCCCTGCCAAGTCCTGACAAACTTCCCACGTTTCACACCACCCTCCTGAGGTTCAGGCCCTTGTCCCCGCTTGCCTGAAACGTCCCTCTCGGCCCACTCCCGCACCAAGCTTCAGCTTTCTCTTTCCTCCCGTATATGCTGAGCCCCCAGCCCTTCCCAGGAGGGCAGCTTATCTGCACCCCCACACACACACACACACACATAGCAAGTGCTCAGCCCATGCCTCACCTGCAGTGTCTGGGACAGTTTGACAAAGTCTCTCTGCACCTGCTCGCTGACATCCAACTCTGTCTGCAGACGCTGTGCCTTGTTCTTCTCCTCCAGCATCAGCTGCTCCACATTTGTCTGAAAGAAGCGAGGTTAGAGACTCTTGGTCAGGGCACACCGGGGCTGAGTCAGGGCCTGGGATTGGAGGGGGGTGGAGACAGGGCAGCTAGTTGGGTATCTCTAAGCAAGCTTGGACCACGAAGTGGGTTGTGGTGACAGGGTGAGAACTTCCAAAGGAACAGCCACCAATGGCTTCCTTATCTGTGTGGCCACAGAGATGGCTGGGCCGGCCTGGATCTACCACTAGTGAATACAGAACAGTCACACGCCTGGTGAGATCTCCACTAAGGGTCACAGAGGAGAGAGTTCCGTCTCTGATGCACAGTGGTTGGGGGACCCTGGTCCAGTCTCACCCCCCTCAGTGGCAGACCTAGCCTAGAGGGCATTTGCCCCTTGGGCACATCAGATCTGGGTCTGCCCTAACCCTGCTATCGTAATCACCTTGTATTCAATAATCAGGCTGAGAATCACCATTACAGCAGTTTAGGATCTACAAGGAAATCTGTCTCATTTGATGCTGACAGGAGGCAGAACAGACTACCCCTCATTTTGAGGAAGGAGAAACTGAGGTACAGAGCTTAATGAAGCTGCCCATGACCTATGGACAAAGGCAGCAGGAGCTTCAGGCCCAAGCTTTCTGAGGCCACCAGGCGGTGCAGGCACGCACCCATCTTAGGGAAGAGGAAATGGCTGCTATAGGAAGGGGGTGGCAGGGGGCCTCGGTGCCCTGCCCTCCCAGACAGCAGACTAGAGTCTGTATCTATGCCATCTGCCTCTGATGACTGAGCCTGCCTGGATTCACATCCGCAGCCCCAGTTAACTGACTGAATAAAGGAGAGATTCATTATGGGGGTCACCCAAACACCCCTCCCCCAGCCACCTTGGCCACAGTCTCTCTCTTCAGTTGCTCCCCCAGGGTCATCTCCGTCTCCCGCAGGCTCTCCAGCTGTTCCGTTCTCTCTCGCAAGGTGGATTCCAACTGTGGGTTGGGGCACAGGGAGAAGAGTCGTCAGGCAAATGAGCAAGACCCTTCAGGGTGGCCAAGGCTAGAAGGGGCCAAGGGGAGCCACTGTCACCCGACCCGGAAAGGGTCACAAATGGAATGCAAGAACTTGAAACAAAGAGGTGGCCCCTGAAGCTTTAGCATCCTCTGGGACACTGTGGAAGGCTCTCACCCAGGGCTCTTTTGGGGGTCTTTAGTTCTAAGTGGATCATTTGGGGAGCTCCCCATACCCTCTAAAGATGCACCCACCTGCTCCTTGTCTGCTTTCGTCCTCTCCAATTCCGCTCTCAGGCTAGAGATAGAAGCTAGAAGGGGAATTAGGCTCCCATGTATCACTTGTGGGTTAGACAAAATCTCCCCTAATGCCCAGGGCCACAAAAGCAGCTGGGCTCTCCAGTCTTTCTCCTCCCCCCCCCCCTCCCAAGGCCCGTCGGACCACAATCCCAGGCTCTACCGATTTCCTCCTTGCAGGTCTCAATCTCCAGCTGCAGCGTCTCCTCCAGGTTTTCCTTCAAACATTGCTCGGCTCGGATCTGTTCCTTTAAGAAGAGGATTTCGGCCCTCAGTTTCTCCTCTCCGTGGTCGGCGGCGGTCCTCACACTGACCATGTTCTCCCGGTATTTCAGCACCAGCTCACGCAGGTCCTGGATTCAGAGATTCGGTCCATGCCTTCCATCAGTCACCAGCCAGGTGCGAGGCACCTCCTCAGTGCCAGGCACTAAGCTGAGCTGTTCAGCCAGGGCCTGAACACTGCCCACCCCAGTCTCCAGCAGGGCCGGCAATGGAGCCTGAGCTAAGTCCCTGGGGCTGCCTGAGCATGTGCCTAACTCCTCCACCCAAGCATTCTCAGTTACCTCCATGGTCTCCGGGAGCACAAAGTCCTCGGCTTGCTGCAAGGCCAAGTGGAGCCCGTGCTTCCCTTGCAGGCTCTCATTCTCCTTCTGCAACCTCGCCAGCTCCTCTGAGACCTGCTCCCGCGACTGCATGAGCACACCCTCAAAGGGAAAGGACACTCGTTTGGGGATGGGAGAGCGCCGCATGGGATGCCCCCTCCTAGTTCGATCACTGGCACAAGTATGCAAAGCAAATCAGAAAGCCCTCCTTGTGCCAGACACCCCTGGCAGGACACTCTCTGGGACGGGTGTGCATGCCGCAGGAACCAGCATCTCTTGACCTTTCCTTTCCGATCTGAGATCTCAGAAGGGGTGTTTGAAGCCCTGGCCCCAGGCCCACCCACCCCCCTCGGCTGCTGTATCAGACTTGTGTCTCCTCTGAAATCTGCTCTTCCCATGAGGATCTGGCTCCTTGAGCACCGCGTCCACTCTGGGCTGAGCTCATCTGAACATTGTTCATTATACTTCCCATCCCCAAGAGTCCTCCTGTTTCCTCCTCTGTGGCCTCCCTGCTCCTTCTAGGCCATCCAAGCCCTAGGGACCTTCCTTGGGGCCCAACTATGCTGGTCTATTCCTGGCTCCTCTTGGGATGTGGTCTTTGGTGTGTCTCACCTGGTACCCACCCTCCTTCCCCTTGTGGGACCTAGCCTTCCATCCCCCCGTAGACTAGCAAGAGGTGGCCTCAGGTGGTCAGTGGGGAGTGCGTGAACAGCAGCTGCCCAAGAATGGGGGGCTGAGGTTGGCACCCGGCCATCTGGCCCCAGGGGAAGTAGGGAGGGAGGCAGAAGGGGCTTTGGAGGAAGGCAGCCAAGAGGCCAAAGCCTCTGGCGGAGACGTCACAGATGCCTTCCTTGAGAAGAGCCCCCAAAGGCCCAGCGCCCAAGGCCCAGTTAGCAGTGGAAAAGGTTGTGCTGGGGACAGTGCGACCAGGACTAATGTAAATCTGGGAGAACAAAAATGAGGAAAGACATGGAAGGCAAGCAATGGAAATGCCCACCTACTCTGCTGAAGGAAATCCCTGGTGCCAACAAAGGGGAAGTAGATGAAGGAAAGTCTATCTGTGCACTCAAATTCACCACTAAAGGCGATTTCTCTTCATCAAAGAGGAAGCATTTAGGCAGCACCTGCTGTGCGCCTGGTGTGGATGGGGCACTAAGTGCTTTTTACAACCACCAGAGGTGAAGTGAGTTAGCCAGAGTCACCCGGCTACCAAGGGTCTGAGACCAGATTTGAACTTGGGTCTTCCTGATCCCAGGCCTGGCCCACCCATGGTCCACACGTGACTTCCTGGCCAAGAGGAGAGAGTGGGTAGGCAGCCTGAAGCCTCCCAGAGAAGGGCAGTGAGAGAGTTGAAGCAGCCTGGCCTCAAGGGCAGGAAGGAGAGCTTCCGTTCTTAAAACCGGCACAGCAAGGACACGGCCCCCACGTCCTCATCCCACACTGTCTGCCTCCCTCTGGAGGGGACATGGCACACATGACGGGAACCTACAGCATCACACGTGGGGAGGGAAGGATGGTCCCAGAGGCTGAGCTCATCATGAGGACTCTACCCGACACCTCCCTCTTGGAGATGGGACAGCAGCCCTTGAGAGTAGGGATCACTGGACACTGGGAATAAGGGGTAGGGGAGGCAGGCTGGGCTTGGGGGGGAGGGGTGGGAGGTCAGGCATCACTTCAGGAGCAGAAGCGACCTAAAGCACCATTTACCATCTGCTCTTGGGCGCTCCTCTGAGCCTTTGAGAATGCGTGCTGAAGCTCACCCAGCGCAAGCTCGGACTCCTGGGTTCTGAGCGCCAGGGCTGAGATCTGTGACAGAGTAAAGACAAGCCTGTGGTCTCCTTGGCCCTTTCCCTCCCACTGTGTCTGTAACCAGCCCATCCCCCCTAGGAGGGCAGGGAGCAGCCTCAGTCTCTCTGGGCGTGGCTCCCAGTAACTAGCTTCGGCAGGAGGAATGGAGGAACATGGCCACCCTCTTCCTGGGAGCACAGGCCTGACCTCCTAGAGCTGCCTGGAGCCCACGGAGGGCTTGCCAAGCGCACCAGAGCAGGTCTCCACCTGTCACCGTGTTAGGTCCCCAAGGACTCTGGGGGGGGGGGGGGGGAGGGGGAAGAAGCTGATCGGACCTGACGCTCCGACTCCTCAGAGCTTTGCCTCATCAGCTCCTCCAGTTCCTGCTTATCCTTCATTGTCTTCTCCAGCTGGTCGTTGGCCTGCCTCAGCATCACCTGAAGCTTTTTCACCTGTGGTGGCATCAATGAGAGAGGCTCTAACACTGACAACCCTAACCCGCCTACACACCCTCTGACCCCATGCCCGGTTCACAACCTCAGCCAACTCTGAAGCACACCAAGTCAATCCCTTAACAGGTTGGAATAAAGAATAAGAGCACCCATTTATTTCTTAATGTTGCTTGTGTCTCTTTACAAACCCTTGATCCCTGCCACACCCTGGGAGCTCAGGGCTGTTAGTACCCTCATTCTACAGAGGAAGAAGCTGAGGCAGGACAAAGATGAGCTCATGCCTGAGGCTAAATCTGAACTTGGGTCCTCCAGACTGTAGGCTCCAGCCATTCCTTGCTATTTGCCCACAGGCCTCCCAGGGCAGCTGGGATTAAAGTTTAGTAAATTCTAAAGGGAAAGGTCTGAGGGTGAGAAGTGAAGAGGCTCATGCTGGATGTGACTTAGCTCCGAGACCTAATTCCTGGGTGGTGCTGGGAGCCAGAAGACTCCACTTGCGCCGGCAGCTCTGGAGGCTCCTTCCTGCCCCCTGCCCCCTGCCCCCAGTCCCATTTAGGGACCAGCCTCAGGGGCTTGCCAAGGTCCTGGCCTCTCCCAAGCTTCTGTCCCTTTCTCACCTCAGCCCCTAGAAAAGGCTCTCTCCACTTGTTCCCTCCACCTTCTCTCCTCTGAATCTGTCCTTGCCAAAGTCCCTGTCCCTTTGGCCTGTGCCATGTCTGATGCCGCTGACCGTTCCTCCTTTCTCACGCTATCATTCCTCTGCTCTGAGTTCTCCTTTCTTCTCCTCATTGGTCTGACTGCCCCTTCTCAGTGCCGGCCCAGGTCTGGTACAATGGTGGATATCTCCCTGCCCCCAGCCGTCGGTCCCTCTAATGGGAGGTGGGGCTGTGACTGCCAATCTCCACCGCAGGAGAGGCCTAGTCTCTCACTCGGCTCCTCTCCTGACCCTTCCCCCCGTCCCCCCCCCCTTCCCCCCATCCCCCCCCCCCCCCCCCGCCTTCAACCTTTCCCAGTCACCCCCCTTTCCTCATCGAACCCTGGGCAGGAAGTCTTTGTCTTGGCACAGTTCCTAGAGTACACAGTGAGTGCTTAATACTTATTTATTGACAACTGACTGGAAAAACTGAGGCTCCCCTTCCCCCATTCCTTAGCCAGTGATGAATCAGCAGAAAAAGGGACCGGGACCTGAACAACAGCAACAGCCAAGGCCAAGTCCTCCCCTCTACAGATGAAGCCCTGAGAAGAAAGGACTCATCCAAGGCCACAAAGGTCATATTCAACCTAGGAACTGTGACTAGATGGGTCAGCCTTACTCAGAGTCCAGGGCAGGCTCCAAAACTCTGGGTTCAAATCCCAGTCCTGCACTGCTATAAGTGTTGT
The DNA here is from genome assembly GCF_019393635.1 of Dromiciops gliroides. Classification (NCBI taxonomy): domain Eukaryota; kingdom Metazoa; phylum Chordata; class Mammalia; order Microbiotheria; family Microbiotheriidae; genus Dromiciops; species Dromiciops gliroides. The sequence continues at coordinate 253,749 of NC_057863.1, read as the reverse complement.
GCCCTCCGTTCCCTTCTCTCTGCCATGTGGATGGTCATGCTTGCTTGCTGCACCCAGCTCAGCAGAAGGTCGGCCACAAGGGCATCTGCTGGCCATAGCCAAGCTGAGGCGTCCTTCCCACACTTCCTGACGTCAGGAGAGGAGAGCAGAAGCTGGGTCTCCCAGCACTGCTGGGCAAAGGAACTGAACAGTCTCCTGCAGACCAGAACCGCCCTGGTTCCTGTGCTTGCTGGCCCAGCTGGTCAGGCTACCCACGCTGCCCAAGGCCCAGAAAGAATGAAATGCCTGGTGCCGGCCAGCCAGACCACAGGCAGCACTCTTTAAGGGCCCCGCCTTGGCTGGCCCGGACACGCTCACCTGCTCTCGGGTCTCAGCCTCCTGGCTCTGGACGCCCTGCAGCTGCTTCTCATAGTTGGAGCACATGTCACATCGCCGGCCCAGCTTGTTCCCAGCATTCTGTACCTAGGAAGCATGGCAGCCACGTCAAAGGCGGAGGAGAAAGCCTGACATTGGCAGGGACCTGCCCGCAGCCAAAGCCCTCCTGGGACAGGCATCCTCTCTCCAGGAGGGTCCTAACCTGAACCCTTCAAGGAAAACCACCAAGAAGGTACGAGATAGGAAATGCTGACAAAGATCCTCACAAAGCTGGCGGGAAAACCAGCCATGGCCTGACCTTGAGAACACCCCCCCAACGACACCAAGCCAGAAGACATCCCCATAGATTCATCATGCCCTGCACAGCCAGGCCCTCAGCCTTCCCATATCCTGGAAGGAGGGAAGGTGAGTGTAATGATTGGAATGACGCCACCTGCTGGAGACTTACTGTAGAAAAGCTCCGCCATGAGGTGAAGGTCTCTGAGAGCAAGACCAGGAGTCTTTTCTTTGGCCTCAGGAAGACATTTGCAAGTGGGAGGAAGAAGGGGGAGCCTGCCGCTCTGACTGGGGCTCTTTCCTGGGGACTCTGGCGGAGAGCGGAGCTAGAAATGCACTCTCCCTTTAATAGATAGATGAATGTAGGCCTTTCTCTCTTTACCAAATTCTTATTCTCCTTCATAAATGCTTAAAAGCCTAACTCTTGCTAAAGCTTATACTTTATTGGCGACCACTCATTGGATATTTTAGATGGACTAGCTAGAATTTTAGCCTTAACATGAGCATTCTCCTCCCATGGGAGCAGGAAGCCACAAAGGGCCCCCAGAGCTGGCTGGCCTCCCCCTGCACCCTAACAGTTCCCTTTAAAAACCCCAAACAATGTCACCTTTTCCCTGAGCTGCGTGGTGGCTGAATTTCAGATCACTTTGGAAGGAAGAACTGAAGTGAACCGTGACCATCCAAGATGGTCACCCATCCTCAAAAAAAGGTTAACCTCTCCTGTCCCACGAATTCGCAGAGACCACCATTCATCCACCCCACCTCTGACATGGGGGTGTGTGTTTGTATGTGTGCATGTGCGCGCACATGCACACACTCACTCATTCCCTCCCTCTCTCTCTCCAGACCCTGAAGGAGACTGGCCTAGGAAAGGCACTTGTAGAACACTCTAAAATAGAACTTGGTCCTAACTAGTTTAACAGCTGTTTCTTTTCCCCCTGAATTCTCCTCTTTAGGCAAAGAAGTATGTACTTGTGCTGGGAGAAGCCGGCCCCTTTCTTGGGAGCACCCAAGGAATCTTTGGCAAACCCATGCTTAGGCTGAGCCAAAAAGGCTCATCGACCTTCTTGCTCGCCGCGCGGGCAAAGGGCTCCCAGCCTGTCTAAGCAGCCCACAAGGGGAATGGGGTCAGGAGGCTGTGCCCACTCACCTCCTTCTGTAGGAGATTCCACTCTGTGTCACTGACGAGGCGGTAGCCGCTGGGAGACACATAGGTGCTCTCCGCGCCCTGGGTGATGCTGGAAAGAAGGGAAGCGGTCTCTTCCTGTTCAGGAGTCATTGCCTTGATGGCCTTTTCCTGGTCTTTGGTCAACATAAACCCACTTGGCATCTGCAGGGAGCCCAGAGAGGCCGTATCAAAGTTCTCAGACACTGAATCTGCTCCCACCAGCGGCCCGAAATCAGACTCATCGAGGTTCCCAGCAGACTTTGCTTTGTTGTTATACCCCAAAGTTTTGGACTGCAATGATCCGGAAGTCCCCAGACTGTCTGTGGACTGCGCCCTCCGGAGTCCATCTTTAAACATGTCGCCGTCCTGTTTGCCGAATGGATCGCCTGCTGGCAGCAGCAAGTCAGCATCTAATGAATGGACGGAGCCATGGGTACTATCTAAATGCTCCTGAAAATTCCAAACAAAACCACAATGAAAACACACTGGAGCTGGACAAGTCCTGGTCCCTCATCTCTCCAAGGAAACAGACCCATGCGTTCAGTGCGTTTTGCATTATTCAATCCACACTTCATCACAACCCTAGGAGGTCAGTGGGGGGTGAGATGAGAAGGCTGAGGCTCAGAATTGAAGTGACGTGCCCAGACTCCAAGCCCTGGGCTTGGGTCACTGCCCCATGATGAGTGAGTGCAGTGAGTGAGTGGAGGCCTGGCACAAGGAGAAACCAGGCTACAGAAAAATACCAATGACAATAAAAGTGGACATGACTTCCCACCAGGGGTAACTTCCAGTGGCCTCTGGTCCATGATGCTTTCAACACTAGCAGTAAGAGGACTCCCATTTGGGGCCCATTAGATGGTGTTGGAGCATTGCCACGAAACAACTGGGCGAGAGACCACAGGCAGTGTTGTCAGCTTTTGATGCCAAGCAAGGAAAGTGGATCTGCAAGAGGGAAGCCCTCGGACAAAAGGGAAGAGTTGACCTCACTGGTGTGACTGGGACTGTCTAGCTTGGATGAAGCCCCTGGATGGATCAGGCTCCAGAACAGGCAGGGAGAGGGGAGAGAGCCAGGAACCAGGTAAGAGAGAGTGTTTGTTGTGCAAAGATGGATGGAAGGAGGGAGAAGAAATGCAAAGGATGAGCTATCACTCATCAGAGTAGACAACAGACCATTGGAATGATTTGGGACACAAGCACCATCTTGGAATGGGGATGCCCAAGCTTGAAATTACCTGTGGCTGAGTTGCCTCAAGGAGGGACTAACCCACACACCCAACTGGGTGGAGTAATCTATTTAATCTGGGCAGTAAATGAGCCTAACACTCATCAGAATAGGCTCAAAGACCTGAATCTCATTAGAATTGGGGCAAGGAGGGAATAATGTACACACTCAATTGGGTGGAGTAATCTCTCTAACCCTGCAGGAAAATAGGAGGGGAAGGGGATAAAGAGAGAGGGGCAAAAGAAGGAAGGGCAGAGTGGGGGAGGGGACAGGCAGAAGCAAATCCCTTTTGAAGAGGGATAGGATGAAAGAAGATGAGTAATAGAATAAATATCACGGGGAAGGGAATAGGATGGAAGGGAAACAGTTAACAATAGTAATCATGAAAAAAAAGAAAAGGGGGAAAAACTGTACAAAAAATATTCATAGCAACTCTTGGTGGAGGCTAAGAATTGAGAATCAAGGGAATGTCCATCAATTGAGGAATGATGGAAGAAGCTGTGTTATATGATTGTAATGGAATGGTCTTGTGCTACAGGAAATGACAAACAAGATGATCCCAGAAAAACCTGGAAAGACTAATGAACATTGATGTATAGTGAAGTGAGCAGAGCTGGGAGGACATTGTGCATGGTGACAGCAGTATTGTTCAGTGAGTAATTGTGAATGACTTAGCTACTCTCAGCAGTACAATGATCCAAGACAATCCCAAGGAACTAATGAGGAAGCTTACTATGCACCCCTATAGAAAGAACTGATAAAAAGAACACTTGTGGATTGTACATATATAACCTGGTTGTGATCTTGTGGAGGAGGGGAGGAAAGGGAGGGAAGGAGGGAGTTTACCTCCTCAGAGGGAGGGAACGCCTCATCCTGTGTCAGAGCAAAGACCACAGGAAGCTTGACCTCCTCTTCAGTGTCTGTCTTTTCCGGCTCTTTCTTCTTCCTAAGTCTCTCCTGCTCATCTTCCTCCTGAAACCAACAAGATCCCAGGGCGTGACACTTGGGAAGCACCTACTATGCCATGGAAGGAGAGACCCACAGAGACTGAGAGGCCAAGGCCCTAACCAGTTGGTGACCCAACCTGGGGAGCCACACTCTCCTTTCTCAGCCAAGGATCTGTTCCCCAGCTAGGGCCTCCCAGCAGCCTCCTGGGACTCCAAGGCCAGGCCAGGCCAGGCCTCTGTCTGCCCAACAGGAGTGGGTTTGAATCCAAAGGGGAGTGATTATCTCATCCCACACACCCCAAGATCCTCCCGTTGGGGAAGGATGGTGCCCCAACTCCTCTCACAAGAATTATCTCCGCACTGCTAACACTCAGAGGGTACGTCAAGGCTCGTAAAGTTGGTCCTAGGATTATCCCCATTTTATAGATGTGGAAATGGAAGCAGGCAGCAGTCCAGTGCTTGGTCCAGGCTGTGTCAGGCAGGAGTCTAAGGTCTCCCCTGCCTTCCCCAGGGCCCCATCCCTCCCAGGGCTATACCTGATCTCTCTTCTTGCGCTCTTCCACCTGCCGCAGCTGCTCCGAGGTGAGCACCACCTCCAAGCGCTGCATGTCTCTCATGAGCAGCCGCTGTGACTCCAAGAACTGGTCGTTGGCCCTCTGCCAGGTGTGTTTGAGCTGGTTGTGCTGCTGGCGCTCCTGCTCCAACAGGCGGCAAACTGGAGAGACCAAGGCTAAGCGTGAGCCCCCTGAGAACCAGGACCCTCATGCCTGGGGGTCCAGAGTCTGATTCCCTCCCCACAGGAGACCCTGCTTACTCTAGGACCTGGCTCCATGTTCTGGGCTGACAGGGGACAGAAAGCAGAGGCTTTGCTGCTCCGAGGAGCTAGCTGGGACACTGTTACTGACCAGCCGGTGACATGTGTGCACGCACACACATGCACATACATACCCTCTCTTTTTTACAATGGGCTGGTTTTTTTGTTTGTTTGTTTGTTTTTGCGGAGTGATGAAGATTAAGAAACTTGCCCAGGGTCACACAGCTAAAGTGTTAAGTGTCTGAGGCCACATTTGAACTTGGGTCCTCCCAAATCCAGGGCTGGTGCCTTATCCACTGTGCCACCTAGCTGCCCCTCACACATGTACACACTTTCTCACATGCACGTACACTCACACACACACACACACACACACACACACACACACACACACTTCTCAAAACACTCTCATACACATACCCCACTCTCTCTCATATGTACACACATTTACTATACAGCACAATGCAAGGCAGAATATGACAGGGGCAAACAGGAGGGATCCCTGCCTCCCCCCTCCACAGGCCCCCCCAGAGCTAAGACTTGAAGGAAGGCCTCTGTCTCCAGACAGGGGTGAGAAGGGAACCCCTTCTATGTAAAAGGCCAGAAGATCCACCCAGACTAGAAAAGGCCTGGAAGACGCTGAGACAATTGACAGAAGGGTTCTGGGCTTGGCCTCCAGGCCCCTCCTTCACCAGTGTCTCCCAGCCCTATCAGGATGCCCCAGGGGTCCTCAATAGACAAGATAGCACAAGAAACTTTGTGAGGAGCAGCCCCAAGCAAGGCCCAAATGGCAAGGAGACCCTGAGCATCCCAGGAGAAAGCCCAGAGAGACCCTCGAGACAGGGAACGGGACCGAGCCAGAAAGGACAGGAGGGAGGAAGGAATGCAAGCCCTTCTGTTCCTCTAGGTCATTCTAAATGGCCCAGAGAGTGGTTGTCCAGGAAGCTCTGCACGGGCTGACTGCATCCCCTTGGGTGGGTGGGCCCCACGCCCAAGGCTCAGGCCCCAGCTGAGAGAGCAGCAAGGCTTCCCACAGACCACTGGGAGGAATCTCCCCTTTGACACCTGGAAAAGAGGGAATGACAAAACTCCCTAAAGGACCAAAGAATGCCTGTCTGCCCAGCACTTTGGATGGTCAAGCCCATGACCACGCTGTCATTCCCTGCAGGAAGCTTCCTGGGCCTGGCTCCGGAAGCCTGAGCTGCCAGAGAAGCGAGCCCACAAGTCAGTGGGCCCTGAGTTCTAGGATCAGCAGCTGCCAGTCACCAGGAGGCAAGGAAGATGCCAAAGGAACAGACTGCATGTATGCAAGGTGCCCTCTCTGAGCCCAGCCTATCCTCACCTTCATGCAGCTCCTTCCGAAGCTTCTCCGCGTCTTCCTGTAAGACAGACTTCTGGGTGTTCAGGACAGCCACATACATCTCAAGATCGGTCCTACAGGACTTCTCTGCTTCCAAGTAGTGATTCAGCTCCCTCACCTAAAAGAAAGGCCCAGCTCCCTATGTGGCCAGGACTCGCACCCAAGGCCTGCCCATGACCAAGGTTACAAACCATTGGCGGAAAACGGCTTCAAATCGTAATGATCCTATTGAAAGGCACTAACTTTCTGTTTCATGGCTCACAGACTGAAAGCACCACTGGGAAACACCAAGACTCAGTCGGTCAGATGGCGTGAAGGCCGTCTGCTCATCTAGAAAGTCTTGGAGGGGCTCCCACAGCCACAGTGCCACCCCCCACCCCTTCCATTCAGACAACATCTCAGCCACCCATCCTCTTCCGGGGACACCTCTGCATCCAGTCTGTTCCTTCCACTGGGCTCTCCCTAATGGCCTCCGGCCCCTGCACCCCACATGGACTGTCCCAATTTTCCATCCCCACCCTTCCTTCCCTCTCAGCAGAGTCACCAGCCCCCCAAACAGAGGCTGTCCTCATGCCCTCCCCGACATCTAGAGTCCTGGTGGAATTCCCTGACCCTCAAACCCTATCCCAGATACCCTAGGCAAGCCACTTCATCTCTATGCACCTCAGACACACAAAGATGACCAAAAAGAGGAAAGTGACAACAGCTAGAGGGGCTGTGGGAAGAGCCAAACTGAGGCATTGTTGGTGGAGCTGTGGACTGGTCCAGCCATTGTAGAAAGCACTTTTGGAACCGTGGCCAAAAAGTTACCAAAATGTGCCTATAGCCTATGGACCCAGTGACACCACTCCAAAGCTTATGCCCCCAAAGAAATCAAGAAAGAAGAAAAGCATCTCCAGATACAAAAATACCCAAGGAAGCTCTTTTTCTGGTGGCCAACAACTGAGCACTAAGGAGGCTGTCTGCTATTGGGAATGGCCAGACAAATCATACTATGTTGATGTTCTAAGAACTGAGGTAGAGCAAAGTGAGCAGAGTTCAAAGAAGTGAGGAAACAATAATAGAAGAAAAAAAATCAGACTTTGACAGCTTTGTTTTTTAAATGCTTGTTAATTAAAAAATTCAGATGAAGGGATGAAGGGAGGGAGGCAGAAGTGGAAAGAAATAAGGAAGAGAGGGCAGCTAGGTGGCGCAGTGGATAGAGCACCGGCCCTGGATTCAGGAGGACCTGAGTTCAAATTCGGCCTCAGACACTTAACACTTACTAGCTGTGTGACCCTGGGCAAGTCACTTAACCAATTGCCTCACCAAAAAAAAAAATTAAAAAAAAAAAAAGAAAAAGATATAAGGAAGGAAAGACAGAGACAAAGCTATGGCCACTCCCTAGATGGTGCTCTGGGCTACTCCACCCCCACCTCATCCTCGCCCCCATCCCTACCTCCTCCAGTAGCTAGCCCCTCTTACAATCCAGACTCTCTTTTATCTTTCTTCCCTGCAGGCTAAGTCCCACTCTTTGGTCCACACCAGCAATTTAATTACAGCCAAGTCATTTTTACTCTTGCATTTTCCAAATGTTTCTTCCTCATATTTGCCCTTTTCCTTTCCTACTTGGTGAGATTTGGCTTTCCGCTCAAGGATCTTTTTGTGCTCTTTGTCCAGTTTTAGCCTTGTGATAACCACCTTGCTGGGATAAATACCCACATGGGCAGCTGCGCCATTAGCCTTCTCCGGCTGCACACGCTCAATGGCAATCACATACTTCTTTCTGTAAACCTGGACTACCTTGCCAATCTGCTGTCCTTTGTAGTGTCCTCGAACTACCTGGATTTCATCATCTTTTCGAATGGGCATGGAGCGGACATTATACTTCTGCCTCAGCTCCTTCGAAAGAGAAGACATAATTTTCCTCTGTATGTGGGAAAGGGCATTGAAATGCCTCTTGCGGTTTGTTATGGGCCCAGAGCACCCCAGAAGTTCTCTGGGGTACATCAAGTAACCTTCTCCTTGAGAAGCTAAACCAAAGGACAGACACACCTAAAGAGATAAGAACCAGATTGGACTGAGCTAGCTTTGGGACCCTCACCCTTCATTCTGGTCTCCCTCAACCCTGGGGAGATAAGATTAGGTGTGGCTGCGGCCTTTGTGTCCTGAGGAGATGGCTTGAGATCTGCAGCCACCTCTCACCCAACTCCTCCAGCCACCACCAGTGGGGGATGGTCCTCCCTCACTAAGGGAATGTTCCACAGTCAGATGATCACCCCCATCAGTCCTCTATAAAAGTACCTGCCTATCTCCTGCTCGAGGAGATTGGTATCTCAGAGCCCTGTGCCATGCCTTTCTCCCCATGAGAAGAAGTCCAAGGATTTCTCTCTTGGTTTCCCTTCCTCTAAATAAACTACTATCTTATTCTAACTGCTTTTGTGTACAAGAGGGTAGAATTCTTTAAAGAAGAATTCCTAAGGACCCCAAAGCCCTGCCCCATTTTCCCCACAGCAGGTTCTTGCTCTGGTCAGATGTCACAAAAGGATTGAACTTCATTTTGACCTCAGAAGAAGAGTTCCCTTCATTTGACCTTCGAGCTCCCAAAAGTCCTGTCCTCCCAGCCATGACCCTAAATGCCTCCTAGAAACAGCAGCATCTCTTCTTCCCTCCCTGGCTCACCTTGTAATCCCCTTGCACATCCCACCCCTCTATGCCTCCCCCAGAACAGCTCTCCCTCTCCTAACTGCCACCCCCCACAACCTTTTCTCAGCCCTTACCCCAATCACAGCAAGGTTCATCCCACCCTCACCCTCATGCCCTTCTAGGGCTGCTTGCTCTATCCTGATTTTCCTACCTTCTGTGGGACTGTAGCCCAAGTATCTCCCTGCATGTAAGCGTACCCCAGGGACCTGACCTTCTATTTCTATATTTTTTCCCAAGAAGCAGTTTGAAAAAGAGCACACAGATCCTTGGACTTGGATTCAGTCAGGCTTGGGTTGGAATCCTGCCTCAGACAGGTGTGACCCTGGGCAAGTCACTTAACCTAAGACTCAAGTTTCCTCATCTGCCAGATGGAGAGAGTAACACAATCTACCTAACAAGCACACTTCAAAACCCCATCATCACCATCATCATGATCATGTGAGAAAATGGGTAGTTGTCTCCTCTCAATGAGGATATAACAGTCAATCATACTCCTCCTGACCTGTTTTTGGAACAAAGCTCTCAGATCCCCCCCTCCCCCTCTGGCTAACAAAATCACATGGTTCAAGGAGCCCTGGTCTCAATAAGGTCCTCTCCTGAGTTGTACCCATATAAGAAGAACTGATTAGGGATGGGAATGCTGGGTTCAGACTGACTGGCTTTTGCAGGTAGATTGTCACCCTTGAGTAACTGGACCAATGATGAAAAAGAGGAGGGTCCATTCACCTTAGGGGCTAGGATTGAAAACAGGATCTGCCAGCCCCCTTTCTTTTCACCCACGAGCTACACACTAGGGTGCCTTCTCCTGGCATTGCTGCTGAGTTCCCGAGAATTACTGAGGAGAGGATTATTTTCCTTCACCACCACCACCACCATCACTATCATCGTCTAATCAGCAGCTTTGCCTGATGGGTTCAAACTGTCCCCATGCAGATGACTACCCAAGTGAGGTAAATGTTCACCCCTCATCTCAGCTGGACTACAATTTCACATGATCAATCGCTACCTGCATATCTCAGTGAGGTCTCAACCTCAACATACCCTGAACAGAAAGCACAGTCTTTCCCCTCTCCTAACTTTCCAGGTTCAGTGAAGGACACTGCTTCCCTTCTTCCTTCCCACCCACTCACCAGCTTCATAACCTCCTCTCTCCTTCACCCCCCATTTTCCTTGCACACCTCCAACCCACATCCTTCTCCCCTCTCCTCTGCTCCCCTGCCTGCTCACCCATTTCACAGATGGAACAACCCAATAGATAAAGTACTATCCAGCAACCGTCAGTGAATCACCCAGGTAACACGATTTAAAAGTCTGGCACATGGGGCAGCTAGATGGCGCAGTGGATCAGGAGGACCTGAATTCAAATCTGGCCTCAGACACTTTATACTTACTAGCTGTGTGACTGTGGGCAAGTCACTTAACCCTCATCACCCTAAAAACACACACACACACACACAGAAGTCTGGCACATGAGGTGATGCTGTGACTATAACAGCCTTCCTCCCTCCCTTATGCTGCACAGTTAATGTGCACAGTCCGCCATGGGGTCAGCCAGTGACCTCTCCCCTTGACTTTCTGACCAGTTAGACAGTTCCAAGGACCCAGAGAACAGATCTGGGACTTTGGGCAACAGGAAACACTTTGTATACCCACTAGTCACTGCCTGAGAATTAGGTAGAAGCTCTTTCTCCTATGCCTTCCCCCAATTCTACTCTCTAGGCCAGACAAAAAGACCTCAAAGACTTGGGCTCCAGATAGACTTTCATTTCTCTGGCATGGCCACTGGCTCACTAGAAAATCGCCCATTTTATCGAGGCACCTCAGGACTACTCCCGTTGTCCCCATGTCTTTCTAAAGCCATTCCTACCCATGAAGCCTCAGTGATTCCCTAGGAGAAACCTGGACTCCTCATGGTGGCATTCAAATGCCCTTACAATGGGGCACCACCCAACTTCCCAGGATTGCATTCTCTCACCTTCCATTCCGGCCACAGTTAGAGGCTCCCCATGGAAGCTCATCTCCCACCCCACATTGGGAAAAGCAGCTCCAAGGGTCCCACAGCTCCTTCTCTTGATATCCTCCTAGGCTAGTGGCCACTCCCCTATCTGCTTGACTAGGAAGAACCCCCTAGGGCAGGGAGGGCCTTCCTCACCCCCAAGTCCCCACCTCCTCTTCAGTACTGCTCAGATCTAGGTCAGGGCTGCCTTTTTTCTTCCCTAAAAAAGTCACTTTATGACACATTAGCATTTAGTGTTCTCTTCAGGCGCCAGGATTCTCTACACATACAACCAGGTTTGAGCCTCTCCAATAAAGATGCTTTTCTTCAGCTCTTCCTCTAGATTCGGTACCATTTTTAGAACTAGTTCTGTACCGGCGGGGGCAAACAGGAAGTAGCCAGTCCTGCTGTCTCCCTCTTTTTCTTTTCTTTTTTTTTTTCTTGTGAGGCAATTGGGGTTAAGTGACTTGCCTAGGGTCACACAGCTAGTAAGTGCTAAGTGTCTGGGGCTGGATTTGAACTCAGGTCCTCCTGCCTCTAGGGCCGGTGCTCTATCCACTGTGCCCAGAGCACCCCAGAAATTCTCTGGGGTACATCAAGCAACCTTCTCACCAAAGGACAGACACACCTAAAGAGATAAGTGGAACCAGACGGGACTGAGCTAGCTTCAGGACCTCTACCCTTCATTCTAGTCTCCCTCAACCCTGGGGAGATAAGATTAGCTGTGGCTGCTGCCTGCATCCTGAGGAGAGGGCTTGAGAGATACTGCCTCTTCTCATACTAAAGTCAGAAGAGGAACCTGGGATAGTTTTCTTTGGTGGGTTTGGAAAACTGCTGCCCTCACTATGCCTTTTGTGGGGGTGACTTGAACATGAGGCTATGCTTAACTTTGGCGATAGAATAAGTTTCTAATTTTACTGCATTAGGGTTACAAGAATAGGGAAAGTGCTTAAGCTGTCTGGCAAATGTGGCCCTGAACTGAGGTGGGGTCTGTGTGGTCCAGAACACCTCCTGAAGGCCGAGCTCCTTATAAAGAGGTTACCTGGACGGCTGAAACTGGTCACAACTGCTTGCTCCATCCAGTTTTTCATGGAACTCTTAGATTTCTTCTGTATTAGGTTCCCTGTTGCCCCTTGGTCTGTTTGTAAACCATTTGTGTTCTGTGTTATGGTTCTCGCATTGGTAACACTAGTTCCTCCATCTCCCTCAATTCATAAACCCCCGTGGGTCCCTACTTCACCCCCACTCAACAGGAAGCAGTAACAGAAGAGATGATCTTCATCCTTTTTCCCGGGGTATAAGAAGAGGGGGGAATGATGTAGGAGACAAAAAAGGGTTAATAGAAAACCCCAAGACCCAAGCTCTAATTCAGATATTAGCTCTAAAAGGGAGTCAGACCCCAGTGAATGGATAACTTTACAAGTCAAAATGCTAGGTTCTCGTACCCACAGAAATCAGTGTCCATAAGGGGAACAGAGGGAGAGAGGCCATGGTGACTTTAGACTAAAATGACAACAGTATAGAAATTCTAATGAAAAATGGAGATATTTTGAAACTAGCCATGGGAACCAGAAAGAGACATGTGCAGAAAAGGGCTGACTGTCTTTGTCATTTCCAGACTCTTGATGGACTTATGGACCTTCCCCAAGTAACTTATCCCCTCCCAATGTAAAAGAGTCCATCTATATTAAGTGGTTCCTATTCAGAGTCAGTAACGCCTATACTTAACTTAGGAGCAGTTTTATTATTTCTTTTGTTAAAGATTCATTTACATTACATAGCTATACTTCACTCTGGAGCAATCTTTTTCTTCTGTTACCCCATAAAAACCCTGTCCTCAGTTCCCATCTTTGGGTATTCCTAGCTTTGTGATATCAAAAGCTATAGTTCCTCTGCCCCAATTAAAGACCTTATTTCTCTTATATTGATTGTTTCCTTAATTTCCAGATTAACAAATGGGAAATCTTCCCGGGATTTGAAGACTCCATGCCCAGCCAGCCACCCTTTTTGACCTCTGGATGCTCGGCGCCTGCAGGAATCTTTTGTGTTCCAGTCTGGATTCAAATTTGGAGGCCTGGCCTGGGTAAGGGTCTCTCAAATTCAGAACTCATGTCCTTTTTGCTTGAGTTCCTAAAAAGCTCTTTGGTCAGGGGTCTGGTTATGTCCATGGATGATTTTTGTAATGGGTCCGTTCTGACAGGTCCCCCAAAAGGGGATGGCTGCAGGTTTTTATGGACCATGTGTGGCCACTCCCACAGGTCCTGGAAAGGACAGCTGCTGGGTTTTGTTTTCAAATCATGTACCACATGATTGCAAGTGCTAGCAGAGTTCAAGTCTGACCCACAACACTGGTGGCCACAGTGGGGTCCACTCCTTTTTGAGTTTGGTCTTGATTCTGCCAGCTAAAGGCCGGGTGGTACTTTGCTATTTTTCTTTCTCTTTTTCAATGGCATTTTGAATCAATTAAGCGAGAATCTGAATCTGAACCCTCCTCCCTTTAAAAAAACAAAATGGGAAGGGGGGGGAGGAAAAGGTCTAATTTTTTTAAGGAAAAAGACCAATTAATCTGGCTCAAATGAATAGGTCTTTGAGGATAGAAGAGGACTTAATTTGTGCATGCTAAATTATCGTAAGAATCTTTACCATTATTGTTTTTGTGTCTGTCCTTGTAGAATGCTATTTGTGATAAAAGGTTCTATATGTGTATTGTGCCCCTTGCTATTCAAGCTGAGTCATTTGTCTTGCACTTGGTTAGCAATCCTCTTTGCCATTCAAAGTAGAATTGTCAGAAAGGTAATTTACACAGAGAGGCAGTTAGAGAGCCTATATCTAGATTTTATTTTTACCTGTTTTTAAGAAATTTGTTAAAACTTTAGTTGAGAATTGATCTCCAATATTAGTTTAAATCCAGGTTTTATGAACCCCAAATCAAGGTTAATCAGGTTCTATTTAAATATGGGGTACTATCTGGCTTCTCAAGTCACCAATGTTTATCACCAGGTAAAAATGAGTTTATTGATAATAATGGTCTGATATTGAAATGCTAGTAGATGGGCTTCTGATAAATTGAATTTTACCATATGGAAAAAGTTGCAGTTGTAATTGAATTCTGTTCGTCTTGTTTTAAGTGAAATATGTCTTCTAATAAGATGTGTGGGGTTTAAAGTCATGGTTTATTTTGCATTAAGATAAAGTGATTAAAAAATATGGATCTGGAAATTTAATTGCATGATCTCAAAGCAAGTTACTTTAGTTTATCAATCTGTAATACGGATGTGATAGTTATACAGTATTCTTTTGGGCTTATAAATTGATGTAAATGCAACTGTTAAAAGAATGTCAAATACTTGAAACTGTTTGCTTAGAAATGCAGTACTACTGTGAATTCACGAAGAAGTGATCTCAAAGTCTGGTTTTAAGTTCTCCTGGGATACTCCATATTTCAAAATAGGATGTTCAACTGTAATTTGTTTTACTATCTGGTATTATTGTTAAAAATATTTATGCTGTTTTAACCTTTTTCTTTCCCTTAATATTCTATTTCATTGATAGGATCACAAACTTCCGTAGCATTCATCTATCTTTTAAAAGTTGTCCTAACTATTAATGGTATTTTTAGGCAAAAAGTGTGAATGATCAGAGCCAACCTTAATGAGGTATCGTCTATTTTGTTTTTTGCTGATATGATTACTGTTACAATTTCTAATGAAAATGTAAAAAGATGCACCTCCCCACCTTCTAGGCCATGACTTTCACCAGATATATAGAACTCTATTTCATTCTCTCCCCACAATGATATCCAGCTCTCCCTCTTTTGGAAAAGCTCTATACTTTCCCCCATACCCTGACAGCTCCAGTCTTAATCTGCTTTTCCCCACCCCTCCCCATGGGCATTTAACTCTTCTGAAATTGGAAAGGTTCTTAGAGTCTCTCAGATCCGATCCGGATTCAGTTGGATCCCTGTAAACCTCTTCCTTGAATCTCACTCTATTCTTCTTTCTAGAGGCAATTAGGATCATTAGGCTGCTGCTGCTTCTTTTTTTGGTGAGGCAGTTGGGGTTAAGTGACATGCCCAGGGTCACACAGCTACAAATTCCTCTTTCTTGAGCTCATGTGACTGCTCGTACAAAAATATTTATAGCAACTCTTTGTAGAGGCTAAGAATTGGGAATCAAAGGAATATCCATCAATTGAGGAATGATGGAAAAAGCTGTGCTATATGATTGTGGTGGAACGGTCTCGTGCTACAGGAAATGACAAACAGGATGACCCCAGAAAAACCTGGCAAGACTAATGAACATCGATGTATAGTGAAGTGAGCAGAGCTGGGAGGACATTGTGCATAGTGACAGCAGGATTGTGAATGACTTAACTACTCTCAGCAATGCAAGGATCCAAGACAATCCCAAGGAACTAATGAGGAAACTTACTATGCACCCCCATAGAAAGAACTGATAAAAAGAACACTTGTGGATTGTACATATATAACCTGGTTGCGATCTCGTGCAGGGGGGAGGAAAGGGAGGGAGAAAAATTTGGAACTCTAAATCTTATGAAAATGCTGAAAACTACCCTTACATGTAATTGGAAAAAATAAAATAAATATTGCTTAAAAAAAAGAAAACCCAGATTATTTTTGGCACATCGATGGTTCCTGTCTCAAATGATGCTGGGTATGCTATCACCGACACAGAAGAGGTCATTGACCCCTTCCTTTGGCTCTTCAGCACAATAGGCTGAATTGGAAGCCCTGACTTGAGCTGGTGAATTAGCAAAAGGAAAACTAGGGAATATTTTTGCCGGATAGCAGGTATGTGTTGGGGATTTGAAGGTGTTATGGAAACATAAAGGGTTCCCTGTAGTCCAAAGGACCATGTCCCATCCCATCCAAGACAGGCAAAAACTAGAAGAGTGAAAGGGATAAAAATTCTGGGCTCTGCTATGGGCCCAATCCTCCCCAACTCTTTCCATTGACCTATGACCTATTGACCCTCGCTCTTTAAGTCACTGGAGTCCTGACAAACTGCTTGGTTTAGGCTGCAAACATTGGGGGTAAAACTGAGATGAGCGGCACATGCCATTTATCTACAATGTGAAATCTGTCCTAAATACAATGTAAGCAAGTCCTTCAAACCTCCCCTAGGAAATTTCCTTCACCCCTTTTCAAATCTGGCAGGTTGATTTTATTCAACTTCCGCCTTTTTCTAGTGATAAGTTTGCATGTTCTCCAGTTGGGTAGAAGCTTTCCCCTGCAGGAAAGCTACTGCAACAGCTGAAGCCAAGTACGCATCAGAAAAGATTTTTCCCACCTGGGGAATTCCTAATGGAGTTCACACTGATTGAGGTACTTCAACACTTACACTATGCTTACCACCCCCAATCCTCAGGTTTGGTAGAATGTCTAATAGATCATTAAGGTTCAGCCTGGCAAGTTTAGGGTTGATTTGACTCTACCATGGCCAAAGGCCCTTCAGTTCTTCTGAACCTTAGGGCAACCCTTTTGGTAAACACTCTTTCATATTTTGAAATCATCTCTGGGTGTCCTATGCCTCTTTTTTCTCCCTCAATTGACTCCCTCTCCATTAAGGCCTCCCTTCTGTTCTATTGTAAAGGACTCACTCGCCCAAACTAAACCAAAGGACAGACACACTTAGAGAAAGGCCCACTGGGTGTGGCTGCTGCCTTTGTGGAATGAGGAGAGAGATGGCTAGAGAGATCCGAGCCCAATTTCCCCTAGCCACCACCAGTGGGTAATAAGGGAACTCTCCATGGTCAGATGATCACCCCATCAGACCACCATCGGTCCTCTATAAAAGTATCTGCCTGTCTCCTGCTTGAGGAGATAGGTACCTCGGAGGACCATGCCTCTGTGCCATGCTTTCTCCCAAGAAGTCCAAGGATTTTTCTCTTGGTTTCCCTTCCCTAGCACCTAAATAAACTATTATTTTACTCTAATTGGATTTGTATGCAAGAGGGTGTAATTCTTTAAAGAGGAATTCCTAAGAACTCCTACCCCAAACCCCTACCCAATTTCCCCTATAACAATGGGATCTACAGGGTCATCTTAGATAGGAGTCAAGCCTAAACTTCAAGTCATTTCCCCCAGGGCTCCAAGAGAGCCAGAGAAGGCAGATTAGTGTGCCCCACCTGGCCGAGCCTCCCAGGCCTCAAACACACACAAGAATCACAACAGGAGAAGAGGTGAGGAATTCAGGCCCCAAGCTCCGGATCGGATCCTGTCATTTTAGAGTATGGGGAAAGGGGGAATGTGTACTAAGTTAGGTCAGAGCCAGATTTCAAAGGACTCTGGGCTTGGGGAGATGACATGGGGCGGGCCCCAAGCTTGGAGAGTTTCAACTGAGCAGCTGTCAGGGAGAGTAAAAAGAACCTGACCACTTACAAGCTATAGCAATGGCCCAGGCAGGAAATGGCAAGGGCCTGGCCAAGGGTGGCCAGTTGTAACTACTGAAGATGATAGAAGTGACAGTGCATGAAGGTACTTGGCAAAGGGTGTGCTACATGGGTGGGTGTGAGAGACACCTTCTGATTTACACACTTGTGACACTCAAAGGAGACAGGGCGGGTGGGAAGAGGTGAGGGTGTGGGGGGAAAGGGAATGGGTTGTCTGAGATAGATTCTGAAACATACAAAGCGCTGGGCAGTAGGTGCAGGGCGGCTGAAGCTCAGTCATCAGCACAACAGAGACAATTAAGCCCCTAAGAACCATGATTACTGAGGGAGGGTGGAAATGGGAATGAGGTCAGGACCAAGCCTCAGGGATCCAGCAAGGGATAATGACAGGACTAGGCCAGCAGGGCAAAGAATCCAGAGAGAGCCAAAGGCCCCTGAGGAGAGGACACAAATCAGCCCTCCTCCACTTCCCTCTCTCATGGAGACCGCATCAGCTCCCCAGGCTTTAGTTTTTTTGTTTTGTTTTTTGGTGAGGCAACTGGAGTTAAGTGACTTGCCCAGGGTCACACAGCTAGTAAGTGTCAAGTATCTGAGGCCGGATTTGAACTCAGATCCTCCTGAAGTTCAGGGTTGGTGCTTTATCCACTGCACCACCTAGCTGCCCCCAGGCTTTAGTTTTTAAGCATTCCATGAGTCTTGAACAAAATCGTCACCCAACAGCTGTGACACTGCTTGGCCTGACAGTCCCGAACACTAGCTATTCCATTCAGAGAGGTGAATGCCCCAGCCCTGCCCACCTGCCCTGACATCACTTCCTCAGGTCCTCCTGGTCCTCTCTAACCCCAGCCCCACAGACCAAATTCTGGCAGCTGGGCCCCATCTCTTCCAGCCTGCCCATTTGCCCCTCAACTGAACTTTCCTTTATATAGAGTCCCCCTACCTTTGTGAAGTGAGCTCCTGGACTAGCTTTTTCCATTAGGATTCCCTAATCTTAACTTAGCTTAGCTTGGCATATTCTAAGTGCTAAACCAATTTTTTTTTTTCATTCATTCTCATTGCCTCTTTTCAAACATGCAAACCAGGGGCAGCTAGGTGGCACAGTGGATAGAGCACCAGCCCTGAAGTCAGGAGGACCTGAGTTCAAATCCGGCCTCAGACACTTAACACTTACTAGCTGTGTGACCCTGGGCAAGTCACTTAACTCCAACTGTCACACCAAAAATAAATAAATAAATAAATAAATAAGTTTAAAAAAAAAAAAAAGCAAATGTGCAACCCTTTTCTTGGAGGCAGCTAGGTAGATAGAGTGTTACTCCTAGAGTCAGGAAGAGCTCAGTTTGTCCACAAACACAACAACTCCATGTTCATGCATGCCAGGCTCTGTTGTCATTCTGGTGTTCTCTGCCTTAGCCCTGTCCTTGGGCCTTCTGGTGACCTCTAAACTCTCACTTCCCTCCTGGGCTATTACCCCTGCACTGGGCACACCTCCTTACTTCCCCATCTTGGCCCCTTGGTACATACACTATCTTCTTCATTTGAGCCCTCACAAGTCCCAGCATTGGATCAAAGGAGTGAACATCAGTAAAGTGTTCTGCAACCCTAAAGGGCTATATAAATGTGAACTATGACTACTACTATTATTATGGATCACTCCCACCATTGTTGCCTTGGCTTGGACTCACCTGCTACTGAGTGTAAGTGGAGGAAATCCTACCACCAGGAGCTCACTGTGCCCACTACCAACTGAGGTGTGAGGCAATCCTCTGCCCCTCCCTATGAGTCCTCCATCCCTCCTCAGGCTTCCCATGGCTCCCCTTCCCCAACCCTCTCTGCTGAGACCCTTGTTGTCCCCAATCTCTCCCTGACTCCTGGCTGCTTCCCTTCATTTGGTCCTCTCATCCCCGCTGGCTACCACTCTACATCTCTGCTCCCCTTTGAGAAGACTGTCTCTATTTCCTTCACAGGAATCTCAGTGACATAGTGGACAGAATACTGGGCTTGGTGTCAGGAAGACCTGAGTTCAAATCTAACAGTCACTGACCCGCTGAGTTTATGAACAGGAAATTGGTACAAAGTCACTTCATGAATTGTGAATGATTTAACTATTCTCAGCGATACAATGATCCAAGACAGTCCCAAAGGACTAATGGTAACATATCCTATCTATCCACCTCCAAAGAAAGTACTGCTATTGATTGAACACAGACTGAAGCAGACTATTTCTCACTTTCTTTAAGTTTTTTCTTTTATTCAAGTTTTCTTGTACAGAATGACTAATATGACTACACAATTGCACATGGGTAACCCATAACTGATTGCTTACCGCCTCAGGGCAGGGGAAGCAGAGGGAGTGATAAAATTTGGAACTCAAAATTATAAATAAAAACGTTTATTATTTTTTAAAAAAGTCACATCACCTGTCTGCCTCAGTTTCCCCAACTGTAAAATGGGGATAATAACGCTGCCTCCCTCCAGGGTTGTTGTGAGATTATACCTATAATGTTTCGAACAGTGCCTGGTGCTTAATAAATGTTTATTTCCTTCCTTCCCTCTCACTCAGAGTCTGGCTTCTGGTCTTGTCGCACCACTGAAAGTGCCCACTCCAAAGTCACTCATGATCACCTGCTTGCCAAGGACCTCTCTACAGACCCTGGCCCTGGGGATCACCTGCTTCCACTGCCACTTCCTCCCCCGTCCGCTCCAAGCCATACCCATGAACTGTGGGGATCTCCCAAAGCTCCCACCACAATAGTGCAACTCTCATGGATTCAATTCATTTCGATTCTGAGGAGCCCAACCCTCTCCCAGTCTCCAGGCTCATCTCCCCAACTGCCTTTCAGACAAACTGAACTGGATGTCCAAAAGTAAGCTCATGATCTTTGCCGCTAAACCCTTACCCCCCCCAGCCTCCCTATTACCATAGAGGGCAGCACCCTGACTCCTCCCTCTGTCTCACCCCCCTTAATCCAAGTGACTGATTTCACCCTTGTACCATCTCCCCAATAGCCTCCTTCTCCCCTCTGACATCCGGTGCAAGCCCTCATCACCTCACACCTGGACTGTTGTAATAGCTGTTGGGGGGAGGTATCTGCCTGTTCCAAGCCTCTTCCTGCTCTGGTCCAGTCTCCAAAAGTGGTTTCCTAAAGCACAGGCCCAATCATGCCCACCTTCCCCAACTCGAGTAGCTCCCTATTGCCTCCAGGAACAGACATGAGGTGCTCTGTTTGGTCCGCAGTGCCCTTCCTAACCTGTCCCCTCCTCCTTCCCTAGTCTTCTTACAGGCTCCTCCCTGACACCCTCATCAGCCCAGTGACCCTGGCCTCCGAGCTCTCCCACAAACTGACATTGTATCTCTCAGCTGCCCCCCAGGCCTGGAACACTCCCTTCCTCACATCTTCTTCCTGGCTTCCCTGAACAGGACCACCTTCTATAGGATGCCTGGAGAGAGTGCTGGGCCCAAAGTCAAAAAGACCCGAGTTTAAATCTAGCCTCAGATACTTTCTGTGTGATTCTGGGCAAGTCAATTAACCTGTTTGCCTCAGTTTCCTCATCTGTAGAATCCCTCCCAGGATTGTTGTAAAGATCCAATGAGGGGCAGCTAGGTGG
The DNA here is from genome assembly GCF_019393635.1 of Dromiciops gliroides. Lineage (NCBI taxonomy): Eukaryota > Metazoa > Chordata > Mammalia > Microbiotheria > Microbiotheriidae > Dromiciops > Dromiciops gliroides. The sequence goes on along the minus strand of NC_057863.1, from coordinate 232,889 downwards.
CGCAGTGGATAGAGCACCGGCCCTGGAGTCAGGAGTACCTGAGTTCAAATCTGGCCTCAGACACTTAACACTTACTAGCTGTGTGACCCTAGGCAAGTCACTTAATCCCAATTGCCTCACTAAAAAAAAAAAAAGATCCAATGAGATAAAGACTGTAAAGCATTTAGCACAGTGCCTGGCCCATAGTAGGAGCTATCCAAGTGATGATCATGTCCAATTGATCCCTAAGTCATTGGCATGCTGGGAGGTATCTGAGAGCAGCAACTGTCTTTTGTCTTTCTTTGTATCCCCAGGGCACTTAATATCCATCATTCTGTCGTTCCTCACAAAGCTCTTCCCCTCCTGTGCTCCCTGTTCTGTTACAGAGGCATTTTCTGAAATAAACACACCTGCCCTCCCAGGACAGCCGAGTCCATCCAATGTGCCCGGGTGTCTGGGCAGACAAGAACTCTTGACTATGGGATTTAAGGATTTCTAAAAGCCTTTATGATACAGAAGCATGAACCCCTATATGAACCTGGAGCTGCCCACGCCAAGGCTCCAAAGACAAAGCTACACTTCATGTCACTGAGTTTCCTTGGGCTCCTAATATTCTCACAGGCCCAAGACTGGCACAGACCTCAACAAAGAGCCCACCTTAGAGGCTTCTAGTTCCTTAATCTTCTCCTCGGCCTCCGTCAGTTTGTCCTTCAGAGCTGCTATCTCTTTCTCCATCGGCATCACCACAGAACGTAGTTTTTCTGCATCCTCTTGGGCCTGAGGTGAATGGAAGGTAGCCACAAACTCTACTCAGTGTTTTAGCTGTTACTGAAGATTTCACAATCATAAATAAACTCAGTCAAAAGAGCCCCATTAACAAATACAACACACACACACAAAACCCCACAAATACACCACACAGTCTAGACACTCATTTTCTCAAAAGGAAATGAACAATTTCTGAAATGTTACCGTTTGATTTTTAATTTATAGATTAACTCTGAAAGGACGATCTCTTCTAAGGCAACCCATAGAAGGTCCCCAGAATATCCTTCAATAGAAATCTAGCCTCTGCCTGTGTCAACCCTTCATCCATTTGGGCTCCTATCTTTCCAGCCCATTGGAAGACACAGCTAGCACCTTTAATTAAATAGGAAACATCCCATCGCTTGTTAGTACAACCCAGAGAGCATAAAATGCTATTTTATGTGAGGTATGACAAGAATGACAGTGACTCCACAGAAATTGCTGTCCCTCTTCTCCCCCTAAACAACCCTTAAGATCATGACCACTGAACTCCAGCTCCAACAAGGAAGACAAAGAGGCAGAAAAATTTTGTGAAAGTATCTCGGGATGCTTTGGAGTCATTAAAAGTATAGGACAGGGGCAGCTAGGTGGCGCAGTGGATAGAGCACTAGCCCTGGATTCAGGAGGACCTGAGTTCAAATCTGGCCTCAGACACTTAACAATTACTAGCTGTGTGACCCTAGGCAAGTCACTTAACCCCAATTGCCTCACCAAAAAAAAAAAAAAGTATAGGACAGAAGAACATCCCACTTTCATCTCTACACATTCAGTGTAGAGGCACAATGGAATTCCAGTCATCCTACCAAGGCACAAAGAGAAACCTCATTTCCCCACCTACTTCCATTTAAAATTTAGGGAAATGGAGCATAACCAGAAAGAACTTCATTTTGTAGTCAATAGAACACATTTTTTTAAAAAATCACACATAAAGAAATGTCTATAGGAGTCGCATTTCTGTCAGATAAATATGTACCCATCAATGTAGTAAAAACAATCATGATTTATTTTTCAGGGTAAGAAAGAAAAGAGAAATTCTTAGCTAAGTATCTTTAAAAATGAAAATAGCGAATTATATGATTTTCTTGGATAATATTTTTGTTCTGTTTTTTTGAAATAAGTTGTTACTGACATCTTTTGTTTTTTATGTCACTGACATTTTCCCCTCCCATAAAACAAATAGTATTTATTAAGACAAAAAACCCCCAAAACTTAAGCCCTCGCTAAATCCCTTGGAAAGGTCTGAAAGCACGTGCCATGTGTCACACGGGTGGCCCACTCGCCTCTGCCAAGGGCTGGCTCTTCTATCTGTGCTCATGCATTACCCTTTGGACTCTTCCATCACGAGCTCGGTGTAGATGACCACGCTGGCCATTCACTTTGTACATGCGGTCTTACTTCCCACTTCCCACTGCTTGGCTCAGACTCCAGGCTCATCATCTCGGAGACGGATCCAGCTTCAGGCTCAATACTTTCTCAGTGTTCCCTCTCTCCTCTCCCTACCTTCCACAGTCCTGAACTTCACTTTAGGTCTGGAATTTTTTTTTTAAAACATTTTTATTTAAAGCTTTGTTTTTTTGGTTTTTTTTGGTGGGGCAATGGGGGTTAAGTGGCTTGCCCAGGGTCACACAGCTTGCAAGTGTCAAGTGTCTGAGGCCGGATTTGAAGTCAGTTCCTCCTGAAACCAAGGCCGGTGCTTTATCCACTGTGCCACCTAGCTGCCCCCGGGTCAGGAATTTTAAAGTGATCTCACTTCTCTGGCACAAAATTCACCATCAGTCATGCGGCAAAATGCTCCTTGGGGGCTTCTCCTCAGGAAGCTTAACACCCCATCACCTTAAAGTGACGGGGCTCCCTGGAAAATGGGTCCCCCAATCCCTTCAGTGGTCCCCTAGTGGGGTGACAAACTGTGGGTTGAACACGGCTCTTGTGGAAGAGGCTGTGTCTGTGTGCTCTGCATGGGCCAGCAGGAGGCACTGGACCCCTCCGGGGAGACAACTGCCCCTCTGGTCCCTCTCCCCACTGGCTTTGGCACCTCTTGGGGCACTGCCCCATGCAAACCTTGGAGGCCTAGCCTGATAATAACCTGCAGAGGCTCAGACACGGACACCTTCCTGGGAAACCCTCCATGGATCAGCAAGAATGCTGTCTCTGGCCCTCCTGATCAAATGTGTGATGAGTAAGGGGCAGTTGGCTGGCCAGCTTCAGAGCTCCCTTCTCAACCCTCACCTACAGAGGAGGGCCTAGGACTTGGAGACAAATGAGGAGCTGCTCTCCTTTAGTCAGGGGGTGACCTTAAGGGAGGCCACCCTTCAACAGAGGCCAAAGGCAGTGGCATTTCTGCCCCACCCACACAACCATGTGTCCACAAACACACAGTGTGGAATACCTTTTTCATCTCGTTCTCCAGATTCTCCTCCTCCTGCTCTTCAGACAGCCTCCTGCGTAAATCAGCGATCTCCCTTTCTGCGGCTTCTCTGTACTGGGCCCACTGTGTCCGCTCCTGCTCCAGCCTGTGGTGGAACTGGTGCTCATAGTCACGGACTGTCTCTACAGAATGTCCCAAGAGAGAAAGGGGGTGGGGGACAGTGAGGGAGGGAGGGAGGGAGGGAGGGAGAGAGAGAGAGAGAGAGAGAGAGAGAGAGAGAGAGAGAGAGAGAGCGCACCCTTCTAAGCAGTCTGTCCAGCAACAGCATACAGACCTACATGTAAAGAGCTGATGCCTGGTTTCTAGGCCATACTTTAATTCCAAGGAAGGGAAAAGTTGTCACTGAGAAAGTAAAGAGGACTATGGCATGATCAAGGTCAACTACAGACTCACATAAGGGTAGACACTTAACTTTAGCTCGTTTACAACATTGTGCCCTGAACTAAACTTACAACTCTAGAAGGCTTCAACAAAGTGTCATCTCCTTTTGATGTCACTGAAAAACATTGTAAATAAAGATTCTGCCACCAGCAACCAGTGCCTTCTGCAATCTGGAAAACACTGCCAAACTTAACTTCACCAAACTGTCATTTCAACCTTATCCAATAATCATAATTACTGATAAAGGTCAGAGGTCTGTCAGAAAACACAAGAATTTTTCTTGCAGAAGTATAGTCATAGGGGCAGCTAGATGGCACAGGGGATACAACACTGGCCCTGGATTCAGGAGGACCTGAGTTCAAATCCGGCCTCAGGCATGTCACGAAAAAATTTTTTAAGTCCGATGGAAGAATGAAAATAACAAAGTTTCCAGGCTGAAGCAAATAGGTTAATTGAGAGAGGGTTAGTCCCTCAACAAAACCAATAGGTTTATTGAGAGGGTTTTAGCCTCTCAATAAATCTGGTCATCCAGGCATTGGGCCTGAAAGACCCAGAATCACAAAATTCATGAGTTTATATACCCTTCCAAACATTTCTAAAATTAGAACATATTCTTAGGAAATATCAGCATTATGATGACAATAGGGTGGGTCGTTGTTAGGCCACTGGTCAGCAGCGTGAACTCTTAGCAGTATTGCTGACCATGACCAGATCCTGCGATATTACCTAATGCAGATATCACAAGATCAGCAACACCATGTTCATTGGAAAATTAAGAAATATGGGAAAAGACTTAACCTTTTAACCTTATGCAATCTATATGAATCACAATTTTTCTAGTTAATATATATTGATTATTATCTTAATCAAATCACTAAAAACTATAGTAAATCTCTTATAACTAAGGGATGGGGAAAATCTCACTCACAGGCACTTGACATTTACTAGCTGTGTGACCCTGGGCAAGTCACTTAATGCTCATTGCCCTGCAAAAAACCCCCAAAAATAAACAAAAAAAAAAGTGTAGTCATTTTCTCACCAAGAAAATACAGTTGTGAAGATGACCACAGCAACCTTCCGCTTCTGGGTGTCTCCTGCCCATCCTTCAAGGCTCAGTCAGCTCCAGGGGTCTCTTGCACTGCTCACCCGCTATCTCTTCTCTCGGCCTCCTCAAATCACCTCATATTGATTTGGGTACTGGCTAGACCTCCTCAGATTGGACAGCTCCTTCCTGAACCATTCCTCTCTAGACTTTCTCTACTCCACCCCCACACACGGTACTTTAATCTCCCCCCACTCCTTCCAGCTTTCTTTTAGGGGTAGTGAGGACTTCATACATCAGTCATACATTAGACACAGAGTAAGCACTCAATAGATGCTCTTGCTCTTTTTACAAGGGCAAAGGCCTCTCCCTGCACAAGTGATCCCATTCTGTCCCATCCCATCTCCTCCTCTCAGTTCTCTTCAATCTCTCCCTTTCTCTTACTGCTGCTCATGTCTCCTCCACCCCTGCCTCTTCTGTCCTTTGTGGCAAAAGACGTGTGTAGCGGACACCTCCTCTCGCACGCTGCTTCTGCCCTCGTCCTTCCCCCCAAGCCGCTCTCTTCCGCTCAGTCCTCAATCCTTGACGTCTCTCTGCAGCCCCCGATGCCACTGATCACTCTCTTCTCTATGGGTTTTCAAGGCCCTGCTGTTTCCTGGCTCTCTGTCTCTTTTGTCCCATCTCTATCCATGCCCTCTAACTGTGGGTCTTCCTCAAGCTTCTGTCCTGGGCCCTCTTGTCTTCTCTCTCTGTGTCACCTTCACTAGGTGATCTCATTAGCTCATCTGTCACATTGACCTATCTTTCCCCTAACCTCTCCGTTGGCCTCTCATTTCCAACTGCCTGCTATCTATCTCTAAACAGATGTTCTGTGAACATGCCCATCATTGTCCAGGGCATGCTGCCTGGGCACAGGAGCTCGACATGTTGTTCTGGTGATGTGCAGAGCTGAGCGGAGCCCCTCGGGCTCCACACTCTCCCAGAATCCCCCCAGATCCTACGCTTCCTCCTCTCCTCAAACACCGCCCACACCGTGGGCCTGCTACCATCATGACCACATGTAGTCCTTGCCAGAAGGGAATCTCTGAGAACAGACAGTTGGTACTTAATATTTTTTGGACCTTGGTGTGGCAAATACTTCTTACCAAGAGGGATCTGCGCTGCTGTTAGGCACATGGACAAAGACATGGACACAGTGGGCCTATTCAGTCAGCTGAGCCTGTCCTTGGCCTCTCTGAGGCTGAAGGTTCAAGGATCAGAGCACATGATGGCCCAAGGCTGTCTGTATTCTACAATCTGGGGCCCAGGGGCAACTCGAGTCCTGGCCTTTCCAGCTCCAAAGTCAACTTTCTGTCTCTGTGACCTCATACTATGACCCATAACTCTCCCTGCTCTCCGGTTGTTCACCAAGGATGTGACCACCCTGTTCTGTGATGCTGCCAAGGATGGAACCCATTTCAGTTTGGTCCTATTAGACAGGAGCCCTGCTGAACACACCCAGCTTCCAGGGGAGGACTGAAGGACAGTTACCTCCATGACCAATGGACATTGGGCCTTGGCCAGATCCCCTTTTGACTGCGTTGATCCTCCCTACCTCAGGAGGCCCGTGCCTCTCAGACTCTTAAACCAGGGCCAGGGTGTTGTCCACACCCATACTGCTTGCCAGCATCATTCAGCCTCAGACCATATGGGGCTTCCTTATCTCCTAGGGCACTGGCATATCCATGCAGCTGGAGGGTGCCACTGGACATAAAACATTGGGCCTAGAATCAGGAAGACCCGAGTTAAAATTCGGCCACAGACACTTCCTAGACGTGACCCTAGGCATGTCACTGAATGTGTCTGCTTTAGTTTCATCAAGTGTGAGAATCAAAGGAGACACTACTTCTAAAATGTTTAGTCCAGTGCTGGGCACACAGCAGGCACTACAGAAATGTCACTGTTCTTATCAGCCATAATTGGTTCAAATGTTCCCCAACAGATCTGCATCCTGCCTTTCCAGCTCTCTGCGACTCCAAAAAGAGCAGCCACAAATAGTTCTGGTGCCTGTGGGTCCTTTCCCGCCTTCCTAGGTGGCATTGCTAGGTCAAAGAGTAAGCAGGGCTTAATAACTTGGGAGACAGAGTTCCAAGTTGCTTTCCAGAACTCTGGACCAATCCACAACTCCACCATCGAAGCAGGCCTGTACCTATTTTCCCACATCTCCTCTAATACTGGTCATTTTCTTTTTCTGTTGTCTTTGCTAGTCTAATAGGAATGAAGCAAAACTTCAGTATTCCTCTAATACTTAGTGATTTGGAGCACTTTTTCATGATTATCTATAGCTTCCATTTCTACCTTTGAAAACTACTTGTTGATTTTTTGAATATTTATCAGCTGGCAAATAGTTCTTTTTGGGGGGTGGGGTGGAGGGGGTGGGGCAGGGCAATGAGGGTTAAGTGACTTGCCCAGGGTCACACAGCTAGTAAGGGTCAAATGTCTGAGGCCGAATTCGAACTCAGGTCCTCCTGAATCCAGGACCGGTGCTTTATCCACTGCGCCACCTAGCAGCCCCCTAAATAGTTCTTATTTTTATGAATTTGAAACAGACCTTTATCAAGTAAACTTGCTGCAGACTTTCTTGCTGTAGTTACTGGCTTTCCTTCTGATTTTAGCTACGTTGGCTTCATTTCTACAAATACTTTAAAACTGTATATGATCAAAAAATGCCAACTTTATCTTCTATGATCCTCCCTAACCCTATTTGGTCAGGAAATCTTCCCCATCATGGATCTGATAGGCAATTTCCAAGTTTCCTCACCCTTTATATCTTGTGTCCTTATATTAGTGTGTAGTGTAAGATGTTGGTCTATCCCTAGTTTCTGCCAGACTGCTTTCCAGTTTTCCAAATAGTTTTTGTCATAAAGTGAGTACTTATACCCCAGCAGCTGGGGTCTTTGGGTTTATCCAACACTAGGCTACTGGATTCACTTACTTCTGTTCATCTGTTCCCCTGAGTGACTTCTATTCCAAATCAAGTGCCAAATGGTTTTGAGTTACTGCTTTGAAGTATAGTCTGAAGTATAGTTTGAGATCTACTTCCACTATGTCCCCCTTTCTTCTTTTTCATTATTTCTCTTGAGATTCTTGACTTTTTGCTCCTCTATAGGAGTTTGGTTATTAATTTGTTTATCTTTATGAAGAAACCCTTTGGTAGATTCACTTGTATGACACTAAGTAAATTTAGGTGGTGGCATCCTTTTTATTCTATTAACCCAGCCTACTCAGGAGGAATTAAGATTCTCCAATCATTCTGTCTGACTTTATTTCTGTAAAGAGTGTTTTAACTGGGAGTTCTTCAATGTTCTCAAAGCTGGGCTCAGACTGCATGTACCAAAGATGTCTCATTCTCCTTTACCCCAATGCCATCCTTCGTCTCCTTTGGAGCTGCCCCCTTTTCTAGCCCCAATGTCAGCAGCATCCCTCCCCTCCTCAGGCAGGCCACAGCAATGCCCCTTCCTCACTGTACCTTTCATGACAGCCTGCAGGGAGGCGACCTCTTCTTGCCACTGCCTCTTCACCTCATCAATCGCTTCCTGTTTGGTGTTCTCTGACACCGTGGCGATGGCCTTGATGTTCTCCATCTCGGCCTGGGCTTCCCACAGCTGTGTCCGGAGGTGCCCAAGGTCGTCTTGTGCTGCCTGCAGGACGGCATTCTGTCTTTTCAGGTCCTCTGAAGAGAGGAAAGACTTTCTGTTAGAGTGGGTAGGTGGGCATGTGGGTAAGGGGGGGGGGGGAAGACTGTGCAGGACACTCTCCAAGAGGAGCCTCACATGTTCTACCAGGGGATGCCTGGGTATCTTAGCCAGGGCTAAGTTAACATCCTAGACAATGGAGAGCAGAAGTACTGCTAGGAAGAAGGAAAGAAAGGTCGGTGGGAAACAATAAGAAGCACTTTCAGGAAGACCCCAGGGAGTCCAGCCTGCTTGGAGGAGAAGGAGGAGTCATCTTTCTTTTACAGATAAGAACAAGGGTTGAGAGAGCTTAATTGAGTTGCCCTCCATCCCCTAGCTCCAGTCTGAGGCAGGATTCACACCCAGCTCTTCTAACCCCAGGTCTCACACTCTCTACATCCACCAGGCCTTTGAGCTGCTTAGATGGAAGAAAAAGGTTTTGTCTGAATAACTCTCAAAGCTAGGCACCTGAAAACAAGAAATGTACCATAGATACAGCAATTTGTGCTGCAGCCAAAGGTGATGGGGAAAACCTTTACCCAAGGGCCAGTCTTCTGAGATAACACCCTGACTCAAGGGAGAAAGGGCTCTCTTAGAGGACTGGACATTTGTGGCTTCCATCTCCCTTCATTAAGACACAGCAATGAACTCACTCAACCTTCCACAATGCAGGTGGGGGGTACATAGAAGCTATTTCACCAAAATAAAACAGGTGAGCAGGCCATTCAACATACATGCATGTCAAATTAAAGAAACATAAAAAGGTGTTAGTAGAATTAATAAGACTAAATAATGAAACGATCTCTCTCATAACTCCAGGACAAATCTATTATTTAACACATACCCCCCCCCCCCATATTGGTCAAAGGGCCAAAGAGACCAATCTTGTGGCAAAAAACCAGAGCCAAATTTTGGAGGCCTCCTAGTGAAACTCCTTCACCTTACAGATGAGGAAAGTGAGGCCCAGAAAGGTTCACACAACTTGGTTAGTCACAGATAGTAAGAATCAGAAGCAGGATTTGAACCCAGGTCCTCTGACGCCATTCTATCACGCTGCTTCCTTAAAGGCTTTAAAGGGTAAAGATTTCAAGACGTTCAAAAAGTCAAGAAAAAGGATGGAGAAAGAACCGAATTAATATTCTGTGAACTAAAGTCCACTCTTGCATAAGTGGATTACTTTTGCGGGGCTGAGCAATAACAGAAGGAAACTGGATGGGCAGGAGGAAGGCAGACGAGCTACAGAAGAGCTCAAAGTCACTCCAAGCGAGCCGGGGTTTGAGAATTTGTCTTTTTAACCTGCCTGAGTAGGTCTGGCAGTGATGAGATCTAGAGTGATGGGGTTGGGGCAGACGTCATAGAGGATTTACAGGAAGGAGTCTCAACAGGGATCTTATATCAGGTCTCATGGGGGAGGGGGAGGGCGGACATGCTCTTTGATCAAAGGTCATGAAGAATCTTCACCTGACATCTGCTAACTTGTGGGTGTTCCTTAGGGTTCTGACCTGCATCCTCTTTTCTCCCTCTGTCCTAAGTCACTTGGTAAGCTTATCAGCTCAATTATCATCTCCATGCTGATTCTCAAACCTGTTTCCTGCTCCAGTTTCTCTGCTGACCTCCAATCTCCAACTGCCTTTCAGACATCTCAAACTGGATGTGCAGCAGACATCTTAAACTCACCATGTCCAAACTGAACTCTTTTATCTTTTCTCCTCAACCTTCCCCCCTCCTCTTACCATCCCTATTACTTTAAAGGGCACCTCTACCCTCCGAGTCTCCCTCCCTAGGAATCATCTTGAACTCCTCTCTCTCCCCCTCCATATCCAATATAGTGCCAAGGCCTGTCGATTTCACTTCCCCCCTCCCCCCATGAGACCTGTAGCATCTCTCCGATGCACTTCTTTCCCTCCTTTGACAGTGCCCTCACCTCAAGACTTGACTACTGCGATATCTGCTGGGGGCTGGGAGTGGGGAAGGTCTGCCTGCTTCCAGTCTCTCTCCACTTCAGTCCACCTTCACTTAGTTACTAAAGTGACTTTTCCTAAAGCTCAGGTCTGATCATATCACTTCCTTCACAATGACCTCCAGTGGCTTCTTATCACCTCCAGGAGCAAATATAAAATGTGGTTTGGCATTCCAGTACCTTCATGACCTGCCCTCTCCCAACTTTCCAGTCTTTTGACACCTTATTCCCCAACTTGGACCCTTCAATCCAGTGTCACTGGCCAGGACCGTCCACCTCTCGGCCATGAGCATTATTTCTGTCTGCCTGCCATGCTTGGAACACTCTCCCTCCTCCACTCTGACCACTGATCTCCCTGACTTCTTTTCAGTCCCAACGAAAATCCTGTCTTTTATTAATTATAATTATTATAATTATACTTCTAATTATTATTTTTAGGGCAATGAGGGTTAAGTGGTTTGCCCAGGGTCACACAGCTAGTAAGTGTCAAGTGTCTGAAGCTAGATTTGAACTCAGGTCCTCCTGAATCCAGGGCTGGTGCTTTATCTAGTGTGCCACCTAGCTCACCCCAATCCCATCTTTTAATTATAAAAGTATTTTATTATTTTCCAGTTACATGCAGAGATAATTCTCAACATTTGTTTTTATAAGATTTCTAGATTCAAATTTTTTTCCTCCCCCCCCCCAAGACAGCAAGTAATCTGATATAGGTTATATATGTACAATAACATTAAACATATTTCTGCATTAGTCATAAGAATCAGAGCAAAAAGGAAAAACCTCAAAAAAGAAAAAAAATAGAAATAGTATGGTTCAATCTGCATCTAGATTCCACAGTTCTTTTTTTTCTGGATTTGGAGAGCCTTTTCTACCATGAGTCCTTTGGAACTATCTTGTACCATTGTATTGCTGAGAAGAATCAAGTCTATCACAGTTAATCAACACATAATGTTGATGGTACTATGTACAATGTTCTCCTGGTTCTGCTCATCTCACTCATGATCAGTTCATGTAAGTCCTTCCAGGTTTCTCTGAAATCTGCCTGCTCATCATTTCTTATAGCACAATAGTTCCATTAGATTCATATACCAGAACCTGTTCAGCCATTCTCCAATTGATGGGCAGCCCCTAAATTTCCAATTCCTTGCCACTACAAAAAGAGCAGCTATAAATGTTTTTGTACATTTGGGTCCTTTTCCCTTTTTTATGATCTCTTTGGGGAAAAGAAACAATAGTGATATTGCTGGGTCAAAGGGGTATGCACAGCTTTATAGCCCTTTGGGCATAATTCCAAATTGTTCTCCCGAGTGACTGGATCAGTTCACAGCTCAACCAACAATGCAATAGTGTTCTAGTTTTTCTACAGCTTCTCCAACATTGATTATTTTCCGTTTTTGTCATATTAGCCAATCTGATAGGTGTCAGGTGGTGCCTCAGAGTTGTTGTTTTTTGGTGAGGCAATTGGGGTTAAGTGACTTGCCCAGGGTCACCCAGCTAGTAAGTGTTAAGTGTCTGAGATCAGATTTGAACTCAGGTCCTCCTGAATCCAGGGCTGGTGCTATATCCACTGTACCACCTAGCTGCCCCCAGAGTTGTTTTAATTTGCATTTCTCTAATCAATAGTGATTTAGAGCATTTTTTATATGACTATGGATAGCTTTGATTTCTTTGTCTGAAAACTGCCTGTTCATATCCTTTGACCATTTCTCAATTGGGGAATGACTTGGGTTCTTATAAATTTGATTTAGTTCCCAATATATTTTAGAAATGAGGCCTTTATCAGAAGTACTGGCTATAAAAATTGTTTCCCAGCTTTCTGCCTCCCTTCTAATTTTGCCAAATCTCATCTTTTAGAGAAGGCACCCCCCACCTCTCATTCTAGTGTCTTTCCTCTGCCAAATATTTCCTATCTATAGCTGGCTTGTATGTACTTGTGGACCTGCTGTATCCCTCACTAGATTGAGACCTCCCTCTTCTTGCTCTGCTTGGTCTGATGCATTTCTTGTCAGATGACATCTCTGGTGTCTGCAGGCTTCTCTGTCTTTATCTCTATGCCCACCTGGGCTGCAAAGATGAGTCGCTGTGATTTTTTTCTTAGATTTCCCCCATCGGGATTTGGTCTAGTGAGTTTTATAATAATAGTAGCTAGCATTCACACAGTGCTCACAATGTGCCAGACACTATGATAAGTACTTTTCAAGCCTCACAATAACCCTGGGAAGCAGGTGCTATAATTTTCTCCTTTTGAAAATTGAGCTGTCCATTACATGAGGAGTTTCCTCTCTAGAACCTCCATCGACCTAGAGAAATAATAGATCCGGACCAAAAAAAGATATGAATCCACACAGGTGCACACAGGAGTCAGATCATCTGAGAGATTCTTAACTGGCCTTACACTAGCATGGGAGATGGCCCCTGGGCAACCCCCTGGAGGGGATAGGGAGCCACTGAGGCTCACTGTGGATCCAGTGGGCTCAATGCTGGAAGGAAAACACTTGTGGACCATAACATGCAAAGGAAATAACTTTACTTAGCAGAAAAGATGGAAAAGGGGTGTCAAAGTAAAAAGAAGGCCCATTCCACCAGGGCACCCACACAAGATCACATTCTATCTCACCTCAGGAAAACTAACTATCCAGAGGTTGGGTTTTCAGGCCCCTCATTCTTTGGGCCAACTCAAACCCCGAGGGCAGCCTCCTGGGAGGAAAACCATCCCAATCGACAGAAGATCAATGTTCCTTGTGAAGGAATTTCTGAAGGGTTTGGAAAAGAGTTACCCAAGGTGAGGTGGAGATAGGTTACAACCTATACTACGGAAGGAAATACTCACAAGGGTGAGAACACAGAGTCATCAAAGTCTTGTACATCTATGGATATAATAAAAAGCCAAATCATGTGGGTTTAAAAAAATGCTTGTTATAAGATCAGCTATTCCCATTATTGGGAATCCAGGTTAACAGCTTCTTGACACACAGGGAAGTAGACCTCTTTATTTTTGTAATGATAACAAAAAACTATTTATGGTCTTTAAAAAAAAGAAAGATTCAAAGAAAGAGAGAATTTGATAATTCTTCTGTGACATTCATTCTCCTCCACTGAGCTTAAGACCCTGACTTCATTAGAGACCCAGATAATGATACCATGAAGGTACTGGAATTCAGAAGTATTCCATCTGGATGACTTAATTGCCAATTGGCCCTTTTGGAAGAGCTGAAGGTAAGTAAACAATGACTCCGGATGTAATTCTTTTGACTACAAGGGAGAGGGAGAGAAAGGCCACAATAATTAGCGCTCATGCTATTTAGCAGTCATGGTCTTCCTGAGTCCAGGCCCAGCACTCTGAGAGCTAACTGGGAGAAGGTGTGGGAAGCTTGAGGGAGGAGCGAAGGGTTTAGAACAATTCCTCTGGGGCTTGAGAAAAGGATCAGTTACGAAGGGGAAAAAAGGCCTGTGGAGCTGCAATGAGAGCCACCTGAGGCTGGGTAACACAAACCCATGTGTATTCACATATGTACAAAAGCATGGATTATCTTTCCCTCCCCCAGTAAAAGGCACTTAGCAAATCCCAGCTATGAGCTAGAGTTCAATCTGCTTCCTAGCTGGGGTCCTCCGGACCTTGGTTCCCAATCACATTGATCAGGGGTCCAGGTTTTCAAAGGCTTTCTCTGCATGGTGTGGTCTTCACCAATCATTCCAGTTTTGTTTCTAGCATCAAAGATTTCCTCATTTCCATCTTTCTTAGGGAGCTACAATATTCCATTTCACAGTGATTTGCACAGAGTAAGCATTTAATCACTTCATGTATTCAGGATTACATGCCATTACATGATTTTTTGGCCACTGCTCAATACATGGTCAGTTATGACAGAAAAAGCTGCTATAAATATTTCTGTACCCTGTTCCTCTTTTTTTTGATGGGGGGGTGGGGGCAGTGAAGATGTCCAAATCACTTGACACCAACTGTGCCTCAGTGTGTCTAAATGTCATCTTCTTCTTTTGTCATTTCTGCAACTCAGATGGGTATAAAGTAAAAACCCAGAGCTGCTTTTATTTGTATTAGTGATTTGGGACATGTCTTATAATTGTGTTTTTTGGGGATTTTTTTTTTTTTGGCGAGGCAATTGGGGTTAAGTGACTTGCCTAGGGTCACACAGCTAGTAAGTGTAAAGTGTCTGAGGCCACATTTGAACTCAGGTCCTCCTGCCTCCAGGGCCGGTGCTCTATCCACTGCGCCACCTAGCTGCCCCTCTTAATAAATCTCAATAGCTTGGATTTCTTCCTTTGAAAATTGCCGACTATTCTTTTTTTCATGTATCCATTGGGGAATGGCTAAAAACTTGTGGAAAAGATTTTTCCAAGTTATTTATTTTCCTATTTTAGCTATGTTTTGTTTCTACAAGAACTTTTAAATTTTATATAATCAAAATGTTCTGTTTTATCTTCTGTCATCCTGTGTTAAGGACTGTTAATGGGTCCCCTGAACTTGTCTTTTTGAATTGCCATATTATCCAGAAACACCAGACCCAGAGGATGCGGGAGGCCCTAACTGTGCCAAGGACAAAGCCCTCCCAAATGACAGAATTTGTTTGCGCCCCAAACTGGATTCCCTATGTGTCTTCCCTGTGAAGTCAAGAAAGGAGCCAGTCTGTCTGTACCAGGCTGAGAAACTGCTTGTGCAGATGGAACCCCTGTAGACAAACAGACCCTCCCACCTTTGTGGTCTAGTGGCTCCCAAGGAGAAGAACGAAGCTTTTGCCACCACTTTGCTCCTCCCCTTTGTCCTGCTGTTATAAAAATGCAAACATCTGTATGGATCGTGAACTCTGGGTTCCACATGAATGGTCATTTCTCTTCTAATCAACCTAGTTTTCACATCAGTTTTGTGAAGCTGTGAGTGCCTGCTGACACCTGTCTGTTCCTTGATCAGTCATTCCCCACCAAAGATCTGAAAGGTGATTTCTCTGTTGCTTCTCCAATGTTTTGATGTCACTTTTGGTGTCTATGCCTCCTGTCTGTTTGAACCATATCTTGGTATATAGTGTGAAATGTTGGCCTGCACCTGATTTCTACCAGACTACTTGGCAATTTCCCCAGCAATTACTGTCAAATAATGAGGCATAACCCCAGTGGCTTAAATCTGTCCCACTGACTCATATAGTTCCTGAGTGAGTCTTGGAAGGTAAGCCTTCCAAATATTTTATAACTTCTGTAGTTATTTTTTTTGGTTTTTTGTTTTTCTGTGGGGCAATGAGGGTTAAGTGACTTGCTCAGGGTCACATAGCTAATAAGTGTCAAGTGTCTGAGGCTGGATTTGAACTCAGGTGCTCCTGAATCCAGGGCTGGTGCTTTATCTAACACACCACCTAGCTGCCCCCAGTCATTTTGAATCAGATTTCTCTTTCTAGTTCTTCTTGCTGGATTTTCTTGATAACATACAGGAATATTGTTGATTTGGTAGAAACTTTGTTTCCCCTATATTACCTATGTTCACTGCCTCAATTTCTTTCTTATGTTATTGATGGAGCTGGTGCTTCTAGATTAGTTCAAACAACAGTAATAGTAGTAAATCATTAGACTGTGAGCTCCTCAAGGGCAGGAATTAGCCTTAGACAGTGGGGGGAGGGGGGGGCATCTAGGTGGCACAGTGGATAAAGCACCAGCCCTGGATTCAGGAGCACCTGAGTTCAAATCCGGCCCCAGGCACTTGACACTTACTAGCTGTGTGACCCTGGGCAAGTCACTTAACCCTCACTACCTAGCAAAACAAACAAACAAACAAACAAGACAGTGAAGGAGCACAGCAGATAGAGTGCTGGGTCTGGAGTCAGTAAAACTTGTGTTCAAATCCAGCCTCAGACACATAACAGCTATGTGACCTAGGCAAGTCACTTAACCCATTTGCCTCAGTTTCCTCATCTATAAAATACGAATGATAACAGCACCTACCTCCCAGGGTTGTTGTGAGGATCCAATGAGATAATACTGATAAAGTGCTTTGCTCAGAGCCTGCCACAGAAGAGTCAGATAAACATTCCCTGTTATCATTACTACATCATCATTATTATTTTGCTTCTTTTTGTATCCCTGGCACTTAGCACAGTGCCTGACACACAATAAGTGTTTAATAAATGTTTATTGATTTACTGACTGAATAGTAGTGGTGATAATGGGCATCCTTGATTTGCCCCAAACTGATTGGAAAGGCCTCCACAACTTTTCTCTAGTACATTTAAGATTTGTTCTTGGATTCAGATTATTTACCATATTAAGAAAAAGTCCATTCATTCCTATGTTTTCCGAGGTTTAAACCAAAATAAGTACTGAGTTTTGTCAAAAGCTTTTTCAATATCTACTGATATAATCACAGGGTCTTATATATACACATACATATGTGGGTTCATGTGCATGAATATGTATATATACACACATGTATATGTATATACACATATATTATATATAATATACACTATTTTAACATGATTTATTATGTTCATAATCTTCCTCATTTTGAACTAACTCTACATTCCTGGTAGAGACACAACGTTGTTATAGTGTGTAATCTTTTTAGTATGTAGTTGTAGCCAATTTGATAACATTTTACTTAAAAATTTTCCATCAATATTCATTAGTAATATTGAGCTACTGTTTTTCTCTCTGCTTTATCTCTCTGTGATTTAGATATGAAGGCCATGTTTGTTATCAGGTAGAGACTTGAAGGGTACCTTATTTTTCTATTATTGTAACAGTTTCTATAATATTGGAATTAATTGTTCTTTTTATGTGATATAGATTTCACTTCTAAATACAAATAGTCATGAAGGTTTTTTCTTCAAGAGTTAATTTATGGCTTATTTAATTGCTTTCTGATACTGAGTTATTAAAATAGTATCTCTCTTTTTAAAAAAATTAATCTGAATATTTTATATTTTAAATGAATTAATGTAGTTTCTCTAAGTTATCAGCTTTGTTAGCATATATTTGGACAAAATACTTTCTGATCATTTCCTTTATTTCCCCTTCAACTGTTATGAATTCTTTTTCATGTTGATAGAAAAAAATTGGTCTTTCTCTCTTTTAAAAATCTTATTAACCATGACTAATGCAGAAATGTTTCATGTGACTGTACATATATAAACTATATCAAATTGCTTTCTGTCTTCGGGAGGGCAGAAGGAAGTGAGAGAGAGGGAGAAAAATTTGGAACTCAAAATCTTATAAAAACAAATGCTGTAAAATCACATTAACTACTTAGTAGTTCAATTGGATGTCTTTAATTGCCATTCAAGTTTTTTCGTTGTGTGCCCAATTTACTGATTTGTTCTTTTTCTCTTGATGAAAATGTTTAAAAATATGAATTTTCTGAAGAGAACTGCTTCAGATGTATCCCAAGTTTTGTTATGTTGTCTGTCATTTTTTTAATGAAATTTTCCATTATTTATATAATTTCTTCTTTGATCTACCACTTCTTATGTTATTTACCCTCCAATTGCTTTTTAGTTCTTCAGATGTACTTTATTGAATATCTTTTTATTGCTTTGTGATCAATAAATGATGTGTCCAGTATTTGTTTTCCCTACATTTTTTTGGTGAGGTCTTTACATAATAATTTTTTTTGGGGGGGGGGGTGAGGCAATTGGGGTTAAGTGACTTGCCCAGGGTCACACAGCTAGTACGTGTTAAGTGTCTCAGGTCGGATTTGAACTCAGGTACTCCTGACTCCAGGGCCGGTGCTCTCTCCACTGCACCACCTAGCTGCCCCTACATAATCAATTTTTGTAAAGCTATGTTACAACCGTGGTACAGCCAAAACGTAAGTAAATTCCTTTCTATTCCATTCAAACATTGCCAAAGATCTAGCTTCTTGAATCATTCAAAAGTTCTGTTTATGTTTTGGTTAGATTTGTCTAGTTCTGGATGGGGTAGATTAAGGTGACCTCCTATAATGATGGTTTTAGATTAATTTTTCCTTTAAGTAAGTAGATACTACGCTGTTAGGTACATATATAGTAAATATCGAGAAGTTATCTCTGGTGCCTTTAGGCAAGTCTCTAATTATAGCAGCCTCTGAAATCATGCTTGGTGCCCCCTTAGCTCCAGCCTCTCATTTTAACTTTAGGTGAATCTTTTTTTTTTTGGTGAGGCAATTGGGGTTAAGTGACTTGCCCAGGGTCACACAGCTAGCAAGTGTCAAGCGTCTGAGACTGGATTTGAACTCAGGTACTCCTGATTCCAGGGCCGGTGCTCTATCCACTGCACCACCTAGCTGCCCCTTTTAGGTGAATCTTTGTGTTTCAAGTGTGTTTCTTAAAAACAACATATTGTTGGATTCTGTTTTCTAATGCAGGAGGATGCAAACAAAAATGCAGAAAAAAGTCGGAGGGCCATGCTTCAGGCATCTGACAGCCCTGTGCCCTCTTTCACTCTGAGAGCATCTTCACTTCATTCAGGTCTTCAATTATGACTGTGAATTGGTCATTTCCCTCCATCCTGGTCCTTTCCTGCTTTTCCCTCTTTGTTCCCAATCCCCTTTTCATAATGAGGAAGGCAGTGAAAGGGAGGAAAGGCCCTTTTCTTGAGGCTCTGTTCAGCTGGGAATGGAAGGACCTGTGTCCTCCCCTTCCTGCTGCCGTGCCCTGGTCCTTGGCTGCTATTTCTGTTCACTCCCCTTTGACATTCCCCTCTTCACTACTGGAGTTTCTTTTGCTTATAGCTATGCCCTTCCCTATGGATGAAGGGATGAATGAATGAGTGAAGCCTTTGTTAAGAACACACTGTGTGCTAAGCCCTGGGGATTCAGATAGAAAAGTTGGGTGGTCTCTGCTCTTGAGGGATTCGCATTCTAATGGGGGGGTTTTAGGTCCTGGGTTCTTAGGGGCATTTGCAAAGCAGGCGGGGCAGCTAGGTAGTGCAGTGGATAAAGCACCGGCCCTGGATTCAGGAGGACCTGAGTTCAAATCCAGCCTCAGACACTTAACACTAGCTGTGTGACCCTGGGCAAGTCACTTAACCCCAATTGCCTCACCAAAAATAAAAAAAAAAAGAATGAATGATAATAGAAACACAAGCAAAGCAGGCACTTCTGTTTCATCTCTAATGTCATTTCTACTGGAAAAACCCTATGAGCACCAAAGGGGGGACCACTGGACAGGAACAAGGATTTTTTATGTTTTGGGTCTTCATTAGCATTGGCCAATTTAAGAACAGGAATTACCTCCTTGGATGTCAGTTGTGAGGACCAGGTGGTTTGGTGGTTTGGCAGGCTCTTAGGGTTAAGGGTCTGAGGGGAGATGGTGGAGTTTTGACTTGCCTGGAACAAACCAGGAAAACCAACAAGTCAAAAGGAGGGAGCGCATTCCAGGAATGGGGGATGCTGTGCCCTGGGGCCATTGTCACTGGAGTGCAGAGTACCTGAGAGACAGGTAAGAGGGAGAGGTAACAAGCATTTATTAAGCACTTTCTATGTGCACTTTAAAAATATCATCTCATTTTGATCTTCAAACAACACTGGGAAGCAGGTGCTATTATGATCCTCATTTTTACAGTTGAGGATACTGAGGCAGACTTGCCCTGGGTCACACAGCTATTCATTATCTGAGATGAGATTTGAACTGAGGTCTTCCTGACTCCAGAGCTGGCATTCTGGACACCGAAATTCCCCCTTGCTGCAGACAGACAGATAGATTAAGGAAGGGTGCTCTGAGGATGGGGAAGACAAGGGCCTGTTTGGAGGCAGAAGGCAGGGAGAGATTGCAGATGAGTACAAGACTTAGGATGACAGAGGGGGCATCTACCAGAGAAGAAAGGCTGGAATGGGATCCCTGCAGGTGATTCTTCTCATTCCTTGTCACATTTATAAGTTTCCCTGGGTGTCTTCAGGCGATCCATGAGCCCAAAGAGCTGAACATGCCACCATCTTTCAGAGCAGGCAGCTTTGTTCTCCTCCTCCTCTTCCTTTGGGGTGGTTAGCAAAGGAGGGGAAGGGGAGGTTTAAAGGAAGGTGCAGGAAGACATGAACTCATGTCAAGAATCAGAAAAACATTCATGAAAGTTACCAAGCTTGGCGCCAAAGAAGAGAAAAGAAACTATCCCTTCCCTTTTCTTTGCAGAGGTGGGGGATTAGAGAAGTGGAACCAAGTACACATGGCCACACTGCACAACTGGTTAGTTTTGGAGAAGTGGGTTTTTTTTCTCTTTCATTTTTATTTTTTGTTAGAAGGTCTGGCTCTCCAGAACCAAGAGAACATTGTACACAGTATCAACAACACTCTATGATGATCAACTATGACAGACTTAACTCTTCTCAGCAATGTAATGATCCAAGACAGTGCCAACAGACTTATGGTGGAGCATGTTCTCCCCCTCCAGAAAAAGAACTCTGGAGTCTGAATGCAGCCCGAAGAAGACTATTTTCACTTTTGTTGTTGCTTTTTTGTTATTGTTCTTCTTTATTTTTTTCTTTTTGTTCTGATTAATGTGGAAATATGTTTAACATGTGGGGTAAAAACTGGAAGTTTGAGCTGAATCATTTGAGAGTTGAGCACATGCTACTGAAGCAGCTTTTGAAGGACTTCCCTTTTGGGGAGGAGACCGTGATGAACTTCTAGCACACCAGCTTAAAACTGAGGGAGGAACAGAAGTTCGCTCTCTCTCTGGCTTTTCAACTTAGCCGTGGCAGCACACGGCCTGGCAGGCAGTTTGGAATCTGGTGAGTTTTATATAGGAAAATAGACTAAGCTTAGATCTAAGATTATTCATTTGTATTTCTACTTTCCTATTTCCCTAATTGGTATCGCCTTTTGTTGTCTAATTAATTCCCAAGCAATAAAAACTAATTCCTCACTGATTAAAGCTCAGAGGCTTCTTTTTCTTAGTGGTCTGGGAGATATATATGTATACATACACACACACATATATATATATATATACTGTGAAAATTTATTTTGATTTGGGGACCCTACCTTTAGGCTGAGATTAGAAAGTCTTAGGCCCTCAGGGTCTCTCCCCCTCCTCCTCAGCTTCAGCTGAGCGAAAAAGTCCCGTGGGCTATACAAGACGCCAGGTCAGACAGCTGGGGGGAAAAAAGCCCCCAGCTCCCTCCGACCTGAGCGGAGCTATCTGAAAGATAGCCTGTGCTGAGGCACGTGAAGTGGGAGTGCACCCCCCCCACCCCAAACCAGCCCTAGCCCTGGCTGGCGGATTAGCTTGTTCTGTGG
The DNA here is from genome assembly GCF_019393635.1 of Dromiciops gliroides. NCBI lineage: Eukaryota > Metazoa > Chordata > Mammalia > Microbiotheria > Microbiotheriidae > Dromiciops > Dromiciops gliroides. The sequence continues at coordinate 211,369 of NC_057863.1, read as the reverse complement.
GGGCGAAGAAAGGCCCGAGATTTGAGTGGAGAGAAGAAAAGGTATATAGAGAGCTGGGAGTTAAAGGAGGTGCGGACAGGCCTTAATACAAACCAGGGAAAGTGCCCTGAGGCCGGAGGCAGCTAAGGCCCTTATTGTATTCAAGAAGTTAGGGGAAGCTCAGCAGGTGGGAAAGAGCCACAGTGGAAAGAGACCCAGGAAAGCAGTCAGGTTGTACATTTTATTTCCCTGTATTCTTAATTTTCAACAGTATCTCATAAATAAACTCTGCTTTGATTATTTACTTAAGAGGCTTCTTAATCTTTAGTCTATCAATTTGGGAGCAGTGTGGTGGAACTTTATAAACGGCCCATATTAAATTAAACGCAGTCAGATAGCCAATTAGTCTAAAGTCCCCAGATTAGTCCTCTAGTCAGCTTTAGCCCCCCAAAATTAGGCTAGTCAATTAAAAAATATTCTAACATTTTAATGGTGACCGCGGCAGGACTTATGGCCCAATTATAATTTCTCTAAACCTATAATTTTTCATATACTTATAATTTTTCATAAGTCCAATTAGATATATTTTTCCAGGTTAGTTATAGTTATGAATAATTAATTTTTTGTACAATACAGATAAGGGAAAAGTTAAAAGGGGGAGTTTAATGCTCATATATCCAATTTTGAATCTCACACATGATAGTAATGTATAACCTATATCAAATTGTTTGCTGGCCTTGGGAGGGGGGAGGGAAGGAGAAAAATTTGGAACTCAAAAAATATCTTTACATATAATTGAGAAAAAAAACCCTAAAAAAAAAAAAAGAAGGTATGGCTCTCTGGGCTGGGGGTGGAGGGGTATGGAACTATGCTGGGAAATTAAGGTGATCTAAAAACAAAAGATATCAATAAAAATGACTTTCAAAGAAAAAATATTGAAGTGCTGCCAACTGTGAAGAGAGGTTATTGCCAAAGGCACTCTACTCTGGGTATGAGAGGGATTGAGAGAACCCAAGATGAAAGAATTCTTTCCATTTCTTATCCCATGGTCCTCCTCTGCCACCCCCTTTCAGGGCTCCACAGTGGCAGGTTTCCCAGGCACTGCAAAGAGACTCAGCACAGACACCTGCAGTGGGGTGAGAGGTGGGCTGTCTGTAGACCTTGGGTACTTACCTTCTTTGGCCAAATACAGCTCTTTAAATTTGGCTCTCTTTTGATTAAATTCTTGCTCGAGTTGCTGCTTTGTACGTAAAAATTCTGCGTTGACTTTTTCCAGCTCCGCCACCCGTTGTTGAAGAGAAACTAAAACAAAACAAAACAGGGTCTCACTGCTTTAAAAGAACCCAAATCAATTTGTCCACACGCCAAGCCAAGTTCACCATCCTTCTTCCCACCTAAAGTCAAGAGTTCCTGAGCCCACCACAGATCCAGATCCCATCTAGAAAAGTCTCTTGGGAATAAAACCCTTTCCCAGAAGGCGACTTGTGCACAACTAAGTCCCACAGCGGGGCCGTCACAAAGAAACCTTCGGTTTGCCTAAACTGGATGAAATTCTTGGGCTCCCAATGTGAGAAATTGTTTTGCTTGACTCTGCATATTTGTCAAAAGGGTTTTGTTTGTCTTCTTGTTGGGGGAGGAGGAAGGACAAGGAGAGAAAGAAATGATTGTTCATTGAAAAAAAAATTAATTAAAAACCCCCCACAAATCCTTAGGTCCACCATTCCATAAACCATCTCACTGATATCCTTTACTCCTACTTCTTATTCTTGGGTCAGATCAAAATCTTTATTTCTGCCCCCTCTCCCATGACACAACAGGACATATCAATTACTAGCCCGATCTAATCTACTTTGCTACCAAGCCTACTTAAGAACATTCCACTCTCATTTAAAACAAAACAAACCCCCCTTTTCCTTCATTTCAGGTTCTCAAAAACCACCTGTTTCATTAGTTATCTAACTAGGATAGAACCCAGTGCCTCATTAATTCCGGCAGATTTGACAGTTCAGCTGCTACTGCTCTGTCATCCCCTCCCCACTGCTGGAGGCAGGACCATGGTGGTGATGGTGGGGGGTGGGAGTGGGAATCACCATCTATCTACTCCACTGGCCAAACTATGTACTACACTGATGGACACTTGGAGTACTATGTATACATGAGTAAGCTCTGGCTCTCACACCTGCAATGTAGGGGGCAGCCAAAACCCTTCTGCTTCTAAGAGTGATGAAAAGAAAGGCACCCAGAATGGAGAAACCCCATGGAATGAAGACCAGACTCTTGGAAACAAACGATTATTACATTAAGGGTACATCTTCTTGATCCCAACCCCTTCCATCTTCTCCAGCAGAGTGCACTCAACCTTAAGCATCTATTTCCTACCAAAAGGTTCCGTCTTTGCTGCCTTCAAACCAAGTCTCAAACCATACTTTAAGAAAAAGAAGTCACTAACCAGCTCTTATATATCTCTCCTCCTCAGCCTCAGGTAAATTCCTTAAAAAAGCTGCTTATTCTCACCGTCTCCACTTCCTCTCATCCTTCCTACCTCATCATGACATCACCCTTCTTTCTTGGTCTCCATATTGCATCCTCTAATTGTAGGTGTTCTGTAGAGTTTGGTGCTAGGCCTTCTTCTATACTCTCTCTTAGTAATCTCAACAGCTCCCATATTTGAGGAGAAGCTAGGTAGTGCAACAGACAGAGAGTGATGGGCTCAGAGTCAGGAAGGCCTGAATTCAAATCTGACCTCAGACACGAGCTGTGTGACCCTGGGTAAGTCACTTCACCTGTTTGTCTCAGTTTCCTCATCAAAGTTGTAAGAATCAAAAGAAATAATGATTTCTGCCCCCAACGTGGCACATACTAAGTGTTAGGTAAATGTTGGTTATTATCATTATTGTTATTTTCTCTTGGCTTTATGCAGATGTCTCCCAGATTTCTAGATCCTGCCCAGGTTTCTCCTCTGGACTTCACTTCTGCTTCCCCAGCTACCTACTAGACATTTCTAATCGCATGTCCCAGAGACAGCATGAAATGACTGCCTTTCTCCCTAATCTTCCCCTTCACACTTCCTTATTTCTGTCAAAGGCACAGCCACCCTTCCAACCTCCCAGGCTGGATTACGTGGCTTATCCTGAACTCATCACCCTCCCCCATGACCCATGTTGCCATTTCTCCCTTCACAAGATCCTTTTCAGCCAGCCACTTCTCTCCACTGACAGCTAGCTGGCACCTTAATCTAAATCCTCAGCGACCACACTCAAGTAACTCCAGCCCCTGCCCATCACCTCAAGCACAGAGGCTCTTGACCTTGGCGTCATGGGCCTCTTTTTAGAACCGTACTTTTGTTTTTACCACATAAAATAAGAGATGGCAAAGAAAACCAATTATGCTTAAGTACATGTATCATTTTTTTTTAAAGTTCACAGACCCAAAGGTTAAAAATCCTGCTACAGGGGTAGCTAGGTGGAGCAGTGGATAGAGCACCGGCCCTGGATTCAGGAGGACTTGAGTTCAAATCTGGCCTCAGACACTTGATACTTACTAGCCGTGTGACCCTGGGCAAGTCACTTAATCCCAATTGCCTCACTCCCCCCCCCCCCCAAAAAGAATCCTGCTACAGAATCCAACAGAAACTTCTTTGCTAAGGTTTTACAACCTGCCGTGTCCTGGGCCTTCCCAGCCTCACCGGACATTGCTTCTTTCCCATTCTCTGGCACCCAGCACAAGTGGCCTGCCCTCTGCTCCTCACATGTGCCATTCCATCTCCCATCCCAGCCTGCGTGCGCCACTCTAGCCCATGTCCCATCCCTGCCCGCACCTTTGTGCCCGGGATGCAGACCTTCCTCATCAGCACCTCAGAGAGTCCACATTCTTTTTCCTTTTAAGATGCAGCTCAGACACCATTTGTTTCACGATGTTTTTCCTGAGACCACCAACTAGTCACGCCCTTCCTCCCAAACTGTGTTGTATTTAACTACCTTGTATATATATATATATATTTATTCTGTTTTTGTTTTTTAATCTGTATTTGTTATCGGTCCCATGAGAATGTGAACAGGACTTGTTCCATCCTCTGTCTTTCTATCCCTGCTGCCTAGCACAATGCCTAGGCACATAGTAGGTTCTTACTGGATACAGTGATCAGGGCCACCACTGGGTCAGAGCATTAGCTTGGTTGGTTGAGTGTTTGATAACTTTATAAGAAAAGAGTTCATGGAAGAAGAATCATTGATGGCCAATAATGTGCTGCCTCTCTGCTTCCAAAGTCCTCAGGGCCAGAAAGAACAACTACTTTTTACTGTAGCTTCCACACAATTGTTTCTCTGAACCAATACTTTCCCCACCATCCCACCAAAAATTCCAGAGTGTTCATAAAACAAAGCAACTTCCCAACTGGATGCTTTTGACTTTGTCAGATCCAAACCGAAAGAAATGCAGGCAATAAGCAATACTGTTCCTTCTGTGTCCACTCCTGTCATCACTCAGTCTTTTTTTCTCTCTTCTGCCAAAAACTCAGGTGGGCAAGGGCAGCAATCATTCTGGGCCCATTAATTGAGAAAAGTTAATGCTGTGAAAGAATATGAACAAGCTCCTTTTTTAGCTTCTCTAGAAATGCTGAGAAATGACATTTCTCTCTAAAGGTCTTTCCAGTGCTGGGGACAGCCCTTTGGGAAGGTGGGTAGGCTAGGACAGGATACAAAGGCCTTTCCATAGCTGAAACTTAACCAAGAACAAACACATCTAAGGCCCCGTGGAAGGACAGCCTTCTCCCTCAGGTGCACAACGGAATTAGAAGTGGGTCTGTTCAGCAGAACTCCCCTCTTCCATTCCATAGTAGTCCAATTCTAGATCCAGATCTCTGAGAAGTACCCTTGAATCTCTCCAAAGGGGTAGTCTAGGAGAAATAGGAGGTGACTGGCTGGTTATTCCACAAACCCTGGAATGTTCGTGGAGACTATAACTTGAAGGTATCTTTTCTTGTTGGGCAGTCATGTCAGATGGCAGGGGGAATCTGTGCCAGTCTGGACATCTCTCTCTTCAAGCTGGAAATATTCTGAGTATAGAATGATGTTGTGTTGAATAAAACTGTTTCTGGCAAACTGCTACCTAAACATAGAACAAGGTCCTAGCATTAATACTTCTTCAACAACATGAAATGGTAACTTCTAACATCCTTCCCTCACATGGGGACACCCTGTGCTATATCCCACAGGTGACTGGTCCACATTACAGTCCACCCAGACCTTCACATCCAACATGCATACATATGCTATGGGTAAGCATGCTCACTTCACAACAGAAACAGTCAACATTTTATCCTAAAAGGTTTAGCTTTTGCCACCTGCCCCATCCCTGATCCCCTTAGTATAACCAGGTATAGACCTTTATGAGGGGCCAACTTGCTCTGTCAGTCAATAAGCATTTATTAAGCATCTCTTATGTACCAGGCACTGTACCAAGCACATGGGATACAAAGAAAGGCAAAAGATAGCCCTAGCCTTAGAGGAACTCACCATCCAATGGGCCCCACAATCATCAAGATGATTAATGGAGATAAGGTTGGGGGAGGGGGGAACCACTTCTGAAGCCTTCCAGTCCAATCTACACCAGAACAAGAATGTCTCCATCCTCCCATTACCTCAGGGGCATCACTTTCCTTACGTCACCTCTTTGCAGGGTCTAGCCACTATCTCTCAGGAGGCAAGCAGAAGACAAGTCTGATGTCTTACACTCTGGCCCCAGCCATTCTCATAGCTGAAGACTGCTACCATAGCCCTAGACAGAGATGTCTTCTAGGACCCAGGAAAACCATCTCTACTTGCTTCAGGGGCCTTCCTCGGGTTCATTCTCCAAGCCCTCCACCACCACTTGGACACTCTCTTCTGGAAATGCTTGCCCCCTGTCTGTGTCTTTCTTAAATAATAGTGCCCATAATCAAACATGGTGCTCCAGGTGTCACCTCAAGAACAAAGACCTCCCTACTCTGGCCACTTAGGCCTTCCTTAACACAGCCTAAGGTGACACTGGCTTTGCTGTCGTGTTATATTATTTAGTAGTAGTGGTAATAACAATAATAATAACAGAGTGTGTGTGTTTTTAAAGGCATCTCATTTGATCCTCATACAACCCTAGAAGGTAGGTGCTATTATAATCCTATTTTTACAGATAAGTTAACAGGCTGAGAAGCTCAGTGACTGGTCCAGGGTCACACAGCTAGTCAGAGTCTGAAGTCAGATGGACTCAATATCCATTTGATTTATCAAAAATGAATTAAGCATCAACTAGGTACAAGACACTGCCCAAAGCCCTGTCCGATGCCAGAGATACAAAGGGAAAAACAAGCCCAAAAGTGGCCCCTGCTCTCTGCTGGGGAAAGCACTTTCCATTGGTAACTCTGCTTGATTTCTACTCCACAAAACACCAGGGGACCCTGGGCTCACACCCCCCACCCTTTCTGACTCCCTCTTGTGTGCTGTCTTTTCCCACGAGCTTGTAAGCTCCTCAAGAGCAGGTACCTTTCTCATTTGCATCCCAGTGCTCAGCACAGTACTTGCCACATAGCAGGCACTTTCTCAGTGTTGGCTTCATTGGATTAGACGGAGAAGTAGTGAACGTTATTGGGTACGTTGTCCTTTTCGGGCACGGGTTGTCCCCCCCACCATTTGGGGCTGCTCTCCCTTATGAATGTCCCTGTGTGACCTCTTCAGGTGACTCCCCCATCTCCTCTGGAAAGGCAGGATCATGAAGGAATAATGAAAAGTGCTGGATTGGTGGTCAAGAGAAACCTGTTTTCAAATCCTCCTTCAAGGACTTGAGAGCTGTACAACCATGGCAGACAAGCTGCCTGTCAATGCCTGGGGTTCCTACAGTTCTGTGCCTGCTGGAGAACAGGGATGGCAAGATATAGAGCAGGATGACTGGAGATGGCCCCAGATGTTTAAGCCGCCAGTCCTTCTATAATTTGAATCACTTTGAAATAGCCTGGCCATCAAAGCTTAACTATATTTTCTTCGAACTTTTTTCAAACTATTTTCTTTACTTGAGAGGACCAGTATTTCTTTCCCTAGATTTTACAAACATGGTATTTGTTTTGTGCACACTAGATGGCACCAGACTCCATAGGGCTGGGGCCTGGAGTCAGGAAGATTTCCTGAGTTCAAATATAGCCTCAAGGAGCAGCTAGGTGGCACAGTGGATAAAGCACCAGCCCTGGATTCAGGAGGACCCGAGAGCCTTAGACACTTAACACTTACTAGCTGTGTGACCTTGGGCAAGTCACTTAACCCTCACTGCGTCTCAAAAAAACCAAACCAAACCAAACCAAACCAAAATCTAGCCTGAGACATTTACAAGCTGTGTGACCCTGGGAAAGTCACTTCACTCTGTTTGCCTTGGTTTCCTCATCTATAAACTGAACTGGAGAAGGAACCTGTAACCACTCCAGTACCTCTGCCAAGAAAACCCCAAAGGGGATCATGAAGAGCTGTACTGGACTTGGTGTTTGTCCTTCGTTCTTGAAGGAGACCATGACATCAAGGTGATGTCATTACTTGCAGTAAAATGGATTTAAGCAAGGCAAGGTTGTGCTAGGCCACCAACCTCACTCTCTCCTCCAGAGCCATCTGGGTCCAGTGGCAAGCTATAGAGCAGAATGACTAGAGATGGCCCCAGATGTTTAAGTGACTTCCCCAGGGTCACACAGCTAGTAAGTGTCTGAGGTCAAATTTGAACTCAGTTCCTCCCAATTTCAGGGCCAGTGCTACATAGCTGCCCCAAACACCGTTACTTAAAGAATAAAAAGGATACCCGTCTTAACAAAATTGTCATAAAATACTCTTCCCCATGCAGGAAGGTTGGAATCTCCCCCAAACCTACTCCTAGGCCAGCCTTTATCAGCCAGAGAGGTGAGGAAGCACAACCAATCACTCAAGTTCCAGTCTTCCTTCCCACCTCCAAACAAATTCAAAGGAAGGCATTTCTAGCCCTTTCAAAGAGAAACCAGAGCAGCCAGCATTTAACAAAGAGGCACAGGCTTTTCTCCCTGCAAGTTGTTCCTCTTAGGTCAGAACTAAGTCCAGCGTAGCTGCTGACTCAGACATGCACATTCCCAATTACTGGGTTTTCATAAAACTCTTTTGTCAGGTATTTTCTCATGAGAATTACCATGTCGCTGCCTCCACTATTACTTAAAAATGGACACTTCTGTTTTACATCCCCTACACTTCCCACCATAGTCTGGCTGCTTCAAGGGACAGGGGAAAACGGTCAACTACGCCCAAGGTCTCCCAGCCCGACACATCTTAGAGCCCCTCTCACTGTGCTCATTCCCACTGCTGAAGGGATTTTGCAGATGTTCCCCCCACCCATACCCTGCTTTACTACTAATACTGTCAGTTCTCATCATCTTTATCATTTCTTACATTCATGTTTCTTGCAGTAACACCAGCCTGTTCATCTAGGCCAATCCATTTAGCCACTCCCCAATCAAGAGGCATCTACTTTGTTTCCACTTTTTTTGCCACTACTAAAAAATGCTATCAGTATTTTGGGGCAGCTTCTTTATATCACTCAGCCACTCTCAGAGTTAGGGGTTAGTAGTGGGATCTGTGCATCAGAGGATAATCCTTCTCCCTAATGCTACTCTAGCTCTTACCTCCTCTTGTGCTTCAGTTTAACAGTTTTATCTAGTTATTGCTTTTTTTTTCTTCTTTTTTTCAGGGTAATGAGGGTTAAGTGACTTGCCTAGGGTCACATAGCTAATAAGTGTCAAGTGTCTGAGGCCAGATCTGGACTCAGGTCCTCCTGAATCCAGGGCCAGTGCTTTATCCACTGCGCCACCTAGCTGCTCCTTATCTAGTTATTGTTGCTCCATTTCCCTTGAGTTTTTAGTTTAAATTGCCCCTGGTTAGGTTGACTAAGCTCCTAGACAACAGCCCTCCATGGCCTTCACCAGTTGCCCTTCCTTCTCTCAATACATTACCAACTAATATCTAGGAACAAAATAAAAACCATAACAAGAAAAGTCGGCATTTCTATTGTACCTTAATACATGCAAAGCTCATCTGATCCTCACCTGATCCACAGCCTAGGTGGTTATTACCATTTCTATTTTTAGATAGGGAAACTGAGGTCAAGGGAGGTTAACTAGCCCAGGGTCATACAACATACCAGGTGCCCGAAGCAGGATTTGAACTCAGGTCTTCCTGACTTCAGGTCCCTCAATCTGTCCACTGAATCACCCTGCTGATCATTTGTTTGGCCATTTCTCAATTAATGGATACTGCCTTTTGTTAGCCTCGCCGAAAAAAGCTGCTATATTTTTGTACATGTGGAGTTTTCCTCATTCTTTATCTTTTTGTGGGATAGGCCTAATCATGGCATTGCTAGTTTTTGGACATAGCTCCAAACTGGGCAAGTACTACAGAGTAAGAGCATATATTCGTGTAAAGAAAGGCAGCAACAAAGGTAGGGAAGCATGAGGGAGGGCATTTGGGCAAAGAGATCACCAGAACAAACAGAAGAAAGAGATGAAGAGTTTGGGGAGCAGATCACAGAGACGCAATGGAGCGGTGAGAGAGAACAGTATTAGCTAAACGTCCGCTCATGTTTGTTTGCGGCCAAGTACAGGGCAACTTATTCATTTCTGTCCTATGTCTTAATGAGACTTTCATCCTTCAAAGGGGGAAGCCTGTTCTGGATCTGTTTCTCACCAACCAGGAGAAACTGGTTTCTGGGGTAGTGAGAGAAATTCTTGTACAGTATCCTATAAAAACATGGTCAGTAGCATTAAAGCTCAGAGGGAGGGGGGCAGCTAGATGGCGCAGTGGATAGAACACCGGCCCTGGAGTCAGGAGTACCTGAGTTCAAATCCGGCCTCAGACAACTCTTTATTTTTCGCACTGAGGCCAATGATCTACCTAATGAAACAACAGGACCACCAGTAATCTAGGGGTGACGGTGAGAGGACAAAATCAAAGGCTCGCTTTCCCATGGACTTTATACAAAGACACGTAAAACCATGCTCAGAAAATAAACCACTGCACAACCCACCCTACCCAAGAGGCCCCTCTGGAGAGCAGACAAAAAGTCTCAAGGCAGACCCCAATGTCAAAGGCCTTCCCAAATATCCAAGGGGACAACTATCCAAGAAACCATGAGGGGAAAACCAAGTGCTTAGGGCTGAATGACTGATGGGGCCTGGCCATCTCCTGAGAGGAGTACAGCAGCTCTCCCTAAGCATCTAAGCAGGGAGCTGTGAGGCCTCGGGCCTCCCTCTCCCTACCTCTCTGACCACTCCCTTCTCAGTCAGGAGGCTGCATCTTCAGCAGAGGCCACACCTGCTAACCTGGAGAGTGTGCCAGGGCTCTGTCCTGGGCTTTCTTCTCTTATCCCTCTGTACTAGGGGTCCAAGGGCTTGGTTCTTTCTATTTTGATCAGTGTTCCAATAGAAGTTGTTTCCTTTGTAACACCATCTATTTTGTTTTTATGCATTTACAAACCTTATCCTGAGAAGTTGCATCAGACTGACAAAGGGGCCCATGATACAAATAAGGTGGAAGATCACTGCTCTACACTCCCTTGGCTCCCTTGATCATGACAATGCAGATGAGCTACGATCACCCATCACCAACTCCCTGTTACACATCTCCACCTGGATGTGGAGATCTCAACTCAGTGTGTCCCTTAAAACTTCCCCCCTTCCCAGCTGTGCCAGCATTACCACAGGAGGGGTTCCTCCACCCTGCCAGCCACCCGGATTATTTGTACCCATATCCACTCTGACAGCCACGCTGTGGTTTCTCCCTTTGTTACACTTCTTTCCTCTGACACTGCCCCAGTCTGGTACACACCCTCCTCACCTCCAGACTGGACCATTGAGATTGCTGCTGGAGGGCTGAGTCTTTCCCCACTCTGGCCCATCCTCCATTCACCCCACTAAAACAGAGGTTCAAACATGTCACCCCCTACTGAATAACCTCCCTATCACCTCTAGGATGACATAGAAAGTCCTGGCCCCTCCCACCTTTCCAGTCTTCTCACCATATTCCTCCCAAGTGCTCTCAGAGCCTACTGGCTGTTTCTGGAACAAGACCCTCTGGCACCCAACTCTGGGCATTTGCTCTGGCTGTCCCCCAGGGCCAAGAAGGCTCTTCTTCCTCCTCTGACTTTGGGCTTCCCCAGCTTCCTTCAAGTCTCCGTTGGCATCCTGCCTTGTTCAGGAAGCCTTCCCCAGTCCTCCTAAATGCACTTGCTTTCCATGTCTCATTATCTCCACTTTATCCTATCCATGTCTTATTTGTATGTTTTTGTTTACATGTTTCCCCATTAGAAAGTGAGCTCTTTGGGAACACAGACTGTCTTCTGTCTTTTTTGGTGTCCTCTAGGGCTTAGAAGAGTGCCTAGCCATTCCCAGTAAGATCGGAGTGAAACAGGGATGTCCGTTATCACCTTAATTATTTAATACTGTACTAGAAATGTTAGCTTTAGCAATCAGAGAAGAAAAAGGAATGAAAGGAACTAGAATAGGCAAGGAGGAAACAAAACTATCACTCTGCAGATGATATGATGGTATACTTAGAGAATCCTAGAGAATCAACTAAAAAATGACTTGAAACAATTAACAACTTTAGCAAAGTTGCAGGATATAAAATAAATCCACACAAATCATCAACATTTCTATACATGACCAACAAAGCTCAGCAGCAAGAGATAGAAAGAGAAATTCTATTTAAAGTAACAGTAGACAATATAAAATACTTGGGAGTCTACCTGCCAGGACAAACCAAGGAACTCTATGAACACAATTACAAAACACTTCTCGCACAAATCAAATCAGATCTAAATAATTGGAAAAATATCAATTGCTCATGGACAGGCCAAGCTAATATAATAAAAATGACAATTCTACCTAAATTAACTTACTTGTTCAGCACCATATGAATCAGACTACCTAAAAATTATGTTATAGAGCTAGAAAAAATAATAACAAAATTATCTGGAAGAACAAAAGGTCAAGAATATCAAGAGAACAAATGAAAAAAATACACAGGAAGGTGGTCTAGCCTTACCAAATCTGAAGCTATACTATAAAGTGGCAGTCATCAAAACTATTTGGTAGGGGCAGCTAGATGGCATAGTAGATAAAGCATTGGCCCTGCATTCAGGAGGACATGAGTTCAAATCCGACCTCAGACACTTGACACTTACTAGGTGTGTGACCCTGGGCAAGTCACTTAACCCTCATTTGTCCTGCCCCAAAAAATAAATTAAAAAAACAAAACAAAACTATTTGGTAATGGCTAAGAAATAGAGTGGTGGAGCAATGGAATAGGTTAGGCACAGCAGACACAGTAGTAAATAAATGACTTTAGTAACGTACTGTTTGATAAACCCAAAGTCTCCAGCTTCTGGGATAGGAACTCAGTATTTGACAAAAACTGATGGGAAAACCAGCAGATAGTATGGCAGAAACTAAGCATAGACCAACATCTTACACTGTTTGCTAAAATAAGGTCAAAATGGGTACATGATTTAGACATAAAGGGTGATACCATAGGTAAATTAGGAGAGGAAGGAATAGTTTACCTCTCAGATCTATGGAGAGGAGAACAATTTAGGACCAAACAAGAGATAGATTATTGTGAAATGCAAAATGGATGATTTTGATTACATTAAATTGAAAAGGTTTAGTGCAAACAGAAGCAATGCAGCCAAAATTAGAAAGGAAGCAGAAAGCTGGGAAACAATTTTTACAGCCAGTGTTTCTGATAAAGGCCTCATTTCTAAAATATATAGGGAACTAAGTCAAATTTGTAAGAACGCAAGTCACTATTAGAGAAATGCAAATTAAAATTCTGAGGTACTACTTCATCAGATTGGCTAATATGACAAAAAAAGGAAAATAATAAATGTTGGAGAAGCTGTGGAAAAACTGGAACACTAATGCATTGTTGGTGGAGTTGTGAGCTGATCCAACCATTCTGGAGAGCAATTTGGAACTATGCCCAATGTGCTATGGGACTGTGCATACCCTTTGACCCACTACTAGGTCTGTATTCCAAAGAGATCATAAAAAAGGTAAAAGGACCCACATGTATGAAAATATTTATAGCAGCTCTCTTTGTGGTGGCAAAGAATTCAAAATCAAGGGAACGCCCATCAATTGGGGAATGGCTGAACAAGTTGTGTTATATAAATGCAAAGGAATACTACTGTACTGTAAGAAATGATGAGCAGATTTCAGAAAAACCTGCAAAGACTTAAGTGCACTGATGCTGTGAATTGAGCAGAACCAGGAGAACATTGTACACAGTAACAGCAACATTGTGTGATGATTAACTGTGATGGACTTAGCTCTTCTCAGCAGTGCAATGATACAAGACAGGTCCAAAGAACTCATGATGGGAAATGTTCTCCATATCTAGAAAAAAGAACTGTGGATTCTGAATGCAGATTGAACCATACTATTCTACTTTTATTTTTGTTTTTTCTTTTTCGAAGGTTTTCCCTTTTGCTCTGATTCATCTTTCACAACGTGACTAATGCAGAAATATGTTTGATGTGATTGTACATATATAACCTATATAGGATTGCTGTCTATCTGGGGGAGGGAGAAAAAATTTGGAGCTAAAAATTTTATAAAAACAAATGTTGGGGGGCAGCTAGGTGGCGCAGTGGATGGAGCACCGGCCCAGGATTCAGGAGGACCTGAGTTCAAATCCAGCCTCAGACACTTGACATTTACTAGCTGTGTGACCCTGGGCAAGTCACTTAACCCCAACTGCCTCACCAAAAAAAAAAAACAAACAAAAAAAACCAAATGTTGGAAACTATCTCTGCATGTAACTGGAAAATAATAAAATACTTTTATGATTAAGAAAAAAATTAAAAAGAAGAATGTCTAGCACCTAGTGGGCACTTAATATACTGACTGCCAAAGTGACTCTCCTAAATTGAAGTCTGACCCTGGCATAGCCACCCCACCCTCCTCACCCAGTAACCTCAGTGGCTTGCCATTACCTCCAGGATCAAAGTCCTCTGTTGGCATGTACAGCTCTTCTCAACTGGAACCTAGCCTACCTTTCAGGATCTTCCATCCCACTCACCCTTTGGCCTTCTTGCTGTGGTCTGCACATGACACTCCCCCTACAGACCACATCCTCTAGGCCTCAGATGCCATTCCACCTCATCTTGGCCTCTTACCTTTCCCTGTCCTGCTTCAAGATTCAGCAGGAACCCCAGCTCTCCCCTAAGGGTCTTCCTGTCTAATATCTCCACCACCTGGCCTTCTCTTAGATGACCTCGGCTCCTCTGTAGATGCTTGGCATGTACCAAGTGACTTGATGCCTATGTCCCTCATTGGAACATAGGTTCCTTGAGAGTAAGGATCATCTTTGTACCACCAGACCTTAGCACCCACCTGGCCCAAAAGAAATGCTTAACAAGACTGACTAATGGAATCTGAGCATCAAATGCAGTGATATTCCCAAGTGGATGGCAGCCCCAGACCAAAGCAGCATTTACTAAGCAGCGGCTATTAAGAATGGAGAGAAAGGGAAGCCAGGCAGCTTACTGAACAGCACTGAGCTGCTCTGGATGCCCACGCACAAAGGAGGGACAGGTCTGTTTTCACTCCTCTGGCGTTGTCTGCTGAGAGGTGGAGCAAGGAGGCCAGTGTCATTGGATTGAAAAGGATGAAGTTTGAAAAGACTGGAAAGGTAAGAGAGAGCTAGGTTTTGAAAAGCTCTGGAGGCCAAAGTGAGCATTGTGTTTGCTCTTTGAGGCCACAAGGAGCCACCAGAGTTTAATGAGTAGGGGGTGACATGATCAGACTTGAACTTTAGGAAAATCACTTTAGAGGCTAAATGGAGGATGAACTAGAGCGGGGAGAGCCTTAAGACAGCCCACCCCTACCCCTAATCACCATCCCCAGCTACTGTAATAGTCCTGGTATGAAGTGATGAGGATGTGCACCAGGGGGGTGGCAGTGTCTGAAGAGGCAATCAATTCGGGAAAGCATAAATCAAAACAAATTCTATTCCCCTCCCAGCTCTGATGCTGAGTTCCTGACTTCAAAACCCTGCTTCCACTGCTTTCTCATCCTGGAATTTCCCTGGGCCTTCCTCATCTTGGAATATCCAATGGCACCATGGTCTTTTCTACTGGAATGCCTTTGCCAGGCCAACGCTCTTCTCCCACTGAGTTCTTCAGGAACCTCCATTTTGTGGAAGGCCCCAGAGTGGGCACCCTTCATTCCCCTCCTCGCTCTGATTCCTTCAAAACCATGCTTACAATAAGTCCATTCATTCCAGTCCCTCCCATCCCTCTTTAGTGCTCTACATGGCACCAGAATGGATAGAGCACTGGGCCTGGAGTCAAGAAGATTGGAGTTCAAATCCAGTCTCAAAAAATGTACTAGTTTTCTTACCCCAGGAAAGTCACAAATGGTGTCTTAAGGAAAGGATCTGGATTTCTGTGTCACATTTTAAAACATAAGATTTTTATAAAAGTATAAATTTCCCAGATTAACAGAAGAAATAGAATACTTAAGTAACCCTATCTTAGAAAAAGAAAGTGAATCTACCAAATATTTAGAGAATAATTAATCCAATATTATATAAACTATTTAAAAAAATAGGTAAAGGAGTCCTACCAAAATATCTCTTATGACAAATATAGTTTTGATATCTAAACCAGGGAGAGCCAAAATGGAGAAAGAAAACTATAGACCAATTTCCCTAATGAATATTGATACAAAATGATTAAATTGATGCCAATGATTTAAAAAAAATACTAACAAGAAGTTTATGGCAATGTATCACAAGGATCATATACTATGCCCTAGTGCAATTTATATTAGGAGTGAAGGACTGGTTCAATATTAGGGAAACTATAAGCATAAGTGACCATATCAATAACCAAAGCAACAAAAATCCTATGATTATAATGAACAGATGCAGAAAAAGCTTTTGACAAAAACAAATAACATAAAGCATAGGAACAAATAGAGCTTTTAAAAAAAAAAGATGTGTTATATACCTCAAGGACAAACATTATTTCTAAGTGGGATAAACTAGAACCTTTTCCAAAAACATCAGGGGTGAAACAATGATGTACGCTATCACAACTATTATTCAGTACTGTAGTAGAAATTCTAGCTATAGCAACAAGATAAGAAAAAGAAATTGAGGGAATAAGCCAAGATTGTAGAAAACTAACCCTCAACTATCCCTTTTTTGCAGATGACACGATGGCATGCTTAGAGAACAAGGGAATCAACTAAAAATAGTCTAAACAATTAACAACTTTAGCAAAATTGTAGGATATAAAATAAATTGACATAAATCATCAGCATTTCTATACATTACCAACAAAGGAAGAGACATTAAAAGGAATTCCATTTAAAATAAATGCAGACAATATTAAATACCAGGGAGTCTACTTGCCAAGATGAAGCCAGGAACTACATGAATACAATTACAAAACACTCTTCACACTCATAAAGACAGATCTAAATAACTGGAGAAATATTAACTGCTCATAGGTAGACCAAGTTAATATAATAAAAATGACAATACTACCTAAATTAATTTACCTATTTAGTGTCATACCAATCAGCCTGACAAAGAATTACTTTATAGAGCTAGAAAAAAAAATAATAACAAAATTCTGCTGGAGGAACATAAGGTTAAGACTATCAAAGGAATCAATTAAAAAAAAAATGTGAAGGAAGGGGGCCTAGCCATAGCAGATTACAAAAAAATAATCATCAAAATGATCTGGTACTGACTAGGAAATAGAGTGGTTGATCAATGGAACAAATTCAAAAACATTAAATATATACAAAATCAAGTGATCATAGTAACCTAGAGTTTAATTAACTGAAAGATCACAGATTTGGGGGCAAGAGCTCACTATCTGACCAAAACTGCTAGGGAAGACTGGAAAGCAGTCTGGCAGCAACTGGCATAGACCAGTACCTAACACCATATACCAAGAAAGGTCAAAATGGGTAAAAGGGTTATATCATAAGTAAATTAAGGGAGCATGGAAAAATTTACCTGTTAGATCTATGGATAAGTGCAGAGTTTATGACCAAGCAAGAGTTAGAGATGTTCATGAGAGGTAAAATACATAATTTGATTACATAAAATTTGAAAGATTTTGCACAAATAAAACCGATGAAGCCAAAATTAGAAGTTGGAGACTAGGGGCAGCTAGGTGGCACAGTGGATAGAGCACCGGCCTTGGAGTCAGGAGTACCTGAGTTCAAATCCGGCCTCAGACACTTAACACTTACTAGCTGTGTGACCCTGGGCAAGTCACTTAACCCCAATTGCCTCACAAAAAAAAAAAAAAAAAAAAAAGTTGGAGACTAGGGGAAAAATTTGCAGCAAGTTTTTCTGATAAAGGTGTTCTTTCACAAATTTATACACACACACAAAGGATATGAACAGGCAGTTTTCAGAGGAAAAAAATCAAAGCTATCACCAGTCATATTAAAAAATGCTCTAAATAACTAATAATTAGAAAAATTCAAATTAAAACAACTGTAAGGTACCATCTTACATCCATCACATTGACTAAGATGACAGAAAATTAAAATGACAATGCTGGAGAGGATGTGGGAAAATATTCCAATGTTAGTGGAACTGTGAACTACTCCAAACATTCCGAAGAACACTGTGAACTATGCCCAAAGGGCTATAAAACTGCATTCCCTGTGATCTAGCAACACTATTAGGTCTATGCCCCAAAGAGGATCAGAGGAAAAGAACCCATATATACAAACATATTTAGAACTTCCCCTATTGGCCCTATTTCTAGTGAAGGAAGGAAGGAAGGAAGGAAGGAAGAAAAATGGAGAGGATACCCATCAATTTGGAAAACGGTTGAACGAGTTGTAGCATGTAAATGTGTTGTAATACTATTGTGCTATAATAAATGACAAAGGGGGTGGTTTCAGAAAAACCTGGGAAGACTTGTATGAACTGATACAAAGTAAAATGAGCAGAACCAGGAAAATAATCTACAGAGTAACAGCAATAATATAAGGAAAATCAATTATGAAAAACTTAGTGACTCTGATCAATACAATATTCTACCGCAACTCCAAAGAACTAGTGATATAAAATGCTACCCACTTCCATATACAGAACTGCTGGACTCAGCATGCAGATTGAAGTATAATTTATTTTTATTTTATTTTTTGTTATTGTTGTATAAATGGGTATCATATTTCTTGCCTTCTCAATGGGTGGGGGAAAGGGTAGAAAGAAAGAGAGAATGTGGAACTAAAATGTTTTTACAATTAAACAAACAAAAAAACACAGGCATGAGAGGTTCCTGTCCAGAAATGGAGTGCCTCTAACTAGGGCTGGTAAGAGTAGGTCTATTGTGGTACAAACATGTCATGAAATATTACTATCCCATAACAATCAATGAATACATTAACTTAAGAGAAACATGCAAAGACTTAAATGAACTGAAAGAACAGAATAAACAGAAACAGTAAAGTAACATACAGAAAAACAAAATGATTGGAAAGAACAAGAAGGAATAAAAAATGTGAATGCTATCATGACCAAGAAGCCTGGCCCCAGAGAAGAACTGAGAAACTGCTCCTCCCTCCCTTCTTTGCAGATGGAGGGAGAAGTGCAAACTAGGTGTATGGAATATATATATATATATATATATATATGGAAAGGCTTGTGGATTTAGGGGGAAGAGAAGAAGGATATGTTTAGAAGTGAGTATACATACAGCCTTGGAGTCAGGAGGACCTGAGTTCAAATCCAACCTCAGACACTTGACACTAGCTGCGCGACCCTGGGCAAGTCACTTAACCCCCATTGCCTTAAAAAAAAAAAAAAGTGAGTATAATAGCAAAAGACAAGTGAAAAATAAGGGGGAGAGGAAAAACTATCTACTCTAAAAAAAAAAAAAAACCCACCCCAAAATAATGTATAACTTATATCAAACTGCTTGCTGTCCTTGGAATGGGGGCGGGAAAGGAGGATGGGAGAAAAATCTGGAACTCAAAAAAATATCTTTACATGTAACTAGAAAAATAAATTAATTTTAATTTCATTAATTTTCAAAAACAACAACACGATACCATACAGGGCAGATAAATACAGAATAACAGTCAAGATACTCAAATTTAAAAGACATAAAAGCCAAGAAAGGAGCCAATAATAAATAGCAAAGCCTCAGATGTCTACAAACAAATTCAATGGAATAGGGTTAGGACTTTGACTCTAATGACTTCCTATCTTGTCTTCATGATAATTGCATCTTTCGCAATGTGGGAGAACCAGGTGGCGAGAGAAACATCTGTCAGGTTCTGACTCTTACCAAAGATCAAAAACTAACCAGTCTGGTGGTCTTGTATAAGCAGTCAGAATCTCATAGAAAAGCAACTACTCCATCTCAGAATTTGTAATAGAGGAGAACAATCAGACACACATCCCAATTTTGGAGGAATAAATCTCAGAGTTCAGAGAAACTTTAGGTGGGATGCCATGAACTAATTATCTAATTGGGCAGGGCAGCCTGAGAGTAACAGGAAGCTCCTGTGGAAGCAAAAAAGGGTGATCTCCAATTTATAGACAGCTGGAATTAAGTAGTAAATAAGACTTATTGAGTCATCATAATATTAAAGTAATAGTAATATTACTGTTACAATACTATTATAATAAACAATAATGAAAATCATATTAACAACAATAATAATAATGCTTAAGGTTTGTGAATCTCTGGACATAGATTATGTCATTGCAACCACATCACCCTTGTGGTATGGGTTATTATTACCCCCATTTTACAACTGAGGAAATTGAGACTGAGAGAGATTAAATAACTGGCCCAGGGTCACACAACACTTAAGTGTGTAAGAAAGGTTTGCACTAAAGTCTTCCTGACTCCAAGTTCCACCAAGGTACCATGGAGAAAGCAAAACCTTTATGAGATCTTTCTAGATGACTATCTACTAACAAATATGGGCACACACCAGAAGAGATCAGACATTCCTCACCATTTTGGGCAAGATCAAAGGAGCGCTGTTCTCACAAGATGACTATTGTAGGAATTTCTGTGACCTGGAATATCCTCAACTCATCCTGGAAGCCCATAAAGCTGGATGGTTCTATCAGGATCTAACATCACAAATTGTGGAGCTGTCTTGTCTTCTCTTTCCATTAAAAACAAAAAAACAAACAACCCAACACTCCATTCTTCATTTAGCCTTTCTTTAATCCATACTCTGTAGTGTGAGGTCCTTGCTGGAACTTTCTGGATTCCCACCAAAGTGTCTAAGATGAGGGTTGGGCTGTGCTAATATAAAAATGACAACACTACCTAAATTAATGTAGATCATCAATAGCTTGCCAAACAAGATAACTTTTGTGGTAAAAAGTGAAAGCTTTTAGAATTGGTTAGCAATAACTGAAGGACGCCAGTTTTTGAAGGACCATCCTTTCAGGGAGGAGACCGTGATGAACAGCCGTGCGTCTGCTAAGCACTCCACTTCCGGGGTGCGAGCTTAAAGGCAAGGAGAGAACGGAAGTGGTGCTTTTCTCTGCTCGCTTGCTCACACACACATGTTGACTCAGGTTCAACATCGTGGTCCTTGGTGATTGGCCTGGTCCTCCGTAATAGTACCTGCTTGACGTAGTTCTCAGCCTCAGAGGTGGCCTTGGGATTTGGTGAGTTCTATACGGAATATAGACTAAAACTATTTATTTGTATTTCTACTTTCCTATTTCTCTAATCAGCATCACCTTGTTTGTTGGCTAATTAATTCCCAAACAATAAAAGCTAAGTAATCCATTTCTAACTAAAGCTCAGAGGTTTCTTTCTCTTACTGGTCTGGGAGATATATAAGGGAAAGGTTAAAGGGGAGTTTAATGCTCTTATATCCAATTTTAAATCTCACACTTTATAGACAAAATTCTAACAAAATCCACGTGGAGGAGACAAAGGTAGAGAATCTCAAGGGAAACAAGGAACAAAAGCACAGGGGAACTGGTCTCCCCGGACCAGAGCCCAAACTATGCTGCAAAGCAATAGTCATCAAACCAACCTGGGCCTGACTAAAGAAAGCATGGAAGAGCCACAAACAATGGAATATAGCAGTAGAACCCAATAAACCCCAGGCAGAGAGCAGCATCTCCATCTGCAGACAATACGCCACAAATGGATGCATGATGGAGCTTTAATAAATCTCATCATAAACCAGTTAGAGGAGAATGAAAGAAATGCCTCTCCCCATCATACACAAGAAAAGATTCCTGATGAGGCACAGTGTGTCAGCAGCTCTAAGGCCCCAAAGGAGCTGAGGTTGGAAGGAAATCAAAGGGAAATCCACAGGGTTCTTGAGAAACTCCACTGGGAGACAAAGGCAGAGGCGCCTAGAAGAGAGAGGCCTGCTTCTGGAGAGCAGCTGACCATCTCACTGTGCTTCTGTTTGCTGTGAAGAAGAGAACCACCTTTGGACTGCAAAGGTCAGAAACAAAATGACTAACAAGGAGCTGATAGCCAAGATAAGAGACAGATAGTAAAAGGACCAAGATGCCCAGTTCCCAGGCCCAGATAATCTGCATGCCAAAGTCCTAAAAGAACTGGGGGAAGGGAGGACTGTGCTACCTCTGCACATCGTTTCCTAGTTGTTTTCTTTTTCTTTTTTTTTTTTGTTGGGGCAATGAAGGTTAAGTGACTTGCCCAGGGTCACATAGCTAGTAAGTGTCAAATGTCCGAGGTCACATTTGAATTCAGGTTCTCCTGCATCCAGGGCCAGTGCTTTATCCACTGCGCCACTTAGCTGCCCCCCTAGTTGTTTTCTCTAAGTCCTGGGTGTGGCTGGGTAAGTCAACTCCCAGGTACCTTCAGTGGAATTTCTCTTCCCCCAGGATTACTGACAAGCCCAGGGCCCTGGATCTCTGAGCCTTGTGTGAAGGTACTTGAAGGAAAGCAGGACTAGGGAAGGGTTCCAAGCCCTAAATGCTGGGAAGAAACCAGAATCTACAATGAAATAAGGCGGGCCTTGGCGACTGAACTCCCCTCCGCGGTTTGGGACATTGACTGTTAGTCAGTGGGGGAATCTGATAGGAATCATTTGCCTACGTTCTGGCAAAGCACTTGACAAAGCTGCTCAGACTACTTCTATTCTGAACCCGGAAGGCAGTTTCTAATAAGGTACACGAGAATTCACCTGCATTTGATCTATGACTTGCATTAAGGCATGGTGACAACCCCACTAAATCAGCAGATGACACAGCTGGGTGGAACAGCTCACACGCAAAAACTGGACAGACTAAAGCACAAGAGACCCCTCCCTGGATGATAGCTGCACAGGCCAAGCTGAAAGCAGAGCTGGTGATGGGGGTGGGGGCTCTTAGGTTAACCCCTCCCCATCAGTGGCAGTTGGTCAGAGGTTGGTATTAAGGAGGGCCCAAGGCTCTTGGGCTCTAGGTCTCAGGCTGAATCCACCAAGGAGCATAATACCCTATGTCTCTGCGTAACTGGAGAGTTCTCCATGTTCAGACACACACATGGATCGAAAACCTCTCTAGGTTACCCATCTAACTGTAACGCAAACTATGGGCATTTCTTCATCCACTTGGTTTTTCCTTTTACATGGTTAGGCCCAACTACTTCGAAGGATTTGGAGCTCATCCAGGAAGCTCAGTGAGCCCAGCCCACAGGCTCTACTGAAATAAGCACTGAAGGAAAGTAAGAAGCAGCATCAGTAGGCAAGCCTGCCTTGACTTGGACCATGGGCTGAATCTCAGAGGCAGCAACAAGTCCCTTTGGGGAGCTTCCACCTCCCGGTTTTATGCCACACAGATTAATAAAAATCAGAGGGTTCTAGGAGGTTCTCTCTCTCTTGAATAGATACAAAATTGGATGGAAATCTCTCTCCACCTCCTGGCTTTCCTAGCTTCCTTTAAGTCCCAGCTAAAAATCTTTTACAAGAAGCCTTTCCCAATCTACCTTAATCCTGTAATGATTGGATGTTTTTGAGAACTTTCATTGTTTGATTTGATTATTGACAAAGCTATTTTAAAGTTGTGTTAAGCTCAATTTTGTAGGAAATTTTCCTGGCTGATTACCAGCATCCACACATCAACCCCTGAAAAGACTTCCATTCCACGACTACACCTAGAGGACATCTGAGAAAAGACTTTCAGAGACTTTAAATGAACAGTTTTGATTTGTTGTTTTTGTTGTTTTTTTCTCTGTTATAATATACACCATCTGTAACATGTACTCTCTGCAGAGGCCCTCCCTTTGCAAGACTAATGTCAAAGCGTCGGTTCATGAGGACAAAAAAAAAAAAAAAATCACCCCTCTGGACAAAACTTTTCTCTCTTCCTTTTCTATATTATTGTTCACATATTATTAGTTAGCAATAGTTATTATATTCTTTTTACTGTTCCGTCAAGGAAACATTTTGTTTCTTGAGGAACAACAGGGGGGACTGTAATGATTGGAATGACGCCACCTACTGGAGACTTGCTGTGGAGAGCTCCACCATGAGGAAAATGCCTCAGAGGCATTGTGGCTTTTCCTTGGCGTCAGGAAATGACGCTTGCTCATGGGTGCTGTCTATCAAGTCTACCAGCCAATCAACTGGAGGAGCCTCCTATGGTCTGGGAGGAGACAGGAAGGAGGAAAGGGAGCCTGCGCAGAGAGCGCGGGCCCTTTTGGCTTCCGGACTTGATGGTGGTGGCGGCAGAGGACTACACAGGAGATTTGAGGAAAGATAGGAATGCCAGACTGTTAGAATTCTGTTCTCAATCTTTTTCTTTCTATTTTCCAATAAACCCTTAAAAACCTAAACTCGTTTTATCAGTGATTTTTAGTCAGTTTCCCCCAAACTGGGGGAACACATTAGAATCCACATTTAGAATCTTAAATTACACAATCCTAATGCATATTTTCTGCTAATTATTTACTATTTCTCCTGTATATATTTATTTTTTTCTCCCTCATTAGACTGTAAGCTTCTCAAGGGAGCTTAAATATCTCCCATGTTCAGCATCAGTCAGTCAATAAGCATTTTATGACGTGCCTACTATATCCCAGGCACTGTGCTAGGGAGCTGGGGTTACAAAAAGAGGCAAAAGAAAGTTCCCACCCCCAGGGAGCTTACGATCTTTTTTTTTTTTTTTTTGGTGAGAGGAGCTTACAATCTAATGGGTAAACCAACAAGCAAACCAATATGTACCAACAAGTTGTTAGTAATGAAGAGAGGGAAGGCAATGGACTTGAGAATTGGGAAAGGCTTCCTCTCCAAGACAGGATTTCAGCTGGTACTTAAAGGACATCAGGGAGGGCAGAAGTGTTAAGGCTAAAATTCTAGCTAAACTGTCTAAAATATCTAATGAGTGGTCGCCAATAAATTATTAGCAAGAGTTAGACTTTTAAGCATTTATTAAGGAGAATAAGAATTTGGTAAAGAGAGAAGAAAAGGCCTAGATTCCTATCTATTAAAGGGAGAGCACATTTCTAGCTCCCTTCTCCACCACTGAATCTGCCCATAAGAGCTCTGTGGAGAGAGCAGTTCTGGTGGAATCCGACTGGAAGCCAGACTGTAAGGGCTTAAGAAAAGAGAGAAAATCTGGCCTCAGACACTCACTAGCTGTGTGATCCTGGGCAAGTCACTTAACCCCAAGGAGCAGGAAAAGAAAACGGCAGACAATGCCAGTATCTTTGCCCAAAAAAACCCCAATAGGGTCAGGAAGAATTGGAGATGACTGAAAAACAACAGAACACAGAAAAAGGGAAAGAAAGTAGAGGCACCAATTGTAAAGGGCATGAGAGGGACATATGGATATGACCCTCCACTGAGATGGAAAGTGCCCCCCCCCTTCGGCCTAGTGATCTGATCTCAAAGTCTTAAAGTCCTTTACAGCCCCCTATTTCTCTCCCTCTATTTTTTTCTAGAGAGGCAATAATGGGAAGCTACTATCCCCCCCCTTTCTAAATATAGGCATATCAACTTAAAAACTGTTTCAAAGAGTCTGCACTGAGACATTACGTAGACATGATAAAGTTGTTGCAGAAACTGAAAATGTTGCAAAATAAGTAATCGCTAACATTCCAGGAGAATGATTTATGGCTGAACCCAATTACCGCATTTTGCTCAAATTAGATGTCTGTAAAAAGTATAAAAACTGCTTGATTTCTAATCCCGGTGTGTCACACCTCCTGGTTGTCCCAGTGAGTGTGGTACACCTTTCTTTCGAAAGAAATAAAATCAATGCTTTGGCCTCCTTTCTCCTCGAGTCTCTATTACAGGGGTCAGTGGGTGTACTCCCATCCCACTCAGGCAGAACAGACATAGTATGATTGTTAGGGGGATGGAAGGACTAGGTGAGGATTTTTTCAGGATGGGGGGAGTGGCATGTTAACAGGCAATAAAGGAGGGGGTGTCAAAGCAATCCATCAAAACAAATGCTTTTTAGTCTACAAATAAGAAATGCCCTGGAACCTGTATTTTCTCTTTCAGTTAATCTGTGATGGGCTGCTATGGAATATTATCTGAGATGAGAAAGGCTATTGTTTCCCTTCCAATTCTTTCCTGAGGCTGGCTGTCAATTCATGGGTCCATTACTCTTCCAAAGAGTTGACAGTAAAGATGGACAGGAAAGTCGGCATCTAGAGTTTGGTAGCTGATGTTTTCAAGTCACCTCTCCCCCATTAGTCAGACCTGAGATGTTTTTCCAAAACTTGGCTATCTTTCCCAGTATCTCATCATCATCATCCAATCATGGCTTCCAATACTGGTTTGTCTCTTTTTGACGTTTGGTCCGGAGCTGCTTTTTCCATTGTTGTTTTCTCTGTATAAGCATTAAAAGGACCATGAGGGTCAAGTCCAGATGTAGCAGGTGCACTGTCCTTAAGGGTGAAAAGCTGTGTCCATAGGGTCTAGAGCATCAGACTTGAACATGGGCTGTGTGGCCCTGATCAAGTCACTGACTGCCTCAATTTCCTCATCTGTAAAATGGTAATACTGAAAGGACCTACCTCTCAGGGTTGTGTGAAGATCAAATAAAATCATAGTCATAAAGTACTTTGCAAATGTCAAATAGCTACATGAATGCTAGCTATCGTCATTACCATTATTATTAATGTTATAAACATAAGGTGTTTTGGGCAGCTAGATGGCACAGTGGATAGAGCACCGGCCCTGGAATCAGGAGGACCTGAGTTCAAATCCAGCCTCAGACACTTAACACTTACTAGCTGTGTGACCCTGGGCAAGTCACTTAACCCCAATTGCCTCACTAAAAACAAACAAACAAACAAAAAAAAAAAACATAAGGTGTTTATCTCAGTGGAGATTTAATCTGCACTAAGACACTTGAGAAACCTTAAATATGTGTATTTATGTACACACGGGTTTTCTGCATCCACAAATACGCATGTACATACATATGTAGACACATGTATGCATCTATCCATATGGATTGCACACATGAGTATACATATATTTGGAGATATTCCTCCCCCCCTTTTTCCTGTTGCCTGTCCAGTTTCAGCCTTCAGTAGTCTCAGTATGTCTTGGCTTAGTTGGGTCTTTCACTAGCTTTCTCTAAACTGGTTTTACACCCACCTTCTTCTCTTATTTATCAGGAAACACTACTCATTTTCTTCTACCATCCTTCTCGATAGCACTTCTATTTGAATGGAGCTCACACGCAGGTCCTGCTCTGAGGCAAATTAAGGAGCTGACAGAGTTGAATTTCTCCTGTGTCCAAAGGCAACAAGAAATATAATTTTGGGGGGCACTACCATGTTTTTGATAAGACCACCATGAAAATAACTGCAACTTATTCACTGACATCATCTGCAGATGCCACAGAAGTACAGAAATTTTGTGAAGAGTTTGATAAGACTCTAACCCAAATTAAATCAATGTAAACAACGGCCCAGTGAGAATGGTTGAGAATTGGGGGTTAAAGTTGGAAAGAAAATATGGATAAGAATAAGAAAAGCCAAAGATTTATAACTAACCAAAAAAGTCTCCCTTTCTTCTAGAAAAAAATCAGAAAGCCGGCCAAATAATGTCACAAAAGATGGAATTAATTACATTTGAATAGCCAGAGCGTTGAGTCCTTACTGATACTGAGTCTGTGGGCTGACAGTCAAAGCACATGTCTGAACAAAAATCAAAATGACTATATGCAATTAAAATACTTCAGTCCTGACCTATTATGTTACTGTCAGAAAGTAGGGTTATGGACAGAAGAAAGGACATCAGCACCACTGACTATAATTCCATACACAAATTTAACTCACTGAATAAGCCTGCATAATGCAAATACCAGAAGAGCCTGAAAAACAGCAACAGTTTAGCCACAAACAATTAGCATCTGGCAAGCTGAGAACTGTGCAACCAAGGGTGCACAAACCTATCTGCAAAGAGCAACAGATGAATGGTAAATGAAAGGGTAACTAGGGAGTTGTTAGACTATAGTCTAAGTACAATTTCGGCATGTTCCAGTGAAAACAATTGTGAGTCTGTATCATTCCGCAGCGCATAACCTGCGTGACTAGGAGCAAGTTTAACACCTTGGAACCTATGTCCTCATCTGCAAAATGCAGCAGGTGGGCGCCAGGAGAGGTAGCGTTCCTTCAAGCCATGAGGCTACGCACAAATACAGGGCATAGAAATGAATGGAAGATGATACAGATGGAGGAATATTTGAAACACAGAAATACGTCCAAGTGTAAAGAGCTGTAAGTCTAGCGTTAACTGGACTTTTGGATCTCCGCCTGCAGCTGCATAATATGTTTGACAACTGAATGAAAATGCCACCACCCTCCCATCCACACAGCCCGGGGACAATGGCATCAAAGGACATCAAAGAAGGGCAGCCTTAAGTACCAAGAAGTCCTTTGTGGACCCAGGAGACACCTCCCTGTCCCGCTCTGCCCCAGGAGTGGAGGTGCCTCTTCAGACATCTTCGCCCACCCCCAGAGGGCCTGGCCCCAAGATCTGATAACATTGTTTCCAGTCCCGGGGCTGGAACAAAGTGACATTTACACAACAAAGCACGCAGGGGGCACAGCCAAGGGAGCCAAGGCAGATGTGCCACCCGCATTGCTCCAGTGGCCTGGGACTTGAACCCACGTCTTCCGGCCTCTGAGCTCTAGGTCCAGCCCCAACCCCAGCCATGAGCGCGCGAGGGCGCGCGCACACACACACACACATGTATGTCTTGGCTTAGTTGGGTCTCAGACTCACACACACACGGTACAAGCATCGGGTGACATGGCTCCCTCCTCTAGCCCAGGATCCAGTTACTCCAAGGATGCAGATTACGGCCTCTGGCCAGTCTACCCACAATCCCACAAGCCGACTCCAGCTGCACCAGTGCTCGGGCTACGCGTTGGGCACCGAGGCCGCCCGACCCCAGCTGCAGAGGGGAAGTGGGGGGTTCGGGGAGCAGCCTCAAGGGGCTCTCCTAGGCTAGGCAAGAGGAGCAGGAGGGCTTGGGGGGGGGTAGCTCGTCCCGGCATCCCGGCGGCCCCTGGGAGCCACAGCACGTTCTGGAGCGGCGGGAGGGAGGGAAGGGGCAGCCCCAGGGGCCGCGCGGGCCGTTCAGGCGGCGACAAGGTCACAGGCCAGGGGGCGGGAAAGGCCGAGCGGCTCAGCCTCCCCGCCCCCGCCCCCTCCCCGGGCAGGGCTTTGAACGCTGCCCGCACAGACCGAGGGAATCCCGGGGCCCCGCCCCGCCCCGCCTCCGGCTCCGGCTCGAACTCGGGCCCGGCTCGGGCCTCCCTCCGTCCCTCCCGGCCGCCGCCGCCTCCGGTCTCACCATCGGAAGCGGTCTCTCCTCCTCCAGGGCCCGGCTGCGCCATGAGCGGCCCGAGCGGACAGCGGGGCCGGGGCCGGGACAGGCGCGGCCTCAGCGGGCGCCGGGGCCGCCGCGGGAACCGTGGGGCCAGGCCGCCGGCCGCCGCCGCCTCCTCATCCTGACAGCCGCCCGGGCGCACTTTGCGCAGGCGCCGCCGCCGAAGCACGTGACTCAGTCCCACCGGGGCGAGGAGGGGGGCGGGGAGAAGGGAGGGAGGAGCGAGTGCACTGGAGAAGGAGAAAGAAGAGAGTGACAGCTGGAAGAGGCAGAGCGGGCGGAGAAGGGGCAGGGCCATAAGGGAGGGGGCGGAGATAGGGAACAGCGACAGCTGGGAGAAGCGGAGCGGGCGGAGAAGGGGCGGGGTTTGGGGCGGGGATAGAAGAGAGTCCGCTGGGGAGGTAGAGCATGAGAAAGGACTGGGCTAAACTGGAGGCTAGTCAATAGACGTTGATTAAACGTGTATTATGTGCCGGTGTGCTAAGCTCTGGGGAGACAAACAAGAGGCCAAAAAACAGTCCCCGCCCTCAGGGCGCTTAAAATCTAATCGGGGAAACACCATGCAAACAAATATATACAAAACAAGTTCTATAGCACAGGAGAGAATGGAGCGACGGAAGGCCCTGGGATCGGGAGGGGGTGGGGAAGGCTTCCTGTGGAAGCCATGGACGCAGTATGGGGAGATGAGGGACGGCTAGAGAAAATGCCGGGAATCGAGAGAGGGAGGCCGGGGTCACTGGGCCGAGGGGGACCTGGGGTTTATGTACGGTGTAAGAAGACCAGAAGGTTAGTAGGGGGCCCAGTAGGAACCTCGGCTGGGAGAGGGAGAGCCGAAGGAAAAGGAGCTGGGAGAGGGACAAATGGGAGGTGCAAACCTGGAGAAGAGGCGGGGCTAGAGGGAAGCGGCCGCAAGAAGGCAAATTGGAGAGAAAGGGCGGGGCTATGGGAAGGGGGCGGGGCTACAGGAGGGGGAGAAGAGGCGGGGCAATGGGGGCGGGGACACAGGACAGGGAGAGCCGCAGGAGGTGGCTAGAGAAGTAGGGAATGACAGCGGTAGGAGCCGCTGGGGAGGCGATGGGGGGCGGGAGGGTGGGGAAGCGGAGGAGCCTCGCCTCCTTCTTCTGGCGGTCTCCCGGGGGAACGCCGGGAAGCTACCTCTCCTTTCCCCACTGACTGCTCACCTGGACCTCATCGCGGTCTCTGAAACGCTCACCTGGCAGGACGACCATCCCGAAGCGACCCGCGCTCCTTTGGCTTTCCGATTTCTAAGAGGGTTAGAATTATCTCTCTTGCCTGTAAGTCCCGAAGTACAACTTTGCTTGGGGAGGGGGTGTCGGAATAAAAATCACTTAATCAGGCAAGTCAGACCCTGGCCCACCAGTTTTCTTCATTCCCTGTTGGAGGCAGCTCAGCCCCGAGACCTGCTTCCAATCCCTACAACCATCGATGAGCTGGAAAAGGGTCCGCCTTGCTCATTAAAGCCCTTAGCGTAGTGCCTGGCACAGAGGGGGTGCTTAATAAATGTTGTTTCCCTCTCTTCACGAAGAGGACTGATACCCCACCTCTACAGCCGCTAATGCTGCCTCCTGCTCAGCACTCAGTCATTCTATGGGGAGGTAGCCGTCCCCACCATGTGCCAACTAAATGACACACACAGGGCAGGCATCGAGACACCCTAAGAGAGAGGGAGGAGGCAGCATGTGCCAGCCAAGTCAAATCACCACTACCCCGATTACCTCCTCCTCCTCTTCCTCCCCCTCCCCCTCCTCTGCAGCCACTGATAAGGAGACTGGCCAGAACCCTGAACCTAGGAGTCTGGGAGGATCCAGGTGTCCATCCCAGTCTCCTTCGGCATCATCCTGGGAAGCAACCCCTGGGGGCTACTGCAGGTGCTACAGCCACAGCGACAAAAGATCTAGAAAGTTCTTCCTACTAAAGTCTTTGGCACTGTCACAGTTCAACATCAGAAACCATGGCTTTGTATTCAATACGTTTTACTGATGTCTTCTTTTTTGTCATCCCCAGTTTTCTCTGTTATCCATTACCCCCTCTCTTTGACCAGAGAGTTATCCCATAAAACAAATTATTTTTAAGACTGTCTCTCGGGGCGGCTAGGTGGCGCAGTGGATAAAGCACCGGCCCTGGATTCAGGAGTACCTGAGTTCAAATCCGGCCTCAGACACTTGACACTTACTAGCTGTGTGACCCTGGGCAAGTCACTTAACCCCCATTGCCCTGCACAAAAAAACAAAAAAACAAAACAAAAAAAAAAGACTGCCTCTCTCCAAAAGGGAGGGTAAAGGGGGAGGGAGCCCATCCAGCCAATACATTGAAACAATCCAAATCATGTGCAATATATAATACTTGTGGACCTCCCACCTCCACAGAGGGGTGGGTTGGGAGCACCCTTTCATATTTCTTCTTTCAAGATATGTTTATTCAGGGGCAGCTAGGTAGCGCAGTGGATAGAGCACCAGCCCTGGATTCAGGAGGACCTGAGTTCAAATCCGGGATCAGACTTGTACTAGCTGTGTGACCCTGAGCAAGTCACTTAACCCCAATTGCCTCACCAAAAAAAAAAAAAAAGATTTGTTCTTTGTAATTTCCCAGTATTGAATATCGTTCCTTTTCAACGTATTTTTATTTGTTGCATTAAATATTTCCCAATAACTTGTAAACAAACTTTTAACATTCATTTTTGAAAATTGAGTTCCAAATTCTGTCCTCTCCTCCTGCCCTTCCCTCACCTTGAGAAGACAAGTGGGAAGTCATGCAAAACCTATCTCCACCTTAGCCAGCCACATTTAATTTTGACTGTGTGGTTGTGCTGTGGTTTATCAAATTTTCATTTCCTTCGGTATACTGTGTACCTAATCTGTTTCACCCATCAACCTCACAATTTCTTAATCAATACCAAATGGTTTTGATTACTGGGGTTTTTTGTACATTTGAGATCTAGCAGCACCAGGCATACTTGTCTCCTAGGCTGGTTTCTTCCTGCCTGCAGGGAACAGAGACTTCATTGCTTCTTGATTCTGCCTATCTCCTGACCTTGTCTTCCTGCAGAACAGAGAAATATTTTATCAAGTCTGTACCCCACAACTGCTCCCCTGCCTGAGCTATCCAACACCCTGAGAGGGTTCCACCCTCAAGCTGAATGCTTAAGTGATATTAACCCACCTGAACTAATTTATCAATGACTGGCAAATTCCCACATGGTTATATCTTCCTCATCCCAGTCATTCTGAACGCCTGGACTGTGCCATTAGCCATACCCTGTTCTCCCTCTCTCACTTCCCACTGCCTTATTATCATCCTTCTTAATCCAATCCCCCTAACTACCAGTGTCTCATAATAACACCCACTAAGGTCACCGTGCTCTCTGGAATGTTTGCTTCACAGGTAACAAACTTGTTTTCACCTTAATTGTTTCCCTTTCCCACTCCTTCCATCTTATAGCTCTCAGTGAGACCAGCCTCTCTCCTAATGACACGGCTTCCCTAACCACCCTTTCCAGCAGTAGCGGTAGTATCACTCATTCCCTTGACTTATAGTCAAGGTAGGGAAGAGAAAGAATAAACATTGACATAGCACTTCCTATGGGCCAGGTATGTGATAAAATAATGGGACTTGGCAGATGCCCAGGAGCCCCCACCTGAAGTTTGATTTGGAATTGATTGAATTGGGTGAGACTGAGAGACTAAGTACCTCCTTGTGATGATTAAATCTGGACCACACCTGGCTGGCCCTGAGGAGGGTGATGTTTTCAGAAGTTGAACCTAGTTAAGGTTGATTAAATTGAGATCTCATTTGGCCAACCCTGAGGAGAGTGTGTTCTCAGAGCCTATGGACTGTGACATCAACAGGAAACAGCTCTTGACCAATCAACTTGAAGAACCTCCCATTGGGGGAGGAGGACAGGAAGTAGGAAGCAGGGGATGGTGGACTGGAGCTGGCTCTTTTGGTTTGAGACATTGGCTTGGTGGCAGGACTTCACATGGGCTGTTAGGAAAGCTAGGATTATCATAACATAAGGAATCTGTTCTCAATCTTTCTCTCTCTTCACTATCTTATAATATATCTTTTAATAACCCCTTCAAAGCCTAAACTCTTGCTGAATTTATCAGTGGTTTTAGCCAGTTTCCCCAAAAACTGGGGGGGGGGGGGGAGGGAAGGACAGATTAGAATGCACATTTAGATTTTTAAACCACAGTTTCCTATCCACTGTGGCACTGTCAGCAGCCTCTACGTGGCAAGGAAATCATAATACTTCTGGCTCCCCATTGCCCATGTCCAAGCTCACTTTCCACCACCATGACTCAGTCACCTCTTCTCATTTTTGAGGTTCACACAATCCATATTTGCCATCCACTCAAAATGCTTGTACCTATAGTCTACAGACCTCCAGGACACTCTCCTTTTCCCCTCAGTGAGTCTTTCACTTTTTCTGCAGCTGCTGCCCTCGATCTAGGAGACTTCAACATACAGTGATACTCCTAACCTCAGAATGCCATTCATTTCCCATAACCAACTCACTATGGCCACCTATAAAAATGACCACACCCTTGATCCTGCCATCATCTACAAATGCTCTACTCCCATATTCAGGACCTCTGACACTCCCAGATCTGTTTTCATTCCACCTCCCCCCTCTGCTCTGTACCTCCCAACCTTGTTTTTCAACCACATCATGACCTCCAATACCCCAACCCCTCAGTTCTCTCCCAGGCCATCTCCCTTGCATTATCCACTCTTTCTTTCTTCCCCATATAAATTTCTAAAGTGCAGGTGCCTAATAGCCCTGGAAAATTGAGGGTTTGATTTTGTGGTTGTAAATCCAGACTTGATTTGGCTGAAATTTGTCCTGTAAATAAATTATGATGTAGAGAAATGCGTAATTCTATTAATTGTGGCATCTATGCAAAAAAAAAATATTGAAAAATGCAGCGACATCTGAATTACACTCCAGGGTTGGAAATGTATTAGTTTCGTGATCTTAAGCATGTTATCTTATCTCTTTTTACCTCAGTTTCCTGATCTATAAAGAGAAAAACAATAATAGTACTCACCTTCCAGGGTTGTTGTAAGGATCAAATGATAAAGTAATTGTGAAATGCTTAACACAGTGACTGACATATGGGAAGCACTATATAAATATTGACTATTGTTATTGTTATGATTTCTTCAATTGGATGTAATTATTCCATGCTTGATAATTCTATACCAGATATGATTAATTCCCTTTTTTAGTTTTGATTTTATTTTATTTTAATTGCCTTTTTAGATATGCTTTACCTAACCCTAACCCTAACTTTTTTTTTTCTGGTGAGGCAATTGGGGTTAAGTGACTTGCCAAGGGTCACACAGCTAGTAAGTGTCAAGTGTCTGAGGCTGGATTTGAACTCAGGTCCTCCTGAATCCAGGGCCAGTGCTCTATCCACTGAGCCACCTAGTTGCCCCCTAACCCTAATTTTTTTTTTCGGGGCAATGAGGGTTAAGTGACTTGCCCAGGGTCACATAGCTAGTAAGTGTCAAGTGTCTGAGGCCGGATTTGAACTCAGGTACTCCTGAATCCAGGGCCAGTGCTTTATCCACTGAGCCACCTATCCACCCCCCTAACCCCAATTTTTAAAAGAAAAGTTAAATGAATTACATGTGGAGACAGATAACAGTACTATAAGAATGGGAAACTTTAATCTTCCTTTCTCAGAAGTAGATAAATCTAACCAAAAAAATAAGAAAGAAGTCAAGGAAGAGAATAGAATTTTAGACAAGCTAGATATGATGGATATCTGGAGACAACTAAATGGGAATTTAGTTCAGGATACCTTTACAAAGACTGACTATACATTAAGACATAAAAATTTTATAGTTAAAAACAGAAAAGCAGAAATATTAAAATATCCTTTTCAGATCACATTGAATTAAAAATTATGTTTAATAAGGGACAACATCGATTAAAAAGTAATTGGAGGTTAAACAACCTAATCTTAAAGAATGAGTGGGGTAAAGAACAAATAATTTCAATAAAGATGACAACAATGAGACAACATATAAAAATCTATGGGATACAGAGGAAAAGTTCTATCTTTAAATGTTAACAACAATAAAAGATAGAGCAGAACAATGAATTCGGTAGCAATTAAAAAAAAAACTAGTAAAAGAACAAACTAAAAATTTCCAATAAAACTAAACTGGAAATCCTAGAAATTAAAGGTGAGATGAATAAAACTGAGTGTAAAAAAACAAAATTGAGTGTAAAACTAGGAGCTGCTTTTATGAAAAAAACAAACAATAAAATAAACTATTGGTTGAATTGTTTTTGTTTTTGCTTTTTTGCAGGGCAACAGGGGTTAAGTGACTTGCCCAGGGTCACACAGCTAGTAAGTGTCAAGTGTCTGAGGCCAGATTTGAACTCAGGTACTCCTGAATCCAGGGCCAGTGCTTTATCCACTGTGCCACCTAGCTGCCCCTGGTCGACTTGTTTTAAAAAGAAAGAAAACCAAATCACTAGCATTAAAAAAATTAATGAAGATGAAATTAAATCAATTATAAGGAGTTATTTTGCCCAATTATATGCCAATAAATTTAACAATTTAAGTGAAATGGAAGCATATTTGCAAAATATAAATTACCTAGATTAGCAAAAGATGAAACAGAATATCGAAATAGACATATTTTAGAAAAAGAAATTGAATAAGTCCTAAGTGACCTTCCTAAGAAAAAAGCACCAGGATCAGATGGGTTTACAAGTGAATTCTATGAAACATTTAAAGACCAGCTAATCCCAATATTAAGTTACTTGGAATAATAGAAAAAGAAGAGGTCCTACCAAACTCCTCTTATGAAACAAATGTGATACCGATACCAAAACCAGGAAGAGTAAAAACAAAGAAAGAAAATTATAAACCAATTTCATTAATGAACATGGATCCAAAAATCCTAAATAAGATACTGGTCAAAGATTACAACAATATATTACAAAGATCATACATCATGACCAAATGGGATTTATACCAAGAATGCAGGGATGTTTTAACATAAGGAAAACTATTAATACAATTGATTATATCCATAATAAAAATTTTGTTACAATCATATCAACAGAATCAGAAAAAGCTTTTGAGAAAGTACAACACTCATTTCTATTAAAAAACAACAACACTTGAAACTATAGGTATAAGTGGATTTTTCCATACTTTGATTAAAAGTAGTTATCTAAAACCACTATTAAGCATTATTTGTTTTCTTTTCTTTTCTATTCTTTTTTTTGGTGAGGCAATCGGGGTTAAGTGACT
The DNA here is from genome assembly GCF_019393635.1 of Dromiciops gliroides. Lineage (NCBI taxonomy): Eukaryota > Metazoa > Chordata > Mammalia > Microbiotheria > Microbiotheriidae > Dromiciops > Dromiciops gliroides. Next base: position 175,227 of record NC_057863.1, on the reverse strand, counting down.
TGCCCAAATGGGGCAGCTAGGTGGTGTAGTGGATAAAGCACCGGCCTTGGACTTAGGAGGACCTGAGTTCAAATCTGGCCTCAGACACTTACTAGCTGTGTGACCCTGGGCAAGTCACTTGACCCTCATTGCCCCATACATGCGCGCGTGTGCGCGTGCACACACACACACACACACACACACACACACAAGTCTATGGGTGACTTGCCCAGGGTCATACAGCTACTAAGTGTTAAGTGTCTGAGGCCAGATTTGAACTCAAGTCCTCCTGCCTCCAGGGCCACTGCTTTATCCACTGCACCACCTAGCTGCCCCCAGTAAGCATTATTTATGATGGGGACAAGCTAGACTTCCCAGTAAGATCAAGTGTGAAACAAGAACGTCCTCTGTCACCATTATATAATATTGTATTGTTAATCCTAGCAACAGCAATAAGAGAAACAAATATATAGGGAATGAGGTAACAAAACTATCTTTTTTCAGACAATATGATATACTTGGAAAATACCAAAGGCAACTAAAAAGTTGAAACAATAATTTTAGCAAAGCAGCAGGATATAAAGTAAATAGCAAGGGGATTCTTACAGCCATTCAGATCTTGTATGATCCATCTCCCTGAGGCAGCATCTCCATATGATTCTGGGGGGGGCCCAGCTTTCCTGCCCCTCCTGCAGCCAGGTCAGTCTGATGTTCTTGAAGAAAAAGCTGAAAGTTAAGCATCTTCCCTCTTTGGACCTTTCTCCAAGTCACATTCATGGACTGGAGTGATGAGGAGAGAGAGAGGACAGAGCACCCATCCCATCCCCTCCATTCCAGGGGACACAAGAGCAGAAAAGAAACCACAGTCCCTCTTCCCTATGTCTCCCCAAAAGCTACTCTCAAACTCATATATTACCCACAACCACCAAGAATCCAGTCCCTCAGAGGGAAAGGGGTTATTTAAATGCTGGTCCCTGAAGGAACCCAGGACCATGGACAGCACCATGAGCAGCTGGACTCCTCTGACACTATGAGCCACAGGAAAGAGAGTGACTGGGAGGTGGAGGGGCAGGGTGGGTGGAGATACAACATCATCCCTATCCAGGTTTCCAGGAGCCCCTGAAGCTGAGCAGGACAGCTGCTCTGCATCAAGTCTGCATTGGCTTCATTTCCATCCTGTTCCTTTCCCCGGCCTCTCCCAGCCTCTGGGAGCCACTGTCAGACTCGGGGTCTCAGGATAGAAGGCTAGGAAGTCCTATCCATTGTCACTATAGTATCAGAAGTCCTTGGGGCTGCTGTCTTCTTGGAGATCCCAGCCAAGCCTGACCTGGAGGATGTGAGACTCTGACCTCTTACCCCTTGTCACTGCTCTGTCCGTAGGACCCAGGACCCCAGGTTCTGCCTGGTGATTCCCCAACCCACACTTACCTTGGCCCTGACTAGTCTGGCTTGTTATCTTTTGAAGGATCCCCCTTGTTTCCCAGGGACCAAGGCTCCTTCTCCCAAACCTCAGAAGCCTGTGTCTCATTCTCTGTTCTACAAATTTCCTGGGGTATCCATCTAGGACCTCTGCTGGCATATCTGTTTTTTGTTTGTTTGTTTTGGCGAGGCATAAAAGTGACTTGCCCAGGGTCACACAGCTAATAAATGTCAAGTGTCTGAGGCCGAATTTGAACTCAGGTCATCCTGAATCCAGGGCCAGTGCTTTATGCACTCTGCTGGCATATCTTACAAAGATTTGATAAGACAGCGAGCCAAAGACTGGGTAGAGATGTTGGATGGAGACATTCTTATATGCCAGTGAAGTCACAGTGAAGCTGGTGGGATGCTGGGAAGTAGGGACACACTCAGATCTGGGGTCCTAGCCTCTCTGACCCCAGGACAACCCTTCCTCATATTCCTGGTCTCCCACATTCACCTAAACCCCCAGACAAGTACCCTTCTTTGTGTAATAGGGTCATGAAGTGGCTCCTTCAACTTCCTACATGGTCAATTGGAAACAGGCAGAGAATGTTGGCTCACATTCTGTATAACTCATTAAAATGAATAAATCTAAGTCTGCTCCCAGATTCCATTACACTAAAATCCCACAGGGTACAATTCTTATTTACATCCCTCTCAACATATAGCCACTAGGTCACCAAGAAACTCTCCTGCTTGCCTTAGCCCCTTTTCCTCCCTCATCCTAAATCATAGACTTCATTTAGATATAGATTTTCTTTGGCATTTGGAGGAATTAAGATCTAATTCCACCATAAAACCACCCCTTCCTCAGCACTGGCCCTGATTCATGGGGAGAGAAAGGGAATCTCAGGAACTAGGAAAGAGAAATCTGTCCTAACTTAATAGAAAGAACAGAATTTGCAACCAATAGCCTGGTGACCTTGACATTGTTTTCTGTCAAAATTAAAAGATGTAATATTAAGACTGGTTACTGAATTCCTAGAAACAGAAGCAGTGACCCCAGAAAGCAAATGTGGTTTCATCAAGAATAGGGCATGTTGAATCAATTTTATTTCCTTCTTGAACAGAATACATAGGCTGGTAGAAATGCTGGTTTTAGCAAACTTTGTTAGTTTTTCATGCTATTATGGAAAAAAGTGGAAAGATACAGGCTAGATCATTGGTCCTCAAAATGTGGTCCAGGGATCCCTATTTGCTTTTTCTCCCACCCCACTTCCCCATTAGATTGTGATCTCAATGGCAGGAACTGTCTTTTTTTTTTTTAATACTTCAATCTGTATTTAGATACCATCAGCTCTTTCTCTATAAAGGGACTGCATTTTTCATAAGTCCTTCTGATAGCATCCTGTTCATCATTTCTTACATCACAATAGTGTTCCATCCTAATCTCATCCCACAATTTGTTTAGCCATTCCCCAATTGATGGGCATCACCCAAATTTCGAATTCAAAAAAATAAACAATAAATACTTTACAGATATCATCCCTTCATATTCAATTCACACCTGTGCCTTCTGTTTAAATATATTCCATGCAACTGCCCTAATAATGAGAAAGTTCTTATGAGTTAGAAGTATCATCTTCCCATACAGGAATGTAAACAGTTTAACCTTTTAATATCCCTCATGATTTGTTTTTCCTCTTTACCTTTTTATGCTTCTCTAGGGTCTTATATTTGAAAGTCAAATTTTCTATTCAGTTCAGGTCTTTTCACCATAAATGCCTGAAAGTCCTCTTTTTCACTAAAGTTCCATTTTCTCCCCTGAAAGATTATACTGAGTTTTGTTGGGTAGGTGATTCTTAGTTGTAATCCCAGTTCCTTTGCTGTCTGGAATATCATATTCCATGCCCTATGATCCTTTAATGTAGAAGCTGCTAAATCTTGTGTTATCCTAACTGTGGCTCCACAGTACTTGGATTGTTTCTTTCTGGCTGTTTGCGATATTTTCTCCTTGACCTGGGAGCCCTGAAATTTGGCTATATTCCTGAAAGTTTTCATTTTGGGATCCCTTTCAGGAGGTGATCAGTGGATTCTTTCAATTTCTATTTTACCTTCTGCTTCTAGAATATCAGGGCGATTTTCCCTATTTGTGGAGGATGATGTCTAAGCTTTTTTTGATCATGGTTTTCAAGTAGTCCAATAATTTCCAAATTATCTCTCCTGGATCTATTTTCCAGGTCAGCTGTTTTTCCAAAGAGATATTTCACATTGCCTTCTATTATTTCATTCTTTTGGTTTTGCTTTATTGTGTCTTGATTACTCATAAAGTGATTAGCTTCCATTTGCTCAATCCTAATTCTTAAGCAATTATTTTCTTCAGAGAGCTTTTGTATCTCCTTTTCCCTTTGGCTTTTCAAACTGTTGACTTCTTTTGCATGACTTTCCTGCATCACTCTCATTTCTCTTTCCATTTTTTCCTCTCTTTATCATCAAAGTACTTTTTGAGTGCTTCTGTGGCTGAGACCAATTCATATTTTTCTTGGAAGCTTTGGATATAGGATCTTTCACTTTATCTTCTTCTGAGGGTATATCTTCCTTGTCACCAAAGAAACTTTCTAGGGTTCACATTTTTTTCTGTCTGCTCATTTTGCAAGCCTATTTCTTGACTTTTAACTCTTTCTTAAAGTGAAGCACTGCTTCCAGGATGCACTGTTGAAGTTTCAGGGGGTCTAAGGTGGTACAATTTAAGGAGAGGCATGTTCTCCACTTGCCTGGCCTGTGCTCTGGTCTGTAAGTAACTGCAGGCCTGCTTGCTCTTTAACCCAGGAACAGATTTATGTTTCACTGTGGTTGTAAGCTCGAGTGTGCCTGTGTCCCTCCCCAACCTGGACCACCACTCAAGACTGCTTCCTGGTGCCAAACATGGACAATACAACGGAGTTCTGCCTCAGTGCCAGCAAAGAGGCCTGCTATCTCCCCCCAGCCAAGCACTCAACCCCCTCACCAGTTTGTGAGCTGAGTTCCAGAAGTGGCCACTGTCACAACTGATCCCAAGGTTCCAGAAGCCTGTTTCTCTGTGGTGGTCTACCTGGGGCTGGATCTGTGCTGGCACAGCCCCGGTCTGCACTCTACTGGCATAACAGACCTTTCCTGCCAACCTTCTTAGTCAACTCTGGCTGGAAAATGATCTTACCCTGTCCTTTTGTGGGTTCTGCTGCTACAGGAATTGTCTTATGGCATTATTTGGAGGTATTTGGAAGGATCGAGTGAGGAGCTCTGGAAAGTCATTGTCTTTCCTCTGCCCCTCCAGGAATTGTCTTTTACCTTTTTTTGTATCCCCAGTACTTAGCACAGTGCCTGACACATAATAGATGCTTAATAAATGTTTACTGACTAATCTAATCCCCTTCCAGTATGTCTTCAAGGTCAAAACCATTTTCATAAAAATACTAAGATGTTTCCATTTCTAATATAGCATATATAAACAAAAGATATTTGGGGAGGGCTCCTCAACAATTTTTAATTCTAAGGGGCCCTAGTTAGATTATACAGTAATTAGATAGATCAGTAACTGGCTGAATGACTAGATCCAAAGACTCATCTTTTGTTGTTTAGTCAATTAGTTGTGTCAGATTCTTTGTGACCCCATTTGGGGTTTTCATGGGAAAGATTGGAAGTTTGTCATTTCCTTCTCCAGCTCATTTTACAGATGAGAAAACTGAAGCATATAGGATGAAGAAATTTGCCCAGGGTCACACAGCTAGTAACTGAGGTCAGATTTGCACTCAGGTCCTCCTGACTCTAGGGCTAACACTTTAACCACTTTACCACACAGCTTCCCTAAAGATTCAGAATGCTGGTTAAAGTCAAGTCCAAAGGAGATCAACAGCACAGTGTCCCTCACAAGCATCTTTATCAAATTTTGCAGATGATCCAGAAGTGAGATGATGGTTTTGGGAAGCAAATAGCTTACACACTGAATGACAAAGTTAGGATTCAGAAAGACCTTGAGAGGATTGAACATGGCACCAAAGTCAATGAGATGACACCCAATAGGGACCAATGTGAAGTCTCAGGCTTCTATAACAAACACATACACACACACACACATATATACCAACAAAAACCCTGCTTCCCCAGTACAAAATGGGAGAGTCAGGGCTGGACCAGAACTTGACTGACAAAGGTCTGGAGCACTACTGCCCTTATAGACCCTGCTTTTCTTCTGCCTTTAGATTTTTCTTTCTTATTTTATGTGTTCAATAAACTCTTATTATTAACAGCAAAGGCATAAATAGCAACAAACGTTCACTAATAGTCCAGAAGAGGCCAAGAGGAAGAGGGATATGAGGAGGTATTCTGCATGCTTCTATTCGTAGATGACACTGGTTTTAAAATCACGTCCCAGAACATTTAATGCAGGACCTCTTGGACAACAGCTGTAATCTCTCAGAAGAGTACGCCCTAGCCATCTACATGGAAAAATTCCACATATGCACAGTGACTATGGAGTTGGACAGCCTAAAATGCCTATACTGCCTATTCCTGGAGAGTGAATATGATTAATTACCTTCCTCTACCAATAGAAGCCTCCTTCATTACAAAGTACAGTTAGGCAAAGTAAATTAACATACTGGCCATATCTGAAAAGGCACATCATATTCTGCAACTATGGTCCATCACCTGACTAACTAAATGCAGAAGGCATACTTCACTGTTAGTTCTTTGAAGCCAGGAAGAATTCTGAAGCCTTTTAGGGTTGTTTTCCTTTACATTACTGTGGTCAGTATCAGTCATTCTTTTGTTCCTTTTCATGGGACAAAAATATTCAATTACATTAATATACAATAGTTTACTTAACTTAATCAATGCAATGATCTATCCATCATGTACTGTTTTGGGGTACCACAAAATTTCTTTTTTTGAATATTTTATATTTGACAGGTGTGTAATGATGCCCCATATGACAGGCCACATTTATTTTGGCCCCAATTAATTATCCATTTGTGCATTTTCTTTCTTTTTTTTTTTTTTTAAGTGAGGCAATTGCAGTTAAGTGACTTGGCCAGGTTCATACAGCTAGTAAGTGTTTAGTGTCTGAGGCCAGATTTGAACTCAGGTACTCCTGACTCCAGGGCTGGTGCTCTATCCACTGCGGCACCTAGCTGCCCCGCCACTTGTGCATTTTCAATGTTCGTCCAAGATAGATCTAGCTATGTGGTAATTAAATCAATGCTATTTTAGGAAAAGATCTGTGCAATCAATTGCCCTATGGCTCTACTCTTCAGACCAAAACTCCTGTCCCAGGATATAACTACTCTCTGTGTTGTCTCCTCCTATTAGAATGTAAGAGGTTTGAGGCTAGTCTTCTAATCCTAACCCTGCATGCTTTTTGATTGGTATCCACAGTACTTTTCACATAAAAATGTAATAAATGCTTTTTATTCATCCACTTATTGGGACACAACAATGTTTTTTTTTCTGTAAAACCTCAATAAGATAATTACACACATAAGGGGCAGCTAGGTGGCGCAGTGGATAAAGCACCAGCCCTGGATTCAGGAGTACCTGAGTTCAAATCCGGCCTCAGACACTTGACACTTACTAGCTGTGTGACCCTGGGCAAGTCACTTAACCCCCACTGCCCCCCCCCCAAAAAGATAATTACATACATAAACACCCTAGAATTGCATAAGTGTGTAAGCTGATGTGAAATAGCTGGAGGGGTTTTGAAAACTCATGGATGTTTTTATAGGGCAGAAAAAAAGTTTTTCTTAACCCACATGATTGCAAAAGTCCTTTGTTTTTAAAGCAAATTGCATCTTTTGAGTAAAGGTGTAACTTCTGATTGAAGGGGTTTATCATGTTTCCCTCTCCCATGTAAACTACTGATTGAGTATAACATTTACCCAGGAGAAGGCCTATGGTTTATTTCATCCATAAGCTTCTTCTCCAGTGTAGGTTCTTTGATGTGGCATAAGCTTGCACTGACAAAGCCTTTCCACATGCATTCCAATCATGATCTCTTCAATGGAAATGCTCTTATGTCACACTTTCTATTCCATTAAGAGACCTTTCTATGTTCTTTATAATAAAATTTCTCCAGTATGAAATCTGTGATATTAAGAAAGCTCTGGGCTCATAGGGAATACTGTCCCACATTCATATATTCATAAGTTTTCTCACTCATAAATTCTCTAGAGCTGAGTAAATTATTCTCTCAGGAATGCCCTCCCATATTACTTATATATACAAAATTTGTCTCCAGGAAAATTCTGATTGTGGGTCAGATATGCATTGAAGCAGAAGGCCTTACCAAATAATTTAATGTAGCAGCCCTTTCTGGTGTGAATACTCTGGTGTCAAGAAAACTCTATACTTTGGGAAAAAGCCTTTTCACCTTCATGCCACTGAAATGCTCTCCATCATGTTTAGGATGAATGCAATAGAAGAATGCTGAAGTTGGGTGATGAGACCTGAATTCATATTCTCTCATTTGTGTGACTTTGGACATGTTATTTATCTCCCAGGATACCAGTTTCTTCAATTATAAAATGAGGAGATTGGATTTGATGTCGTGCAGGGTCTCTTTCTGTACTAGAACTATGAGCTTATATTAGCCTTAGGAAAGCCTTCCTGTACTCATTAAAGATGATATTTCTATCAGGCATGAATACACTTGTTAGGTAAAATATTTACTTTTGCATCACTGTCCTTTCCAATTAGTTATTCATAAAGTTCCTCTCCAATGTGAATTCTCTGATGTTGAGTAAGCTGTGTACTCAGGCGGAATGTCTTCCCACATCGATTACATTTATAAGGTTTCTCTCCAGTATGAATTCTCTGATGTTGGGTAAGCTGTGTGCTTAGGCGGAAGGTCTTTCCACACTGATTACATTTATAAGGTTTCTCTCCAGTATGAATTCTCTGATGGAGGGTAAGCTCTGTCTTCACACAGAAGGCCTTCCCACACTGATTACATTTGTAAGGTTTGTTGCCAGTATGAATTCTCTGATGTCGGCTACACTCTTTGCTCAGGCGGAAGGTCTTTCCACACTGATTACATTCATATGGTTTTTCTCCAGTATGAAGTCTCTGGTGTCTAGTAAGCTCTGTTTTCACATGGAAAGCCTTCTGACATTCATTACATTCATAAGGTTTTTCCCCAGTATGAATTCTCTGATGTCTGGTAAGATCTGTCCTTACAAAGAAGGCCTTCCCACATTCATTACATTTATGAGGCTTTTCTCCACTGTGAATTCTCTGGTGTTCCATAAGCTGTCTTCTGAGGCCAAAGGCTTTCCCACATTCACTACATTTATGAGGTTTCTCTCCAGTATGAATTCTCTGATGTTGAATGAGAGGTTCTCTCCGGCAGAAAGCCTTCCCACAGTCATGACATTCATAAGGTTTCTCTCCAGTATGAATTCTCTGATGGCGGGTACGATCTTTGCTCAGGCGGAAGGCCTTCCCACATTGATTACATTTATAAGGTTTCTCTCCAGTATGAACTCTCTGATGTCGAGTAAGCTCTGCCCTCACACGGAATGCCTTTCCACATTCATTACATTCATAAGGCTTTTCTCCAGTGTGAATTCTCTGGTGTCTGGTAAGATCCGTCCTCACAGAGAAAGCCTTTCCACATTCATTACATTTATGAGGCTTTTCTCCAGTATGAATTCTTTGATGCTGAATAAGTGGATCTCTCAGACGGAAGGCCTTTCCACATTCTTTACATTCATAAGGTTTCTCTCCAGTGTGAATTCTCTGATGTAGAGTAAGATGTCCTTTTTGGCTGAAGGCCTTCCCACAGTCATTACACTTATGAGGCTTCTCTCCAGTATGAATTCTCTGATGTTGAAGAAGGGGGTCCCTCAGGCGGAAGACTTTCCCACAGTCATTACATTCATAAGGTTTTTCTTCAGTGTGAATTCTCTCTTCATTAAGTTTTATAGTTTGAGGGGAAGTCTCCCCAAATGTATTACATTTGGGGATTTTCTCTTTAATATCAGTTGACTGAGAGGAATGAGTAAATGGACTGAGACTGATGGCTTTTCCATATTCATTATAATCATTATAATCATTAGGTTTCTCTCCAGGAAAAAGTTTATGATATTCAATAAAATCCAATTTAGAGTCAAAGGATTTCCCACATTCATTATACTGAGAAAACGTCTCCTCTGAGTGTGAAGACAGAATGAAGCTCTTTCTGGGGACATTACATCTGTAAAGATTCTTTTTGATAGATAATTCTTGTGGAGAAAGTTTTGGTTCTATACTGAAGCTTTGGCTGTATTTATTACATTCACTGATTATGACTTTTTTGAATGTTTTCTTTTGGAGGATTTCTACTTCCTCCTCAATGCTCTCCTGTTCCCCTAACTTGACATCAAATCCCCAGGGTTCTTTCAGGCTAAAGACACAAAGACCAGACCTTGTGGGTCTGTTTGGGGATGAATGCTCCCCAGAAATGCTCAGCTTTGGAGCTGACTCTTTGAATTCAGGCCCAGTCTCTCCACCTGAAAGAAATAAAAAAGAAATAGAGTCTTTACTCACCTGCTAAATAATCCTGTTTTGTGTCTCTTCCAGAAACAAGTATTGTCAAACCTTAAAGAACAGAATAATAAAACCTTGTTTCCAGTCTTTTAGTTACCAAAAAAAACAAAACCAAACTTTCACAGTGAGATTCACAAGCACTTTCTGAGGGAGGAAGGAGAGTTATTATATATATTTTTTGGCGGGGGGGGGGGGGGGCAGGGCAATGAGGGTTAAGTGACTTGCCCAGGGTCACACAGCTAGTAAGTGTTAATTGTCTGAGGCTGGATTTGAACTCAGGTACTCCTGAATCCAGGGCTGGTGCTTTATCCACTGCGCCACCTAGCTGCCCCCCTGAGAGTTATTATATTTTAGATGAGGACACTAAAAAAATAAATAAAAATAACAAAAAGTTTTTAAAAAAAGAGAGAACACTGAGACTGAACAATTTAATTACTTTTCTAAGGCTCCACAGTCAATTAGTAGCACAGAATCAGATCATGGGATTGCTCCCTTCCATCCTCAGTCTTTTTCCCATGATTTGATAGGGACAGCTCATGGTATCTGAAAATATTTAATGAGAAGCTGGAAGCTGTCTGTTAGGGAGAACCTAGAAAGCATTCCTGAACTAACTGGGAACCTGATTGGATCACTCTGCAAATTCATTACAAATAAGATTCGGATTCTAAATCTTTTTTATGCCTAAAACAGGAAAAGAGGAATAATGGGCTGATTAACATTATTTCTTTTCCACATATACTATGTACATTATAAAGGGAATTCAGCAAAGGACACGTCAAACCCTAATGACAGGTTATTTTCAGAGACACTGGATTAAAGTGTAATTAAGTTCTGGATGATCTACTGCAAGGATAAAGCCTTATTATAGCACAGCATAGCATGAAGGGGTCAGGCTGGGGGATATTCCCTATGTGCTTCTTGTTGCAACACCTGATCTCCAGTCTGATGGGAGAAGAGGGAGACCTTCCTCTGCCTGCCTTCCAGCTCCTGCTGCCCTCTGAAGGAGCAGGGATAAGGGGCAGGCAGACAGACTTCTCTCTGTATCATCACAGGGAAACATCTATCTCCTGCTGCCAAGGTGATCTCCTAACCTTGATGTGGAGAGCCTTTGGTACAGAGAGGAGGAAGCTTCCCCTGGACCCCAGCCTTTCTTCCCTCTTCTTCTGTGTCTGTCCCTTAAGGAAGAGGAAGAAAAAAATTGGGGCAGAAGCAGGGAGATTTGTTCTTTCTATGCTGTTTTCTCCCTAACCTCTGATCTTCAGAAGGAAAGAGCAGTAGGGAAATGCAGCTTCCCACCTGACTGTGTGCTTTTCGTCTTTGACTCTATTTTTCCATCTCCTCAGAGAAGAGGGTACTCTTCCAGTCTCATATCTGCTCATACTTTCCACATCCCAGAAATTCTCAACTCCTGTAGGCTGCATCCCACCTCTTCCTTGGCCCTCCCTACTCTGCATCCTCACAGTAACCTCCAACTCCCTCTCAGGCCATCTCTCCTAGCCATTCTCTCCTTTTTTCCATCTTGACCCTGTGGTGAAACAATTCCACTCTATACTGTCTTTTTCTCAAATACCAATCATTTCATCGATTATACTCTGCCAAGCCACAACCTTGGATCCCTCCCACATCCTCCACCTTTACTCCCATACACCTGCTGCTGAACGAAAGTGGAGAACATTTCTCAACCATGCTGATTTGGTCCACTATCAACTGATGTTATACAACCTCACCTGGGTTCTCCCAGCTGCCAGGTAATCCTACCATACCTCCTTGATCAACTCCTTCTTCCGCTCCACAGTGACTCTTCTTTTTTTTTTTTCCTTGGGGCAATGTGGGTTAAGTGACTTGCCCAGGGTCACACAGCTAATAAGTGTCAAGTGTCTAAGGATGGAATTGAACTCAGGTCCTCCTGAATCCAGGGCTGGTGCTTTATCCACTGCGCCACCTAGCTGCCCCCCACAGTGGATCTTCTATTATTATTATTATTATTTTGTTTTTTGTTTTTTGAATTTTTGCAGGGCAATGAGGGTTAAGTGACTTGCCCAGGGTCACACAGCTAGTTAAGTGTCACGTGTCTGAGGCTGGATTTGAACTCGGGTACTCCTGAATCCAAGGCCAGTGCTTTATCCACTGCGCCACCTAGCTGCCCCCCACAGTGGCTCTTCTAAACCTCATCTCTCCTCAAACCTTCCAGAGCTTGCCCTCCCCCCATCTTCTCCACAGAGACCCCTGCCTCAGACTTTACAGGAAAAACGGAGGCCATTTGCTGTGAATTCCGCCTTCTCTCTTCCTTAGGTGCCTCCTGCCCCTCTCTCCTGTCTCACATGATGAGGTGGCCACACTTCTGACCAAGGCCAACCCTCTCCCTACACAAGTGAGCCCCTTCCATCTTGTCACCTCCAGCAGGTGCCCCTCTGCACCTCCTCACCCCCTTTCATTTTCTACCCCTCCTTGTCTACTGGCTTCTCCCCTGCTGTCTGTGAACATGCCCTTGCCTCCCCCAGCCTCAATAAGCTTTTTTTTGATCTTTCTATCTATGTCTCTGAACTCCTCAAAAAGGTATTTCCAATAGACGTCACTATTTCCTCTCCCCTTATTTTCTTCTTCACCCAATATAATCTGGCTTCTGACCTCATGATACCACCACAACTGTTCTCTCCAAAGTGCCCAAACCCAATGACCTTTCCTCATTTTTCAATCTTCTCGACTTTTCTGCAGCCTAACACTGCTGATCACTCTCTTTTAAGTGTTCAAGACACCACTTTCTCCAGGTTCTCCTCCTCTCTCCTCTGTCTCCTCTGCTGGGTACTCTTGAGATCATACCCTCTAAGAACAGGTGTCCCTCAGGGTTGTCTCATGGGCCTCACCTGATGACCTCCTCAGTTTCATGGATTTAATTACCATCTCTATGCTGACAATTCTCAAAACTATGCATCCTGTCCCATTCTCTCCACTGTGAGAATCGGGGCGCCACCCCCTGCCGAGAAAGACTTGAGGTGACCTTCCTAAGGTCATCTAAGCATCCAGAAGTCATGTGACAATTCATGGACCACCTGCAAGTCATATCAATCAATGGACTTGAATGCTACCAGCCAATTAACTTGGAGCTGTGTATGGGGACCACACCTCTTTCAGTTCTGCAAGGGGCTTCCGGGAGAACCGGCTAGGACTCTGTCTCTCTTTGGAAGCATGAACTGCTAGGTGAAGGTCAGTTTTTCTCTCTATCCCACACAGATCTGAGGTAGGTTTTTCCATTCTTTCAGAGACCTGTGTTCATTCTCTCTCTTCACTAACTTCTAATATACTTTAATAAATACTTAAAAGCCCAAACTGTTGCCAAATTTATCAGTAAATCTTAGCTAGTCCCCGCCCCACACACACACTTGGGGGGGCAGGTAAGGTGAACACACATTAAATTTTATTCATCACACCACTGACCTCCAATCTTGGATTTCCCAATGCCTTTCAGATACCTTGAACTTGTGAAAATTGGAATGACACCCCCTGCTGGAGAGATAACATAGGAAAGCTCCACCATGAGGAGAAGACATCTGAGGGCAAGCCATGTGGCTTGGAAAGGTCAGTTCCTTGGTATCAGGAAGTGATGTTTGCTCGTGGGTACTGTCGATCAAAGCTACCAGTCAATTAGCTTGTAGCTGTGTGTGCTTGTGGATGAGATATTTCCAGTTTTCACAGGCAGCGTGTCAGATGAAGAAGTGTCTGTCTGTCTCTCTGTCTCTGTCTCTGTCTCTCTTTTTCCCTGGGGACCTCAGGGGGAGTGGCGCTGAAATGCTGGCTCTTTGAGATAGATAGATGAATCTAGGCCTCTTTCTCTCTCTTCACCAAATTCTTATGCTCCTTAATAAATGCTTAAAAGTCTAAACTCTTGCTAAAGCTTCTAATTTATTGGTGACCACAGATTTTTAGACAGTCTAGCTAGAATCTTAGCCACCTTACAGACAGAAACTATTCAGATGGTGACCAAGAAGTACTCGAACCAGATGTCTAGTAGACATCTTGAACTCAATATATTTGAAACACAACTCATTGTCTTTCCCCCTAAACCTTTCCCCACTCCTTCCTTCCCCATTACTGTGGAGGCAACGGCCTTCTCCCAGACCCTCAGGCTTTCCTCTTAGGAATTCTCCTTGACTCCTTACCTCTCACCCCACCACATTCAATATGGTGCCAAGGCCTGTCAATTTCACCTTTCAACATCTCTAATGTACGCCCTTCTCTCCTTAGCACCTTACACCTGGACTATTGTAATAGCTTCCAGGTAATCTGCCTGCCTCGAGTCTCTCCCCATTCCAGTCTATCCTCCATTCAGCCACCAAAGTGATTTTCTTCAAGTACAAGTTTGACCTTGTCACCCCACTTCCCCATTCAGTAAATTCCAGGGGCTCCCTATTGCCCCCAGGAGCAAATACAAAATGCTCGGCTTGGCACTCAGAGCCCTTCCCACTCTGCTTCCCCCTTCCTTTCCAGCCTCCTGGCAGTTTCAGGAACATGACCCTCCTTCTCTTGGCTATGGGCACTTTCTCTGCACAGCCTCAGACCTCCTCCATTCCCAAGCTTCTCTTCCAACTCCAAATCAAAGATGCTAAGAGGAACCCCTCTTCTTCTGAGAATGGAGGCACCTCTGAGCCGGAAAATGGCAGGACACACTCCTGTGGAGGGGATGGTGAAGGGCTCTCCTGGCACACACAGGCCTGGGCAGCTCCAACACTGTAAAGGAGCTTTCCCTGACTGACCAGTAGAAACAATGTTCTCAAGGACTCACCTACCTGGTGGTCACTCGCTCACCTGGACAGATGCTGCCTGGGACTCTCCCATCTGGCCTCCAAGGGACTTCTCCTTGTTCAAACTGGTAAATCACATCTGGTTTGGAAACAAGTCCTGCTCAAAGGAAATGGGAGTCTTCTATTAAAGACATGCCCCAATGCCCTAAAAATCACCCAAGCAACAAGGATAAAGATGGAAAATGACCCAAAGAGACACCGCAGAGCTCTTCTTCCTGGTTTAGGACTGAAGTCAGAAACCTACAGTGCTCTGGCTAGGAATAAATCCGGGGCTGAAGCCAGCCTACTCTCTAATCTTGGATCCATCAGCCGAGGACCACATCAGGGCCAAAAGCAATGCCCTGGAAGAAGACAGGCTGCTCCAGGAGGTCTGAAACTGATGCTATCTCTGATCTCCCATCATGGCCCCTCAGAACCATATCAGAGGACAAACTCAACTCTAGATAGATGAAACTGTGAGGAGATCTGGGCACTGAGAGAGAAACAAAATCCAGGGTAAAAGGCTGGGCTAACTACCAACTGAGCTTAACACCCTGTCCTATGCCAGGGCTGCTGGACAGGAGACAGGAGGGCTATCAGGATGAAGCAATCCATCTAGATCCGGGATGGGCTGGCACCTGGGACTGGGTAGACCATACAAGAGTTTGGGGGGGGCGGGGAACCTGTTAACATGGACCCCTGTATCAGACCCACAGCCAATCTCTGATGATGGGATGTCCACAACAGTTTTGGAGCCATACATGAGAGACCTCCCTACAATTGTTCTCAGCCCTCATCCACTCTTTTTTATTTTTTATTTTTTAGTGAGGCAATTGGGATTTGTTACTTGCCCAGGGTCACACAGCTAGTAAGTGTTAAGTGTCTGAGGCCGGATTTGAACTCAGGTACTACTGACTCCAGGGCCGGTGCTCTATCCACTCCGCCATCTAGCTGCCCCGCTCATCCACTCTTTTAATAGTATTTTATTTTTCCAAATATATGTAAAGACAATTTTTAACATTCACTTTTATAGTTTTATTGCCCTTTGGGCATAGTTCCAAATTGATCTCCAGAATGATTAGACCGTTCACACCTCCACCAACACTGCATTAGTGCCCTAATTTTCCTACATCCCCACCAACATTTATTGTTTTCCTTTTCTGCCATATTAGCCAATGGTATGAGGTGGTACTTCAGAATTGTTTTAATTTGCGTTTTTCTAATCAAAAGTAATTTATCTGAAAAAGGCCTGTTCATATCCTTTGACCGTTTATCAATTGTGGAATGGCTTGTATTCTTATAAATTTGACTCCATTCTCTCTATATTTGAGAGATGAGGACTTTATCAGAGATGCTTGTTATAAAGATTGTTTCCCAGCTTTCAGTTTTCCTTCTCATCTTGGTTGCATTGGTTTTGTTTGTGCAAAAACTTTTTTAAATAAAAATTATCTATTTTAAAAAAAAGAGTTGGAGGGGAGGGGAAAGATTCTGGTGGAGGAAAGGCAGTGACTCTCCTGATCTCTCCACAAGACCCCTCCAAATACCTTAAAGTACTGCCGTAAGACAATTCCTGGAGCAACAGAACCCACAAAAGGACAGAGTGAAATGACGTTCCACCCAAAGACAACTTAGAAGGTCAACAGGAAAGGTCTGTCACACCTGGGTGAGAGTGGAGTACAATCCAGTACCAGCTATGTTAGCACAGTCACAGCCAGCACAGACCCAGCAGCAGCAGCAGCAGCAGCAGCAGCAGCAGCAGCAGCAGCAACTGCTTCTGGAACTCTTAGCCCACACATGATACGGGGATAGAACAACTGGCCAGAAGAAGACAACAAGCATCTCCTTGCTAGCACTGAGGCAGGACTCTGTTGCTTTGCCCATACTTGGATTCAGGTCCCAGTCCAGGGTGGCAGTCCCAGGCTGGGGAGGGGCACTAGCACACTAGTTTGTGGCCACAGTGGAGCAGGGACTCTCCTCACAGTTCCAGGGCAGAAAAGCAAGCTTGTGGTGACTCACAGACCAGAGCACAGGCCAGAAGAGTAGTAAACACCTCTCTCCTTGAATCATACCACATTGGAAGAACTGAAAACTTACAGATCCCTAGAAATATCTCTGAAAACAGCTGCACAAACCCCTTGAAGCTTGGGACAGTGCACCCTCCACCCTGGAAGTAGAACCCTACTTTAACAGAGTTAAAAGTCAAGAAATAGTCTGGGGAAATGAGCAAACAGAAAAAAATTCTGGCTACAGAAAGTTAAAATGGTGACAAGGAACATCAAAATACACCCTCAGAAGAAGATAACAAAGTCAAATCTTCTACATCCAAACCTTCCAAGAAAAATATGAATTGGTCTCAGGTCATGGAAGGACTCAAAAAGAAAGGCAGAGGAAAAAATCAGAGGAGAAATGAGAATGATGCAAAAAATTTTTTAAAAAATTTCAGAGAACTTCCGGGGCGGAGCCAAGATAGCGGAGGAAAGGCAGTGAGCTCCCGAACTCTTGACACGATTGCTCCAAAAAACATCCAAATAACGCCATAGGAAAATGCCTGGAGCAGCAAATCTCACAGAAGAATGTGCTGAAATCATCTTCTAACCAAGAACGGCTTGAAAGGTCAGAAGGAGGGAGCTGCTGTGTTGATACAGGAGTCGGGTCCAACCCCACCATCACCCTGACACAGATCCAGTCTCAGGAAGTCCTCACCAGAGAAGCAGACCCCCAGAGCCTCTGAATCAGCTGAAGCACCAGTGTTGTCTGGAACTAAGCTCACAGTCTGGTGAGAGGGCTGAGCCCTAGGCAGGGGAAAGACTACAGGGGTCTATGCTGGTGCTGAGGCAGAACTTGGATTTTACACCCCTGCTGAGAACCAGGAGGTAGGCTCGAGTAGCAGTGGCCCAGGTTGGGGAGGGGCACAGGCTCTTCAGAGCTGACAGCCACAACACACAAAGCTGGTTGATTAGCAAGTTGGTCTGGGGTCATCTAGGACCAGGAAACAGGTCGGGCAAGGGAAGAACCTGATCCTCCTTAAATCATACCACCTGGGACTTCTGAAACTTGGGATACTATAGCCTGGAAACAGTGCCCCACTTTAAGGAGCTAAAAGTCTAGTAAAGGAAAGGCAAGATGAGCCAACAGAGAAAGGTGAAGACCATAGAAAGTTTCTTCAGTAACAAGGAAGACCAAGGGGCACCCTCAGAGGAAGATGTCAACATCAGGGCCCCAAAGCTTCCAAGAAAAATATGAATTGGTCTCAGGCCATAGAGGTGCTCAAAAAGGACTTTGAAGATAAAGTTAGAGAGGTAGAGGAAAAAATGGAAAGAGAAATGAGGGTGATACAGGAAAGACATGAGAAAAAAGTCAACAGCTTGAAAAGTCAAATGGAAAAGGAGGTACAAAAGCTCTCTGATGAAAATAATTGCCCTAAGAATGAGGATTGAACAAATGGAAGCCAGTGACTTTATGAGAAACCAAGACACAATAAAGCAAATCCAAATGAATAAAAAAATAGAGGGCAATGTGAAATATCTCCTGGGAAAAACTGCTGACCTGGAAAATAAGTCCAAGAGAGAGAATTTGAAAATTATTGGTCTACCTGAAAACCATGATCAAGGAAAGAGCTTAGACACCATCTTCCAAGATATTCTCAGGGAAAATTGCACTGAAATTCTAGAAGCAGAAGCTAAAATAGAAATTGAAAGAATCCACCGATCACCTCCAGAAAGAGATCCCAAAAAGAAAACTCCTAGGAATATTATAGCCAAATTCCAGAGCTTTCAGGTCAGGAGAAAATATTGCAAGCTGTCAAAAAGAAAGAATTCAAGTACTGTGGAGCCCCAGTCAGGATAGCACAAGATCTAGCAGCTTCTACATTAAAGGACTGGACGGCATGGAATATGATATTCCAGAGGGCAAAGGAAATGGGATTACAACCAAGAATCACCTACCCAGCAAAACTCAGCATTATCTTTCAGCAGAAAAAAATAGAACTTTAATGAAAAAGAAGACTTTCAGATATTTGTGATGAAAAGACCTCAACTGAATAGCAAATTTGACTTTTAAATACAAGACCCTAGAGAACCATAAAAAAAATTGGAGCTGGGGGACATACCTGGGGTCATACAGTGGGTGACTGTCTTGTGTCTGAGGCCAGGTTTTGGCTGGGATCCCCCTGGGTCCAGGGTGATGCTTTGTCCACTGTGTCCCCTAGCTAGGTGATGACATCTTTAGGGTTAAATTGAGGGGTAAAGGGAATGCACTGGGGGAGGGGGAAGGGCAGAGGTAAAATCCTACATGAAAGAAACAGGAAAAGGCTTATGGAGTGGGGGAAGAGATGGGAGAGGAGGAGGGCAGTAAATGAATTTTACACTCAACAGAAAAGACTCAAAGACCTTAAACTCATCAGAGCTGCCTCAAGGAGAGACTAACACACACACACACACACATACAACTGGGTGGAGTAATCTATTTAATCTGGGCAATAAATGAGCCTAACACTCATCAGAATTGGCTCAAAAACCTCAATCTCATTAGAATTGGCTCAAGGAGAGAATAATGTACACACTCAATTGGGTGGAGTAATCTCTCTAACCCTGCAGGAAAATAGGAGGGGAAGGGGATAAAGAGAGAGGGGCAAAAGAAGGAAGGGCAGAGTTGGGAAGGAGACAGACAGAAGCAAATCCCTTTTGAAGAGTGATAGGATGAAAGAAGATGGATAATAGAATAAATATCATGGGGAAGGGAATAGATGGAAGGGAAACAGTTAACAATAGTAATCATGAAAAAGAGAAAAGGGGGAAAATTTGTACAAAAAATATTTATAGCAACTCTTGGTGGAGGCTAAGAATTGAGAATCAAGGGAATTCCATCAATTGAGGAATGATGGAAAAAGCTGTGCTATATGATTGTAGTGGAATGGTCTTGTTCTACAGGAAATGACAAATAGGATGATCCCAGAAAAACCTTGAAAGACTAATGAAAATCAATGTATAGTGAAGTGAGCAGAGCTGAGAGGAAATTATGCATAGTGACAGCAGGATTGTTCAATGAGCAATTGTGAATGACTCAACTACTCTCAGCAGTGCAATGATCCAAGACAATCCCAAGGAACTAATGAGGAAGCTTACTATGCACCCCTATAGAAAAAACTGATAAAAAAAACACTTGTGGATTGTACATATATAACCTGATTGCGATCTTGTGGAGGGGGGAGGAAAGGGAGGGAGGGAGAAAAATGTAAAACTCTAAATCTTATGAAAATGAATGTTGAAAACTACCCTTACATGTAAATGGAAAATAAAATACATGTTTGTTGCTAAAAAAAAAAAAAGTTGGGGAGAAGTGAAAAAAAAAATTTCAACAGCTTGGTAAAGGAGACCAAAAAAACCCCCCAAAACAAACAAACAAATAAAACCCTGAAGAAAATAACACCTTAAAAAACAGACTAGGCCAAATGGTAAAAGAGGTACAAAAATCCAATGAGGAAAAGAGTGCCTTGAAAAGGCAAATTAGCCAAATGGAAAAGGAGGTACAAAAGCTCACTGAAGAAAATAACTCCCTAAAATTTAGGATTGAGCAAATGGAAGCTAATGACTTCAAGAGAAATCAAGAAACAATAAAACCAAAAGAATGAAAAATAGAAGGCAGTGTGAAATATCTCACTGGAAAAATAACTGACCTGGAAAATAGATCCAGGAAAGATAATTTGAAAATTATTGGACAACCAGAAAGCCATATCAAAAAAAGTCTAGATATTATCTTCCAATAAACTGTCACGGAAAACTGCCCTGATATTCTAGAAGCAGAAGGTAAAATAGAAATTGAAAGAATCCACCGATCACCTCCTGAAAGAGATCTCCAAATGAAAACTCCCAGAAATATTATACCCAAATTCCAGAGCTCCCAGGTTGAGGAGAAAATATTGCAAGCAGCCAGAAAGTAACAATTCAAGTATTGTGGAGCCACAGTCAGGATAACACAAGATTTAGCAGCATCTAAATTAATGGATCAGAGGGTTTGGAATATGATATTCCAGAGGGCAAAGCAACTGGGATTACAACCAAGAATCACCTACCCAGCAAAACTGAGTATAACCCTTCAGGGAGGAGGGGATGGGATTCAATGAAAAAGAGGACTTTCAGGCATCTTGATGAAAAGATCTGAGCTGAATAGAAAATTTGACTTTCAAATACAAGACTCAAGAGAAGCATAAAAAAGGTAAATGGGAAAAAGAAATCATAAAGGATATTAAAAGGTTAAACTGTTTATATTCCTACATGGGAAGATGATAATTGTAACTTATAAGAACTTTCTCAATATTAGGGCAGCTGGATGGAGCATATATAGACAGCACAGGTGTGAGCTGACTATGAAGGGATGATATTGTGGAAATTTATATTGATTTAGGGGCCCTGCCTTTGGGCTGAGATTAAAAAGCCTTAGGCCCTCAGGGTTTTTTCCTGTGTGAGGGACTTATGCCCCTCCCCCTCTACTTCACCTGAGCCAAAAGAAGCCCTGTGGGCTTTTCAGGACACCAGGTCAGATGGGGGGGGGGGGGAGAAGAAGCCTGAGCTCCCTATGCCCTGAGGGGAGGTGCCCCAGTGATCCCAGGCTTGTCCTGCCAGACCCTAGCATAGCCCATGCAGAGTTTCCAGGTGCACAGCAGGGTACACGGGCCCTTTGAGTCCCGCTGGGCACAGCTCTAATGCAGCCAGCGGATTAGCTTGGTGTGTGCAGGGGCACAGAGAGCTCAAGGTTTGAGGGGAAAGAAGGAACATATATATAGGGTGGCTGACAAGAGAGAACGGGGATGCCAGAGGACTAGGAGGACTAGGAGGACGCAATGAGCCAGAAGATCAAGAGGACGGACAGAAGGGGGGCTGATACAAGGATGCTAAGGAGACTGAGGCTGTGTAAAGAGAGGGGCTGACAGAGACGGAGAAAAGGCTAAGAGCAAGGAAGAAGAACGCCAGAAGGCTAGAGACACGGAGAGGTCAGTGAGAAAGGGACTCTAGAGATGCCAGGGGGTTGGCAACAGAGGTGAGGATGCTAAGGGGCTTTTTAGGGGGGTCGACAAAGTGAAAGGGGCTTGGAGTTAGAAGTGAAAGTGAAGCAGGGAAGCAGAAGTGAAGGAGAAAAAGAGTGAAAGAGAAAGCTGGAGCATACCCTAAGGCAAGAAGAGGCAAGGGCCCTTATTGTATTAAAAGCAGACAGGTTGTATAATTTGCATTTCTTAACCCTTATCTCTTACATTGATTTTTATAAATAAACTCTGCTTTGATTATTTAATTAAGAGGCTTCTTAATCTTTTGCTTATCAACTTGGGAACAGAGCAGTGGGGGAAATTTTATAAATGGCCCATAGGAAATTAATAGCAGTCAGATAGCCAGTCAGTCAAAAAGTCCCCACATTAGTCCTCTAGTAAGATTAGTCATCCACAGATTAGACCCCCCCCCCTAGTGATATTAGGCCTAAATCAGTAAAATATTCTTACAATATCAATAACAAAATGAAGGGGTGATGAATAAAGCACTGACCCTGGATTCAGGAGGACCTGAGTTCAAATCTGGCCTCAGACATTTGACATTTACTAGCTGTGTGACCCTGGGTAAGTCACTTAACCCTCATTGTCTCACAAAAAAAAATGAAGGGGTGAGAGAAGAATGCACAGGGTGAAAAAGAAAAGGAGAGGTGTAATGGGGTAAATTATCTCACATAAAAGAAGCAAGGGAAAAAAAATTTAAAAAGAAGCAAGAAAAATGCTTATTCTTTTTTTCCCCCCCAGCTTGTAAAAGCAGCCATGAGCAGCAAAGTCTCTTGTGACACTCTCTACGAAGCTGTGCGAGAGGTCCTGCATGAAAACCAGTGTAAATGCAGAAAGTTTTTGGAAACTGTGGAGCTGCAGATCAGTTTGAAGAATTATGATCCCCAAAAGGACAAATGTTTCTCTGGTACTGGACCATACCCTGACCTAAATTTTCTGTGTGTCCTGGGAGACCAGCAGCACAGTGGTGATCCCAAGACTGTAGAAATCCCCCACATGATGTTAATTTACTGTTGGTGGAGTTGTGAAAAGATCCAACCATTCTGGAGAGCAAACTGGAACTATGGCCAAAGGGTATATACCCCATTGATCCAGCAATACCACTGCTAGGTTTATATGCCAAAGATATCCCCCAAAAGAGAAAAAGACCTATTTGTGCAAAAATACTTATAGCAGCTCTTTTTGTGGTGGCTAAGAATTGGAAATCAAAGGAATACCCATCAATTGATGGAATGTTATAGTGCTCTAAGAAATGACAAACAGGATGATTTCAGAAAGCCTGGAAAAACTTGTATGTATTGAAGTGAGCAGATTCAGGAGAACACTGTGCATAGAGACAGCAATATTGTTTGATGAACAACTGTGAATGACTTGACTATTCTCAACAATATAATGATCTAAGACAATCCCAAAGGACTATTGATGAAACATACTACCCACCTCCAAAGAAAGAATTTATATTGATGGGGTGAGAAAATACTGCACTGGAAGGAAAGAAAGGATTGAACAGGGTAAATTAACCCACATAAAAGAGGCATAAAAGAACTTTTATAATGGAGGGGAAAGATGGAGGTGGCGGGCAAAGCTTAAACCTTACTCTCATCAAAACTGGCTCAAAAAAGGAATAACATACATACTCAGTTGGATATAGAAATCTATCATGCTATAAGGAAGTAAAAAAAGGGATGTGAAATAATAGAAGGGGGAAAGGTAACTGATAAAAAGGAAGGGCTATTGGGGAAGGTAGTGATTAGAAGTAAAACCCTTGTGAGGAGGGTAAGGGTGGGGGGTAAGAGAGAGGAGGGGATAAAAAAGTAGAAAATAGCATGAAGGGAAATACAGTTATCATAAGTATAAATGTGAATGGGATGAACTTACCCATTAAATGGAAGTGGATAGCAGTATGGATTAAAAACCAAAATCCTACAATATGTTGTTTACAAGAAACACATTTGAAGCAGAGAGATACACACAGGGTAAAGGTAAGGGGCTGGAATAGAATTTATAATGCTTCAACTGAAGCAAAGGGAGTAGGGGTAGCAATGATTTCAGCCAAAGCAAAAGCAAAAATAGACCTAATAAGGGCAGCTAGGTAGCACAGTGGATAAAGCACCGGCCCTGGATTCAGGAGTACCTGAGTTCAAATCCGGCCTCAGGCACTTACTAGCTGTGTGACCTTGGGCAAGTCACTTAACCCCCACTGCCCTGCCAAAAAAAACAAACAAAAAAAATAGACCTAATAAAAGAGGTAAAGAAGGAAACTAGATCTTGCTGAAAGGTACAAAAGACAATGAAGTCTTATCAATACTTAATATATATCCACCAAATGGTATAGCATCTAAATCTCTGAGGAAGTAAAATGAGTTACAAGAGGAAATAGATAACAAAACTGTACTAGTGGGGGAACCTTAACTTTCCCCTCTCAGAACTGGATAAATTTAACCAAAAAATAAGAAAGAAGCTAAGGAAGTGAATAAAATTCTGGAAAAGTTAGACATGACAGATCTCTGGAAAAAACTTAATGAGAATAGAAAGAAATATACCTTTTCCTCAGCAGTACATGGCACCTACAGAAAAAGTGAGCATGTGTTAGGACAAAAAACTTCACAACCAAATGCAGAAAAGCAGAAATAGGAAATATACCCTTTTCACATCATAATGCAATAAAAATCACATTAAATAATAGACATTTGAAAGAAATTAAAAATTAATTGAAAATCAAATAATCTAATCCTAAAAAACAAGTCAAAGAAGAAATCATAGAAACAATAATTTCATTGAAGAAAAATGACAATGAGACAACATATCAATAGTAGAGTCAAATTTTCAAAAGTACAAGTCATTCCCCAATTGATAAATGGTCAAAGGATATGAACAAGCAGTTTTCAGACAAAGAAATCAAAGCTATCTGTAGTCATATTAAAAAAATGTTCTAAATCACTATTGATGAGAGAAATGAAAATTAAAAGAACTCTGGGGTACCACCACACACTGATCAGAATGGGTAATATAAAAAGGAAAATATTGGATGTTGGAGGGGATGTGGGAAAAGTGGGATGTTAACCCACTGCTGATAGGCTTGTGAATGGATCCAACTGTTCTGGAGAGCAATTTGGAACCATGCCCAAAGGGCTATGGGACTGTTCATATCCTTTAATCCAGCAATACCACTGCTAGGTTTATATCCCAAAGACGTCCCAAAAAAGTATAAAATACCAAAAATATTTACAGCAGTGAGCAGAACCAAGAGAACCTTGTGCACAGAGACAGCAGTATTGTTGGATGAAGAACTGTGACAGACTTCACTATTCTCAACAATACAATGATTCAAGAAAATCCCAAAGGACTATTGATGAAATATACTATCCATCTCCAAAGAAAGAACTGAAGCATGCTATTTTTTCTCTTTCTTTCATTTTTTTCCTTTTTATTTGAGTGTTCTTATACAAAATGACTAATATGGTAATATTTTACATAATTGCACATGTATAACCTATATCTGATTGCTTACTACCTCAGGGAAGAGAAGGAGAAATAGAATTTGGAACTGAAACTTTAAACAAAATGTTACTTTTAAAAAAGTATATAAGCAGGTAGAAAGAAAGAATCCAAGTGCAAAAGAATCACCTGGACTATCCCATGAAACTCAGCTTCAATTATGACTTAAGGAAAGAGGAATTTTGAACATAATCTACCCAAAAGAAAAAGGCTTACAGTCAAGAATCAAAATCTCGGGGAAAATGAATTTATACATTCTAGAGTAGGAGATCTCAAAGTATTTCTGATAAGAAGATGGGGCAAACAAACAGGCCTTTGTCCTCACTGTCTCTGGCAGAATCTGGAGGTTCTTCCCAAGGTTTAACAAGGTGATTTGCCTGATAAATATTTATTGACTAACAGAATGAATCCTTGGGCTGCACAGGGGCTCAGGTCACACAGCCTATGTGAAGGAGGGGATTTGGGGTGCTGAGCCTGAGGCCCAGGAAACTGTCCTCACCTAGGTAGAGCAGGTTTCTGTAGTTCTCCATCATCACATCTTGGTACAGCTCCTTCTGAGAAGGGTCTAGGTAATGCCACTCCTCCTGGGTGAAGACCACCACCACATCCTGGAAGGTCACCGGCCCCTAAAATACCAAATGAATTTATTTGTAATTATCGAAAGGCCCTGAGGGTCAAGGGTGAGAGGCCAGGAATGAGGAGATGGGAAGGTTAGGGGAGTAGTTCTTAGTATTCTGGCTTCACTTTGATCCATACAAACATGTATTGACATCTTAGAGATGGAATCACGTCCTATCACAGCAGCCACTGTGGAGAAAGTAGCATGTCATAGGAGAAAGGGGGCTGCATTCGAAGCCGGAGGATGTGGGCTTAAGTTCTCCCTCTTTCCTATTTATTGCCTCTGTGACCTTGGGCAGGACCATTACCTTCTCTGCTGCTTCAAGCAGTTTGTAAGGCCTCTCCCAGCTCCTGAAATCGCTGTGAGGATACTGTGGGGGAAACTGAGTCTAGGAAAGCCACACCACAAGATCCTCTTCTTTTGGCTCTCACTACATAGCTCAAGGTTGCCAGGACACACCCTCTCTCCCCAGGAGCTCCACCACACCAGGAATGTGACTCTGACACACCCAGCTTGGACCTGTCTTTAGACAACATAAACCTCAACTGTCACATTCCACCCAGAAGAATTTGTGGTCGATGGGGGGCTGATGGCTCCAGACTTCAGCTAAAGGCAATGCGAGCATCCATCTTCTAGATCATGAAATCATGCACAAGGATGGGTGATCCATCTGACTGCTCAGTCCAAGGACCCAGGTGCAGGCTGCACCCTCTCCTTCCCTTGGGCCAAGTTTTTGTTCTGCTGGCTCTCCCAGAACAGCCCCAGAGAATCCCTTGGGGCAGCATTTCTTCTCCAGAGTGGCCAGGGCCCAGCTTCCCTTCTTATTCCTTGCCTGACATTAACAGCATCAATGCAGAGTTCTCTTTTCTCTGCATCAAGAAGTCCTACATGGCTTGGCCCTGTGCACGAGACACCCCTTGTTGAAGGACAGCCCATGCTTGCTTCAGTCTCCCAAGGGACCTTCTGCTTCACAATCAACCCACACTCATTGACCATTAGTCCCAATGTGACTGACCTGACACTGGGAGCTCAGAACCCTCCAGCTCCCGGGTTGCCTCACAAGTTCCACAGAGCTTATGGGTCACAGATACTCCTGGGTCTTTTTCAGACATGGCATTCCAAAAGTCTTAGGGTAGTTGTCAGCTCTGACAGTGTGCCCTGCATTAAGGTGTGGACTTTTTGAACCCAAGTATAAGAGTTTACCTGATATGTGTTCACTGTCATCCAGTAAGATTCGGTGCTACTCTCTAGGCTACTGAGATCTCATTTATTTATCTGACCAGCCATTCAATATTCTGGCTCCCATGCTGATTCCTGCTAGGATGGGTGAGGGGAATGCCCTTCCCCTTGCTGCAGAACCATCCAAACTTCAAGATGTTATGAGCAAAGTGCTCCTGGGGATTCAAATCCTGGCTCTGTTCCTTCTTACCAGTGTGATTTCTGGCAGTGTTTCCTTGCTGAGGGCCTCAGTTTCCTGCTGTGTAAAATGGATGAGCTGGATTCTCAGGTTTTTCTAGTTCAAAGTTCTCTGATGGGCCCAGAGAGAGAGACAGACAGAGAGAGAGAGAGAGAGAGAGAGAGAGAGAGAGAGAGAGAGTGTGTGTGTGTGTGTGTGTGTGTGTGTGTGTGTGTGTATGTGTGTAGAGGGCAGGTGACACTGATGATGAGGGTGAGATATTAGAAAGATGTGATGTTGATTTCTTGAGACAGGAATGTCCCACTTACCTGGGGGGTCCTGGCTGTCAGAAGCACTGGGGCCATTCCTACTTCCAGAGTTCACTCCTCAGGGAAGAGCAGGGTGTAGGTTAGGCAGAGCTGGGGAGGAAAAGCAAATTGTAAAGAAGCTCCCTGACACCTGCCCCACCCCCTTGCCTGCTCCTACCTCTTCCCCTCTTATTTAGCACCTAATATGGACAAAGCCCTGCACTAGATGCTGGGGTCACAAAGACAACCAGAAAGTCCCTGCCCTCAAGAAGCTTACATCTGCAAGAAAACATTGACAGAATAATCAGCACAGTGACCTGGGGTCCGAATCCCTTATCCAAATGGATGTAATGTTGAATGGCAGTCACTTAACCTTGTCTGGGTCTCAAGTTCCTTATGGAGAAAATGGGTGAGTCATCTCTAGCTCCTAGGGTTATTGTGAGCAATGAAGTGGAAAATATCTAAGGCTTTCATGCCCCAAATCAATCCTTCTTACTATGTACAAATACAATAAAGACAAGGTAATTGAGAAAGGAAAGCCCACTAACAAATGGGGAAGGCAGGGACAGTTCCTCAGAAGTAGCTCTTGCTTAGATTGAGGCTTGCTAAGAAAGGCAGATATGAAGAAAATGCATTTCAAGCATTGGGGGCAGTCTGGGGAAATGCCCGTAGGCTGTAGATGGGAACAAACAGCTGGTACTGAAGTTTGGGTGGAACGTAGACTGCTGGACAGGATGTCAAACAGGATTAAGAGGTGGATGGTGGAGGGCTTTAAATGACAAGCTTAGGAATTTGTATTTTATGCAGGCACTGAATTAAAACCAAACTCAGATGATATTGTTGGGAGTGGAAAGAAAATGGACAGGACTTAATAATAACAGCTAACATTTATAGGGTGCTTACGATCTGCCAGGTACTATACTAAGCATTTTGCAATTATTATCTCATTCAATCCTCACAGCAGACAGGGGAGGTAGGTGCTATTATTATCCCCATTTACAGATAAGGAAACTGAGACAAACAGAAGTGTCTGAGGCCAGATTTGAACTCAGGTCTCCCTGAGTGCAGGTCTGGGGATCTCTGGCACCTAGCTAGGACTTGATAACTGGATCAGTCAAGGGAGTGGGCTTCCACACAATCACGAAAGGGGGAGGTAAGGGAGGAGATCAAGGAGGATAAGGGGGAGATTGGAGAACACAAGATCAAGAGATGCAGAAGAGAAGAGAGGGGGAATGAAGAGGAAGGTAAGAGGCTGAAGGGCAAAGAGCAAGGAGATGGGCCGTGCAGACAGGAGGAAAATTAGGGAATGAATTAGTTAGGAGATGGAACAAATTGGAGGGGAAGGGTTAGAGGAGGTCATAGGTGGGGGAAGGAAAAGGTCAAGTGAGGAAACCCACACGGAGCAGGGGGGTGGGAGAGAGGTCTGGTGGGAAGAGAGGAGAAATAGGGGCGAAGGGAGGTGGCGCGATGCTGGGCAGATGCCGGGATGGAGAAAGATCAAGCAAGGGCAGGCGCGGGACACGCGGCACAAGGTAGGAGGTCAAGGAGCAGGAGGTAGGTAGGGGGCGAGAAAGGGCCAGCTGACCCCTTAGCCGAAATGGACGAGACCTGCAGGTGTAGGACCGCTGCCCACGAGGCTGCGGAGGCGGAAGCGGAAATCACGTAAGGATACGCATTTTCTTCCCCTCCCCTCTAGCACGGAGGTGCGTGCTACCGTTTCCATGACAACTGACCAGGTTAATGGAAGGAAGCAGCTGCCCCGGAGCGCAAGGCCTGCTGGGAAGGGTAGTCCAGAATCAGGGACTGCTTATTTACCTTGTGCACTCTCGGGGCATTCTCCCTCTCCCGCCCCTTCCCC
Organism: Dromiciops gliroides; assembly: GCF_019393635.1. Taxonomy (NCBI): domain Eukaryota; kingdom Metazoa; phylum Chordata; class Mammalia; order Microbiotheria; family Microbiotheriidae; genus Dromiciops; species Dromiciops gliroides. Next base: position 145,792 of record NC_057863.1, on the reverse strand, counting down.
TCGGTAAACTCCATACTGCTCTTCCTTGGGGAGGTGGTCCCCCAGCTGGGCCCCGGGGATCACCGCTCTCGCTCCCCCTCCTCGCTCCCTTAACTTACGGATGTGCCTGCCGTCCAACTGCAGAGATGCTCCATGTACCCAGGTGTGCCTTGGCTGTGCATATCGACACTTGGTCCCGTTTACACATTCTTCCTCCTCCAACCGCCCCCCCCCTTCACCCGGCCCCTCCTCCCCTTTCCAGGACTTCATACCTAGCCATAGGGAAGGGGTCGACTTCTAAGCTGGGCTTCAGATATCCTCAAGCAGACCTCTCTTGGGGACATCCTCTGCCCCACCAGAAGCTTCTGGGCCTGCACCCTGAAGCATCATCTGGCCTTCTGGAAAGGAAAGTTCCTCAGAGCCCTGCTGAACTTGTCCCTCCCACTTCTAGGATTTCTGCCTAACATGTTGGAAGCCTTTCCTGATGCTTATTAACATTTTGTGGATATTAGTGGGATACTTGGGCCATGGGTTATCACAGGCACCTGCTTGGTTTTTCAATTATGTTTCCTGGTTGATATCTTTACCCCTGCTTGCAAGTCAGTGAACTACTGAGAATATTCTGTAATGTATTGAAGGCCATCACACGCCCCTCCTGTTGCCCTTTGAGTTACTCACAATTTTGACTTTTCTGCCATTTTTGTGTACTATATTTCAGAGCTACATATCACCATCTAAAGAATACCAATGTTACAAACAGGTTCTTTGTTCATGGAATAGCTTGGGATGATTGAAAGCATCCCAAAAGGTAGACTGAAAATTAATTAGAAACTAAATAATCTCATTCTAAAGAATGAGTGGGTCAGACAACAAATCATCGAAACAATAACTTCATCCAAGAGAATGACAGCCAAAGCAGTGCTTCAGGGAAATTTTATACAGTGTTTCTTATACAATGGTTTCACAAACATTTCAACAGAAGAAAAGTTAAAAGCATAATAATAACATTAATGTTGTAGATTTAAAACATGAAACAAAATTACCAAATGACATCAACTCAGTTCATTCATTTCTGAACTAATTTACATAGAAAAATCACTTCATCTATCAGTTTGACACTCTATACTGATTGCATTCAAGGTAGAATAGAGAAATTCTGATCCAAATACATTTTCTTCTTATTCTTACAGTTCCTAATCCTATGCCCGTCAGTGTATTTTGCATCAAGGTTTGATTTACTTGCCCAGATTAACTTTCAATTAGTCTGGAGTTGCAGTTGTATCCTGACTGTCTTTCTGCTCTGAAGGAGGAGGAGCCGAGTCTGGGAGGGAGGGAGGTGGTGTCTGCATTGGAGAGGAGGAGCCCTCAGAGATGACCAGCCTGGTGGGTGGTGCCCCAGGTGGAGCTTGAGCATGGGGGTGGAGTTTGGAGGCCTGGGAGGAGTTTAAGGCGGAAGAAGCTATCATTGCAGTGAAGGTATTCTAAGTGATGGGAAGCAGGCTTAGGGAGGAGACGCAGTCAGAGTCCTTGAGCCTGGCCCTGGGTGTGATTGGAGGAAAGGGCTCAAGCCTTATGAGGGTCTCAGGGCCTGGATAGGGTGGTTTACTTGGGACTAGGAAGAGCTTCTCAGAGTGGGCTTGTGGGAATCGGGAAGTCTTTGAACTGCGATCCCTCCGCCTTAGCAGAATCCCGCGCTGTGCTTGCAGATCCCAGGTAGGTCCGAGCCAGGGCCCGCACACACATCCTCGCTGTTGCTGGCTGTCCTTGCCATTGGGTCTCATCCTCCAGGTCTGCCAGAAGCACGCCTCCCTTCCAGGCCTGGCTACTGGACCAGCTCCCCTTTATCTTTTTTTTTTTTTTTAGTGAGGCAGTTGGGGTTAAGTGACTTGCCCAGAGTCACACAGCTAGTAAGTATTAAGTCTCTGAGGCTGGATTTGAACTCAGGTACTCCTGACTCCAGGGCCAGTGCTCTGTCCACTGCGACATCTAGTTGCCCCTCCCCTATATCTTTTTCAGACATCCAAACACTTCCTAGACATCCTGGCTCACCCTCTTGAGATTTAACGTTGGGTCCCACTTCCCCAAACTTCAGATTTTGACCATAGGGATCCAGATATCCAGCTTCAAGCCTTCCCAGCAGGACTCGGGTGTCCTTTCTCCCTGCCCCCACCTCCTGGTTACAAATTCAGTTGTTCTGCCTTCCCATCTGGCCCCCTGTCAGGATCCACAAGTCCTACCTTCCTGTCACCAGACCCGGCCTTGGATGCAGGAACCAAGGCTTTCTTGGCTCCCTTTATCTGAATCTGTGGCTCTTTGGCTGGTTCCCTCTCAGGCATTTGGCTCCCTTGAGAGATTCCAAGCCTTGAGGACTACCAGTGGCTCCCCCGGAGTCCTCCCTGGTACCTATTTACACCTCAGGACAGAGTCATCTCGTTTTTCCAGGCTCAGCTGTCCCCCTGGAACCATTCTGTCACTCCAGTGTCCCTGACCTCCCTGAGCTATACCTCCCAGACCCTCCCTCTGCTTCACTGCCCCAGCCCTCCTGTTTGCCTGCCCCCACTTCTCTCAGAGCTCTCAGGTGCCCTACAAGGGGCTGAACCCCAGACTGGGTTTTGTCTCCCAGTCTCAGACTTCCTCTGGTCATTCCCTGGCAGATTCATTCCAGAGCCCTCCCTTTCAAGTTTCCCTATCTTCCCTCCCTCCTAGATCAAGCAGTCTATTGTCTAGATGATGCTCGTGTGTTAGTTGGGGAGAGGGGATGCTGGGAGGGCAGAATACCAGTTGGATGGAGAGCTGTGACTCAGGGGTCATTGAGGCTCTGGCTGGTCTCATCCTATGTAGAGGTGAGCCCCTTCTGCCTCTTGAGTCTCTGTAGAAGGATTCAAAGGGGGGGGGGCGCTCTGTGGCGCAGTGGATAAAGCACCAGCCCTGGATTCAGGAGTATACCTGAGTTCAAATCCGGCCTCAGACACTTGACACTTACTGGCTGTGTGACCCTGGGCAAGTCACTTAACCCCCATTGCCCCGCAAAAAAAAAGGGGGGGGGAAATAAGGGGAGTAAGAGAGGGAAGGGAGTCCTCTTCTTTTTCAGACCATCTTCATTTGCAAGCCTGACCCTCCCCGAACCTGCCTTCTTTCTGTAGGCTGCCTTATGTCCTCTGTAGGCAGGGCCTGGGCCTTGTAATTTCTGAGACCTCACCCTCTGTAAATACCCATAGGCCAGCCTCCTGCCTAGGAAAGGAGAGGAAAGACTTCTCCTTCTCTGGGATCCTTCTCCCTCCCCAGCTCAGTCTGCAGAGGAACCTAGGTCAGCCCCAAGCAGGTATTGGTTCAAGTGCAGACACCAACCGGGAGGGAAATGAGTTTTATTATTAGGTAGTACAGATAGCCATCCCCCAGAGTATGAGCCCAGGAGCAGTCAGCATGGGATTAAGATTATGGGGTGGGGGAGAGGGGCTTTTCTGTGCTGAGCTCAAAGAAGTGGGGAGGGACTTTCCAGGTGGCTCCTTACTGTCTCATGGTTATTGGAAAGGCATAGAATTAAAACATTCCATCTGTTAGTGAGAGTTTGGCTGTTGGCTGCATTGGTGGGGCCATAAAGGGTGGTGGAAGCAGGTTCCTGAGGTAGATAGGAGAAATTTTACAAAATGGAGTCACTTTGGTTACTTTGCTACCTACACAGGATTGAGAGAGCATGGCCCCTGGGAGCAGCAGACCCCCAGCCCAGGTAAGTCCAGTCCATCCTCAGCAATGACCAACATCAGCAATCCAGGCCATTTCCATAGACCTAGGAGATTGTCTACAAAGCTGGCAATTCCTTACTTATACATCATTTCATTGTGTCCCTGGAGTCTTGAACATTGTCCCTTCCCCCCAAATCCCCCCCCAGAACTCCCCACTAATGCTATCCTCTTCTGTTTGTTTTTAAGTTCCCCCTCTTTACAAGTGACTGACAAGAGGGACCACTTCACTCATTTGTCTCTATTACCTAGGGATCATGTCATTGATGTGGTCAATTATGTTGATGGTTTTCATAATATTGGACCAGCCCTGCATTCCTGGTATAAATCCCACCTGTTCATAGTGTATAATCTTTGTGATAAATTGCTGTAATCACTTTGCTAATATTTTACTTAAAATGTTTGCATCAATATTCATTAGGGAAATTGTTCTATAAAGTTTTCTCCTCTGTTTTGGCTTTTCCTGGTTTAGGTATCAGCACCATATATGTGTCATAAAAGGAATTTTCTGGAACTCTTCCTCCTTTTTTTTCTCTTTGTATTCCTGTGTAATTTTATTTTGTGAATTTAAAAACATGATTCTGAGAGGGAGTCCATAGGCCTCACCCAACTGCCTGAGGGATGCATGACACACAAAAAGTGAAGAAGCCCTGCTTTAAGTTAACCAAAAGGTTTTGGCCTTTGCTCTGAGTGAGCTGCATGCTTCCTGCCCAATGCTTTGTGCCATCTTAGTCTCATTAATTACTTGTATAAAATGGGCATAAGTAATGGCTCTGATCATCAGGGCTTAAAACTTTCCCTCTTCGGGCACACCTTGGTGTTCAGTAATAACTTCTCAGAGTGTGCTATTAGAGTTAGGGCTGAAAATTTATTTGAAGTGTTGCTGGGCTTTGGGTTTCTTTCTTTACTCTCTTTTTATCCTCCTCATTCATGGTGATATTCACTAGGCAGACAACATGAAACCATGTGTTCAGTGTGAACAGCCAATCTGTCAGCAAAATTATGATGAACTGACTTTATCAAGTCATATTTTCATTGGTAACTTGTAATCTAATTAATCATAGATCCTCATTCCTAGAAGTCTGCCATAGTTTTATCCCACAATAACATTCTGCCTTTCTTAGCCTTCTGTGGCCAGAGTTTTATAAACCCGCCCTCTTTATAGGCTATAAACATTTCTCCATGGGATTGATGTTTCCTGGTATCATAGAGTACTTGTTGTGTGCATATTTCAACAAACATTTATTTTATTTTTTCCAGTTACATATAAGGGTAGTTTTCAACATTTATTTTCATAAGATTTAGAGTTCCAAATTTTTCTCCCTTCCTCCCTCCCTTTCCTCCCCCGTCCACAAGATCACAACCAGGTTATGTACGTACAATCCACAAGTGTTCTTTTTATTAGTTCTTTCTATGGGGTGCATAGTAGGCTTCCTCATTAGTTCCTTGCATTGCTGAGAGTAGTTAAGTCATTCACAATTGCTCATTGCACAATACTGCTGTCACTATGCACAGTGTCCTCCCAGCTCTGCTTACTTTACTATACATCGATACTCATTAGTCTTTCCAGGTTTTTCGAGGATCATCCTATTTGTCATTTCCTGTAGCACAAGACCATTCCACACCACAATCGTATAGCACAGCTTTTTCCATCATTCCTCAATTGATGGACATTCCCTTGATTCTCAATTCTTAGCCTCCACCAAGAGTTGCTATAAATATTTTTTGTACAAATTTTCCCCCTTTTCTCTTTTTCATGATTACTATTGTTAACTGTTTCCCTTCCATCTATTCCCTTCCCCATGATATTTATTCTATTATCCATCTTCTTTCATCCTATCACTCTTCAAAAGGGATTTGCTTCTGTCTGTCCCCTTCCCAACTCTGCCCTTCCTTCTTTTGCCCCTCTCTCTTTATCCCCTTCCCCTCCTATTTTCCTGCAGGGTTAGAGAGATTACTCCACCCAATTGAGTGTGTACATTATTCTCTCCTTGAGCCAATTCTAATGAGATTGAGGTTTTTGAGCCAATTCTGATGAGTGTTAGGCTCATTTACTGCCCAGATTAAATAGATTACTCCACCCAGTTGTATGTGTGTGTGTGTGTTAGTCTCTCCTTGAGGCAGCTCTGATGAGTTTAAGGTCTTTGAGTCTTTTCTGTTGAGTGTAAAATTCATTTACTGCCCTCCTCCTCTCCCATCTCTTCCCCCACTCCATAAGCCTTTTCCTGTTTCTTTCATGTAGGATTTTACCTCTGCCCTTCCCCCTCCCCCAGTGCATTCCCTTTACCCCTCAATTTAACCCTAAAGATGTCATCACCTAGCTAGGTGACACAGAGGACAAAGCATCATCCTGGACCCAGGGGGATCCCAGCCAAAACCTGGCCACAGACATAAGACAGTCACCCACTGTATGACCCCAGGTATGTCCCCCAACTCCAGGTTTTTATAGTTCTCTAGGGTCTTGTGTTTGAAAGTCAAATTTGCCATTCAATTCAGGTCTTTTCATCATAAATATCTGAAAGTCTTCTTTTTCATTAAAGTTCCATTTTTTCCTCTCAAAAATTATGCTGAGTTTTGCTGGGTTGGTGATTCTTGGTTGTAATCCCATTTCCTTTGCCCTCTGGAATATCATATTCCATGCCGTCCAGTCCTTTAATGTAGAAGCTGCTAGATCTTGTGCTATCCTGACTGGGGCTCCACAGTACTTGAATTCTTTCTTTTTGGCAGCTTGCAGTATTTCCTCCTTGACCTGAGAGCTCTAGAATTTGGCTATAATATTCCTAGGAGTTTTCCTTTTGGGATCTCTTTCTAGAGGTGATCGGTGGATTCTTTCAATTTCTATTTTAGCTTCTGCTTCTAGAATTTCAGTGCAATTTTCCCTGAGAATATCTTGGAAGATGGTGTCTAAGCTCTTTCCTTGATCATGGTTTTCAGGTAGACCAATAATTTTTAAATTATCTCTCCTGGACCTGTTTTCCAGGTCAGCAGTTTTTTCCCAGAAGAAATTTCACATTGCCCTCTATTTTTTTATTCATTTGGATTTGCTTTATTGTGTCTTGGTTTCTCATAAAGTCACTGGCTTCCATTTGTTCAATCCTCATTCTTAGGGCAATTATTTTCATCAGAGAGCTTTTGTACCTCCTTTTCCATTTGACTTTTCAAGCTGTTGACTTTTTTCTCATGTCTTTCCTGTATCACCCTCATTTCTCTTTCCATTTTTTCCTCTACCTCTCTAACTTTATCTTCAAAGTCCTTTTTGAGCACCTCTATGGCCTGAGACCAATTCATATTTTTCTTGGAAGCTTTGGGGCCCTGATGTTGACATCTTCCTCTGAGGGTGCCCCTTGGTCTTCCTTGTTACTGAAGAAACTTTCTATGGTCTTCACCTTTCTCTGTCGGCTCATCTTGCCTTTCCTTTACTAGACTTTTAGCTCCCTAAAGTGGGACACTGTTTCCAGGCTATAGTATCCCAAGCTTCAGAAGTCCCAGGTGGTATGATTTAAGGAGGATCAGGTTCTTCCCTTGCCCGCCTATTCCCTCATCCTTAGATGACCCCAGACCAACTTGCTAATCAACCAGCTTTGTGTGTTGTGGTTGTCAGCTCTGAAGAGCCTGTGCCCCTCCCCCACCTGGGCCACTGCTACTCAAGCCTACTTCCTGGTTCTCAGCAGGGGTGTAAAATCCAAGTTCTGCCTCAGCACCAGCATAGACCCCTGTAGTCTTTCCCCTGTCCAGGGCTCAGCCCTCTCACCAGACTGTGAGCTTAGTTCCAGACAACACTGGTGCTTCAGCTGATTAAGAGGCTCTGGGGATCTGCTTCTCTGGTGAGGACTTCCTGAGACTGGATCTGTGTCAGGGTGACTGTGGGGTTGGGCTCAACTCCTTTATTAGCACAGCTGCTCCCTACTTCTGACCTTCCAAGCCGTTCTTGGTTAGAAGATGATTTCAGCACATTCTTTTGTGAGTTTTGCTGCTCCTGGCATTTTCCTATGGCGTTATTTGGATGTTTTTTGGAGCGACCTTGTCATGAGTTCAGGAGCTCACTGCCTTTCCCACACCATCTTGGCTCCGCCCTGGAAGTCCCTCCATTTTTTTCAAAGAGTTTACATAGCATTGGAATTAATAGTTCTTTAAATGGTTAGAATTCACTTGTAAATCCATCTGACCCTGCATATTTTTTCTTAGGAACTTCATTGATGGCTTGTTTAATTTCTTTTTCTAAAATGGGCTTATTTAAGTACTTTATTTCCTCTTCTCTTAATCTGGGCAATTTATATTTTTGTAAATATTCTTCCATTTCCTTTAGATTATCAGATTTATTGGTGTACAGTTGGGCAAATTGGGTCCTAATTATTGCTTTAATTTCCTCTTTTTTTTTTTTATTTTTAGTGAGGCAATTGGGATTAAGTGACTTGCCCAGGGTCACACAGCTAGTAAGTGTTAAGTGTCTGAGGCCAGATTTGAACTCAGGTACTCCTGACTCCAGGGCTGGTGCTCTATCCACTGCGCCACCTAGCTGCCCCTTAATTTCCTCTTAATTGGTGGTGAATTCACCCTTTTCATTTTGGTTTTCTTTCTATTTTTTAATCAAATTAACCAAAGGTTTATCTATTTTATTGGGTTTTTTTCCCATAAAACCAGCTCCTACTTTTATTTATTAAGTCAAACATTTTCTTGCTTTCAATTTTATTATCCTACTTTGATTTTTAGAATTCCAATTTGGCATGTAATTGGGTTTTTTAATTGTTCTTTTTTTTTGCTTTTTTGGTTGTATGCCCAATTCATTGATCTCTTTCTGTATTCATGAAAGCATTTAGGGATATAAAATTTTCTCAAACAACTGCTTTGGCTACATCCCACAAGTTTTGGTATATTGTCTCATTGTCATTCTCTCTTTTTTTTTTTTTGGTGAGGCAATTGGGTTTAAATGACTTGCCCAGAGTCACACAGCGAGTAAGTGTCAAGTGTCTGAGGCCAGATTTGAACTCAGGTCCGCCTGGCTCCAGGGCCGGTGCTCTATCCACTGTGCAACCCAGCTGCCCCTATTGTCATTCTCTTTGATGAAATTACTGATTGCTTCTATGATTTGTTGTTTGACCCAATCATTCTTTAGAATGAGATTATTTAGTTTCCAGTTAATTTTTAGTCTATCTTTCCATAACCCTTTATATATGTAATTTTTATTGCATCATGATCTGAACAGGATGCATTTATTATTTCTGCCTTTCTACATTTGACTGTGAGGTTTTTATGCCCTGATACATGTTCAAATTTTGTGTAGGTGCCATTTACCATTGAGAAAAAGGTATGATGCTTTCTATCCCCATTCATTTTTCTCCAGAGGTCTAGCATATCTAACTTTTCTAAGATGCTATTCATTTCCTTAAGTTCTTTCTAATTTATTTTGTGTTTAGATTTATCTCATTCTGAGAAGGGGAGGTTGAGGTCCCTAACTAGTATAGTATTGTTGTCTATTTCTTCCTGTAACTGACTTACCTTCTCCTAAGAATTTATATGCTACAACACTTGGTGCATATATGTTGTGGTCTGCTCTGTTGCCATAGTAAATTTGTATGATGAGGCTTCTTCTCTGTTTCTTAATCATATTTTAGCCTGTTTTGTGACTATTAAAGTTGAGCTCTGGTTCTGGGGCACAGGGGCCACTGTCCCAAGCTTCTTGTGCTAGGGGCCAGGGGCCTGATCACTGGCTTTCTGCACTGGGGCCTCCTGGGCTTGCAGCTTGCTCACTGAAAAAGCATGGCCTGCCTTAGTCATGCCTTTTGTGTATGAGATATTCCAACTGTCAGTTTGCCTTCTGTGTTGGGTCTGGAGGCCTCACAACTGGCATGCTGTGCCACTAGCCCTCCTGAGCCAGGACTGAGGGGCCCCAGCATCTGATCTGTGCTGATCTGAGGCTAAGAGCCTCCTGCTGCCTTTCCCAGACATCTTCTATGCTGTGTGGCACTCCCCTTTTACCCAAGTGAGACAGACCTTTCCTGAAGTCCTTCTAAGTTACCTTAAGCTGGAAGATTGTTTCACTCCATGTTTTTATAGGTTCTCTAGCTCCAGAATCTGTTTAGAGGCTTGATTTAATGTTGTCTCTGAGGGAAACTGGGGAGAACTCAGGCAACTTTCTGGCTTCTCTTTGCCATCTTGGCTCTCTCTCTGCTCCTTTCCTAACTCTTGTCCTTTGGTGCTGGGTGCTTTTTATGTACTTCTGCCTCAGGTCACACGAGCCTTCCAGGGTTTCTCTGAATCCCTCTCATTTGCCAGTTCTTGGGTGAAGTCAACAAGCATTTTAGAAAGATGCTAGATGGGGAAGCTAGGTGCCGCAGTGGATAGAGCACTGGCCTTGGAGTCAGGAGTACCTGAGTTCAAATCCGGCCTCAGACACTTAACACTTACTAGCTGTGTGACCCTGGGCAAGTCACTTAACCCCAATTGCCTCACTAAAAAAAAAAAAAAAGAAAGATGCTAGTTATTCAATCCCCAAATTTCTAGTACAGAGAGCTCTGGCAACATCTCCCTGCTCTTGTGTTTCTGAGACCTACCCAGGCACAGTGATTGAATGATGGAAGGCATCTCTACTGCTCAAAAGAGGCCACTGGGATTCTCACCCTTGCCCCTGTTGTTCCCGGGCACCAGGACTAGCTTAACCTCATGCCACAATGCTATAGAAATTCGGCTTCTTGGTGGTACAATTTGTTCTACCCTGTGCAGAGTGCTATGCACTGCAGAGACCACAAGAGTAGCAAGGAGAAGAGGAAGGACTGAGAGACTAGTTAGGGTGACAAGGTGCTTCAGACACTTGATGCTGCAATAGGCTAGAGCAAGTCTGATGGAACTGACTCACTCAAGGCAATACTCCCTTTAGATGTTTTTATTTTTTGGTTTTTGTTTTTATAAAATGTGTTTCTGGATATGACCAATGTGAGAATTTGTCTTGCTTTACTATGCTTTTTTTTTGGGGGGGGGGAGGGAGGCAGGGCAATGAGGGTTAATTGACTTGCCCAGGGTCACATAGCTAGTAAGTGTCAAGTGTTTGAGGTCAGATTGGAACTCAGGTCCTTCTGAATCCAGGGCCAGTGCTTTATCCACTGCTCTACCTAGCTGCCCTCTCCCTTTTGATGTTAATCAAAAATAAGGCATTTCATTTAATAAGTAAAAGGAGGTTTATGTCAGTATAGCATAAAAAGGACATTCTGTGAGGATACTGGAGTTCTTTAGCTAGAGTAGAAAAGGCTCCCCTCACTTCCATGTAGGCACTCATCTAGTTAGCAGAGCAAGCTGTGGCAATGGGCCATTCTGGGAAATCTGTGCTAACTGAAGGACCATCACTGCCCATGGGTAGATTGTTATGCCTTTAAGTTGCCACTTATTTGTCCAGAGGCCCTCAGAATACTGCTTGAAGGGAAGCATATGGAGTTCTAGGTGTGTGTTCATATTACTTATTTCTCAAAAAAACTGGCAAAATTTTTCTGATGGATTAGCTCAAGCAAAACACAAGTTAATTAAATATTGTTTTTTGTTTTAAGCAATAAGCGGGGGTCGGCTAGGTGACGCAGTGGAAAAAGCACCAGCCCTGGATTTAGGAGTTCCTTAGTTCAAATCCGGCCTCAGACACTTGACATTTACTAGTTCTGTGACCTTGGGCAAGTCACTTAACCCCCATTGCCCCGAGGAAAAAAAAAAAAAGCAATAAGGGGAACCTCCTTCATCCATTGTTGTTATTCAGTGATTTCAGTCATGTTCAACAATTGATAAAACTGTTCGGTTTTTTGGGGGATGGGGGGAGTTGCAAGGCAATTGGTGGTAAGTGATTTGCTCAGGGTCACCCAACTAATCAGTGTCAAGTTACTGAGGCCAGATTTGAACTCAGGTCCTCCTGACTCCAGGGCTGGTGCTCCATCGATTGTGCCACCTAGCTGCCCTGGTTTGGGATTTTCTTGGCAACAATACTGGAGTAGTTTGCTATTTCCTTCTCCAGCTGAGAAAAATGAGGCTAACAGGGTTAAGTGACTTGCCAAGGATCCCACATGTAGTAAATTTCTGAGGCTACATTTGAACTCATAAAGATGAATCTTCCTAATTTGAAGCCCAGTGCTCCATCCACTAAGTCACTTAACTAGCCCTTCTTCATCATAGTTACTCTTATTACTGAGTAATTATAATTAAGAAATATGTGCTATAGACAAAGGGAAACAACCATAAAGCAAAGGCATAAACTGTTTTGCCTAGACCGTATCATACACAGAGTAACCTCAAGTCCTCAATGTAATAACAGATAAATCTTTCACTTTGCTGCAAACCATCTCACACCACTCAGTACAGTCCAGGTTCTGATGAACATCTCTTTAGAATCTTGTTCCTGCTTTCAACCAGGTAAGACTTTATTTCAGCCGTTCAGGAAGATCTTTTCTTTAACTTTATTCTCTTCTAAGTGATCATATTAAATGGTTTTTTTTTCGCCCAGAATGAAGTGTAGCTGCCAGCTTCTTACAGACTTTTTTTTAGAATATATGATTTTTATCAGTTTTTGATAAGGAAATTTCCCATCACCCTCTCTCTTTCTCCTCCACAGGTCCACCTTCCTCACAGATCACAAATTTTCTCCTTGATTCTAAAGAGAGACACATTTCATAGTAAAATGTTTCTCAGCTTTATTCCAACTGATGATATAAAATGCTTCTCTTAAAGTTGCATCAGGCTCTTACTGACTGGTTTCAAGGGTTGATTCTGACACTCATAAAGGCTATGATCTTTGTGCAGTTCCTTTCTCTGTGCTTCAAACTTCTTCCTGTACATGGTTGAGACTTGGACTGTTTAGTTCTGAAGTGTCTTTCAGCTCTTTGTCCTATGACTTTTGATGATTTAGGAGATGGTGACATTCAAGGATGTGGCTGTGGACTTCACCCAGGAGGAGTGGGGCCTCTTGGACCCTCCTCAGAAGGAGCTGTACAAGGAAGTCATACTGGAGAATGCCCAGAACCTGCTCTCCCTGTAGTCAAGTGGAACATCCTCATTCCCTCATGTGCAGGGTTTGAAGCATTTATCAATTATTAGAGTGAGAAGAGTGCTGGTCTCCTGTGTCCAAGAGACAGGTGCCTTCTGCTTTCTGGTTCTCCTATAGAAAGTCTTTGCATTGTGTGATAGGAACCTGAGGGTTTCCTGTGTTGCTGTGGAAGCTGTCTCTTACCAATCCTAGGTAGCTTCAGGTCAAAGATCTAATTTGTGTTGAAGATTCTCAGACATGGAGCTAATCTTAGCAGTCCTAGGTAGCTTCAGGTTATTTAGTCTAGCCTCTACCTGGACATGAGTTTTATCTGCCAAATCTCTGCAAACTGCTCAGGCTGCTTTTCCTTGAAACCCCTTCCCTTTGGGAGAGTTCTAGTTTGGGGAATATTCTTCCCTTTAACAAGCATACATTGGTCACTCACAGCTCATAGTTGTGGCCAGTGTGGCAGGTTTGTCCCTCAGCTTCCTTCTTACTACCTTAACACTCCAGCAGAGATGGTAGGAAAGAAGGGGAAGGGAAGAAGCATTTCTATATACCTGCTACTTGCCAGGTGCTTTCTCTCCAATATTGTGTTATTTCATTCTCACAAGAATCTTCCAAGTTCAGTGATATTATTATTATTATACCCATTTGACAGTTGAGGCAATTGAACCAAAGAGGTTAAGTGACTTATCCAGGGGCACAGAGCTAGGAACTGTCTGAGGCCAGCTTTAAATCCAGGCATTCCTGACTCCAGGCCCAGGACTCTCCACTGCTGCTCTATCAGCTGCCTCTAATTTCTAGAGAGTGGAAACTCTGCAATGAGTCCATCCTTCTATGAAGAAGATGTACCAAGACCATGATCTTCCCCCCAGCCTCTCCTTAAAGCTCCCTAACATAAATGCTATCAAAACAATCCTTCAGGTATCCTTGGAACCATCCTGTGGTCCTTGCTTGCATGCTCCTGTCATTGGCAGGAAGAAGAGATTGGAGGAGAAATAGAATTTGGACCAGCTGGGGTTTCTGGAGTTTGCCAGCAGGAGACTCCCACCTGGTTAGGCAAAAAATCCCTGAATGAACAGCACCCAAGGTTTACATAGATTTAAAGGAGTGAGGAGCAGGGTAGTGGGATGGGATAAAAGCTGACCCATCAAGGTCCCTGTAGCTGGGGCTCAAGGCTGATCTGGCACAATAACCCTTTTACCTGGTTTGGGGGTTAAGAGTTTCTGCCAGAATGGAACATGACAGAAAGGGGGCAGAGGGTTTGGCTGATTCTCAGAACAGGTTGGACAATAAAATAACGTGGCAAATTCTGTTTTGGGTTACTTGCTTTATGCTATTTAATTTTTTTATCATAAAAGTATTGTATATTTTCTAGTTACATGTAGAGATAGTTTTCAACATTTGTTTTTATAAGATTTCTAGTTCCAAATTTTTCTCCCTCCCCCCTCCCCAAGGCAACTAACAATCTGTTATAGGTTATATATGTACAATCAGATTAAACATATTTCTGCATTAGTCATGCTGTGAAAGAAGAATCAGAATAAAAAGGAAAAATGTCAAAATACAAATACAAAAAAAGTAGAAACAGTATGGTTCAATCTGCATCTAGATTCCACAGTTCTTTTTTTTTTTTTTTTAGTGAGGCAATTGGGGTTAAGTGACTTGCCCAGGGTCACACAGCTAGTAAGTGTTAAGTGTCTGAGGCTGGATTTGAACTCAGGTCCTCCTGACTCCAGGGACGGTGCTCTATCCACTGTGCCACCTAGCTGCCCCCCACACAGTTCTTTTTTCTTTTTTTCTTTTTTTTTGGTGAGGCAATTGGGGTTAAGTGACTTGCCCAGGGTCACACAGCTAGTAAGTGTTAAGTGTCTGAGGCTGGATTTGAACTCAGGTCCTCCTGACTCCAGGGACGGTGCTCTATCCACTGTGCCACCTAGCTGCCCCAACCCCACAGTTCTTTTTTTCTAGATTTTTAGAGCATTTTCCATCATGAGTCCTTTGGAACTATCTTGGATCATTGCATTGCTGAGAAGAGTCAAGTCTGTCACAACTGATCGACACACAATGTTGTTTATACTGTGTACAATGTCCTCCTGGTTCTGCTCATCTTACTCAGCATCAGTTCATGTAAGTCCTTCCAGGTTTCTCTGAAATCCACCTGCTCACCGTTTCTTATAGCACAATAGTATTCCATTGCATTCATATACCACAGCTTGTTCAGCCATTCCCAAGTTGATGGGCATTCCCTCAATTTCCAATTCCTTGCCACCCCAACAAGAGCAGCTATAAATATTTTTGTACATGTGGATCCTTTTCCCTTTTTTATGATCTCTTTGGGCAAAAGACCTAATAGTGGCATTTTTGGGTCAAAGGGGTATGCATAGATCTATAGCCCTTTGGGCATAGTTCCAAATTGCTGTTCAGAAAGGTTGGATCAGTTCACAGCTCCACCAACAATACTTTATCTCAATAGGTACAGAGAAAGCTTTTGACAAAATACAGCAATCATTCCTAATAAAAACACTAGAGAGCATAGGAATAGGTGGAGCTTTCCTTAAAATAATAAGCAGTATCTACCTAAAACCTTCAGCAAGCATTATATGTAATAGAGATAAATTAGAGGCATTTCCAATAAGATTAGGGGTGAAACAGGGATATCCATTATCACCTCTATTATGTAATATTGTACTAGAAATGTTAGCTTTAGCAATAAGAGAAGGAAAAGGAATTAAAGGAATTGGAATAAGCAAGGAGGAAACAAAACTATCACTCTTTGCAGATGATATGATGGTATACTTAGAGAATCCTAGAGAATCAACAAAAAAAGTACTTTAAAGTATTAACGACTTTAACAAAGTTGCAGGATATAAAATAAATCCACATAAATCATCAGCATTTCTATACAAGACCAATAAAGCTCAGCAGCAAGAGATAGAGAAATTCCATTTAAAGTAACAGTAGACAATACAAAATACTTGGGAATCTACTTGCCAAGACAAACCCAGGAACTCTATGAACACAATCACAAAACATTTTTCATACAAATCAAATCAGATCTAAATAACTGGAAAAAATATTAATTGCTCATGGATAGGCTGAGCTAATATAATAAAAATTCATCTGGAGAACAAAAAGTCAAGAATATCGAGGGAACTAATGAAAAAAATGCACAGGAAGGTGGCCTAGCTATACCAAATCTGAAACTTTACTATAAAGCAGCAGCCATCAAAACTATTTGGTCCTGGCTAAGAAATAGAGTGGTGGATCAATGGAATAGGTTAGGCACAGGAGACAGTAGTAAATGACTTTAGTAATGTACTGTTTGACAAACCCAAAGACTCCAGCTTCTGGGATTGGAACTCAGTATTTGACAAAAACAGCTGGGAAAACTGGAAGACAGTTTGGTAGAAATTAGGCATAAACCAACATCTTATACATTATACTAAAATAAGATCAAAATCGGTATATTTTTTAGACATAAAAGGTGATACCATAGGTAAATCAGGAGAGGAAGGAATAGTTTACCTCTCAGATTTATGGATAGGAGACCAGTTTGTGACCAAACAAGAGATAGAGAATATTATGGAATGAAAAATGGATGATTTTGATTACATTAAATTAATATGTTTTTGTACAAACAGAAGCAATGCATCCAAAATGAGAAGGGAGGCAGAAAACTGGGAAACAAAATAGACAGTATTTCTGATAAAGGCCTCATTTCTTCTTTTTTTTTTTTTCGCGGAGCAATGGGGGTTAAATGACTTGCCTGGGGTTACATAGCTAGTAAGTGTCAAGTGTCTGAGGGCAGATTTGAACTCAGGTACTCCTGAATCCAAGGCCGGTGCTCTATCCACTCACTGCACCACCTAGCCGCCCCCATTCTTTTTTTTTTTTCTTTTGTTCGGTGAGGCAATTGGGGTTAAGTGACTTGCCCAGGTTCACAGAGCTAGTAAGTGTTAAGTGTCTGAGGCTGGATTTGAACTCAGGTCCTCCTGAATCCAGGGCTGGTACTCTATCCACTGCGCCACCTAGCTGCCCCTCATTTCTAAAACATATCAGGAACTAAATCAAATTTATAAGAATGCAAGTCATTTCCCAATTGAGAAATGGTCCAAGGAAGAAAGCAAAGCTATCTATTGCCATATGGAAAAATGCTCCAAATCATGATTGATTAGAAAAATGCAAATTAAAACAACTCTGAGGTACCACTTCACTGCTATCAGATTGGTAATGTGACAAAAAAGAAAAATAATAAATGCTGGAGAAGCCGTGGAAAAATTGGAACACTAATGCGTTGTTGGTGGAGCTGTGAACTGAACCAACCATTCTGGAGAGCAATTTCGTTTACTTGCCTTATAAGCACTGAGGGATGAGTATAGACACATATGTCTGAATATAATGAAGCGATTCTCAAAATTGAGCAGATGTGTATCCACACGCCTTTCCCTAAAGAGAAATAAATCACAAGCTTCTTTCCATGTTCATCCCCAACTGGTTTTCCCTGCCCAGGGCTTCCTGTTCCCAGAGAAGACATGATCTCTTATTTTGAGCAAAGGGAAGCACCATCGATCCTGGAGCAAGAAGGCCTGAGGCCCTGCTGTCCAGGTGAGTGAGGTGAAATCACGTATATGAGACTTGTGATTGCAAGAGGCTTCAATGTGTTGTGGTGAAGCAAGGGCTCGATTTGGAGGCAGGAAGACCTGGCTTGGAATTCTTTTTCAGAAATTTTTAGCAGTAACTTCCTGAGCCTGTCCCTTGACCCACCGAGTCTCAGTTTTCCCATCTGTACTGTGAGGGGGTTGGACTTCATGGCCTTTGAACTCCCTTCCAGGGATCAAGCTATGATCCTATAAGAAGTCAGTGTTTGTAATTTGGGGGCATGAGACTCTCCTGAAAGTGTAAAAGTCTAAGGCCATTCAATATGAGTCACCAAACACTGAAGGGCCTGCTACATATCAGGCCCTAAGCATTGGGGACATAAAGAGATGCAAGGGCTGTCCCCATCTCCCATGGAGCTCACAGTCTGGTGGGGCAAACAACACACCAACAGCTATGTGGAAGCCCCCTATGGACAGATAAATTGGAGCTGGTCAAGAGAGGGGAGGCCCTAAAGTGAAGGAGGAATGGGAAAGGCTTAGTGTGGAAAAGGGGGGCTCTAGCTAGGGCTTCTGGGAAGCCAGGGTGAGCATTCTAGGCACAGGGGTAGGGAGGAAAACCCAAAGTGTCAGGAAGTAGAGTGTCCTGTTCACACAACAGGGAGGAGGCCCTCACCACTGGAGTATATATAGCATATATGGGGGAAATAGAGTGAAAGAAGCCTAGAAGAGTAGCAGAGGGGTAGGGGAAGAAGTGCTTTAGCAGCCCCAGAGAGGGTTTTATATTTGATCCTTTTGCTGGGCAGCCCATGGAGGTTGTTAAGTAGGTGGTGACCTGGTCAGGTGAGAGCTTTAGGAAGATGAACTTGACAGCTGTGGGGAGGAATGAGTGGACTGGGGGGAGATGAGGCAGCCAGACCAACCAGCAGGCCCCTAAATACCTCAGGTGTGAGGTGAGTGGCACTTGAACCAAGACAGTGACAGTTTGGGGAGGGAAGGGACTGTCTTGGAGAGCTTGTTACACGGCTGGAATCACAGGACTTTGGAACAGATTGAACATGGGGTAGGGAGTGTGACTGTGGAGTCCAGGCATACACAGTACTTCATTTGTGAGCCTGGGCTCTGGGGAGGATGCTTCAGAGAGCATTAGGAACATTGGAAGAGAGGAGGGTTTGGGGAAAGAGGATTCATTTCCTTTTGGACATGGTAAAAGGAGAACCAGGAGGTGGATGACAGACTGCAATGAAATTATTTGCACGGTTTAAAGGGATTTGCTTTAGGGAGCAGAAAGCTGATCTTGTCTGATACTGAGGTCAGAGAGGAAAAGAAGGCCTCTGATTTATGTGAGGTGAGGAGGGTGAGATAGCTCTTGATAAAGGTCCAGTTTTTTCAGTGAAATAAGAGGCCAAATTCTCAGGTGAGAAGGTGGGGGAGGGGTGGCAGCAAGCCAATAAGGGAGGCTTGGGGGGAATTGAAAAGATTTGGAAAAGCTGGTGTGCCGAGTGGCATTGGGAGTCAGGGAGATGGCAAAGCATTTCCTTGCCACAGTGGGGGCCCATCTGAGGTGATGCCCTTAAATTTGTCGTGCACCCAGGAAGCCTGGTTTCATGATGTTTTTCTCTCTCTCCATTCAGTAGCATATGAGGAGGAGAGAAAGCTACTGCCTTAGTTGAAAGTTTTTCAAGACTAAGCTTTGCCTAAATTATCAGCCCAGTTTCCTTTCTTGCTCCATCTCTGTCCTATTCTTGGATAGTCATTGGTCAGTGTGGGGAGCTGGGAGATAAAGACTCCCAGGTGTGGCATGGTATTAGACCCTTCAGGAGCCTGGAAAGTAGTCTCTGTGATCTGCACTATTGAGTCTGGTCAGATTCCATCAGGATTAGAACCGGACTGCTTAAAGGTGATTGGGTGTGAAAAAGAGATGATATATAATGAGGCCAGAATATGCATCTGACAGGTGGGAGAGAGACCTGAATGTGGGCGCTGTGGCCTGGTGTCAGCCCTGGGCCCAGTCAGGCAATCAGTAAACACTGATTGAACACCTTCTGTTTTTGGTGCTGTGCTAGGCCCTGAGCATACAGAGGAAGGTAAAAGACAGTCCCTGCTATTACAGAGCTCACAGTCTACTATGTAAACATGGAGATGGTTTGAGAAGAAGCAACAGCTCATAAACCTCACTGTGTGTGTGTGTGTGTGTGTGTGTGTGTGTGTGTATGTGTATGTGAGTGAATGAGGGTTCTATGACTTGCCCAGGGTCACACAGCTAGTGTGTGTCAAATGTCTGAGGCTGGATTTGAACTTAGGTCCTCCTGAATCCAGGGCCAGTTCTTTATCCATTGTGCCACCTACCTGCCCCATGAACCTCACTCTTAACTGGTCTACGGGAAAAGAGAGAGTGTTGGAAGGGACAGACATTTAGTTCAACAGGGAAATAAGGGAATACAAAGAGGGAGTATAATAATGGTTTAAGGAGAGCAGAATGAGGAAAGAGTAGAAATCAAAATAATAATGTTAAAAATAATAGCACACACTTATTCTTCATTCATTTTCCAGTCTTTTCTCTTTGTGACCCCATTTAGGGTGTTCTTGGCAGAGATCCTGGAGTGGTTGACCATTCCTTCTCTTCCTCATTTAACACCTGAGTAAACTGAGGCTAATAGAGTTAAGTGACTTGCCTGTGGTCACACAGCTAGTAAGTGTCTGAGGCTGGATTTGACCTCAGGAGGATGCATCTTTCTGACTCCTTGCCTGGAATTCTATCCCACTCTAGCAAGTAGACTGCATTCCCATAGCACCTACTATGTGCCATGCAAGATATAAATGCTATTATTATGCCCATTTTACAGATGAATGTACTGGGGCAAAGAGAGTTCTCTGACCAGGGTCACAGAACTAGCAAGTTTCTGAAGTGAGGCTGCAACTGGAATCTTTCTGACTCGAGGTCTAGCATTCTATGCACTGGACCACTAGGTATATTTTATTTTATTTTATTTTTTTTAATTTAGTGAGGCAATTGGGGTTAAGTGACTTGCCCAGGGTCACACAGCTAGTAAGTGTTTGAGGCCAGATTTGAACTCAGGTACTCCTGATTCCAGGGCCGGTGCTTTATCCACTGCACCACCTAGCTGCCCCCATTAGGTATATTTTAAATAGAATACTGAAAAAGGTTCTCACACACGGGGTGTAAAGTAGGAGAGTTGGCCAAGCTCTCTTGCTGAGGGATGGAAATGTATTTTTTGTTTTTAGCTTCTTATCCAGTCAATAAAATGAATTGCTGGTTGCTATATAACAAAAGATTTCTTTTTCTATTGGTTCATGAAAAGTAGAATATTAAATGATAAATGGATTGGAAGGTCAGTTGCATATATTACTTATCTTTAGAACCCTCTTTGTAAGGATAAAATTTCTTCAGGCTCAGTTTGTGTTTTCTACCACTGGGAAAACAGTAACATAAGTGGAAGATTGGGTCAAATCAGAAAATGCCTCAGCATTGCAATGAGTGGCAATTTAAGGTCTGTTTTTGTAGAAAGGTTGTGGGGGGTCCTCGATGGTTTCATTATGGCTTCTCTACTGTGCATGCCTAGCAATCATGGTTTTCAGTTTGTGATCCCTGGGGCAAGTATGCAGACTTATGTAGTATCTGAATCTGTGGTAACAGCTTTGATGAGATGCAAGTACAAGGTACCCCCGGAATGAGAGAACTACTGAGGTGTATTGACAGACAGCCAATGAGAGTCTGGGCATGTCTGTGACAGTTTGCACATGGATAACCATTGAAGCAGTCAGAGTTTGATGTAGTCATTGCATGATCACCAAAAGCATTATATGTCTGATCATGATGGTTTGGAATCATTGCAGAAAGAATCCTGTTATGGTTATTCTATGCATGTGTGTTGTCCCAGAGGGAAAATATCTTTGCAACAAAATTTTGGTGCAGCCCCTTGGGTCCCTGTGTAGAACTTCCAAGAGCTTTGTGAACTATTAATGGAGAAGAAGGGATGCAGGAGGACTAATAATGAAGCATCCTGTCTACTTCCTTAGAAAAGGATGATGGATTCAAATTCATATATGAGACATATATTTCAAAGAGTTTTGTTAATAACAAGGAATTCACTTTCTTTTTTTAGTGAGCAAGGAGATTTAAAGATAAATTGTTAATAAAATAAATAATGGCTAACCCCAAAAAAGTAATGAGCCAGAACAATATCTTTCTTGCCTCAGGTAAATACAAAAAACAGTGTTAGCATTCATCATGTGGTTTCAGTTACTGCGGTAGAAAAAATAAGATTGAAGTTGATCACCAGGGAAATTACATTATGCTTATAGATAAGTTAGATCATGAAATAATTGGATTGTTTATTATATGTGTACCAAATAGTGTAATGTTTATGAAGATTGAAAGTTCAGATAGTGAGAGTGAAGCGGCAAGATTCAAAGTGGAGAGAATTTGTCTAGTACTATGGACAGAGCATGAGCATTCATAAGGTTTGAGTTCTAGTCTCAGCTGCTTGTATCTGGGTAAAGACTGAATCATTTTGAATTCAGTGGCCTAAGTTGTGAGTATAATGAGAATGCCACTCCTGCCTGTGTTACAGGTTTCTTGTGAGGACCCAATGTGATTGTGTATGAAGCTCTTCTTTTAAAAAAAAATTATATCAAGCTCTTTGTAAATAAAATCATCCTCTCTTAGTAATACAATGATCAAAGACAATTTCAAAAGACTTATGATGGAAGATGCTATCCAGATCCAGAGAAAAAAGTATGAAATCTGAATGCAGATAAAAACATACTATTGACATTTTTTGTTTTATTTTTCTTTCTTGTAGTTTTTCCCTTTTGGTCTGATTCTTCTTTCACAACATGACTAATGTGGAACTTTGTTTCACAGGATTGTACATGTATAGCCTATACTAGATTGCATGCTCTTTTTTTTCGGGGGGGGGGGGGGAGGGGGAGGAAATGAGGGTTAAGTGACTTGCCCAGGGTCAAGTGTCTGAGGCTGGATTTAAACTTAGTTACTCCTGAATCCAGGGCTAGTGCTTATCCACTGTGCCACATAGCTGCCGCCCAGATTGCTTGCTCTTTAAGGGAGAGGGAAAGAGAGGGAGGGAGAAAAATTTGGAACTCAAAATCTTATAAAAATGAATGCTGCGGGGCAGCTAGGTGGCACAGTGGATAGAGCATCGGCCCTGGATTCAGGACGACCTGAGTTCAAATCCGACTTCAGACACTTAACACTTAACTAGCTGTGTGACCCTGGGCAAGTCACTTGACCCCAATTGCCTCACCAAAAAAAAAAAAAAAAGAATGCTGAAAACTATCTTTATGTGAGTTAATGACATTTTCAAATACTTGATTCTACCCATTTAAGTTTGAAGACTGGGGCAGCTAGGTGGCACAGTGGATAAATCACTGGCCCTCGATTCAGGAGGACTTGAGTTCAAATCTGGCCTCAGACACTTCACACTAACTGTGTGACCCTGGGCACTTAGCCCTCATTGCCCTGCAAAAAAAGAAAAAAAAGTCCCAGAAGTTTGAATACTTTTCTCTTTGCCTGAGGGAAACAATGTAAATCACTTTATGTTCTGACAGTAGAGGGATGGGGATATAATTATATATGTGTGTATATGCAACTGTATGTATGCTTGTTTCTTTTAGGAGAGATCAGACTTGCAATAGAAGAGACTCCTGTCAAGGTAAGCCTTTCTGTGGAAGAAACTCCTCAGCAAAGATGCATGAATAATGATCCTTCTGACTTTGCTAGGAGAGAAACCTGTGCTGTAACACATCAGAGAATCCACACTGGAGAGAAACCTTATGAATGTCATCAGTGTGGAAAGACTTTCACACAGAGGTCCTATCTTGTTCACCATCAGAGAATCCACACTGGAGAGAAACCTCATGAATGTATTCAATGTGGAAAGGCTTTCACACAGAGGTCCAATCTTGTTCACCACCAGAGAATCCACACTGGAGAGAAACCTCATGAATGTATTCAGTGTGGAAAGAGTTTCACGTGGAGGTCCCATCTTGTTAACCATCAGAGAATCCACACTGGAGAAAAACCTTTTGAATGTAACCAATGTGGAAAGACTTTCAGACAGAGGTCCCATCTTGCTGAACATCAGAGAATTCACACTGGAGAGAAAACGTATGAATGTAATCAGTGTGGAATGACATTTGGAATCAGACACCAGTTTACTAAACATCAGAGAATCCACACTGGGGAGAAACCTCATGAATGTAATCAGTGTGGAAAGACTTTCACATGGAGGTCCCATCTTGTTAATCATCAGAGAATCCACAGTGATGAGAAACCTCATGAATGTAGTCAGTGTGGAAAAAGTTTCAAATGGGGCTCCAATCTTATTCACCATCAGAGAATCCACACTGGAGAGAAACCTCATGAATGTAATCAGTGTGGAAAGAGTTTCACATGGAGGTACCGTCTTGTTAACCATCAGAGAATTCATACTGGAGAAAAACCATTTGAATGTAATCAATGTGGAAAGACTTTTAGACAGAGGTCCCATCTTGCTGAACATCGGAGAATCCACACTGAAGAGAAAACTTATGAATGTTATCAGTGTGGAATGACATTTAGAATCAGACACAAGTTCACTGAACATAAGAGAATCCACACTGTGGAGAAACTTCATGAATGTAATCAGTGTGGAAAGACATTCAAAATCAGATGCAATCTCACAGTACATCAGAGAATCCACACTCAGGAGAAACCTTACGAATGTAATCGTTGTGGAAAGGCTTTCAGACGTAGGTCCTATCTTGTTCTCCATCAGAGAATCCACACTGGAGAGAAACCATTTGAATGTAATCAATGCGGAAAGACTTTCAGACAGAGGTCCCATCTTGCTGAACATCAGAAAATCCACACTGGAGAGAAAAGTTATGAATGTAATCAATGTGGAAAGACTTTCACAGAGAGGTCCGATCTTGCTGAACATCAGAGAAGCCACACTAGAGAGAAAACTTATGAATGTAATCAATGTGGAAAGACTTTCACAGGGAGGTCCACTCTTGTTAACCATCAAAGAATTCACACCAGAGAGAAACCTTTTGAATGCAATCAATGTGGAAAGACATTCAGATGGAGGTCCAATCTTGCTGAACATCAGAGAATCCACACTGGAGAGAAAACTTATGAATGTAATCAGTGTAGAAAGACATTCAGATGGAGGTCCAATCTTGCCTATCATTGGAGAATCCACACTGGAGTGAAACCTTTTGAATGTAATCTGGTAAAGCCTTCAATATAAAGTCAGCCCATGTTTCTCCTCAGAGAATTCATAGGAAATAGGAATCTTATAACTGATATGATTGAGGAAAGCCCTTGAAATGGATTACAGAACTACTGTGTTTGAAATATTGGGACCAGCCTGTCTCTGTTTTAAGTTATTGGGGATCTGGCTGAGGTTTCTAAGATTTTGCTACTTTTAAAATGTTAGGAGATCATCGACTGCATTTAACACAAGTCACAAAAGCCCCAGTACCACACTGTCTGAGAGAGAGAACATATGGCTCCAAGTAGAGTTCATTAGTTTTCTATTACCTAGAGAGAGAGAAAAGAGAAAGTGTAGCTCACTCGGGTCTCAAGCCCAAGAGTGAGGGAAGGCATGCCTACTGTGGTCCTCCTCTGTTCCTTCTTCCCTAGGGGCAGCTCTTACACACTGCTCAAAGCTAATTGGCTAGCTTCCTTCCAGTCCATTGGTTGACATGACCTGAGGTTGGGCTATATTAAAATGAGCTGTACCTTGCTGACCTCAGGGTCTAGTGAAAGACAGACTCTCTGAGGAAAAAGGCTTTCAGGAAGGTGTGGTTTCTATTGTTTCTGCTTTACTGAGTTAGTCTGATTTCTTTTTTCTCTGGGCTGGCTGTGAGAAATTTTTAGTAATTATTTTCTTAGTTGCAGCTAGGTAGTGCAGTGGATAAAGCACTGGACCTGGATTCAGGATGACCTGAGTTCAAATCTGGCCTCAGACTCTTCACACTTACTAGATGTGTGACCCTGGGCAAGTCACTTAACCGTCATTGTCCTGCCCCCCAAATTATTATTATTTTCTCACAATCCCCAGTGTGCTAATATTACAAATACTTTAAAAAGGATTCTTAACTATGGGGCTTATGATGATTAACAATGTGAAGGGGGGCAGCTAGATGGTGCAGTGGATAGAGCACTGGCCTTGGAGTCAGTAGTACCTGAGTTCAAATCCGGCCTCAGACACTTAACGTTTATTAGCTGTGTGACTGTGGGCAAGTCACTTAACCCCAATTGCCTCACTAAAAAAAAAAAATGTGAAGGAGAATGTGACACATTGACAAAACTAAAAGCTAGTTCCCTTTATAGTGTATTTAACAGGAAAAAAGGGAAACAAAAAAGAAAATATCCATTTAAGTCTCTGGAAGTTTCATCTTCAGATGATTCATGGAATGTCATTTTGATGCAGCTTTGTATTCTGTGTGTTGTCTCTGAGATGTCTTTGTCAGGTTCTTCACATATTCTTCCTCAGCTGGAAAATCTACAAAATTGATCTTAACACACATTTTTTTTAAAGTATTTCATCATTTTCCAGTTATATATAAGGACAGTTTTGAATATTTGTTTTCACAGGATTTTTAGTTCCAAAAATTTTTTTCCCACTCTTCCCTCCCTCCTCCCTAAGATGGAAAGCAGTCTGACATAGGTTGTATATGTACAATTATATTAAACATATTTCTACAGTAGTCATCTTGTGAAAGAAGAATCAGCACAAGGGGAAAATCTCAAAAAAAGAAAGGAAAAAAACAGTTCAAAGTAGAAACAGTATCATTCAATCTGCCTTCATAATTCACAGTACTTTTTTCTGGATGTTGAGAACATTTTCTATCATGAGTTCTTTGAAACTGTTTTGGATCATTGCACTCCTGAGAAGAGCCAAGTCTATCGCTATTGTTCATCACACAATTTAACACAACTTTAAATAACTTTGCCTATAACCACATCATATTTGAGCGTTCTCAAAAACATACGTATCAAGAAATTCAGAATCTTGTAGAGATTTTACAATTATGTATTGTCCAGTTGTTACATATGAAATGAAAATTTAAAAAAATTAGAGCCCAAATTTTTATACTTAACATTATTTCAGTCCCTTGTGTGGAGGATAAAGTTCCCACTAAGGAATTTTAGACTCCTATTTATGAAATGTACTCTAGGGGGCAGCTAGGTGGCATTGTGGATAAAGCACTTGCCCTGGATTCAGGAGGACCTGAGTTCAAATCTGGCCTCACACTTGACACTTACTAGCTGTGTGACCCTGGGCAAGCACTTAACCCTAATTGCCCTGAAAAAAAGGGGGGGAAGGGGAAGAACATTGGATTATAAAATATACTCTAGTAAAAATTCATAATCATATAAAAGTTGTCAGATTAACTTCGGTTATAGTAACTTCTTTTTTTTTTTTTTAGTGAGGCAATTGGGGCTAAGTGACTTGCCCAGGGTCACACAGCTAGTAAGTGTTATGTCTGAGGCCGGATTTGAACTCAGGTACTCCTGACTCCAGGGCCGATGCTCTATCCATTGCACCACCTAGCTGCCCCCAGTTATAGTAACTTCTAACACAAGTGGATATCTCTTTAAGGCATTTGCAAAAGTCCACTAGTCATGCTGATATACCCTTCTTTAATACTGGACCGAGACAGTTGATATTAACTGAGAAAAGAATTCATATCCTGGTTTCCTCACTCTTTGCATCATGTGTCTAATTATCACCATGCCATTATGAGAAATTAAAGAATCTAACAAAGCTGGTAACAGATGTCAAGGCCAAATGCAATATTGTGTTCATCATATGGCAGATCTGAAATGATTATAGGAAGTTAACACAAAAGAATAGTGAGTAAGGGAGGTAGATCTTTCCCAAACTTCGTGACAACTTCAGGCAAAAAGCTCTGCAGACAGCCAAAAGCAGTGTGCCAGGCTTGAAACTAGCTAGGTGGGATTGGGGAAATTAAACTAGGAAAATCCTACCTCGGCCCTTGCCCAAATCTCCCAGCCTTTCCCAGGGCAGTTCACCACCTGTTATTCATGCAGGTGCTCAGGGTTGCTGGCACCAGGTTTACTGGCTCAGGAGTGATGTAGCATTCCTATGATGATCATATGTGGTAGACTCAGAATAAAATCAATGAAGGTCTCAAATGGTAAGTTCCCATAATCAAAGACTCATACTGAGTTAACTATTGAGGATAATGATAGCAAAGAATGTGAATTTGCTTTTTGACTCAGGATATAGTTATAATATACAACAATTATTATATAGTTATATATTATAGTTGTATATTATATAATATACAATAATTATAATATAGTTATAATATACAATAATTCCCAATAATACTACAAGTATATAATCATAATGACAAGCATACAGAAAGTAAATTACAAATTAAATGACTAAGAATATTACTCAGTACTATATTATTTTCATCAATGTATTAATCATTACCTCAGGAATCAATGTAAGCTGTCCATGAATCCTTTTTTATAAGCTATGTATAAATCACCAACCTATTCTTTATAGTATTCACTGACTGCAGCTTTTCCCTTTGTGAAAAATCAGAACATTTTAATACAGCAGTGAAAACACAGTTTTAAAAGGACAATCTCAATGATAGTAAAAACCCATACAATGAATTCCAAATGTCAATGCAGTAACACAAGAGCTACATATCACCATCTAAAGAATACCAATGTTACAAACAGGCTCTTTGTTCATGGAATAGCTTGGGATGATTGAAAGCATCCCAAAATGATCTTTTCCTACATCAGTTTTGAGCCTAGGTCTTTGTCTATTTGCAGTCTGTTCAAGACAGATGTACTCATGGTTTAATTTGTTGGACCATCAATCCCAGTGCTTAGTAGAGTCTGGATAATGGGCTTCCATCTTCTCCACCTTTTCTCCTTGTTGTAATAAGATCTTACTACGGGTGAAGAGGGCAGCTAGGTGGCACAATGGATAAAGTGCTGGGCCTGGAGTCAGGAAGGCTCATCTTCCTGAGGTCAAATCTGGCCTCAGCACTTACCAGCTGTGTGATCCTGGGCAAGGCACTTCATCCTGTTTACTTCATTTTCCCCATCTGTAAAATGAGCTGGAGAAGGAAATGGCAAACCACTCCAGGATTTTTGCCAAGAAAAGCCCACATAGGGTCACACAAAGTCTTGCATGACAGAAATGACTGAACAACATCAGTGGGCCAAGAACTGTGCTAAGTGATGGAGAAACAAAAAGAAAAGGAAGTTCAAGGTCAAAGGATCTTACATTCTAAGGGAGGAGACAATAAAAATGGGAACTTTGCCATGCAAGTCAGATGGAAACGTCCCATGGTCCTTAGGGTCCGGTGACCAAACATGAGGCCTTCTTAATTTCCCCTGATTCAGTGATGCCAGGTTTGGAGATTGATCCATAGGTCAGTGCCAGGGAACTTTCTTCAGGCTTCAGCAGCACCTGCACAGGGCTGGTTGTCAGGGTGACGGGCGCCGGCGCTGTGCTGGAAGCCCTGATCTTCCCGAGACTCTCGGGTTCAGGGTCTTGGTGCTGGTGGTGCCCACCGGCATCCCGGTGACCTCCCTGCCCGCTGTGCCTTGTCTTGGCATCCTCTGCCATGCTGGCGGATGTCACTCCTTTGTAGCTGGAGAGACCTTTGGCCGAGCAGACTCGGCTGACTCCCAAGAGTCCCCCCACCCCCGGGGCAGCTCAGTCCAGTGGGCCTCGGAGGGCTCACAGCCTTGCTCCTCGCTCCCCTCGGCTGAGATCCCTGCTCGCCATTCTTCCCCCTCTCCCCGGGGCCGGCCCACGGGACTCCTGTTGTGCAGCTGAATTCCGCGTTGGCTGCCCCCTATTCACACCCACGCGTGCCTCTTCACGGCCCTTGGTGGGGCCCACATTTCTAGTTCTTCCTGCCCTTAGGGTCCCTGCGGGGCCCCACGCTGGGCAGCCGTGCCTACTCTTCCTGTGGCCATGGCCAGGGCCCCTGAGCTGTCCTGGAGGGTCGCCCTCCCACCTGCCAGGTCTCGGCATCCTCGAGAGCATTTCCGCTTTCTTCAGGGGCCACCAACTACAATTCCCAGAGAGGTTGGCGCGCCTTCTGGGCGTGTTGCCATGGGAACGCGGAGGGACCCCTGACGTCATCGGTTTCTGCTCTTGGGGCATCATCCTGCTCTCCTGGAGGCCTCCAGGGCGGGGTCAGCGCGGGAGCAGCCTTAAGGGGCTGGCTCCTAACGGTCACTCGTTGTGCCCCTTCCCCTCCCTGAGGTGCCCCGAGATAGTGGGGGCGGGGACCAAAGACCCCCCCCACTCCTGAACCCCTTTCCCTACACCCCCTCTCCCCCCACCAAGGCTGCCCTCCTCCTCTTCATCTCTTTTTCCTCTGCATCTTCTGCCTTTTCATCCCCCCTGCGCCCTCCCCATGTTCTTCACCCTCCGCCATCCTCTTCTTCCTGTCTCCCCATTGCCTCCCCTTCCTGCCCTGTTTCCTTCCTCATGCCCCCTCCCCATCACTCCCCCGCCTCCCGTCCTTCCTCTTCGTTTTCCTCCTCCTCCTCTCCTATCCCAGCTCCCCTGGATCAGAGACTGTGAGGTGTGGATTCTCCCACAGCCCCCTCTGCCAGGGCAGAGGAGTGGGTCCCCAGAGATTATAGGACGGGCTCAGGGTGACAGAACCATCGTGTTTTACAGGGCAGACACAACACTGGGGCTCCCTGACTCTGAAGCCAGCCCTGGGGTGCCAGTGAATGAGTGGGCAGGGGCGGGCTAGGGCTGGGGGGCTCAGGCCGTGCTTTTCTCTCTGATGGCCCCCCCTTTCCTCCCTAGATCTGCCTTCCAAGCACTCTGCCCTTCCAGAGGTAGGAATGCCCCCTGTGCTCCTGACAGCCAGGACCCCTCAGGTGAGTGGGAATTTGCTGTTCACGTTTCTATGCCATGCCCTGCAGGGGCAGCCCCTGGCCCTGTCTGAGAAGTGTCAATTTGAGGGATGGTTCATCGAGTTCTTACATACTCTGTGCTGGCACTGGCCAGAGAAGAGCAGAGCTCAGCTCTGTGGACTGCAGAGGTAGCTCTTCACGTGCCCACCTCCCTGCGGGGGAACTCCTTGGGGAATGCACCTCCCCTTCCTATGTCCCAACAGTCATTCATTTGCCAAGGGGTCCAGGGCTCTGTTATCAGTGCCCTGGACCAGTATCAGAAGTGCCAAAGGGAGTCACAGCAAAAAAAGGTCCAGGGTGTACCACACGTTTTGCTCAGAAAACCTCGTAAGCTTTATAAGAAACGCTGTCCTCATTTCTAGTGATGAAAACATTGAGGTACTGAGACACCAAGGGATTTGCCTTGGCTCACAGCAACAGGAAGCATGAGAAGCTTTGACAAGTAGATCTTTTCACCTTGGCTAGGCCAAAACACTGAAGTTCCCCCTCCCCATCTACCTGTCCATCCATTCATCCATCCACCCATCCATCCTATCCCATCCCATCCATCCATTTATTTTTATTTTTTATTATTCATTATTTATTTATTTTTTTTTTTGGTGAGGCAATTGGGTTTAAGTGACTTGCCCAGGGTCACACAGCTAGCAAGTGTCAAGTGTCTGAGGCTGGATTTGAATTCAGGTCCTCCTGAATCCTGGGCCAGTGCTTTATCCACTGCACCACCTAGCTGCCCTATATCCATTTATTTTTAAGCATTTTTATTTAAAATTTTGAGTTGCAAATTCTATCCTTCTCTGGCTCCTCTTCTCCTCCCCCTGAGACAGTAAGCAATCAGATATCTGTTATACATGTGCAATCATCTAAAACATTCCCATATTAGTCATTTTGTACAAGAAGATGAATAAAGAAATGAAAGAAGTGAAAAATAGCATGCTTCAGTCTGTATTCAATCCACATCACTTCTTTCTCTGAAGGCAGATAATATGTTTCATCATTAGTCTTTGGGATTGTCTGGGATCATTATATCGATGAGAATAGTTAAGTCATTCACAGTTGTTAAGCGCTAAAATTCTAGCTAGTCTGTCTAAAATATCTAATGAGTGGTCGCCAATAAATTATAAGCTTTAGCAAGAGTTAGACTTTTAAGCATTTATTAAGGAGAATAAGAATTTGGTAAAGAGAGAGAGAAAGGCCTAGATTCCTATCTATTAAAGGGAGAGCACATTTCTAGCTCCGCTTTCCACCAGAGTGCAGAGGAAAGAGCGCGAGACTGAGCGCCAGTCTCTTCCTTCCTCCTCCCACTAGTCCGCGTCACTTCCTGACACCAAAGAAAAGACTCCTGGTCTTGCCCTCAAAGACCTTCGCTTCATGGGCGGAACTCTTCTACAGTAAGTCTCCAGCAGGTGGCATCATTCCAATCGTTACACAGTTCTTCATCAAAAAGTATTGCTGTCACTGTGTCCAATGTTCTCCTGGTTCTGTTCACTTCATCAGTTCATGTAAGTCTTTATAGGTTTTTCTGAAATCATCTTGTTTGTCATTTTTTACTGCACAATAATTTTCCATTATAATCCTATACCACAGCTTGTTTAGCCATTCCCCAGTTGATGGGCATTCCAGTTCTTAGCCACAGTGCTGCCCAGGGGGGTTCTGTTGATCTTCTCCTCCTGTTTATAAGTCCTGTTTCTGTTGAGTAGGAACATGTCTTCATTGAATCAGTCAAAACCAAGTCTGAAGAGGCCCTCCTTGAATCACCCAATGCCACTGTGTGATCCTTAGGCCATCTAAGGATGTCCTGTGACTCTAAAAGGCAGAGGCTGTGTCAGGAGCAGCTTGAGATCCTGAGGGTCTGGAAGTGGAGAGGCTGCAGTATTCTAGCAGGCCCTTGAGGAGCAAAAGGAGGAATGAGCTGTGGTGGAGATGCCTGAGCTTCTGGAAGCATTGCCTCTTTCCCCAGCTACTCTTCCTGGCGCCTGTCTGTCTGCAGACATGGTGATCCCATCCCTTGTGCTGTTCCCCAGCCATTTGCAGGGACCACAGTGTAGCCTCTGCGACCAAGAGGTATGAAAGTACAAGAGACAGAAATGTCAGGTTCCTCTGTATATGTTAGGACTTTGATCTCTAACTCTAGCTAGGAGGGGACCATCCCATCATCCCCTAGGCTTGCAGCCTAGGCTCATTGTTGTAACTGGGCATTACAATGGGAACAGACACAGTCAAGAGAAGTTAGAGAGTGAAGAATACAGTGAAAGTGAGGACCTGTCTGCACATATTTGGAGGAGGCTCAAGAGGAGGGTCAGGATGAAGCTGGACAGATGTGTTCCCTGGGGCATCCCTGCAGGGTTAGGCTTGCGCTGGATCCAGGCTGTTGGGGTCCCTCCTGTCTTTCAAATCAGTGATTCTGGGATGCTCTTGTGGTACTAGAAAATGTGTGAGTGGCACCTCATGGTGGTGGCCGAGGGCAAGCGTCACTGAGCAGATAGTTGGCCTCCGAATCTTCCCTTTGACCCTGACTGAGTGATGCTGAGTACATCGCCTGCGCCCACCCTCCCCCCCCACCCCCAGCTTTCGAAAATGTTATGTTACAGACAAGGTGCAAACTGAAAGAGTCACAGGGCAAATCATGCATGCTAGTGCACTTGACCTATAGATCAAGAGGGAGTTTGGTAGAACAGGGTAAGCACAAGCCTGGAAGCCAGAAGATGGGATTCGTTCTCAGCTCTGAGATGCCGTCTTGTGCCTGGGAGCATGGCACCCAGCCTTTCTCACCTGTGGACAGGCTCCTCAGGAGCTGAACTTGCCCAGGAGTTAGGAGTGGGCAGTTCTCAAAAGAAGAAATGCAAGGAATCAACAGATACATTGAAAGAAGCCCCTCTACCTCTACAAAAAAGAAGGAAAGACAGATGAGGGCCCGAGTGTTAGGTCTGGAAATGCCATGTGGGAAGGAGCCTGAAGAGCAGTTTAGCTGGAGCCTCAGAGAAGCAGGCTGTGCTCATGAGGAAAACAGGTTCCAAGGTGAAGGGGCCCTTGTAGCTTTGAGGGAAAACAAAGGCTTGTACTCCTTACCCTCCTCGATGCACCCAGTGAGTGATGACAATTGGACCCCAGGGCCATGAAGCACAGCGTCTCAGAGGACCCAGCTCCCTCATCTTACAGGTGAGGGCACTCAGGCCTGGGGCAGAGGCTGGCTGTGAGCTCAGGCCCTTGGGCTCTTTCTGGCACCCTGGGGTGTCTTCAGATAACTCTCTGTTTTTTCACTTGGCATGCTACCAAATATTTGACTTGGAACAATTGGTGAAGGACCCTCTGCCATTTTTGCCCGCTCTGCTCCTTCCCTGAGCTGTGTTGGGGCAGTGTTCTCTGGGAAAGTGGACGGGCATTTATGGTGTTTCAGGAATCGGTGACGTTCAGGGACGTGTCTGTGGACTTCACCTGGGAGGAATGGGGGCAGCTGGACCCTTCTCAGAAGGATCTCTACAGGGAGGTGATGCTGGAGAACTACAGGAACCTGGTCTGCCTGGGTGAGCTGCTAGTGTCTGGCCTGCCTCCCTGCCCCCAAAAGCCTCTCCACAACCCAGCATGCATTTATTAAGCACCTCATCAGTGTCAGGCACGGGAAATGCCAAGAGAGAAAGACACAGGGGCTGCTCTCAGATGTCTGACATTCTACAGAAAGTGTTTGGGAAACTGGGAGCTTAATAGTGTCATCCCTGGGGCTTGGGTTCCCCCAATCCCTGTGTCCTTCGGTCCAAGACTCTCCCCTAAAGTCCCAATGTGAAGATGAACAGGAAACAAGAAAAGTGTTCTGCCTCTTCGAGGGCATGAGGCCAACTGACTGATGCATTTTGGGACCCATTCCCCCTAATTCCTGGGTACATAATACAGAGCCTCCTTCAGGGGGCCTTGGTGATAATTGAGACCTTTTTCTCAGAGGGGCTGGGATGGAGCTCAGGGTTTGCAGAGGGCGCTCTCTGTCCCCAGCACAATTCCTTTTCCAATGAGTAGGACTTGCCATTTCCAAGCCAGATGTGATCCATCAGTTGGAACGAGGGGAAGCACCTCGGATGTTGGAGAGAGAAGTCCCAGGTGACAGCTGTCTAGGTGAGTGAGTGACCATCAGGCAGATCAGACATGTCAAAATCCCGTCATTTGGGTCATTGATGATAACGATAGCCAATGTTTGGAGGCTTTTAAAGCAAGTTACTGGTATTACCACTTTACAGTCTTCACAACAACCCTAGGAGATACAGTTATCTTCCCATGCTGATGTAGGTTAAGTCACTTGTCCAGGGCTAGACAGCAAGTGAGTGTCTGATGCTGTATTTGAGTTTGGGTCTTCATGACTCCCAGGTCCAGCCCTCTACCCACTGTACTGCTCTGTGCAGTGTTGGACAGGGAGCTATCCTCGAAAGGCCCTGGCCTGTGGAGAAGAGCTAAGGCTGTGTAGGGTGACTTCCTTCAGGGAGCCTGGTCTTTTCCCAGGACAAATCTGGTTCTTCAGTGCCCATGTTTTACAGAGGGGGAAACCTGAGGCCCAAAGAATGTAATGACTAAGCCAAAGTCACGTGGGTGAATAGTAAGTGGCAGAGTATTCCACCGCCTTCCTCATCCTAGCCCTGCTCTCTGTCTGTCTATTCCTCTCCCTGTCTGTCTGTCTCTCTTTCTCCCCTGCAAATTATTACTGTCCATCCTCTGCTTCACCTGTCTGTCTTTTTTTTTTAATGTATGAGGTATTTTATTTTTTCCGTTACATGTAAAGATAGTTCTCAACTTTTGTTTATACATGCTTTACAATTTCAGATTTTTCTCCCTCCCTCCCCTCCCTCCCCCCCTCCCCTAGACAGCAGGTAATCTGATATAGGTTATATCTATATATCTCTATACATATACATATAGATATCTATATATATACACACACACACATATATATATACACATAATAACATTAATCCTATTTCTGCATTAATCCTGTTACAAGAGAAAGAATCAGAGCAGTGATGCAAAACCTCAAAATAGAAAAAAAAAAAACAACAGCACCCAAAACAAAAGAAATAATATGGTTCAATCAGCATCTATACTCCACAGTTCTTTCTTTTTTTTTTCTTGGATTTGGAGATCCTCTTCTATCATGAGTTCCCTGGAACTCTTCTGTACCATTGCATTGGTGAGAAGAATATAGTCCATCACAGTAGGTCAACACTCATTGTTGATGATACTGTGTACAATGTTCTTCTGGTTCTGCTCATCTCACTCATCATCAGCTCACATAAGACCCTCCAGGTTTCTCTGAACTCTTCCTGCTCATCATTTCTTACAGCACAATAGTATTCCATTGTATTCATATACCACAACTTGTCCAGCCATTCCCCAATTGATGGGCACCCCCTCAACTTCCAATTCCTTGCTACCACGTAAAGAGCAGCTATAAATATTTTTGTACATGTGGATCCCTTTCCCCCTTCCATGATTTCTTTGGGCAAAAGACCTAAAAGTGGGATTGCTGGGTCAAAGGGTATGCACAGCTTTATCACCCTTTGGGCATAATTCCAAATTGCTCTCTAGAATGGTTGGATCAGCTCACAGCTCCACCAACAATGCATTAGTGTTCCAATTTTCCCACAGCCTCTCCAACATTTATTATCTTCCTTTTTTGTCATTTTAGCCAATCTGATAGGTGTCAGGTGGTACCTCAGAGTTGTTTTAATTTGCATTTCTCTAATCATTAGAGATTTAGAGCATTTTTTCATATGGGAATAGATCGCTTTGGTTTCTTCATCAGAAAACTGCCTGTTCATATCCTTTGACCATTTCTCAATTGGGGAATGACTTGGATTCTTATAAATTTGATTTAATTCCCTATATATTTTAGAGATGAGGCCTTTATCAGAAGCACTGGCCTCAAAAATTGTTTCCCAGCTTTCTGCCTCCCTTCCAATTTTGGATGCATTGCTTCTGTTTGTACAAAAATTTTTAAATTTAATATAATCAAAATCATCCATTTTGCATTTTATAATATACTCTATCTCTTGTTTGGTCAAAAACTGTTTTCCTTTCCAAAGATCTGATAGGTACACTATTCCTTTCTCTCCTAATTTACCTATGGTATCACCTCTTATGTCTAAATCATGTATCCATTTTGACCTTATTTTAGTATAAGGTGTAAGATGTTGGTCTATGCCTAATTTCTGCCATACTATCTTCCAGTTTTCCCAGCAGTTTTTGTCAAATACTGAGTTCCTATCCCAGAAGCTGGAGTCTTTGGGTTTATCAAACACTACATTACTAGTGTCATTTACTACTGCAT
Organism: Dromiciops gliroides; assembly: GCF_019393635.1. Lineage (NCBI taxonomy): Eukaryota > Metazoa > Chordata > Mammalia > Microbiotheria > Microbiotheriidae > Dromiciops > Dromiciops gliroides. Next base: position 109,200 of record NC_057863.1, on the reverse strand, counting down.
TTCCTGAGCCTAGCCTATTCCATTGATCTACCACTCTATTTTTTAGCCAGTACCAGATAGTTTTGATGATTGCCGCTTTATAGTAAAGCTCCAGGTTTGGTACCGCTAACCCACCTTCCTGTGAATTTTTTTTCATTATTTCCCTGGATATTCTTGATTTTTTGTTTTTCCAGATGAATTTTGTTATTATTTTTTCTAGCTGTATAAAATAATTTTTAGGTAGTCTGATTGGTATGGCACTGAATAAGTAAATTAATTTAGGCAGTATTGTCATTTTTACTATATTAGCTCTGCCTATCCATGAGCAATTGATATCTTTCCAATTATTTAGATCTGATTTGATTTGTGTGAAGAGTGTTTGGTAGTTGTGTTCATAGAGTTCCTGGGTTTGTCTTGGCAAGTAGACTCCCAAGTATTTTATATTATTTACCGTTACTTTAAATGGAATTTCTCTTTCTATCTCTTGCTGCTGGACTTTGTTGGTCATTCCACCTGTCTGTCTTGATGATTTCTTCATTCAAACAGAATTACAACAAGCAAGCTCTTTCTTGGTTCTGTCTCAGTTTGCTTATGTGCAGTCAATTTCTGCCATTGTCATCCTACATCACTTCTAGTTCTCTTTGTGATAAGGTTTTTTAATTTTCAAAATATTTCTGTCCACATCATATTTTGAAACAAATCAATTCCAAATTAGCTTGATGTGTGGGAGGAGCATAAGGATAGCCAGCTTATGCAGAAGGGGAAGTGATGTCCAGTCTACTTTTGAAAAGAATGAAAAGCTAAACAGGGGACTAACCCCTGTTCATTGAGTCTAGAGATGGGGTTTAGAGTGAGATGGTCAGATCTGAGCTTAAGGCAAGGTAGCAGAGAGACCCCTGAATCAGCTGCTGCAGTGATCCAGGTGAAAGGCTTTGAGGGATGAGAATGGGTCAGGTGGAGATGTAGTGGAGGTAAAAATGGCAGCCACCTGTGGGGGGAGACAGAGTAAGGAGTGGAGGACAATGTCCAGGTTACTGACCTAGGAAGTGGGATCAGTGACGGTGCCTGGGACAGGAAAGGAAGGTTGGAGGGGAAAGGGAATGAGCTGTGTTTTGGACATGCCTTGGACATCTGCCTCTGGGACACACTTCTCAGCAAGAGGAGGCCTTGCAGTTTTTCCAGTCTGTCTTGTGTCCCCGAGGGTCACCTCTGATAGCAAAGAATTCTTTTTTAGAGGAGGAAGAAAGAATTCAGAAAAATTAACCAGCACATCTACAAAGCCTACCATTCTACAATCATCTCCCCGAACCTCTGCCACAAAGGAAGGTAGACTGAATTCTCATCTGTCCACTTTGAACACAAGCTTTGGTCATTACACTGCAATTGCTCTTATTTGATTCTCTTTCTTCTTACAGAGGCTTCATTAATGTCCTTGTCATAACATCATATTCCCCCCCACTATTCTCTCCCTCATATAACAAATAATAAATATTTCTAGAGGCAAAAAAAGAAATAAAGGCAAAAAACAGCAACATAACTGGTTGGTGTAACAAAAAAGTCTCTAAATATATGCAGTAAATGTTACTCAAGGTCTTTCACCCCTGAAAAGAGTTCTTTGGAGATCTGCTTTTTCTTTGTAATTTTGTAACATTCAGATTTTTAAAACATATATTCTTATGGATGTCTTCCATTTTTTTACTTCTGTTAATTCTTCCACGCTTCCTTTCCCCTCCAAAAGAACTATCTCTTTAAAGCCAAAAAACAAAAAAAGGAAAGTAGAGGGAAAAATAAAAAATCAAGCAAACTCATCAATATATTGGAAATATCTTAAGGTATGTTCAGTGTAAAGTACTTGTAGACCTCCCACTGCTTCAGAGGGCTAGGGTGGCATGATTTATCCCATCCCTTCCTTTGAGCCATGCTTGTTCTTGATAGTTTTGAAACCTTGTCACAATCTTTTTTCATGATTGTTCTTTTTATTTATATTGTGGTTATTGTGTATATTCAGTTCATATAAACCTTTTCACACTCCCATGTATTCATCACATTTATCATTTCTTACAGTATAGTAACATTCCACTATATTCATGTACCACAATTCATTCCCATTGGTTGGGGAATCTACATTGTTTCTAATTCATTGCTATCCCCAAAAGTGCAACTGTAATTCCTTTGTTGTATAAAGGGATTTTATTCTTATTGGTGGCTTCCTCTGAACATAAGCTTAGTAGTGGAATCTCTGGGTTCAAGGGCATGGACACTTTAGTCACTTCATTTGCATAAATTCAAATTGCTTTCCAAAATGGTTGCACCATTTCATAGCTCCACCAGCAATAATGGATGTGCCTGTTTTCCCTCAAACCCTGTGTCAATATTTACAATTCCCACATGCTTTCATTTTTTCCAATTTATAGTGTATGAGGTAAGACCTTAGAGTTATTTTGATTTGCATATTTTATTATTAGTGATTCAGAGTGTCTATTTTAATTTTTTTTTTTTTGGTGAGGCAATTGGGGTGAAGTGACTTGCCCAGGGTCACACAGCTAGTAAGCGTCAAGTGTCTGAGGCTGGATTTGAACTCAGGTCCTCCTGAATCCAGGGCCGGTGCTTTATCCACTGCACCATCTAGCTGCCCCTGGAGTGTCTATTCATGTGGTTGTTAATAGCATGCTATTCTTCCTTGTGGAACTGCTTCTTTATATCCTTTGACCACTTATCTAGTGGAGAATAGCTTTTAGTTCTAGATATGTAAATATATACATGTATCATCATATACATACACATATAGATGAATAAATATGTATGTATATATACATATATGAATAAAAGTAATTCCCCATTAATTGTTTATATATCTTTTTGACTTATCAGTGAAATTTGATACAATTTTTTTCCAGTAGAACATTTGCCTTCTTAGCATAAGTGCATTAATTATGTTTGTGGGGCAGCTATGTGGAGCAGTGGATAGAGCACTGGCCCTGGAGTCAGGAGGACCTGAGTTAAAAGCTAGCCTCAGACACTTGACACTTACTAGCTGTGTGACCTTGGACAAGTCACTTCACCCCAATTGCCTCACCAAAAAAAACCCCACAACTTATGTTTGTGCTGACTTTCACTTTCATGTAATCAGAATTATGTATTTAATCTTTTGCAGTTGTAACATCCATCCTACTTGTGGCTGAAATCTTCCATATTTATCATCTTCTCCATTAGAATATAAGATCTTTGAGGCAGCTAGGTGGTGCAGTGGATAGAGCACTGGCCCTGGAGTCAGGAGTACCTGAGTTCAAATCCGGCCTCAGACACTTAACACTTACTAGCTCTGTGACCCTGGGCAAGTCACTTAACACCAATTGCCTCACTAAAAAAAAAAAAAAAGAATATAAGGTCTTTGAGATCAGAGACTGTCTTGCTTTTCTATTTATATCTCCATTGTTTATCATGGTTCTTTGTACATAGTAAGCACTTAATAAACACTTAGTTGATTCATTCATTTACTAACTCACTTATTTGTCTCTATCACTTGTTTGGTTAAGAAAATATCTCCTCATAGCTTGGAAAGATAAATGAAAATTATATGATCTCTTCTCATTTTTAGTAGTATGCTATTTAATATTAAGATACACTTTTAAAGTATCTTGTGGAAGCCAGTGCAAGGTATTGGTCTGATCCTACTTTCTGCAAGACTGCTTTTCAATTTTCCCAGAAGTTCTTATCAAATAAGTTCTTTTCTAAGTCTATGTTTTAAGGTTTTTCAAACACTGGTTTGTTGACTTCCATTGTTTCTGATTCTCCTTTGGCTAGTCTGGTTCATTAATCTACCAGGGTTTTTATTTTTTATTTGGTATTTCTTTTTTTGGGGGGGGGTTGTTTGTTTGTTTTTGCAGGGCAATGAGGGTTAAGTGACTTCTCCAAGGTCACACAGCTAGTAAGTGTCAGGTGTCTGAGCTGGATTTGAATTCAGGTCCTCCTGAATCTAGGTCAGGTGCTTTATCCATTGCACCACCTGGCTGCCCCAATGTACCTATTTTTTAAACAATACCAGGTGGTTTTGATTAGTAATGTTTTAAAATATCATTTGAGTTCTAGAAGTGCTATTCTTCCTATCTACCTATTTTCATTATTTCCCTTGGTATTTTAGATCTTTTATTTTTCCATTGAATTTTGTTATTATTTTATGAAATTGTATAAAATATGCCTTTGATAATTTGATTAGTATAACATTTAAACTATAGATGGGGGCAGCTAGGTGGCGCAGTGGATAAAGCACCGGCCCTGGATTCAGGAGTACCTGAGTTCAAATCTGGCCTCAGACACTTGACACTTACTAGCTGTGTGACCCTGGGCAAGTCACTTAACCCCCATTGCCCTGCAAAAAAAATAAAAAATAAAATAGATAAACTATAGATGAACTTTGGTGGTATTGTCATTTTTATTATATTAGCCTGGCCCAGCCATATGCACTGAAAATTCCTTCAGCTATTAAAGTTGTCATTTAATTCTTTAAGGATTACTTTGTACTGGAATGTATTCAAGTATTTTTGGTGCTTTGGTATAACAGTCCCCAAATATTTTATGTATTTTGTAATTATTTGGAGTGGGATTTCTCTTTCTTTTATGCTCTCTTGGATTTTGTCATTGTATAGTAATGCTTTTGTTTTTTATGGGTTTATTTTGTAGTATAGAATGTTGCTGAAGCCATTAAGTATCTCAGCATCTTTCCCAGTTTCTTAGGATTTTCTATGTAGATTTTCAGGAAATAGTTTTATTGCCTCTTTGTCTGTCTTTACAACTTTAAGTTCTTTTTCTTATGCTATTGATAACATTTCTAGACTATATAAAATAATAGATGAGAGAGTGGGTATCCTTGCTTTACTCCTATATTTACTGAGAAAGCTTCTAGTGTATGAGTAGTTAGGTGAAGTGTAGTAGAGAAAGTGTGTGGCCAGGAGTCAGGAAGATTTCTCTTCCTGAGTTCAAATGAATCCTCAGATACTTACTCGCTGTGTGACCTTGGGTAAGTCACTTCACCTTGTTTGCCCACATGTGTAAAATGAGCCGGAGAAGGAAATGCCAAATTACTCCAGTACTTTTGCCAGGAAAACCCTAAATGGGGTCACAAAGAGTCAGACACAACTGAACAACAACAGCAACTTCTAGTGCATCCCCATTGTATATCATGCTTGCTTTTCATTTTAGATAAATACTTTTTGTGACTTTTTAAAAAAGTATCATAATACTCTTTAAGGTCATTCAATACCTTTGTTTTTCGTAAGTAATATGCTTTGTCACATCTTTTTCCACATCTGTTGAAATTATGTTGCTTTAGATTTTTTTGTTGTTGTTGTTCTTTGTTTTGTTTTATTTTTTTTGTGGGGCAATGGGGGTTATGTGACTTGCCCAGGGTCACACAGCTAGTAAGTGTCAAGTGTCTCAGGCTGGATTTGAACTCAGATCCTCCTGATTCCAGGGCTGGTGTTTCATCCACTGTGCCACCTAGCTGACTTATATGTTTTTATTTCTAATATAATTATGTTGATTGTTTTCCTAATGTTGAATCACCCTTGTAGTATTGTTATATATTCAAATTGGTCATAATGGACAGATTCTTAGGTGAATTACTATAGTGTGAAAGGATTTTATTTAAAGTTTCTAGATTGCTATTTTATTTTTATTCTTTCCTAGTTCAGTTTTATGCATGTGTTATATAGTATATATTTTGTCGTACAAAAATAACCTAGTAGGGTGCTTCCTTTCTCAAGGTTTTTGAGAATAATTTGTATTGATATTAATTGCTCTTTCAAAGTCTGATAGAATTCCCCTGAAAATCCTCCAATACCAGAAGTTATAGATGTCTTTTGCTAGGAATTTTTTTGAGAAAGAAGGAAATAGGACAAGATCCTGAGGAAAATAGGGGACTGTAATTTTTTTTGGAAAGATAGTTATCTAGCCATATTACTAGACAGGAGGGTATGGACCACTGGAGGAATAGATAAAGATAGACTAAATAATAAAGAAAGGCAAGATGGGGAAAGTTTGTCTTCTCATACACATTTTTTTGAAGACAAGTTTCTTTGGAATTTGGCAACATTCATTGGGGAACATGTAGTTTTGATTGGCGTGTGGTGGTTTTCATTTACATTGGTTTAGTTATTGTGGATGTGTAATTTAAGATTCTAAATGTGGATTCTAATCTGTTCCCCCCAGTTTTGGGGGAAACTGACTAAAAATCACTGATAAAACGAGTTTAGGTTTTAAAGGGTTTATTGGAAAATAGAAAGAAAAAGATTGAGAACAGAATTCTAACAGCCTGGCATTCCTATCTTTCCTCAAATTTCCTGTGAAGTCCTCTGCCGCCACCACCATCAAGTCAGGAAGCCAAAAAGCCCCAGCGCTCTCTGCGCAGGCTCCCTTTCCTCCTTCCTGTCTCCTCCCAGACCATAGGAGGCTCCTCAAGTTGATTGGCTGGTAGCCTTGATAGACAACACCCATGACTAAACGTCATTTCCTGATGCCAAGGAAAAGCCACAATGCCTCTGAGGCATTTTCCTCATGGTGGAGCTTTCCCACAGCAAGTCTCAAGTAGGTGGCGTCATTCCAATCATTACAGTCCCCCCTTTTGTTCCTCAAGAAACAAAATGTTTCCTTGACGGAACAGTAAAAAGAATATAATAACTATTGCTAACTAATAATATGTGAACAACAATATAGAAAAGGAAGAGAGGAAAGTTTTGTCCAGAGGGGCGATTTTTTTGTCCTCATGAACCGACGCTTTGACATTAGTCTTGCAAAGGGAGGGCCTCTGCATAGGGTACATGTTACAGATGATGTATATTATAACAGAAAGGAGATAGTAAAAACAAAACAAAACAGTTCATATAGAGTCTTTGATTTCTCTTGTCTTCTTGAAGTGGTAAGATGTCATCAGGAGGAAACTGGATTCTGGTCTGGAAAACTGGATTCTGGACTCTGGTCTGGAAAGCTGGATTCTCTTTAACTGTTTGAATTGCTGTATTTTTACTAAACCTTAGCATAGCATTGTCAATGATCAAATTAATAAATTCCATTACATTCCCTCCTTTATATCCTTAGACTTCTAATAGAGGGTTGAGGTAGTTATGCAATCTGTAACACTTTTTACCACCATGTGTCTGGATCAAAGCCAAATTTAGTATGTGTTCATGACACCTGAAAATATTATGGAAAGGTTATCATACCATATCTCATGGTTCCAAGACAGCCAGTGATTGTGCTAGGCCACAGGTGAGTTCAACTGAGTGAGATAAAAAAGATAAATAAGTTCAGTTAAATTAGGTTAAATTAGGAGGGAGAGAGGATGAGTACTGGACTGTGCCTAGTAATTGTGCTCTACATAGTCACCATCATAAGCAAACCATGGACTTACGTATACCTGTCTCTCCTTTTGTTGCACATATATTCTCTCCAGGGCCTGCATCAGAGTTCACAGCAAGTTAGTCTCTGAAATGATAAGTTTCCATATTTCTGAAATCTCATTAATTTCACCAAAGACAGTATGATGGTAAAAATGCGTGCTATGCTGCATAACTGAGAATATATTAGTGATATATACAATAATTCCAAACCATACCCAGAGTATAATGACATATAAATAATAAACGAATGTAAATAGCTGATTATATTAGACATTGTTACATAATCTTCTTTTAGCAAGTAGACCACATCATCTTATACATGAATTCTCTAGTATAACAGTAGCAGATAAAGTGGTGATTAATTTATCAAAAAGAAATGACTTCAATTAGCAAGATTCAATATTCAATGTTTTCAGTGAGGTATCAAGCAATAGGGTTCAATAACCCTCTCTCAAAAAGAAAGAGTAAAAAAAAAAAAAAAAGAATTCTGGTAGCTTCTGAGGCCCGGCATTTTCCTCATGATAGAGCTTTCCCACAGCAAGTCTCAAGTAGGTGGCGTCATTCCAATCATTACATGGATATGGTGTTATTGATTTTATTTACTTCACTTTGTATCAGTTCATGTATGCGTTTCTATGCTTTTCTATATTCCTCATATCTGTCATTTCTTACAGCATAGTAATTTCTCATTATATTTATGTACTAGAATTTTGTCTAGCCATTTCCTCCTCCTCCTCTTCATCCCCCTTTTTTTCTTCTTATGTTCCCTCTTCCCCCTTGTCTCCCTCCTCCTCCTCTTACCTTCCTCTAAGCACATGCTTGGCAAAACTCTGAGGCAACGGGTATAGGTATTTTAGCCACTTTATTGGTAGAGTTTAAAACTGATTTTTTAGAATTCACTCCCTCTTTTTGTAAATGAGAAAACTGGGATATGAAGAAGTTGGATGTTCCAGGGTCACATAGCTAGTAAGCACCTAACCCAGGAGTCTTTGTCACTCCTTCTTGAGGCCTCTTTCTAGTTGGCCATCTAACTGCTTCTTTTGTCATTTAGAAAATTTAATAACTTCCCTACATCACAAGATTGTTGTGAAGATCAACTTGAAAGGTTTTCTTAAAGTAGAAATGGCTATATAACCATAAGGTGATAGTAGTATTTGTTTTGCCCTTTACTTTTTGACAACATTTCTTTTTGGTGGAGACAAAATACAGGCCTAAGTAAATAGTAGATGGGTACAGGGAATATTTACATTTTTTATTTCTTCCAGATTCAGAGGCTAGGCCTGAAGTCAAAATGTCAATTCCAAATCAGGGAATTTCTATGGAATCTTCATCCCATAAAAAATCAGGAAGGAGTGATTTCTGTATCTCTCATTGGAGAAAAGCCTGGGAATGTGAACCTAGCTTAGAGATACAGAAGAATAATAAAGAGGCACATTCTGGTAATGGCAGAATTGCCAAAAGACACACTCACAATAAATTGAGAGGCCTTGAAGGCATTCAGGATGGAAGACAACTCCATATGGATCCAGTCCTTTTTTCACAACAGAATGTGTCTCTAGGAGAGAATCTGTGTGCATGTGATGCACAGACACAGTACTCCAGTCCATGGCCAGATCTAAATAAATGTAATAGAATCTGTTCAAAGAAAATATTTCCTAAGTGTAATGCAAGTGAGAATTCTTTGAGCTCCACTTTAGACTACATTGACTATGACCAACTGTGCCCTGGAGAGAATCTATGTGAATACAAAGAAAGTGGGAAATACCTCATCTACAAACCCAACTCACCCAGTAATTCCCAGCAAATAATAAATACTGGAAAAAAATCGTATAAATGCAGTGAGCATGAGGATGCCAATCTGCACCTTATTGAATATGAAGGAACTTATGGTGAAGAGAGATTTCGTGAACACAGTAAATGTGGAAAGCCTCCTAAAGAGAATTCATCTGTTACTTCCTATGAGCAGATTCATACTGAGGAGAAAACTTTTGAATGTAATGAATGTGGGAAGGTCTTCTATCAGAGTGCACATCTTATTTGTCACCAGACAGTTCATACTAGAGGGAAACCTTATAAATGTCATGACTGTGGAAAGACCTTCTGTCAGATCACAGAACTAAGTTACCACCAGAGAATTCATACTAGAGGGAAACCTTATGAGAATCATGAATTTGAGAAGGCCACATACCTGAGTTCACAATTTTCACAACCTCAGAGTTTGTGTTCTGGGGAGAAACCTTATGAATGTAATGTATGTGGGAAGACCTTTCTTATGATTGGGAAGCTTACCAGACACCAGAAAATTCACAGTGGAGAGAAACCCTTTAAATGCAATGAATGTGGGAAGGCCTTTCGCTATAGGGCAGAAGTTACTCGGCATCAGACTATTCATACTGGTGAGAAACCTTATGAATGTAATGTATGTGGGAAGACCTTTCGCCAGAGTGTACACCTTATTGGACATCAGATGATCCATACTGGAGAGAAACCTTACGAATGCAATGTATGTGGGAAGGCCTTTCGCCAGAGTGTACACCTTATTGGACATCAGATGATCCATACTGGAGAGAAACCTTACGAATGCAATGAATGTGGGAAGGGCTTCCGCCTGAGTGTACACCTTATTGGACATCAGATGATTCACACTGGTGAGAAACCATATGAATGTAATGTATGTGGGAAGGCCTTTCGTCAGAGTGTTCACCTTATTGGACATCAGATGATTCACACTGGAGAGAAGCCTTTTGAATATAATGAATGTGGAAAGACCTTCCGTCTAAGGGCAGAAGTCACTCGACATCAGACAATTCACACTGGAGAGAAGCCTTATGAATGTAATGAATGTGGAAAGACCTTCCGTCTGAGAGCAGACCTTACTCGACATCAAACAGTTCACACTGGAGAGAAACCTTATGAATGCAATGAATGTGGGAAGGCCTTCCTTCTGAGCTCCCAGTTTACTCAGCATCAGAGGATTCATACTGGAGAGAAACCTTATGAATGTAATGATTGTGGGAAGGCCTTCCGTCTGAGAGCAGAACTTACTCGACATCAAACAGTTCACACTGGAGAGAAACCTTATGAATGCAATGAATGTGGGAAGGCCTTCCTTCTGAGCTCCCAGTTTACTCAGCATCAGAGGATTCATACTGGAGAGAAACCTTATGAATGTAATGATTGTGGGAAGGCCTTCCGTCTGAGCGCTCAGCTTGCTCGGCATCAAAGAATCCATATGGGAGAAAAACCTTATAAATGTAATGAATGTGGGAAGGCCTTCCATGTGAGTGGAAAGCTTACCCAACATCAGAGGATTCATACAGGAGAGAAACCTTATAAATGTAATGAGTGTGGAAAGTCCTTTCACATGAGCTCCCAGTTTACTCAACATCAGAGGATTCATAGCAGAAGTCAACCCTATTAATATTCTAACTGTGAGAAGTCCTTCAGTCAGAGACCAGACCTTAGACAACACAAGAGAATGCATAACAGAGTAATTTTTTTACATTATTAGCAAACTCATATGGGAGAGATAAACGTTATTAATATAATCAATATGGAGAACCCAAGTTGTTACATCTTAGAGAATTCATAACAGATAGAAATGTGGTTATGAGAAGAGATTTTGTTCTAGTCTAGAACTGAATTAATAACAGAGAATTCATATTGGGAATATGATTATAATGGATACAGCAAGGTCCGCAACTACAGGTCATCCTTTGTTCCTTATCACAGAATAATGGAGAACAATCTCAACAATGTAATTATTTTAGGAAGAATTTTGGTAAGAAATCTGAAGTCTATCTGAGAATCCAAACTTAAAAGAAACTGTTAAATAAGGTGCTAAATCCCTTAGTAAAATACACTTTACATTGTGTTAGATATTTCTGATGACTAGGGTTAATTTGGGGGCTGAAGCTGACTGGAGGACTAATCTGGGGACTTTTGACTATTTGGCTATCTGACTTCGTTAATTTAATGTGGGCCGTTGTAAAGTTCCACCACACTGCCCCACTCCCAAATTGATAAACTAAAGATTAAAAATGCTCTTAACTAAATAATCAAAGCAGAGTCCATTCATGAGATACTATTTCAATTTAGGAATACAGGGAAATAAAGTACAACCTGACTGCTTTCCTGTGGTCTCTTTCCACTGTGTACTTCTTGAATACAATAAGGGCCTTAGCCACCTCCGGCCTCAGGGCACGTTACACTTTCCCTGGTTTGTATTAAGGCCTGTAACCTTGTCAGCCCCGTCTCTCCTTTTCCGAACCGAGCCGAACTCTCCTCTGTCCTTGTCTGCGCTCCCCTCTAGTCTTTCTAGTCAGTCCTCTAGTCAGTCCCTCCTCGCTCCTTTAGTCCGTCTCCCCTCTAGTCTAACTCCCAGGTCTATATATACCTTTTCTTCTCTCCACTCAAATCTCGGGGCTTCCTTCACACCCACAGACCAAGCTAATCCGCCAGCCAGGGCTGGGGCTGGAGGGGTGCACTCCCACTTCACGTGCCTCAGCACAGGCTATCTTTCAGATAGCTCCGCTCAGGTCGGAGGGAGCTGGGGGCTTTCTTTTTTCCCCCAGCTGTCTGACCTGGGGTCTTGTATAGCCCACGGGGCTTTTTCACTCAGCTAAAGCTGAGGAGGAGGGGGAGAGACCCTGAGGGCCTAAGGCTTTCTAATCTCAGCCTAAAGGTAGGGTCCCCAAATCAAAATCAATTTCCATAATTGTTATGTGTATGTTTAAAATAAGCCAGTGTTGATGCTGGGCCGGTCAGTTAACTCTCATTGCCCTGCAAAAAATAAATAAAAACCCAACAAATAAAATAAGCCAGTGATTTAGAAAAAAAGTTATTGTGAGCAATACTGTTTTCCCCAATCCTGTTAAAATAGCCATAAACTTTGAAACTGTTTCCACTTGCATTTCCACCAGTCTACAATTCACACATTCTAAACAATTGTAATCTTTACTTTTGCTGATTTTCATTTCTTTCCAGAAGTGATTTTCAAAAACCTTTTGCAGTTGAACAATCCTCTGTAAGAGAGTAAAGTTCAGTAAGTTACATTAGCAACACCTCACATATAACATGTCAATGTGTACATTTTTTTCCATGCAGAAAGAAAAGAATTTCATCAGTAGTTGTATGAATTCCAGAAGTGTTTTCATTACTTTTTTCATATATTGTAGTGGAACTTACTTTTACTGGTTTGCAGTGCAGCACAATGTGGGATTTGTTCTATTTACTTTACAGTAACTAACAAAATGTTGTTAGACTTAGAGGCATGAGTATTTTAAGGAAAGAGTCAGAGATGCCCACTAAGAGTTAAGGTTAGACTGCGAAGAGTTTGGTGTTAGACTCAAAGGCCCATTTAGGGTAAGACGGTGGGAAAGTAGGGTTAGGGTTAGTGTTAACATTAGCATGGAAGTTAGGTTTAGGTTTAGCACGAAATTAGTGTTAGGGTTAGTGTCAGCACAAAAATTTGGATTAAGGTTAGTGTTAGCATCACACGTATCAGCATGATAATTTCATGCTTAGGATTAGGGTCAGCATGAAATTAGGCTTAGGTTTTCAGTTAGGGTCAGCACGAAATTAGGTTTAGGGTTAGCGTTGGCATGCAGATAGGGTTAGGATTAGTGCAAAATTAGAGTCAAGTTTGGGTTAGGGTTTGAGTTAGGGTTACTTTACTAACTGGGCTTTCAGTGGCTTTAGAATATAAGTCCTCCAATGTTTGTTTAAGGAAACTAAGGCTTAGGGATTTGAAGGGACCTGGGTGAGTTCACTGAAGAGATCCAAGATTATATCTTCTTTTGGGGGGGGTGAGGCAATTGGGGTTAAGTGACTTGCCCAGGGTCACACAGCTAGTAAGTGTCTGGCCTCAGACACTTAACATTTACTAGCTGTGTGACCCTGGGCAAGTCACTTAACCCCAATTGCCTCACCCCCCCCCCAAAAAAAAGAACAATAAACAAAAACCATGAAATCATCCAAAACATTGATAGAACAAGTGGGAAAACAGACCTAAGGAGCACAGGGAACTAGTGTGAGTTCATCTAAAGGGTTCTAGGCCTAAAGTACAGGCCCTACTAGTAAATGCTGGGGAAAATAAGGCTTAGGCAGATGTAGAGACTGTTAAGGGGCTAAAATACTAGCTAGTCTGTCTAAAATATCTAATAAGTGGTCGCCAATAAATTATAAGCTTTAGCAAGAGTTAGGCTTTTAAGCATTTATTAAGGAGAATAAGAATTTGGTAAAGAGAGAGAGAAAGGCCTACATTCATCTATTAAAGGGAGAGCACATTTCTAGCTCCGCTTTCTGCCAGAGTCCACAGGAAAGAGTGAGAGTCAGAGCGCCAGGTTCCCCCTTCTTCCTCCCACAAGTAAACGTCACTTCCTGATGCCAAAGACAAGACGCATGGTCTTGCCCTCAAAGACCTTCACCTCATGGGCGGAGTTCTTCTACAGTAAGTCTCCAGCAGGTGGTGTCATTCCAATCATTACAAGACAGATGTGACATCACTAACAGTATCCAAGTAGTAAAACTGACTGGGACTTTAGTAGCTTTTGAATATAAGCAGCTCCAGTGCTCGATGAGAAACTAGGCATAGGGATGTGAGGGGACCTATTTGAGTTCACTGAATAGGTCAAAGACTGAATCCCAGAAAGCTTTCAGGTTCTTAAAATTCAAACTTTTTTTAAAAATTAAAGAAAAGTATTTTTTTTTAAAGCATTGAAACACCTAGTGCTACTGGAGAGGAAACTAAGATCTTGGGATGTCAATGGTCCACTGTAAGGTCATTTAAAAGGTGGTAGGCTTAGAGTACATGCCCTCCAACTGACTATTGTGAAAAATGAGGTTGAGGGGGGGTGAAGAGGCTGATGTAACATTACTAACAGGATATATATAATAAAAGTGGCTGGGCCTTCAGTGGCTTTAGAATCCAAGCAGCTCCAGTGCTTGTTAGGGAAAGTGAGACTTAGGGATTTTAAAGGACCTGGGTGAATTCAGGAAACAAGTCTGAGATTGAATATTAATAGTAATAATAATTAATAATAAGTCTTCAAGGTCCTTATATACTGTGGTAAAATATGAAAGTTTTTAACAGTCAGTTAGGATAACTGAAAGACGCCAGTTTTTCAAGGACCACCCTTTTGGGGAGGAGATGAACAGTCCGCCTGCTGCGCATGTCAGACTGCCTGCCGGGTACAGTCCGCCTGCTGCGCATGTCAGACTGCCTGCCGGGTTTTTTGACTTCCGGGGTGGAGAGAACGGGAGTAGCCTTTTTGCCGGCTTGGCGGGACTCCTGGCGGCGCGGCACAGACGGTCTGACTCACTCCAAAGGTGGCCTAAATCGGTTTGGTGAGTTTTTATAAGGAATATAGACTAAGCCTAGATTTAAGACGATTTGTACTGTATTTCTATTTTCCTATCCTTCTAATCAACAACACCTTATATACAATAAAGGCTCTATCTAGAAAACCAGAAGCTTCTTCCATTTACTAGTCTGGGAGATAAATTAAGGGAAGGGTTAAGTAGGGGAGATTTATGATCTAATATCCAATTTTAAATCTCACAATACTCCAAAAATGAAAGGGGTGAAGTCACTACCAATGGATTGGAAATTAAAGCAATAATTACAACCTATTTTGCCCAACTGTATGCCAATAAATTTGACAATCTAAAGGAAATGGAAATCAATGGGATGCCCATCAGTTGAGGAATGGCTGAACAAAAGTTGTGGTATATGAATGTAATGGAATACTATTGTGCTATTAGAAATGATGAGCAGATTTCAGAAAAACCTGGAGACTTAAGTGGACTGATGAGAACAGAACCAAGAGAAAATTGTACACAGCAACAGCAACATTGTGTGAGGATCAACTGTGATAGACTTAGCTCTTAGCAACACAATGATCCAAAACATTTCCAAAGGTTTCATGATGGAAAATGCTCTCCACATCCAGAAAAAGGGAACTGTGGAATCTGAATGCATATTAAACCATATCATTTCTGCTTTTTTTTGTTTTTGTTTTTTGAGTTGTTTCTGTTTTCTGATACTTTTTAATATGACTAATGCATAATGTTTAATGTGATTGTACATATATAACCTATATTCTGTCTTGGGGAGGGGGGAGGGAAGGAAGGGAGGGAGAAAAATTTGAAACTCAAAATTTTATAAAAACAAATTGAAAACTATCTTTACTATAACTGGAAAAAAATACTCTATTAAGCTTTAAAAAATTAAAGAAACATTTTTTTTAAAAAATCATCAATACATCTAATGGAATTGGAGGGGAAACTGAGATCTAGGGACCTTAAGGTACCAATGAGATGTCTTCTAAAGGATTCTGGGCCGTAAAAATATTTTGGCTAACTTGCCTAATTTGGGGGGCCTAAAGCTGACTGGAGGACTAATCTGGGTACTGTTGACTGACTGGATATCTGACTGCTATTAACTTAATATGGGCCATTTAAAAGTTCCACCACACTGCTCCCAAATTGATAAGTAAAATATTAAGAAGCCTCTTAACTAAATAATCAAAGCAGAGTTTATTTATGAGATACTATTTAAAATTAAGAATACAGGGAAATAAAATGTACAAACTGCTTCTCTTTCAACCTGCTGGCTTGGAACTTTTTTAATACAATAAGGGCCATTGCCGTCTCTTGCCTTAGGGTATGTTCCACTTTCACTGCTCAGGTCCTTTATTCTAACTCAGAGCCTCTTTCACTTTGTCTATCTCCCTGCTTCTAACTTTCCTCTCCTTACTGTTCTCTCTCTCTCTCTCTCTCTCTCTCTCTCTCTCTCTCTCTCTCTCTCTCTCTCTTTTTTTTTGGTGAGGCAATTGGGGTTAAGTGACTTGCCCAGGGTCATACAGCTAGTACCTGTCAAATGTCTGAGGCCAGAACTCAGGTCCTCCTGAATCCAGGGCCAGTGCTCTATCCACTGCGCCACCTAGCTGCCCCCTTACTGTTCTCTTAATCTTCACTTTCTCCAACCTGTACCCTGTGCTGACCCCTTTCTGTGCTCTCCACTGCCTCCTGTTCCATCTGTCTGCTCCATCAGTCTGCCCTCTGCTGCCTTTGCCACCCTTCTCCTCCATTCTTCTAATCTTGTCTACCAGCCTCTCTCTGTTCTCCTAATCTTGTCAGTCCCCTTCTCTGTTCTTGTCCCCGGCCTCCCTGAGTCTAATTCCCAGGTCTCTATATATTTTCCTTTTCTCAACTCAAATCTCAGGGCTTTTTTTTGTGCCCCCACAGACCCCCCCCCCCCAAGCTAATCCACCAGCCAGGGCTGCAGCTGGGGCTGGGGGGACACTTGAGCATCATGTGCCTTGGCATAGGCTACGCCAGAGCCCAGCCTGGACAAGCCCAGGATCTTTGGGATAGATCTGCTCAGGTCGGAGGGAGCTGGGGGCTTCCCCCCCCCCAGCTGTTTGACCTGGGGTCTCATACAGCCCAAGGGGCTTTTTTGGCTCAGCTGAAACAGAGGGGGAGGGGCACCAGCCCCTCCCACATGGAAGAGACCCTGAGGGCCTAAGGCTTTTTAATCTCAGCCCAAAGGTAGGGTCCCCAAATCAAAATAAATTTCCACAAGGCTTAGAGTATGAGAAGGCTTTCAGTGTCTTTAATATCCAAACCTTTTTAAAAATAGACAAGAAAATAAAATAAAATTACTCAAAGCCATAATAGAACAGGAGGGAAAACTGAGGCTTAAGGAGCACAAGGGATTACTGTTAGTTCATCTAAAGGTTTCTAGGCTTGGAGTACATGCCATACTAGAGAATATTGTGTAAAGGACAGCTTTGTCATTCCCCAATTGATAAATTTCAAAGGATATGAACAGGTAGTTTTCAGACAAAGAAATCAAAGTTATCTATAATCATATGAAAAAGTGCTCTATGTCACTATCAATCAGAGAAATGCAAATTAAAACATCTCTGAGATATCACTTCACACCTATGAGAGTGGCAAACAACAAAAATGGAAAATATTGGAAGTTGGAGAGGATGTGGGAAAGCTGGGACACTAATCCACTGTTGGTGAAATTGTGAAAAGATTCAACCATTCTGGAGAGCAATTTGGAACTGTGCCAACTGAAATATTAGGTGGGTGAGGGAGCTTGTCTCTGTTCTAATTTATGGGGAAACTTAGCTAGGATTTCTAATATGTTGCTACTTTCAGGGCAGCTAGGTGTCGAAGTGGATAAAGCACTGGCCCTGGAGTCAAGAGTACCTGAGTTCAAATCTAGCCTCAGACACTTAACACTTACTAGCTGTGTGACCCTGGGCAAGTCACTTAACCCCAATTGCCTCACTAAAAAACAAACAAAAAAAAACAACAACAAAAAATATGTTGCTACTTTCAAATTAGAGGCTATCGCACCAGTTTTGGCAGCAAACATTTATTATTAAAGCATATTAAATGTTAGATAAGAGTTGACCACATTTAACAGAAGCTGAAACCTCCTAGCATCATAGAGAGTGAGCACATGGCTCCAAAGTTCAGTTCAGAAGTCCTACATTATCTAGAGCTAGAGAGAGAAGAGAGGAGGGATGTGTGACTACCTCCTTCTTCATCCCAGGCCAAGAGAGAATGTGTAAGCTTCCTGTGATCCACCCCAGAGCTGGCTCTTCCCCATTTCTCCAAGCTGATTGGCTAACATCATTCAATTCTATTGGTTTACAGGACCTGAGGGTGGTCCATATTAAAATGAACAGTACTGGGCTGAGCTCAAGATCTAGTGAAAGACAAACCCTCTGAAGCCAAAGGCTTTCAGGTAGGTGTGGTTTCTATTGTCTACTGAGTTAGTCTGATCTCTAACATACCTTTGGGGCTGACTCTGAGAAACCAGCCAGAGTTCCTGAGTGGGGGCAGGGTCACTGGGTCTCCCTAAAAACCCATTATTAATTATTATTTTCTCACAGAACTATGCCCAAAGGGCTATAGAACTGTACATGTCCTTTGATCCAGCAAGACCGCTGCTAGGTTTATATTCCAAAGATATCCCCTAAAAGAGAAAAAGACCTATTTGTACAAAAATAATTATAGCTGCTCTTTTTGTGGTGGCTAAGAATTGGAAATTAAAGGAATGCCCATCCATTGGGGAATGGCTAAACAAACTGTGGTATATGATGGTGATAGAATATTATTGTGCTATAAAAAACAATAAGCAGGATGACTTCAGAAAGGCCTGGAAACATATGTATGAACTAATGTATAGTGAAATGAGCAGAACCAAGAGAACATTGTGCACAGGGACAGTAATATTGTATGATGAAGAACTGTGAATGACTTGACTATTCTCAACAGGACAGTACAGTCCCAAAGGACTATCATTGAAGCATACTACCTACCTCTAAAGAAAGAACTGATATTGATGGAACAAGCTGAAGCATGCTATTTTTCACTTTAATTTTTAAAAAATCAAGTTTTCTAGGGCGGCTAGGTGGTGCAGTGGATAAAGCACCGGCCCTGGAGTCAGGAGTACCTGAGTTCAAATCCGGTCTCAGACACTTAATACTTACTAGCTGTGTGACCCTGGGCAAGTCACTTAACCCCAATTGCCTCACTAAAAAAAAAAAAAATCAAGTTTTCTAGTACAAAATGACAAATATGGTAGTTTTACATAATCATACATATATAACCCATATCTGATTGCTTGCTGCCTCAGGGAGGAGGGAGGGGAGTCAAGGAAGGAGGGATAAAAATTGAAACCCAAAACTATAAAAAAAAATGTTTATTACATTAAAAATAGCATCCTTAAATAAGCCCATTTTAGAAAAAAATAAATTCAACAAGGCATCAATGAATACTCTAAGAAAAAATCTCCAGTGCCAGAACAATTAATTCCAATACTATAAAAACTATTTGGAAAAATAGGTGAAGAGTTCAACTGGGTGACGAAGTGGGTGGAGCACTGGCCCTGGAGTCAGGAGGACCTGAGTTCAGGTCCAGCCTCAGACACTTGACACTTACTGGCTGTGTGACCCTGGGCAAGTCACTTGGCCCCGGTTGCCTTACGGGGAAAAAAAAAAATTATAAAAAAAAAATTGGTGAAGGAGTCCCACCAAATTCCTTCTATGAGACAAATGTGAGGGCTAAAATTGGATATTCTGAGAGCTATTTGGGTGACTTGCCTTAATATTGGGGTCCCAGAAATATGAGGGACATTTTTTAGGTTAAAACTCCCCTCTGAAATATTCTTTTTAGATACTTCTCCCAGGCCAATAAGGAAGGAGCCTCTAAGCTTTAGTTCACAAAAGGATCAGATTTTATTTCTCGGGAATTGATTAAACAACAAAGGTGAAACTAATAAAAATCAAAGATAAGGAAATGGGAAAATAGAAATATAGATAGATGCTCTTAACTCTAAACTTAGCCTAAGCTTGTGTGATGTTTAAAATCTAAATTGTGGTCACCTTAAATTAGAAGCTTCAGCACCAGTCTTTTCACATTAATCATTTATTAAAGCACATAGGTATTCACAAGGAGTTCAGAAAGTTAAGAAAAAGAAAGCCTACCTAGAGTTGCAGCCTGGTTGGGTTCTTCCTCAAGTCCTCCTCCACGAGCCTGCTTTAATCAGGAACTCCCAGCAATCTGATTGTGGAAGCTTTTTTATAGATCTGAAACAGAGGCAGTCCTTACATGCTGCTTCAAGCTGATTGGTTGGCGTCATCCAAATCTATTGGTTAAGGGCTAGCCAGGTGTGATTACAATCCAGTTAACTTGAAGTAGGCTAATCAGCAGTCAATCACTCTCACTTGATTCAATCAGTCTAGATTAATCTCCAGGTGGGTCTTTGAGTATCTGCTAAATCTCATTTTTTCATCACAGCTGGTTCAAAGGATTTTAGAGTTTTCAGTAGGTAACTCACCAACTTGAACAGCCCGCCAGTCTAAGGTTGCTCACGAGCCACCAAGACCTCAGTCAACCAACAGAGAGAGCTTAGCCTACTGGAAGTGCCTCGCCTCCCTTCAGGTTGTGTTCAATCTTTCCTCCCTCAAAAGCGGAGGTCCTTCAAAAGCTGCTCATGTAGTTCTCCTTCTGACCTTAGTAGCATACGTAATTTCAGGCTGGGCCAGGTGTGGCCCCTCACAAATGATTCAGCTAAAACTTGCGATATTAATCTTTACCACAAATTTTTACCACACAAATATGGTTCTGATACCTAAACCAGGAAGAACAAAAACAGAGAAAGAAAATTATAGACCAATTTCAATGAATGTTGATGCAAAAACTCTCAACAGTATATTAGCAAAGAGATTACAGCAATTTATCATGAGGATAATACACTATGACTGGGTGGGATTTAAACCAGGAATGCAGGGCTGATTCAATATTAGGAAAACTATTAACTATCAACCACATCAATAGCAACACTAACTGAAATCATGATTATATCAATAGATGCAGAAAAAAAACTTTTGACAAAATACAGCACCCATTCCTACTAAAAACACTAGAGAGCATAAGAATAAATGGAGCTGGGGCAGCTAGGTGGCACAGTGGATAAGCACTGGCCCTGGATTCAGGAGTACCTGAGTTCAAATCCAGCCTCAGACAGCTCCAGTGCTTGTTTAGGGAAAGTGAGTCTTAGAGATTAGAAGGGACCTGGGCGAATTCACTAAACAGGTCCAAGACTTAATCTGGCAAGGCCTTTAGTGTTCTTATTATCAAAACCCTTCATATATATATATATATATATATATATATATATATATATATATATATATATATACATAATCATCCAAAACCTTAATATAACTGGTGAGGAAACTGAGACCTAAGGAGCACAAGGGACTAGTGGGAGTTAATCTCAAGGGTACTATGGGGAAAATGAGACTGAAGGGAATAAAGAGACCAAAGTGATATGTTTAACAATGTCCAAGTAATAAAACTGACTGGGCCTTCAGTGGTTTTAGAATCCAAGCAGCTCCTCGGCCTTGCTTAGAGTAACTGAGGCTTAGTGATGTGAAGGGACCAGCATGAATTCACTAACCAGGTCCAACACTGAATTTTAGAGGACCTTAGAGGTCCTTATAATTCAAACATTCTTACAAAATTAAAAGCTTGAGGTGAACATGTTATGTCCACTGATACGAAGTATGCCCCTTACATAAAAGTAGGGGGTAGGTAAGCAAGACATGCTTTTGCCTGTTGGGCATTTGTGTTTGTTTAGGGGCTCAGAGGCTCTTGTAGCAATCAAGGAAGGCCACTAGATGGCACCCTTCTCCCCTTTGGTTTTTGTTGACCAAGGCAATGGGAGTTTCTTACAATGCTAAAGCTGGAAAGGACCTTAGAGTTAACTGAATCCAACCTCCTCATTTGATAGAGGAGGTAAGTGAGCTCCCCAGTGAGGGTAGAGGATTTGTCTAAGGTCTCCCAGCTACTTAGTGGAAGAGCTACAACTCCTGATTTCAGCCCAGTGCTTTTTCCATCAGGGAAGGCTCCCTCCCCATTTGACTGAAATAAGGTTTTAGCATTTAAAGATAGCAGTGAAATATGAAGGAGAACCTGAGTCAAAGAACCCCATTGATTGTGGTGAACAGATATGTTCACTGTGCATGCATGGGACTTTTGATTGTGTCTTATATTCTGACTTTGCCACAAAATGGTTTGGTTTTTAAAAAATTATTATCATAAGTGACCCAAGCCAATAGAATAGCATTAAAATCTTAATGTGGAGAGTGGGGGGGGGGACTGAAAAATAGTAAATTTTTTAAAATCATGCAAGCAACTAATTGGATTAGAGGAGAAATTGGATTCTAGGGACCTCAAGGGACCAGTGTGATATCTTCTAAGTGGTTCTAGGTTTGGAGTACATACCCTAGTAGTGAACCTTGAGGAAAATGTGGCTCAGGGGGCTGGAGAGGCCCATGTGACATCACTAACAGGGTCCAAATAATACAAGTGACTTGGCATACAATGACTTTAAATCTAACTAGTTCCATTGCTTGTTTAGGGAAAATGAAGCTAGGGATTTGAAGGGACATGTGTAAATTTAATAAATTTGTCCAAGACTGAATCTTAGAAGACCTTCAAGGTGTTTATAATTCACACTTTTTTTAATTAAAGAAAAGTAGAGGTTTTAAAAACATCCAAACAACTAATCTTTTTTTTAAAAAATTAAAGAAAAGTAGTTTTTTGAAAGCATCTATTACCTAATGGGATTGGAGGGAAAACTGAGATCTATGGGCCCCCAGGGACCAGTGTGATATTATCTAAATGGTTCTGTGATTAGAGTACATGCCCTACTAATGAATATTGGGGGAAATCAGGCTTAGTGGGAGAACAAGACCAATGTGACATCACTACAGGGTACAAGTAGTACAACTGACTGGGCCTTCAGTGGTTTAAAATTCCGAGCTTCTCCAGAACTAGAAAAGGAAACTGAGACTTAGGGATTTGAAAGGACCTGTGCTAAACAGGTCCAACACTAAATCTAACATGGGCTTCAGTGTCCTTAGTATCCAAACTCTTTAAAAGAAAATTTATAAAACATCCTCAACCCTAATAGAACTGGAGTGGGAACTGATACCTAAGGAGCACAAAAGACTAGTGTGACTTCATCTGAAGGGTTCTAGGCTTAGAGTATATGCCCTAATAATGAATTTTTTATATTGACAGTAGCAATTTAATTTGAATTAAAATTATTTACAAAAACCCCAAAACACACTTCATAAAACCAGTATAAACTATTTTTTTCCTGCAATTGGCTTTTGCTTAAAAGAAATCACAGCTGAGAAATATTGTATAAAATAAAAATAGGGGGTCAGCTAGGTGGTGCAGTGGATAGAGCACTGGTCCTAGAGTCAGGAGGACCTGAGTTCAAATCCAGCCTCAGACACTTAACACTTACTAGCTGTGTGACCCTGGGCAAGTCACTTAACCCCAATTGCCTCACTAAAAAACAACAACAACAACAAAAATAAAATAAAATAAAAATAGGATTGGATTCAGAAATGTACTCCACTGTTCTAATTTCCATTTGAAAGTATTTACAGAAATATTTACAGAGAAAAAAAGTTTTTGTTAATTTGCAAGTCAATCTCAAGGACCCTTGCATGTAGAGTTCTCTGCATTTCATACACACAAACTCAAAGGTGAGCACTTTGCTCTAATCCCCCATCCAATTCTGTATCTCTATCACTGATTGACAATTGATTTTTATTTTAAAAAATAACAACTCATAAACACTGAGGTAAATCAATTCTCATTAAAGACAATTACCAGTATAACAGATAAATGGAGTTAGCCCTGATTCCTTACTATCCGCCACTACTCACTTTAGGCTACATCAGTTTTCTGAAAACCAAAGATCAATTAGAAAACATTATTCTAAAATTAATCAAACAAAAGAGACAAAATGCATCTAGGTGGTTTATCTGTGAACATTATTTACTCATATACACATTTTAAATCAATTTGCTCTTAATTTTTTATATCCTGGGCAAAAATGACCTTGTCTTTTTCTTTTTTAAATTTAAATTTTATTTATTTATTTGGAATTTTCCCCACTTTACATGTAAAAACAAATTGAAACATAAATTTTTATAACTTTGTGTTCCAAATTCTCTTTCTCTCTTTCTACCCCGCTTAAGAACTCAAGCAATTTAACATAAGCTTTACATGTGCAGTCATGCAAAATATATCAGACAAAAAACAAAACTTTAGAAATAGGAACTAACAAGAGCAACAAAATATACTTCCATATGTATTCAGATAGCATCAGTTTTTTCTTCATAGATGAATTGCATTTTCTACATGAGTCCTTCAAAGTTGTCTTGGATCACAGCACCACTGAGAATAACTAAGTCATTTGCAGCAGATATCCTATAATATTGCTGTTATTTTATATACAGTTCATTTCACTGTGCTTCAGATCATTTAAGTCTTTACAGGTTTTTTTCTGGTAACATCCTGCTCATCTCAGATTTTTCTTTTAGTGAGGCAATTGTGGTTAAGTGACTTGCCCAAGGTCACACAGCTAGTAAGTGTTAAGTGTGTGAGGCCGGATTTGAACTCAAGTACTCCTGACTCCAGGGCCAGTGCTCTATCCACTGTGCCATCTAGCTGCCGCTTCATCTCATTTTGTAAAAATAGATTACATTTATATAGTACTTTAAAGGGAGATTTCCTTAGAAAACACCCATGAGGTTGATTATTGCAACAACAATTATAGCCAACATCTATATAGTGCCTTACCTGACAAAAAATTTTCTTCACAATAGCCCAGCAAAGTACCACCACCACTATGACCATCCTCATCCTCATCTTACATTGTTCTTGCCTCTGCTTCAATTTTTTTTTTGCAGGTCAATGATGGTTAAGTGACTTGCCCAGGGTCACACAACTAATTAGTGTTAAGTGTCTGAGGCTGGACTTGAACTCGGGTCCTTCTGAATAGAGGGCTGGTGCTTTAACCACTTGATTCAAAATTTTTCCCCAGTTACTTTTGTGTTTCCCTCCATCCTATTCATGCCCCATGATATTCACTCTATTTTCTATCTTCTTTTGCTCTATCCCTCCTCAAAAGTGTTTTGCTTCCAATTGTCCCTCCTCCAATCTGCCCTCATTCCATTCCCCCTCCCACTTTCCCACAGGGCAAGATACATTGCTATACCCACCTGAGTGTGTATGTTATTCCCTCTTTGAGCCAATTCTGATGAGTGTAAGGGTCATTCACTCCCCTGCTGCTCCCCCAAATTCCCCTCCACTCCATAAGCTTTTTCTTGCTTCTTTTATGTGAGATATTTTACCCCATTTCACCTTTCCCTTTTCCTTTCTCCCAGTGCAATACTTTCACCCTTAATTTTATTTTAAAGATTTCATCATGAAATAGGGGCAGAGCCAAGATGGTGGAGGAAAGACATTAAACCCACAGGGGTCCTGATACAATCACCCCCAAAATAGCAATAAAAGAACCCCTGGGGCAGAAAAACACACAAAAATACAGACTGAGAGTTTTCTCCAGCTATAGATAGATTTCAGGGGGCCATGCTGGGCCACGAATAAAGCCTAACCCCGCAATTGGGCTGACACACCAGACAACTGCCAGAGGAATTTGCCCCAGTGCCTCTGAATCAGCTGCAGCACCAGCATCTTCTGGAACTGAGCACGAGGTCCGGCTGAACGGCTGGCCGGGGGGGTGGGGTAAGTGCAGGGGTACCAGTGGACTGAGGGGAAGGATTCAACTGTCCCACCCCAGCAAGCAACCAAGAAGAAATCCTGAGCAGTGGGAGACCCAGGTGGGGGAGGGGAGCAGGGGAACAGTCTCATCGGAAGCTGAGAACCACACCACAGAAAGCTTTTCTGGTTGGTTGCTTAGTAAAGTAGGTCTGAGGTTATCTCCAGACCTGAGAACAGGCCGGGTGAGATTAAAACCTTCCCCACCTCAACCCAAAACACCTGGGACCCTCTGAAGCTGGGAACAGGAGTGGGGCTGAGAAGAAGCACCCCTCCCCCAACACCCCCCCATCACCCCCTAGTGGAGAGTTTAAAATCAAATGAAAGATTTCATCATGGGGCAGCTAGGTGACATAGTAGAAAAATCATCCTCCCTGGACCCAGGAGAACTGGAGTCCAAATCCAGCCTCAGAGACAAGACACTCACCAGCTGCATGACCCTGGGCATGCCACCCACCTCTGACTGCCCTACAAAAAAGATAAACAAAAGATAAATGCTTAACATATATGATCCCTTAAAAATCAATTCCCAGCTGTACCCTCTGTCTAAATTTATTTCTATCATATATGCCCTAATACTGAGAAAGTTCTTATGTTTTAGCCATATCATTTTCCCATGTAGGAATGTAAACAGTTTAACCTTTTAACATCTCTCATGATTTCTTTTCCCTGTTTACCTTTTTATGTTTCTCTAGGTTCTTGTGTTTGAAAGTCAGATTTTCATGGCTTTTCATCATAAATGCCTGAAAGTCCTCTTTTTCATTGAAATCCCATTTTTTTCTCCTGAAAGATTATAATCAGTTTTTCTGGGTAGGTGATTCTTGATTATAATCCCAATTTCTTTGCCCTCTGGAATATCATATTCCATGCCCTCTGATCATTGTTTTTTTTTTCTGTTTTTTTTTTGCAGGGCAATGAGGCTTAAGTGACTTGCCCAGGGTCACACAGCTAGTAAGTGTCAAGTGTCTGAGACCGGATTTGAACTCAGGTCCTCCTGAATCCAGGGCTGGTGCTTTAGCTACTGCTCCACCTAGCTGCCCCAGCCCTCTGATCTTTTAATGTAGAAGCTGATAGATCTTGTGGTATTTTGACTGTGGTTCCAGAGTACTTGAATTGTTTCTTTCTGCCTGCTTGCAATACTTTCTCCTTACCTGGGATCTCTGGAGTTTGGCTATAATATTCCTGGAATTTTTCATTTGGGGATCCCTTTCAGGAGGTGGTCAGGGGATTCTTTCAATTTCTATTTTATCTTCTGCTTCTAGAGTATCAGGGCATTTCCCCCTGATAATCTCTTTGAAAATGATGTCTAATGCTCGAGTTCTAGTGGGTGGGGGGTGGGAATGGAAGAGGAAGAGAAGTTGGAACACATTTTTTTTTAAATTGATGTTAAAATTTGTTTTTACATATATTTTGGAAAATAAAATTCTATTCAATAAAAAAAAGTTCACAGAAAAAAAAAAGAAAATGATGTCTAAGCTCTTATTTTGATCACAGTTTTCAGGTAGGACAATGATTTCAAATTATGTCTCCTGGATCTATTTTCCAGGTCAGCTGCTTTTCCAAGAAGATAGTTCCCATTGCCCTCTATTTTTTCCCTTCATTTGGAGTTGCTTTATTGTGCCTTGGTTTCTCATAAAGTTATTAGCTACAATTTGTTCAATCCTAATTCTTAGGCAATTATTTTCTTCAGAGAGCTTTTCCATTTGTCTTTTCAAGCTGCTGACTTTTTTTTCATCACTTTCCTGCATCACTCTCATTTCTCTTTCCATTTTTTCCTTTACCTCTCTTATTTTATCTTCAAAGCCCTTTCTGAGTGCTTCTATGGCCTGAGACCAATTCATATTTTTTCCTCAAAGCTTTTGATGGATGTACCTTGCTCTTCCTTGTCACTAAAGAAACTTTCTATAGTATGCATCTTTTTCCATCTGCTCATCTTTCCAGGCTATTTCTTGACTTTTAACTCCTTTGTAAAGTGGGGCACTGCTTCCAAGATATACTGTCCCAAGCTTCAGGGGGTCCCAGGTGGTACAATTTAAGGAGAGGCAGGTTCTTCACTCACCTGGCCTGTTCTCTGGCCTGACTCCATCTTATTTTCCCCCCTATTACATTTTTCTCTCCTTTCACCCTGTCCCTCCTCACCAGTGTTTTGCTTCTGACCACTGCCTCCCTCAGTCTGCCCTTCCTTCTATTAGCTGCCCTCGCTTTTCCATCTTTTCCCTCCTTCTATATGTCCTAATAGATATTCAGTTCTCAAGAGTTGTAAATATTATCTTCCCATGTAGGGATGTGGAAACAGTTTAAACTTCTTGAATAACATGGTTTTATTTTCCTGTTTACCTTTTTATGCTTTTCTTGAGCCTTGTATTTGAAGATCCAATTTTCTGTTTAGTTCTGGTCTTTTCATCAGGAAAGTGTCAAAGTTCCCTATTTCAATGAATGCCCATCTTTTCCCTTGAATGATTATGATCAGTTTTGCTGGGTAGTTGATTCATGGTTGCAAGCCAAGCTCCTTTGCCTTCCAAAATATAATATTCCAAGCCCTCCAGTGCTTTAATGTTGAAGCTTCCAGGTCCTGTGTAATGCTTATTGCAACTCCATGATATTTAAATTGTTTCTTTCTGGCTGCTTGCTATATTTTCTTCTTCCAAGTGATAATCCTGGAATTTGGCTACAATATTCCTTGATGTTTTCATTTTAGAATCTCTTTCAGGAGGTGGTTGGTGAATTGATTTAATGATTATTTTACCCTATGGTTCAAAGTGTTAGCACCAGTTTGGGGCATTAAGCATTTATTAGTGAAAAAGAGAACACCTGGGTCAGAAAGCCAATAGGAGAGATAAGGGATCAACCTGGTCTGCTTCTTCTTCTTAGTCCTCCACCATGAGCTGTTCCAGCCTCAACCTGAGGAAGGAAACAGCACTTCCCACTTCCTGCCTCCCTCTCCCAGAAGAGGCCATCCTTAAGATAACATGGCACATCCTATTTTGGGTTACTTGCTTTATAAGCACTGAGCGGTGAGAACAGATATATATGTCTGAATATAATGGAGCGATTCTCAAAATGGAGCAGTTGTGTATACACTCCCCTTTGCCTAAAGAGAAGTAAATCACAAGCTTCTTTCCATGCTCACCCCAACTGGTTTTTCCTTCCCAGGGCTTACTGTTCCCAGAGAAAATGTGATTTCTTATTTTGAGCAAAGGGAAGCACCATAGATGCTGGAGCAAGAAGGCCTGAGGTGCTGCTGTCCAGGTGAGGTGAAAGCAGGTATATGAGACTTGTGATTGCAAGAGGCTTCAATGTGTTATGGTGAAGCAAGGACTGCATTTGGGGGCAGGAAGACCTGCCTTGGAATTCTTTTTCAGAAATTTTTAGCAGTAACTTCCTGAGCCAGTCCCTTGACCCACTGAGCCTCAGTTTTCCCATCTGTAAAATGAGGGGAGGGGCATCTAGGTGGCACAGTGGATAGATAAATTGGAGCTGTGAAGGAGGAATGGGAAAGGCTTAGTGTGGAAGGTGGGGCTTCTGGGAAGCCAGGGTGAGCATTCTAGGCACAGGGGTAGGGAGGAAAACCCAAAGTGTCAGGAAGTAGAGTGTCCTGTTCACACAACAGGGAGGAGGCCCTCACCACTGGAGTATATATAGCATATATGGGGGAAATAGAGTGAAAGAAGCCTAGAAGAGTAGCAGAGGGGTAGGGGAAGAAGTGCTTTAGCAGCCCCAGAGAGGGTTTTATATTTGATCCTTTTGCTGGGCAGCCCATGGAGGTTGTTAAGTAGGTGGTGACCTGGTCAGGTGAGAGCTTTAGGAAGATGAACTTGACAGCTGTGGGGAGGAATGAGTGGACTGGGGGGAGATGAGGCAGCCAGACCAACCAGCAGGCCCCTAAATACCTCAGGTGTGGGGTGAGTGGCACTTGAACCAAGACAGTGACAGTTTGGGGAGGGAAGGGACTGTCTTGGAGAGCTGTTACATGACTGGAATCACAGGACTTTGGAACAGATTGAACATGGAGGTAGGGAGTGTGACTGTGGAGTCCCAGGCATACACAGTACTTCATTTGTGAGCCTGGGCTCTGGGGAGGATGCTTCAGAGAGCATTAGGAACGTTGGAAGAGAGGAGGGTTTAGGGAAAAAGGATGAGTTTCCTTTTGTTTTTTGTTTTTGTTTTTGTTTTTGTTTTTTTGGTGAGGCATTTGGGGTTAAGTGACTTGCCCAGGGTCACACAAGTTTCCTTTTGGACATGGTAAAAGGCGTACCAGGAGGTGGATGACAGGATGCAATGAAATTATTTGCACAATTTAAAGGGATTTGCTTTAGGGAGCAGAAAGCTGATATTCTTGTCTGATACTAAGGTCAGAGAGAAAAAGAAGGCCCCTGATTTATGAGATGAGGAGAGTGAGATAGTTCTTGATAAAGGTCCAGTTTTTTCAGTGAAATAAGAGGCCAAATTCTCAGGTGAGAAGGTGGGGGAGGGGTGGCAGCAAGCCAATAAGGGAGGCTTGGGGCAGGGATTGAGAAGATTTGGAAAAGCTGGTATGTTGAGTGGCATAGGGAGTCAGGGAGATGGCAAAGCATTTCCTTGCCACAGTGGGGTCCCATCTGAGGTGATGCACCTAAATCCTTAATGGACTCAGGAAGCCTGGTTTCATGTTTTTTTTCTCTCTCCATTCAGCAATACATGAGGAGGAGACAAGGCTACTGCCTTAGTTGGAAGTTATACAAGGCTCAGCTTTGCCTATATCCTTAGCTCAAGTTCTTTTCTAGCTCCATCCATGTCCAATTATTGGAAAATCATTGGTCAGGGTCATGAAGGTGACCACCCCCTCACTTTGGGGATCTGGGAGATAGAAACTCCCATGTGCGACATGGTATGAGACCCTTTAGGGACCTGGAAAGAAGCCTCTGTGATCTTCACTAATTGGTCTGGTCAGATTCCATCATGGTTAGGACCTCACAAAGTTCTTAAAGGTGATTAGGTATGAAAAAGAGATGATATGTAATGAGGCCAGAATATGCATCTGACAGCTGGGAGAGAGACCTGAATGTGGGCACTGTGGCCTGGGGTCAGCCCTGGGTCCTGTCAGGCAATCAGTAAACACTGGTTAAGCACCTTCTGTTTTTGGTGCTGTGCTAAGCCCTGAGCATACAGAGAAAGGTAAAAGACAGTCCCTGCTATTACAGAGCTCACAGTCTACTCTGTAAACATGGAAATGGTTTGAGAAGAATCAACAGCTCATGAACCTCACTCTTAACTGGTCTACTGGAAAAGAGAGTGTTGGAATGGACAGGCATTTAGTTCAACAGGGAAATAAGGGAATACAAAGAGGGAGTATAATAATGGTTTAAGGAGAGCAGAATGAGGAAACAGTAGAAATCAAAATAATAATGTTAAAAATAATAGCACACACTTATTCTTCAGTCCTTTTCCAGTCTTTTCCTCACTCTTTGTGACCCCATTTAGGGTGTTCTTGGCAGAGATCCTGGAGTGGTTGAGCATTTCCATCTTTACCTCATTTGACACCTGAGTAAACTGAGGCTAATAGAGTTAAGTGACTTGCCTGTGGTCACACAGCTAGTAAGTGTCTGAGTCTGGATTTGGCCTCAGGAGGATGCATCTTTCTGACTCCTCGCCTGGAATTCTATCCCACTCTAGCAAGTAGACAGCATTCACGTAGCACCTACTATGTGCCATGCAATATATCAATATTATGGTGCTATTATTATGCCCATTTTACAGATGAAGAAACTGGAGCAAAGAGAGGTCTCTGACCAGGGTCATAGCACTAGCAAGTTTCTGAAGTGCAGCTAGAACTCCTGTCTGTCTGTCTGTCTGTCTGTCTTTCTTTCTTTCCTTTTTTTTTCTGGAAAAGTATTTTATGAAGCCTTAAGATGCTGTCCATAGTGGAATTAAAGTATAGCCAAAGGGTTAGCTATAATTCAATAGTTCAATTTAAAAATAAAAATACAGAAATTATTTTGAATGAGATAACAAAATGCTAAAACATTTGATTTTATAGTTTGCTAAATAATTTTCTAATAAACCATCCATCCAAAGGAATCTCTATTTACAGATGTAAAGAATAGTAAGACTTTTTCCATTATGTATATTTATATACATTTATAGATATGTGTATGTATGTATTTATATAGAGATAGAACCCAAGAGAAGAGTATGTGCGACGTGTTCTGTACCTTGGCAGTGGCACTAGAGAGAAAGTGTGCACACAGCTTGAGCCCAGAGTTTAGAAATGTTTTCAAAGCTTGCATGGATTCTTAAAACTGAAGCCAAGCTCTAGCAACTGCCACAGAGAGGAAAGGAGACTCGTCCTGCTTGAATTGTTCACCTGCATCAGCAAGTCCAATCTCCCTGAGATAGGAACCACTGCAAAGAGAAGGGAGGCCCCCCAACATGCCCTGCCGCTTAGGGCTGTGGCCGAACAGGCAGCGCAGATGTTGTTGCTTCTCTGAAAGTCAATGTTTGCTGGCCCCGAGTTACTTCGGTAATGGCTCATCATAGACCCAACCCTCTCTGTCTTCATGGAATAACCTGGTTTCCCACTGGATGTCTTTCTCCTTCCTTTCTCAAGCTTCAGCTCTCTGCCTCTCTTCCAGTCTTTGCTTTGCTTCTGTGGCTGCATCAATGTCTCTGATTTTCAAGTTGTAAGTGACATCCTTCCAGAGGCAGCATGACTTGTACTCATTCTGGTCTTCCAGCTTCCTCACTTTCTTCCTAATGATAGGCATCTTCT
This sequence comes from Dromiciops gliroides, assembly GCF_019393635.1. Taxonomy (NCBI): domain Eukaryota; kingdom Metazoa; phylum Chordata; class Mammalia; order Microbiotheria; family Microbiotheriidae; genus Dromiciops; species Dromiciops gliroides. The sequence continues at coordinate 76,902 of NC_057863.1, read as the reverse complement.
TGGTATCAATGAAAACTGTATTCTCCCCTGTTGCATATTTCACATACATGATACTGTTCTACTCCCCTTCAACTGAGCAAAAGGACTTGTTGTCATTTGGAGGGAAAATTTCAGCTGTGATTCAGTGCTTCTTGCCCCCATAGAAAGGCTTGGTGTGGAAGATGATGTTGGCGCTATACCCCATCTTGGAGCAGTTAATACTGCATTCTTCTCCCAGCTCTACCCAGGGCACTGTGAGAATAGCCCTTCCATAACCATTGGACAAGAGACACAACCTTGTCCTGTGTTGTGAACGCCAATGGACATCCCCAAGAATTTGGACTTGGTCCATATGTGCTCATTGAACTGGATCCTCTTGCTAAAGCATTTGGCATAAAAAGCTGAAATGGGCAGGTGATGGGAGACCTGCTCTGCCACAAAGGTGATGCAGTTTTTGGAGCCCCAGGACACAGGGCCTTCAGACATCGGCTCTACATTCTCTTCATTCTCCATGGGCAGCGTCCAGTGGCACTGGAAGATCTCCCCCAGAATGGGGTTGTATGGCTTTTTGGCCACAGACCCTTTCCTTGCCACATGGAAGGCAGAAAGGTACCACCTGACGACCCGCACCATTCAGTCCTTCAGGTCCTTCTGGTCGTTGATGCTTGCAAACAAATTTGGATGTGCAAAAAAGTCAGCATACATCTCCAAAAGTGATCTTCTTTTGAGAATAAATGTTGGGAGAACCACCTTGGTAAGATCCATTCCTAGCCTAACTTGGGATAAGAGGTGCATGATGACGCGCTTATGCTCTTCCACAGAACCAGCCTTTCCATCATCGTCTCGGTCGTCATGTGAGTCAAACAGGTCAGGGTCACCCATTCCATTGGAGATGGAAGAAATGAGGCAGTCCATGGTATCGGGGCATTATAAGCTATTCCCTGAAGTGCCGTGGGTCAAGACTGAGGCCGATCCTGAGGAGTCTATGAAGCGCTTTGGGGATTAGCTGCTTTGATGGAATTCATCGGCATCATAGAATTCATCTTCACTGCTAGAATATGTAAACTCTGGGACTGTGTTTGGAGACAAGTTGACATGGCTTGGAGATGTCAGACTGCTACTAGGTGCTGAAAGCCTGCTTCCTGTGCTGTTGGGTGTTGGGGTCTGAGGATGTCCCAAAGAAGCAACTCCAGGTCCAACAGGTAGGGAGGATGGATGTGGCTCTGATTTACACAATGGGGCAGACTCTGTGTGTAAGACAGTCTGGGTAGACATTGTGCTGATCACTGGTTCCATGGGATTAGGTTGATATATTGCATCTACAGGGTTGATGGTACTTATCAATCCATATGCATGCTTGTCCTCATTACTTTGGTCTTTAGCAATCTGCAGCAATACAATGCAGTGTTTAATTGATTCTACCATGTTATTTTGTGGTCTCTTTGAGAGTCTCAATTTTCTTTCTCTGTTCGTCATCTTTGCAGTTTTGAAGCTTGTTATCAAACAGCTTCAGCTGATCGATCAAAATTTGCAAATACGCATCAGCCTCTGTCAGTTTCTTATCAAAGCCTTGAACGCTGGGAACAAATCCAGAATCTACACTGCTGCAGGTGACCTTCAGGAGATCCATCCAGCAACGGAGGTGCCACTCAGGTCGCCCGAGTCCCAGGCCCGGCCAGCTTGGGGGGGGGGGGCCGGGGGGGCACAGAGCCACCAGCGCGCACCTTGACAGCGCCCCTCCCCTGTTGCCTCCCTTCCCGAACTCATGTCTTTCTGACTCAAGGTCCAGCATTCTATGCACTAGACCACTAGGTATATTTTAAATAGAATACTGTAAAAAGGTTCACACACACATGGGGTGGAAAGTGGGAGAGTTGGCCAAGCTCTCTTGCTGAGGGATGGAAATGCATGTTTTGTTTTTAGCTTCTTATCCAGTCAATAAAATGAATTGCTGGTTACTATATAATAAAAGATTTCTTTTTCTGTTGGCTCATGAAAAGTAGAATATTAAATGATAAGTGGATTGGAAGGTCAGTTGCACATATTACTTATCTTTAGAACCCGCTTTGTAAGGATAGAATTGCTTCAGGCTCAGTTTGTGTTTTCTACCACTGGGAAAACAGTAACATAAGTGGAAGATTGGGTCAAATCAGAAAATGCCTCAGCATTGCAATGAGTGGCAGTTTAAGGTCTGTTTTTGTAGAAAGGTTGTGGGGGTCCTTGATGGTTTCATTATGGCTTCTACTGTGCATGCCTAGCAATCATGGTTTTCAGCTTGCGATCCCTGGGGCAAGTATGCAGACTTATGTAGTATCTGAATCTGGTGGTAACAGCTTTTATGAGATGCAAGTACAAGGCACCCCCAGAATGAGAGAACTACTGAGGTGTATTGACAGACAGCCAATGGGAGTCTGTGCATGTCTGTGACAATTTGCACATGAATAACCACTGAAGCAGTCAGAGTATGATGTAGTCATTGCATGATCACCAAATGCATTATATGCCTGATCATGATGGTTTGGAATCACTGCAGAAAGAATCCTGTTATGGTTATCATGTGCATGTTTGTCGTCCCAGAGGGAAAATATCTTTGCAACAAAATTTTGACGCAGCCCTTTGGGCCCCTGTGTAGAACCTCCAAGAGCTTTGTGAACTACTAATGTTGAAGAAGGGATGCAGGAGGACTCCTGTCCACTTTCTTAGAAAAGGATGATGGATTCAAATTCATATGAGACACATTTTCAGACAGTTGTGTTTATGACAAGGAATTCATTTTCGTTTTAGTGAGCAGAGACATTTAAAGATAAATTATTAAAAAGTAATAAGTAGGGGGCAGCTAGGTGGCGCAGTTGATATAGCACCGGCCCTGGAGTCAGGAGGACCTGAGTTCAAATCCAGCCTCAGACACTTGACACTTACTAGCTGTGTGACCATGGGCAAGTCATTTAACCCCAATTGTCTCACCAAAAACAAAAAAACAAAAAACAAAATGAATAATAAGTAATGGCTAACCCCCCAAAAGTAATGAGCCAGAAAATAATCTCTCATTCCTCAGGTAAATGCAAAAAGCAATGCTGGAATTCATCATGTGATTTTGGATACTGCAGCTGAAAAAATAAGATTGAAATTGATCACCAGAGAAATTACAATATGCTTACAGATAAGTTAGATTGTGAAATAATAGGAATTGTTGCCATATGTGTACCAAAAGGCATAATGTTTATTTTTTTCTGTTGTTTTGTTTTGTTTTGTTTTTTAGTGAGGCAATTGGGGTTAAGTGACTTGCCCAGGGTCACACAGCTAGTAAGTGTTTAGTGTCTGAGGCCTGATTTGAACTCAGGTACTCCTGACTCCAGGGCTGGTGCTTTATCCACTGTGCCACCTAGCCGCCCCCAAGGCATAATGTTTATGAAGATTGAAAGTTCAGACAGTGAAAGTGAAGAGGTAAGATTCAAAGTGGAGACAATTTTTCTAGTACTATGGACAGAGCATGCCCATTCTCAAGGTTTGAGTTCTACTTTCAGCTGCTGGTATTTGAGTCAAGACTGAATCATTTTGAACTCATGGCCTGAGTTGTGAATGTGATGAGAATGCCAGTCCTGCCTTTTCTCTTTGCCCTGGGGAAACAGAATGTAAATCACTTTATATTCTGCCAGTAGAGGGGAGGGGATATAATCATATATGTGTGTATAAGCAACTGTGTATGTTTACTTGCCTCTTTTAGGAGAGATCAGACTTGAAACAGCAGAGACTCCTGCAGAGATAAGCCTTTCTGTGGAAGAAACTCACTGGCAAAGATGCATGAATCATGATCCTTCTGACTGTGCTAGGAGAGAGCAGAGGCCACACTAGGGAGAAACCTCATGAAAGTAATCTGGGTTCAAAGACTTTCAGACAGAGGCCCCATCTTGCTGCACACTGGAGAATCCAAACTGGAGAGAAACCTTATGAATGTAATCAATGTGAAAAGACATTCAGATATATGTCCAATCTTCTTGATCATTGGAGAATCCACACTGGAGAGAATCCTTTTGAATATAATCAGTGTGGTAAAGCCTTCAGTGTAAAGTCAGCCCTTGTTTCTCATCAGAGAGTTCATAAGAAATAGGAATCTTATAACTGACATGAATGAGGAAATGCCTTGAAATGGATTACAAAGCTACTGTGTCATTTGAAATATTGGGGGCCAGCCTGTTTCTATTCTAAATTCTTGGGATCTGTCTGAGGCTTCTAAGATATTGCTACATATAAAATTTTAGGAAAGCATTGGCTGAATTTAACACAAGCTAATCGACTGCCCCCCCCCCCTGCCCAGCACCATATTGTCTGAGAGAGAGCACACATGGCTCCAAGTAGAGTTCAGAAGTTTTCCATTACCTAGAGAGAGAAAGAAGAGAATTCGTGCCTCACTTTGGTCCCAAGACCAAGAGAGAGGGAAGGCATGCCTGCTGTGGTCCTCCCCAGTTCCTTCTTCCCTAGGGGTAGCTCTTACACACTATTCAAAGCTAATTGGCTAGCATCAATCAATTCTATTGGCTGTCATGGCCTGAGAGTGGTCCATATTAAAATGAGCTGTACCTTGCTGACCCTGGAGTCTATTGGAAGACAGACCTTCTGAGGGCAAAGGCCTTCAGGTGAGTGTGGTTTCTGTTGTCTCTACTGAGTTAGTCTGATTTCTATTGTCTCTGGGCTGGCTGTGAGAATCCCCAGTGTGCTAATACAAATACAAATACTTCACAAAGAGTTCTTAACTATGGGGCTTGTGATGATTAACAATATGAAGAAGAATAAAAGAAAAGTGAGTGACACATTGACAAAACTAAAGGGGCAGTTCTCTTTATAGTATATGCAATAGGAAAAAGGAAAACAAAAGAGAAAATGTCCCTTTAAGTCTCTGGAAGTTTCATCTCCTCCAGATGATTCTTGGGATGCCATCTTGATGGAGCCCTGTATTCTAGGCATGGTCTCAGAGAAGTCTTTGTCAGGTTCTTCAGATTATCATCCTCAGCTGGAAAATCTACAAAATTGATCTTAACACAACTTTAAATAACTTTGCCAATAACCACATCATATTGAGCATTCTTAAAAACATGTCTAGGGGCAGCTAGGTGGTGCAGTGGATACAGTACCGGCCCTGGATTCAGGACACTTAACACTTACTAGCTGTGTAACCCTGGGCAAGTCACTTAACCCCAATTGCCTCACCAAAAAAACCCCCCCAAAACAAAACAAAACAACATATGTCTAAAGAAATTCAGAATCCTGTAAATATTTTACAATTATGTATTGTCCATTTGTTTCATATGAAATGACAATAAAAATAAAAATTAGAACCCAAATTTTTACACTTAACATTATTTCAATACCCTGGATTGAAGATGAGGTTCCCACTAAGGAATTTCAGACTCCTATTTATAAAATGTACTCTAATACAAAATCATAATCCTATAAAAGTTGCCAGATTAACTTCAGTTATAATAACGTCTAACAAAAGTGGATGTCTTTTTAAGGCATTTGCAAAAGTCCACAAGTCATGCTGATATACTCTTTAATACAGGACTGAGACAATTGATTTTTTTTCCAATGGGGCAATGAGGGTTGACTTGCCCAGGGTCACACAGCTAGTGTCAAGTGTCTGAGGCTGGATTTGAATTGAGGTCCTCCTGATTCCAGGGATGGAGCTTTATCCACTGCGCCACCTAGCTGCCCCTGAGAAAATTGAAATTAACTGACGAATTCATATCCTGGTTTCATCATTCTTTGCATCATGTGTCTAATTATCCCCATGCCATTATGAGAAATTAAAGTATCTAACATAGCTGGTAACAGATGTCAAGGCCAAATCCAATACTATGTTCATCATAGGACAGATCTGAGTTGATTACAGGAAGTTACCACAAAGAAAAGTGAGTAAGAGAGGTATGAACACAATTACAAAACACTTTTCACACAAATAAAATCAGATCTATATAATTGGAAAACTGTCAATTGCTCTTGGATAGGCCGAGCTAATATAATAAAAATGACAATTCTACCTAAATTCATTTGTTCAGTGCCATACCAATCAAATTACCTAAAAATTATTGTTTTATTTATTTATTTTTTTAGTGAGGCAATTGGGGTTAAGTGACTTGCCCAGGGTCACACAGCTAGTTAAGTTTTAAGTGTCTGAGGCCGGATTTAAACTCAGATACTCCTGACTCCAGGGCCGGTGCTCTATCCATTGCACCACCTAGCTGCCCTAAAAAGTATTTTATAGAGTTAGAAAAAATAATAAGAAAATTCATTTGGAAGAACAAAATTCTAGAATATCAAGGAAACTAATGAAAAAAAAATGCAGAGGAAGGTGGGCTAGCCATACCAAATCTGAAGCTATACTATAAAGCAGCACTCATCAAAGCTATTTAGGACTGGCTAAGAAATAGAGTGGTGGATCAGTGGAATAGGTTAGGCACAGAAGATACAGTATTAAATTACTATAGTAATCTACTTTGATAAACCCAAAGACTCCAGCTTCTGGGATAGGAACTCAGTATTTGACAAAAACTGCCAGGAAAACTGGAGGAAACTAAGCATTGACCAACATCATATACTGTATACCAAAATAAGGTCAAAGTGGGTATATGATTTAGACATAAAGGGTCATACCATAGATAAATTAGGAGAGGAAGAAGTAGTTTACCTCTCAGATCTATGGAGAGGAAAACAGTTTATGTCCTAACAAGAGAGAGAGAATATTATGAAATGCAAGATGGATGGCTGATTACATTACATTTTAATTAGTTTTTTTGTACAAATAGAAGCAGTGCAGTCATAATTAGAAGGGAGGCAGAAAGCTGGGAAACAATTTTTACAGCCAGTATTTCTGGCTAAAATATATAGGGAACTAAATCAAATTTATAAAAATGCAAGTCATTCCCCAATTGAGAAATGGTCAAAGGATTTGAACAGGCAGTTTTCAAATGAAGAAATTAAAGCTATTGCCATATGAAAAAATGCTCCAAATCACTATTGATTAGAGAAATGCAAATTAAAACAATCCTGAGTATCACCTCACGCCTATCAGATTGGCTAATATGACAAAAAAGGAAAATAATAAATGTTGAAGAAGCTGTGCAAAAATTGGAACACTTCTGCGTTGTTGGTGGGGCTGTGAACTGATCCAACCATTTTGGAGAGTTATTTGGAACTATACTCTTTGATACCACTAATAATACCACTACTAGGTTTGTATCCCAAAGAGATCATAGTACAACGTTTCTTATACAATCGTTTTACAAATATTTCAATGGGAGAAAAGTTAGAAGCATAATAACAGTAATGTTATAGATTTAAAACATGAAACAAAATCACCAAATGACATCAATTCAGTTCACTGTATATCTGAACTATTTTACATAGAAAAATCACTTCTGATTGCATTCAAGATAGAATAGAGTAATTTTGACCCAAATACATTTTCTTCTTATTCTTACAGTTCCTAATCCTATGCCCGTCAGTGTATTTTGCATCAAGGTCTGATTTACTTGCCCAGATTAACTTTCAGTTAGTCTGGAGTTGCAGTTGTGTCCTGGCGGTCTTTCTGCTCTGAAGGAGTCTGGGAGGGAGAGAAGTGGTGTACATACTGGAGAGGAGGAGCCCTCAGAGGTGACCAGCCTGGTGGGCGGTGCCCCAGGTGGAGTTTGAGCATGGGGGTGGAGATTGGAGTCCTGGGAGGAGTTTATGGCGGAAGAAGGGATCATTGCAGTGAAGGCATTCTAAGTGATGGGGGCAGGGCTTAGGAAGGAGAAACAGTCAGAGTCCTTGAGCCTGGCCCTGGGTGTGATTGGAGGAAAGGGCTCAACCCCCAGGAGGGTCTCCGGAGCTGGATAGGGCAGTGCTCTTGGGACTAGGAAGAGTCTTCTAGAGTGGGCTGATGGGAAGCCGGAAGTCTTGGAACTGCGATCCTTCTCCCTTCCAAAAGCTAGCGCTGTGTTTGCAGATTTCAGGTAGGTCTGAGCCACGACTGTCCTTGCTATTGGGTCTTGTTATTCCTCCAGGTCGGCCAGCAGCGCGCCTCCCTCCCAGGCCTGGCTCCTGGACCCGCTCCCCTATGTCTTTTTCAGGCTCCCAATCATTTCCTAAATATCCTGGCTGACCCTCAAGAGATTTACCGTGGGGTCCCATGTTCCCCAACTTCAGACTTTGCCCATAGGGATCCAGGTATCCGGCTTCAAGCCTTCCCAGCAGGACTCGGGTGTCCTTTCTCCCTGCCCCCACCTCTTGGTTACAGATTCAGTTGTTCTGCCTTCAGACCCGGCCCCCTGTCAGGATCCAGAAGTCCCGCCTTCCTGTCCCCAGACCCCGCCTTGGATGCAGGAACCAAGGCTTTCTTGGCTCCCTTTATCCGAATCCGTGGCTCTTTGGCTGGTTCCCTCTCAGATCCCAGGCCTTTGGCTCCCTTGAGGGATTCTGAGGACTACCAGAGGCTCCCAGGAGCCCTCACTGGCTCCTATTTACACCTCAGGACAGAGTCATCTCGCTTTTCCAGGCTCAGCTGTCCACCTGGAGCCATTCTGTCATTCCAGTGTCCCTGACCTCCCTGAGCTATACCTCCCAGACCTTACCTCTGCTTCACTGCCCCAGCCCTCCTGTTTGCCTGCCCCCACTTCTCTCAGAGCTCTCAGGTGCCCTACAAGGGGCTGAATCCCAGAGTGGGTTTTGTCTCCTAGTCTCAGACTTCCTCTGGTCATTCCCTGGTAGATTTATTCCAGAACCCTCCCTATTAAGTTTCCTTAGCTTTCCTTCCTCCTAGATCAAGCCCTCTATTGTCTAGATAATGCCTGTGTGTTAGTTGGAGAGAGGGGATGCTGGGAGGGCAGAATACCAGTTGGATGGAGAGCTGTGACTCAGGGGTCATTGAGGCTCTGACTAGTCTCATCCTATCTAGGGGTGAACCCATTCTGCTTCTTGAGTCTCTGTAGGATTGGGAGAGAAAGAATAAGAGAGGGAAGTAGTCTTCCTTTTCAGACCATCTTCATTTGCAAGCCTGACCCTCCCTGATCCTGCCTTTTTTCTGTAGGCTAGAATATCTCCTCTGTAGGCTGGGTCTGGGCCTTTTTAGTTCTTATGAGACCTCACCCTCTGTAAATCCCCATAGGCCAGCCTCCTGCCTAGGAAAGGAGAGGAAAGACCTCTTCCTCTCTGATTCCTTCTCCCTCCCCAACTAAATCTGCAGAGGACCTAAGACTGCCCCAAGCAGTTACTAGTTCAAGTGCAGACACCAAAATGTGAGGGGAATTAGAAGTTTTATTATAAGGCACAACAAATAGCCATCCCCCAGAATGTGAGCCCAGGGGCAGTCAGCATGGGATTAAGATTATGGGTTGGGGGAGATGGGCTTTTCTGTGCTGAGCTAAAGAAGTGGGGAGGAACTTTCCTGGTGGTTCCCTACTGTCTCATGGTTATTGGAAAGGCATAGAATTAAAACATTTTGTTATGGGGGAAATAGGGTAGGGGCTTGGGATAGGGGTTGGGGTTCTTAGGAATTCCTCTTTAAAGAATTACACCCTCTTGCACACAAATACAATAGAATAAGATAATAGTTTATTTAGGGGCTGGGGAAAGGAACCCAAGGGAGAAATCCTTGGACTTCTTCTCATGGGGAGAAGGCATGGCATAGAGCGTGGCTCTGAGATACCAATCTCCTTGAGCAGGAGACAGGCAAATACTTTTATAGAGGATTGATGGGGGTGATCATCTGATTGTGGAAAGTTTCCTTATTGAGGGAGGACCATTCCCCACTGGTGGTGGCTGGGGGAGTTGGGTGAGGGGTGGCTCTATATCTCTCAAGCCATCTTTCTCCTCCTCCTGCCACAAAGGCAGCAGCCATGCCTAATCTTATCTCCCCAGGGGTGGGGGAGACTGGAATGAAGGGTGGTGGTCCTGGAACTAGCTCAGTTCTGGTGCCACTTATCTCTTTGGGTGTGTCTGTCCTTTGGTTTAGTTTCTCAATGAGAAGGTTCTTTGATGTACCTCAGAAAACTTCTGGGGTGGCCTAGGCCCATAACAATTTCATCTGTTAGTGAGAGTTTTGGATGTTTGCTTCATTCATGGGTCCATAAAGGGTGGGGGAAGCAGGTTCCTGAGGTAGATCATGTTATGAGGAAATAGGTAGGGGTTTGGTATCAGGTAGGGGTTTGGGATAAGGGTTCAGGATAGGGGTTCTTAGGAATTCCTCTTTAAAGAATTACACCCTCTTGCACACAAATCCAATTTAAAAAAATAATGGTTTGTTTAGGGAAAGGAAACCAAGAGAGAAATCCTTGGACTTCTTCTCATAGGGAGAAGGCATAGCACAGAGGCATGGCTCTGAGATACCGATCTCCTCGAGCAACAGACCAGCAAATACTTTTTTTTTTTTTTTTTGCGGGGCAATGGGGGTTAAGTGACTTGCCCAGGGTCACACAGCTGGCACATGTCAAGTGTCTGAGGCCAGATTTGAATTCAGGTCCTGTGCTTTATCTACTGCACCACCTAGCGCCCCCCCCCCCCCCAATACTTTTATAGAGGTCTGATGAGGTGATCATCATCATCATCTTCTTTTTTTTTTTTTTAGTGAGGCAATTGGGATTGAGTGACTTGCACCAGGGTCACACAGCTAGTAAGTGTCAAGTAATGGAGGCCGGATTTGAACTCAGGTCCTCCTGACTCCAGGGCCAGTGCTCTATCCACTGTGCCACCTAGCTGCCCCAAGGTGATCTTCTGACTGTGGAAAGTTCCCCTATTGGGGGAGGACCATCCCCCATCGGTGGTGGCTGGGGGAAGTTGGGTGAGGAACATCTCTGGATCTCTCAAGCTATCTGTCTGCTCCTCATTCTACAAAGGCAGGAGCCACACCCAATCCCATCTCCTGGAGGGGTAGGGGAGACTGGTTAGGTGTGTCTGTCCTTTGGTTTAGTTTCTCAAGGAGAAGGTTCTTTTTATTTACCTCAGAAAACTGGGTATGCTAGGACCATAACAGATAAGAACTAGGGAGAAGATGGAGAAACTTTACAAAATGGAGTCACTTTGGTTACTTTGCTACTTACACAGGATTGAGAGAGCATGGCTCCTGGGAGCAGCAGACCCCCAGCCCAGGTGAGTCCAGTCCATCCAACTAACATCAGCAATCCAGGCCATTTCCATAGACCTAGAGATTGTCTACAAAGCTGGCAATTACTTACTTATACATCATTTCTTTCTTTCTTTCTTTTATTTAATTAATTGATTTATTGTTTATTTCCATTTATTTTATTTTTTCCAGTTACATATAAAGGTAGTTTTCAACATTCATTTTCATAAGATTTAGAGTCCCAAAATTTTTCTCTCTCCCTCCCTTTCCTCCTCACTCCACAAGACAGCAACCAATCTGACATAGGTTATATATGTACAACCTACAAGTGCTGTTTTTTTTAAAGTCTGTGTTCAGTCACTATCAGTTATTTCTCTGGGAGAGGATAGTAGGCTTCCTCATTAGTCCCTTGGGATTGTCTTGGATCATTGCATTGCTGAGATTAGTCAAGACATTCACAATTGCTCATAGAACAATACTGCTGTCACTGTACACAGTGTCCTCCCAGTTCTGCTCACTTTACTATACATCAGTTCAAATGAGTCTCTCCAAGTTTCTCTGAAATCATCCTGCCTGTCACTTCTCACAGAACAATAACACTCCATTACAATCATATACCACAGCTTCTTCAGTCATTCCCAATTGATGGACATTCCTTTGATTTCCAGTTCTTAGCCACCACAAAGAGTTGCTATAAATATTTTTTGTACAATTTTCCCCCCTTTTCTCTTTTTCACAATTACTATTGTTAACTGTTTGCCTCCATCCTATTCCCTTCCCCATGATATTTACTCTATTATCTATCTTTCACCCTATCCCTCTTCAAAAGGGGTTTGCTTCTGACTCCCCTCCCCCAATCTAAATATATTCCATTCAGCTGCCCTAATAATGAGAAAGTTCTTATGAGTTAGAAGTATCATCTTCCCATATAGGAATGTAAACAGTTTAACCTTTTTAATATCCCTCATGATTTGTTTTTCCTCTTTACCTTTTTATGCTTCTCTAGGGTCTTATATTTGAAAGTCAAATTTTCTATTCAGTTCAGGTCTTTTCACCATAAATGCCTGAAACTCCTCTTTTTCACTGAAGTCCCATTTTCTCCCCTGAAAGATTATGTTGAGTTTTGCTGGGTAGGTAATTCTTGGTTGTAATCCCAGTTCCTTTGCCCTTTGGAATATCATATTCCATGCCCTATGATCCTTTAATGTAGAAGCTGCTAAATCTTGTGCTATCCTGACTGGGGCTCCACAGTACTTGAATTCTTTCTTTTTGGCAGCTTGCAATATTTTCTCCTTGACCTGGGATCTCTGGAATTTGGCTATAATATTCTTGGGAGTTTTCCTTTTGGGATTTCTTTTAGGAGGTAATCAGTGGATTCTTTCATTTTCTATTTTACCTTCTGCTTCTAGACTGTCAGGGCAATTTTCCCTGACAGTTTTTTGGAAGATGATGTCTAAGCTCTTTCCTTGATCATGGTTTTCAGGTAGACCAATAATTTTCATATTATCTCTCCTGGATCTATTTTCCAGGTCAGCAGTTTTTCCAAGAAGATATTTCACATTGCTCTCTATTTTTGCATTCATTTGGATTTGCTTTATTGTGTCTTGGTTTCTCATAAAGTCACTAGCTTCCATTTGTTCAATCCTAATTCTTGGGCAATTATTTTTGTCAGAGAGCTTTTGTCTCTCCTTTTCCATTTGGCTTTTTAAGCTGTTGACTTTTTTCTCATGTCATTCCTGCATCACCCTCATTTCTCTTTCCATTTTTTCCTCTACCTCTCTAATTTTAAATTCAAAGTCCTTTATCAGTGCCTCTACGGCCTGAGACCAATTTGTATTTTTCTTGGAAGCATTAGATATAGCGGCCCTGACATTGCCATCCTCTTCTGAGGGTACACCTCGATCTTCCTTGTCACTAAAGAAACTTTCTCTGGTCCTCACCTTTCTCTGTCTGCTCATCTTGCTTTTCTTTTACTTGATTTTCAGCTCCTTAAGGTAGGGCACTGTTTCCAGGCTGCACTGTCCCAAGCTTCAGGGGGTCCCAGTTGGTATGATTTAAGGAAGGGCAGGTTTTTCACTCACCTGGCCTGTTCCCTGGTCTATAGATGACCCTAGGCCAGCTTGCTAATCAAGCAGCTTTGTGTGCTGTTGTTGTCAGCTCCAATGAGCCTGTGCCCTTCCCCCACTTGGGCCACTGCTATTCAAGGCTACCTCCTGGTTCCCAGCAGGGGTAAAAAACCTAAGTTCTGTCTCAGCACCAGTAGAGACCCATGTAATCTCCCCCCTGCCAAGGGCTCAGCCCTCTCACCAGACCATGAGCTTAGTTCCAAATGACACTGATGCTGCAGATGATTCAGAGGCTCAGGGGGTGGGGGGTGGGGGTCTCTCTGGAGAGGCCTTCTTGGGGCTGGATCTGTATCAGTGTGACTATGGGGGTTGGGCTCTACTATATATATCATTTCTTTACAAAAATAGGCATGGAATTGAATAAAGTAGTAAATCACCTGCCCTGTTGTCATCTTCTATGTTTCAGGTTGACTCATTGGCACCCTGGTATCTTGAGCATTGCTGCACCCCTCCCCCCTCCTCGCCAAGCTCCCCAACATCTCCCCACCAATGCTTCCTTCTTTTGTTTGCTTTTAAGTTCCACCTCTTTACAAGTGACTGACAAGAGGGACCACTTCACCCATTAGTCTCTATTACCTAGGCATCATGTCACTGATGTGTTTGACTGTGTTGATAGTTTTCATAATATTGAACCAGACCTGCATTCCTGGTATAAATCCCACCCATTCACAGTGTATAATCCTTGTGATAAATTGCTGTAATCTCTTTGCTAATATTTTGCTAATGTTCATTAGAGAAATTGTTCTATAATATTCTTCTCTGTTTTGGCTCTTCTTGCTTTAGGTATCAGCACCATATATATGTCATGAAAGGAATTTGCTAGACTTCCTCCTGTTTTTTCAAATAGTTTACATAGCATTGGAATTAACAGTTCTTTCAATGTTTAGAACTCACTTGTAAATCTATCAGGCCCTACAGATTTTTTCTAAGGAACTTCATTGATGGCTTGTTCAATCTCTTTTTCTAAAATGGACTTATTCAAGTATTTTATTTCCTCTTCTGTTAATCTGGGCAATTTATATTTTTGTAAATATTCTTCCATTTCCTTTAGATTGTCAGATTTACTGGTATATAGTGGGGCAAATTGGCTCCTAATTATTGCTTTAATTTCTTGTTAATTGGTGGTGAATTCAACTTTTTCATTTTGGTTTTCTTTCTCTTTTTTAATGAAATTAACCAAAGGTTTATCTATTTTATTGTTTTATTCATAAGACCAGTACTTAGTTGTATTTATTAAGTCAACCATTTTCTTGCTTTCAATTTTATTACCCTCCTTTGATCTTCAGAATTCCAATTTGGTATTTAATTGGGGATTTTAAATTGTTCTCTTTCTAGCTTTTTTCATTGCATTGCAATTCATTGATTTCTTTCTCTATTCATGTAAGCATTTAGAGATATAAAATTTCCTCAAAGAACTACTTTGACTGCATACCATAAGTTTGGTATGTTGTCTCATTGTTGTCATTCTCTTGGATGAGGTTATTGATTGTTTCTATGATTTGTTGTTTGACACACTCATTCTTTAGGATGAGAATACTTAGTTTCCAATTAATTTTTAGTCTATCTTTCCATAACCCTTAATATATGTAATTTTTATTGCATCATGATCTGAACAGGATGCATTTATTGTTTCTGCCTTTCTGCGTTTGACTGTGAGGTTTTTATGCCCTAATACATGGTCAAATTTTGTGTAGGTGCCATGTACCATTGAGAAAAAAGTATATTGCTTTCTTTTCCCATTCAGTTTTCTCTAGAGGTCTTTCATAGCTAACTTTTCTAAGATACTATTCACTTCCTTAATTTCTTATTTATTTTAGGGTTAGATTTATCTAGTTCTGAGAACAGAAGGTTGAGGTCCCCAACTAGTATAGTATTGCTGTTGTTTTCTTCCTGTAACTCACTTAATATCTAAGAATTTGTATGCTATACAACTTGGTACATATGTGTGGGGTTTTGTTGTTGTTGATGTTGTTTTTTGCGGGGCAGTTAGGGTTAAGTGACTTGCTCAGGAACTTGCTAGTTCCTGAGGCCGCATTTGAACTCAGGTCCTACTGAATCCAGGCTTGTGCTTTATCTCCTGTGCCAACTTAGCTGCCCTGCATATTTTTTTTTTTTTTAGGGGCAGTGAGGGTTAAGTGACTTGCCCAGGGTCACACAGCTAGTGACTGTCAAGTGTCTGAGGCCAGATTTGAACTTAGGTCCTCCTGAATCCAGGGTCGGTGCTTTATCCCCTGCACCACCTAGCTGCCCCCCTACTGACTGGTTTTAAGGGTTGATTCTGACACTCATAAAGGGTATGACCTTTGGGCAAATCCCTTCTTTGTGCTTCAAATTTCTTCCTGTACATGGTTGAGACTTGGACTGTTTAGTTCTGAAGTGTCTTTCAGCTCTTTGTCCTATGACTTTTGATGATTTAGGAGATGGTGACATTCAAGGATGTGGCTGTGGACTTCACCCAGGAGGAGTGGGGCCTCTTGGACCCTCCTCAGAAGGAGCTGTACAAGGAAGTCATACTGGAGAATGCCCAGAACCTGCTCTCCCTGGGTAAGGACACTTCCCCTGTAGTCAAGTGGAACATCCTCATTCCCTCATGTGCAGGGTTTGAAGCATTTATCAATTATTAGAGTGAGAAGAGTGCTGGTCTCCTGTGTCCAAGAGACAGGTGCCTTCTGCTTTCTGGTTCTCCTATAGAAAGTCTTTGCATTGTGTGATAGGAACCTGAGGGTTTCCTGTGTTGCTGTGGAAGCTGTCTCTTACCAATCCTAGGTAGCTTCAGGTCAAAGATCTAATTTGTGTTGAAGATTCTCAGACATGGAGCTAATCTTAGCAGTCCTAGGTAGCTTCAGGTTATTTAGTCTAGCCTCTACCTGGACATGAGTTTTATCTGCCAAATCTCTGCAAACTGCTCAGGCTGCTTTTCCTTGAAACCCCTTCCCTTTGGGAGGGTTCTAGTTTGGGGAATATTCTTCCCTTTAACAAGCATACATTGGTCACTCACAGCTCATAGTTGTGGCCAGTGTGGCAGGTTTGTCCTTCAGCTTCCTTCTTACTACCCTAACACTCCAGCAGAGATGGTAGGAAAGAAGGGGAAGGGAAGAAGCATTTCTATGTACCTGCTACTTGCCAGGTGCTTTCTCTCCAATATTGTGTTATTTCATCCTCACAAGAATCTTCCAAGTTCAGTGATATTATTATTATTATACCCATTTGACAGTTGAGGCAATTGAACCAAAGAGGTTAAGTGACTTATCCAGGGGCACAGAGCTAGGAACTGTCTGAGGCCAGCTTTAAATCCAGGCATTCCTGACTCCAGGCCCAGGACTCTCCACTGCTGCTCTATCAGCTGCCTCTAATTTCTAGAGAGTGGAAATTCTGCAATGAATCCATCCTTCTATGAAGAAGATGTACCAAGACCATGATCTTCCCCCCAGCCTCTCCTTAAAGCTCCCTAACATAAATGCTATCAAAACAATCCTTCAGGTATCCTTGGAACCATCCTGTGGTCCTTGCTTGCA
This sequence comes from Dromiciops gliroides, assembly GCF_019393635.1. Taxonomy (NCBI): domain Eukaryota; kingdom Metazoa; phylum Chordata; class Mammalia; order Microbiotheria; family Microbiotheriidae; genus Dromiciops; species Dromiciops gliroides. The sequence continues at coordinate 60,190 of NC_057863.1, read as the reverse complement.
TGCTCCTGTCATTGGCAGGAAGAAGAGATTGGAGGAGAAATAGAATTTGGACCAGCTGGGGTTTCTGGAGTTTGCCAGCAGGAGACTCCCACCTGGAGATGCCAACACTCCCTGAATGAACAGCACCTAAGGTTTACATAGATTTAAAGGAGTGAGGAGCAGGGTACTGGGATGGGATAAAAGCTGACCCATCAAGGTCCCTGTAGCTGGGGCTCAAGGCTGATCTGGCACAATACTGGTTTTTTACCTGGTTTGGGGGTTAGGAGTGTCTGCCAGAATGGAACATGACAGAAAGGGGGCAGAGGGTTTGGCTGATTCTCAGAACAGGTTGGACAACAGGCTAATGTGGCACATCTTATTTTATCCTGGGCTTATAGCCAGATTTGAACTTACAAGCATGAGTTTTCCTGGGTTACTTGCTTTATAAGCACTGTTATGTCTGAATATAATGGAGCGATTCTCAAAATGGAGCAGCAGTGTATCCACACCCCTTTCCTTAAAGAAGGAAGCTTCTCTCCATGCTCATTCTCTTGTTATTTTTTTTGGGGGGGGGTGCATTACAATGAGCGTTAAGTGACTTGCTCAGGGACACACAGCTAGTAAGTGTCAAGTTTCTGAGGCCTGATTTGAACTTAGGTCCTCCTAAATCCAGTGCCGGTGTTTTATCCACTGTGCCATGTGGCTACCACTTCCATGCTCATCCCCAACTGGTTTTCCCTGCCCAGGGCTTCCTGTTCCCAGAGAAGATGTGATCTTTTATTTTGAGCAAAGGGAAGCACCATCGATCCTGGAGCAAGAAGGCCTGAGGCGCTGCTGTCCAGGTGAGTGAGGTGAAAGCAGTATATGAGACTTGTGATTGCAAGAGGCTTCAATGTGTTGTGGTAAAGCAATGGCTAGATTTGGAGGCAGGAAAACCTGCCTTGGAATTCTTTTTCAGAAATTTTTAGCAGTAACTTCCTGAGCCAATCCCTTGACCCACTGAGCCTCAGTTTTCCCATCTGTAAAATGAGGGGGCTGGACTTCATGGCCTTTGAACTCCCTTCCAGGGATCAAGCTATGATCCTATAAGAAGTCACTGTTTGTAATTTGGGCATGAAACTCTCCGGAAAGTATAAAAGTCTAAGGCCATTCAATATGAGCTCTTTCTTAGACCTTCAAGTCACCAGACACTGAAGGGCCTGCTACATGCCAGGCCCTGAGCACTGGGGATATAAAGAGATGCAAGGGCTGTCCCCATCTCCCATGGAGCTCACAGTCTAGTGGGGCAAACAACACACCAACAGCTATGTAGAAGCCCCCTATGGACAGATAAATTGGAGCTGGTCAAGAGAGGGAAGGCCTTAAAGTGAAGGAGGAATGGGAAAGGCTTAGTGTGGAAAAGGGGGGCTCTAGCTAGGGCTTCTGGGAAGCCAGGGTGAGCATTATGTCGTGAAAATTTCTAATTCCAAGGAAGAAAAATAAAGAGCAAAGTCTCCAAGCCATAGAAAATAGGCTTATTGAGAGAGGATACCAGTGTCACAATAAAGCCGGTCTCTCGTCTTGGACCCAAAGACCACAAGCAGAGCCAGAACCTGGGTTTTATACCCATACTGGGCTGAAGAGTATCCATACTCTACTATTTTTAGACAAAACTCCTCGCATTGCATCCGCCAACATTATCTATATTATCATCATTGCTAAGATATGTAGCTCATGACTTCACATTGTGGCAATAGAAAATCCATCCAAAGACTTAGAAGTGGACACCTTGGACCTAGCTATTAACAATTCTGCCACTTGGTCAACTTTGAGGGCTTTTTATCCAGGTTTTGCTTTATTTCTTATTCTACCAGTACTGACTGGTCCAGAGCAATTCCCAAGTGGCTATTTTGGGAGTTCTGCCCTTTACTCTGATTGGTCCGTCCAAACCACAGACCTTTAAAGGTTTAAAGGAGAATGCTTAATGTATAAGAAGACAAAGCAGTTACAGTCTATTCTGTATGAGAGCATTTACAGTCTATATGAGAGGAAAGACTGATTCTAGCCCATATCTGAGGGGTAGGGAAAATTTCACTCACAAATCTAGGCAACAGGGATAGGGAGGAAACCCATGGTGTCAGGAAGTAGAGTGACAGAAGACATAGGAAGCCCTCACCACTGGAGTATATATAGCATATATGGGGGAAATAGGGTGAAAGAAGCCTAGAAGAGTAGCAGAGGGGTAGGGGGAGAAGTGCTTTAGCAGCCCCAGAGAGGGTTTTATATTTGATCCTTTTGCTGGGCAGCCCATGGAGGTTGTTAAGTAGGTGGTGACCTGGTCAGGTGAGAGCTTTAGGAAGATGAACTTGACAGCTGTGGGGAGGAATGAGTGGACTGGGGGGAGATGAGGCAGCCAGACCAACCAGCAGGCCCCTAAATACCTCAGGTGTGAGGTGAGTAGCACTTGAACCAAGACAGTGACAGTTTGGGGAGGGAAGGGACTGTCTTGGAGAGCTGTTACATGGCTGGAATCACAGGACTTTGGAACAGATTGAACATGGAGGTAGGGAGTGTGACTGTGGAGTCCAGGCATACACAGTACTTCATTTGTGAGCCTGGGCTCTGGGGAGGATGCTTCAGAGAGCATTAGGAATGTTGCAGGAAAGGAGGGTTGGGAGAAAGAGGATTCATTTCCTTTTGGACATGGTAAAAGGAGAACCAGGAGGTGGATGACAGACTGCAATGAAATTATTTGCACAATTTAAAGGGATTTGCTTTAGGGAGCAGAAAGCTGATCTTCGTGTCTAATACTGAGGTCAGAGAGGAAAAGGAGGCCCCTGACTTATGTGAGATGAGGAGGGTGAGATAGCTCTTGATAAAGGTTCATTTTTTTCAGTGAAATAAGAGGCCAAATTCTCAGGTGAGAAGGTGGGGGCGGGGGTGGCAGCAAGCCAATAAGGGAGGTTTGGGTGGGATTGAAAAGATTTGGAAAAGCTGGTATGCCTAGTGGCATGGTGAGTCAGTTAGGAAGATGGCAAAGCATTTCCTTGCCACAGTGGGGGCCCATCTGAGGTGATGCACTTAAATTTGTACTGCACCCAGGAAGCCTGGTTTCATGATTTTTTTCTCTCTCCATTCAGCAGTATATGAGGGGGCAGCTAGGTGGCACAGTGGATAGAGCACTGGCCCTGGAGTCAGGAGGACCTGAGTTCAAATATGGCCTCATGCACTTAACACTTACTAGTTGTGTGACCCTAGGCAAGTCACTTAACCCCGGTTGCCTCATAAAAAAAAAAAAAAGCAATACATGAGGAGGAGACAAGACTACTGCCTTAGTTGTAAGTTATCCAAGGCTAAGCTTTGCCTAAACCCTCAGCTCAAGTCCTTTTCTGGCTCCATCTCTGTCCCATTCTTGGAGAATCATTGGTGAGGATTATGGAGGTTACCACCCCTCCCCAGTTTGGGGAGCTGGGAGGTAAAGACTCCCAGGTGTGCCATATTATGAAATCCTTCAGGAGCACTACTGGGTCTGGTCAGATTCCATCAGGATTAGAACCTCACAAAGGTGACTACTTAAAGATGATTGGGTGTGAAAAAGAGATGATACATGATAAGGCCAGAAAATGCATCTGACAACTGGGAGAGAGACCTGAATGTGGGCATCGTGGCCTGGTATCAGCCCTGGGCCCTGTCAGGCAATCAGTAAACACTGGTTGAGCACCTTCTGTTTTTGGTGCTGTGTTAAACCCTGAGCATACAGAGGAAGGTAAAAGACAGTCCCTGCTGTCACAGAGCTCACAGTCTACTATGCAAACATGGTGATGGTTTGAGAAGAAGCAACAGCTCATAAACCTCACTCTTTTTTTGTGTGTGTGGCAGTGAGGGTTTTGTGACTTGCCCAGGGTCACACAGATAGTATGTGTCAAGTGTCTGAGGCTGGATTTGAGCTCAGGTCCTCCTGAATCCAGGGCCAGTTCTTTATCCATTGTGCCACCTACCTGCCCCGTGAACCTCACTCTTAACTGGTCTACTGGAAAAGGAAGAGTGTTGGAAGGGACAGGCATTTAGTTCAACAGGGAAATAAGGGAATACAAAGAGGGAGTATAATAATGGTTTAAGGAGAGCAGAATGAGGAAACAGAAATCAAAATAATAATGTTAAAAATAACAGCACACACTTATTCAGTCCTTTTTCAGTCTTTTCTCACTCTTTGTGACCCCATTTAGGGTGTTCTTGGCAGAGATCCTGGAGTGGTTGAGCATTTCCATCTTTACCTCATTTGACACCTGAGTAAACTGGGGCTAATAGAGTTAAGTGACTTGCCTGTGGTCGCACAGCTAGTAAGTGTCTGAGGCTGGATTTGACCTCAGGAGGATGCATCTTTCTGACTCCTCGCCTGGAATTCTGTCCCACTCTAGCAAGTAGACAGCATTCACGTAGCACCTACTATGTGCCATGCAATATATCAATATTATGGTGCTATTATTATGCCCATTTTACAGATGAAGAAACTGGGGCAAAGAGAGGTCTTTGACCAGAGTCACAGCACCAGCAAATTTCTGAAGTGAGGCTGGAACTCGTGTCTTCCTGTCTCGAGGTTCAGCATTCTATGCACTGGACCACTAGGTATATTTTAAATAGAATACTGTAAAAAGGTTCACACACACATGGGGTGGAAAGTGGGAGAGTTGGCCAAGCTCTCTTGCTGAGGGATGGAAATGCATGTTTTGTTTTTAGCTTCTTATCCAGTCAATAAAATGAATTGCTGGTTACTATATAATAAAAGATTTCTTTTTCTGTTGGCTCATGAAAAGTAGGATATTAAATGATAAATGGATTGGAAGGTCAGTTGCACATATTACTTATCTTTAGAACCCGCTTTGTAAGGATAGAATTGCTTCAGGCTCAGTTTGTGTTTTCTACCACTGGGAAAACAGTAACATAAGTGGAAGATTGGGTCAAATCAGAAAATGCCTCAGCATTGCAATGAGTGGCAGTTTAAGGTCTGTTTTTGTAGAAAGGTTGTGGGGGTCCTCGATGGTTTCATTATGGCTTCTACTGTGCATGCCTAGCAATCATGGTTTTCAGCTTGCGATCCCTGGGGCAAGTATGCAGACTTATGTAGTATCTGAATCTGGTGGTAACAGCTTTGATGAGATGCAAGTACAAGGCACCCCCAGAATGAGAGAACTACTGAGGTGTATTGACAGACAGCCAATGGGAGTCTGTGCATGTCTGTGACAATTTGCACATGAATAACCACTGAAGCAGTCAGAGTATGATGTAGTCATTGCATGATCACCAAATGCATTATATGCCTGATCATGATGGTTTGGAATCACTGCAGAAAGAATCCTGTTATGGTTATCATGTGCATGTTTGTCGTCCCAGAGGGAAAATATCTTTGCAACAAAATTTTGATGCAGCCCCTTGGGCCCCTGTGTAGAACCTCCAAGAGCTTTGTGAACTACTAATGTTGAAGAAGGGATGCAGGAGGACTAATAGTGAAGCATCCTGTCCACTTTCTTAGAAAAGGATGATGGATTCAAATTCATATATGATACATATATTTTCAGAAAGTTGTGTTTATGACAAGTAATTCTTTTTTTGTTTTAGTGAGCTTGGAGATTTAAAGATAAATTATTAAAAAATAAGTAATGGCTAACCCCCAAAAAGTACTGAGCCAGAAAAAAAAATCTCTCATGCTTCAGGTAAATGTAAAAAAGTGTTGGCATTCATCATGTGATTTCAGATGTTGGGGCAGAAAAAGCAAGATTCAAATTTATCACCAGGGAAATTACATTATGCTTACAGATAAGTTAGATTATGAAATAATAGTAATATTTCCTATATGTGTACCAAATGGCATAATGTTTATGAAGATTGAAAGTTCTGACAGTGAACGTGAAGAGGCAAGATTCCAAGTGGAGACAATTTGTCTAGTTTTATGGATAGAGCATGCCCATTAACAAGGTTTGAGTTCTAGTCTCAGCTGTTGGTATTTGGGTCAATACTGAATTATTTTGGGGCAGCTAGGTGGCACAGTGGATAAAGCACTGACCTTAGATTCAGGAGTAGCTGAGTTCAAATCCAGCCTCAGACACTTGACACTTACTAGCTGTGTGACCCTGGGCAAGTCACTTCACCCCCATTGCCCTGCCCCCCCTAAAAAAAAATACTGAATTATTTTGAACTCATGGCCTGAGTTGTGAATGTGATGAGAATGCCACAATTCCAAAAGATGTAGAATGGAAAATGCTATCCAGGTCCAGAGAAAAAAGTATGAAATATGAATGCAGATCAAAACATACTAATTACTTTGTTTTATTTTTCTTCCTTGTAGTTTTTCCTTCATGGTACAATTCCTTCACAATATGACTAATGTGGAAATTTGTTTAATATTATTGTATATGTATAACCTATATGAGGTTGCTTGTTCTTTAAGGGAGGGAGAAAAATTTGGAACTCAAAATCTTATAAAAAATGAATGTTGAAAACAATCTTTATGTGAGCTAATGACATTTTCAAAAGGTTGATTCTACCCATTTAAGTTTGAAGACTTTTCTCTTTGCCAGGGGGAAACAGAATATAAACCACTTTTTATTCAGCCTGTAGAGGGAAGGGGATATAATTATATATGTGTGTATATATGCAACTGTATGTATGTTTATTTGTTCCTTTTAGGAGAGATTACACTTGAAATAGAAGACACTTCAGCCGAGATAAGCCTTTCTGTGGAAGAAACTGATCAGCAAAGATGCATGAATAATGATCCTTCTGACTTTGTTAGAATAGAAATCTGTGCTGTAACACATCAGAGAATCCACACTAGGGAGAAACCATATGAAAGGAATCAGTGCGCAAAGTCTTCCAGACATAGGTTCCACCTTGGTGAACAATGGAGAATCCACACTGGAGAGAAACCTTATGAATGTAATCAATGTGGAAAGAGTTTCACATGGAGGTCCCATCTTGTTAACCATCAGAGAATCCACACTGGAGAGAAACCTTTTGAATGTAATCAATGTGGAAAGACTTTCAGGCAGAGGTCCCATCTTGCTGAACATCGGAGAATACACACTGGAAACAAAACTTATGAATGTAATCAGTGTGGAATGACATTTGGAATCAGACACCAGTTCATTAAACATCAGAGAATCCACACTGGGGAGAAACCTCATGAATGTAATCAGTGTGGAAAGACTTTCACATGGAGGTCCCGTCTTGTTAACCATCAGAGAATCCACAGTGATGAGAAACCTCATGAATGTAATCAGTGCAGAAAGAGTTTCAAATGGAAGTCCAATCTTGTTCACCATCAGAGAATCCACACTGGAGAGAAACCTCATGAATGTAATCAGTGTGGAAAGAGTTTCACATGGAGATCCCGTCTTGCTAACCATCAGAGAATCCACACTGGAGAGAAACCATTTGAATGCAATCAATGTGGAAAGACTTTCAGACAGAGGTCCCATCTTGCGGAACATCGGAGAATCCATACTGGAGAGAAACCTTATGAATGTAATCAGTGTGGAATGACATTTAGAATCAGACACAAGTTCACTGAACATAAGAGAATCCACACTGGGGAGAAACCTCATGAATGTAATCAATGTGGAAAGACATTCAAAATCAGATGCAATCTCATGGTACATCAGAGAATCCATACTAGGGAGAAACCTTATGAATGTATTCATTGTGGAAAGGCTTTCACACAGAGGTCCAATCTTGTTCACCATCAGAGAATCCACACTGGAGAGAAACCATTTCAATGTAATCAATGTCGAAAGACTTTTAGACAGAGGTCTCATCTTGCTGAACATCAGAGAATTCACACTGGAGAGAAAACTTATGAATGTAATCAGTGTGGGATGACATTTAAAATCAGACAAAAGTTCACTGAACATCAGAGAATCCACACTGGGGAGAAACCTCATGAATGTAATCAATGTGGAAAGACTTTCACAGGGAGGTCTGATCTTGCTGAACATCAGAGAAGCCACACCAGAGAGAAAACTTATGAATGTAATCAATGTGGAAAGACTTTCACAGGGAGGTCCACTCTTGTTAACCATCAGAGAATCCACACCAGAGAGAAACCTTTTGAATGTAATCAGTGTGGAAAGACTTTCAGATGGAGGTCCAATCTTTCCGAACATCAGAGAATCCACACTGGAGAGAAAACTTATGAATGTAATCAGTGTGGAAAGACTTTCAGATGGAGGTCCAATCTTGCTGAACATCAGAGAATCCATACTGGAGAGAAACCTTTTGAATGTAATCTGGTAAAGCCTTCAATATAAAGTCAGCCCTTGTTTCTCCTCAGAGAATTCATAGGAAATAGAAATCTTATAACTGATATGATTGAGGAAAGCCCTTGAAATGGATTACAGAGCTACTGTGTTTGAAATATTGGGGCCAGCCTGTCTCTGTTCTAAATTATTGGGCTAAGGTTTCTAAGATATTGCTACATATATAATGTTAGGAGAGCATTCACTGAATTTAACACAAGCAAAAACCACACCCACCCAGCACCATATTGTTTGAGAGAGAGAGAGAGCACATTCCTCTAAGCAGAGTTCAGAAGTTTTCCATTACCGAGAGAGAGAGAGAGAGAGAGAGAGAGAGAGAGAGAGAGAGAAAGAGAAGAGAAAGTGTGGCTCACAGGGGTCCCAAGCTCAAGAGAGAGGGAAGGCAAGAAGGCTTGGTCCACCCCAGTTCCTCCTTCCCTAGGGAAGGAGTAGTTCTTGCATACTTTTCAAAGCTAATTGGCTAGCATTATTCAAGTCCATTCCTTGACATGACCTGAGGGTGGTCCATATCAAAATGAGCTGTACCTTGCTGACCTCAGGGTCTAGTGAAAGACAGACCCTCTGAGGGCAAAGGCTTTCAGGTAGGTGTGGTTTCTATTGTCTCTACTGAGTTAGTCTGATTTCTATTGTCTCTGGGTTGGCTCTGAGAAATTATTAATAATTATTTTCTCACAATCCCCAGTGTGCTAATATTACAAATAATTTACAAAAGGTTCTTAACTGTGGGGCTTATGATGATTAATAATGTGAAGGAGAATAAAAGAAAAGTGAGTGACACACTGACAAAACTAAAGGCCAGTCCCCTTTATAATGTATTTAACAGGAAAAAGGAAAACAAAAAAGAAAATGTCTATTTAAGTCTCTGGAAGTTTCATCTCCTTCAGATGATTCTTGGGATATCATCTTTTTTTTGTTTTTTGTTTTTTGTTTTTTGCGGGGCAATGGGGGTTAAGTGACTTGGCCAGGGTCACACAGCTAGTAAGTGTCAAGTGTCTGAGGATGGATTTGAACTCAGGTACTCCTGAATCCAAGGCCGGTGCTTTATCCACTGAGCCACCTAGCTGCCCCCAGGATATCATCTTGATATAGCTCTGTATACTGGCCATGATCTCAGAGAAGTCTTTGCTAGGTTTTTCAGATGTTCTTCCTCAGCTGGAAAATCTACAAAATTGATCTGAAGATGACTTAAAATAATTTTGCCAATAACCACATCATATTTGAGCATTCTCAAAACTATATGTTTAAAGAAATTAAGAATCTTGTAGAGATTTTACAATTATGTATTGTCCAGTTGTTACATATGAAATGACAATAAAAACAAAAATTTAGAACCCAAATTTTTACACTTAACATTATTTCAATCCCCTGTATGGAGGATGAGGTCCCACTAAGGAATTTCATACTCCTGTTTCTAAGATGTACTCTAATACAAAATCATTAACATATAAAAGTTGTCAGATTAACTTCAGTTATAGTAACTTCTAAAACAAGTACATGTCTATTTAAGGCATTTGCAAAATAGTCTGCAAGTCATGCTGATACAATACAGCACTGAGACAGTTGATATTAACTGAGAAAAGAATTCATATCCTGGTTTCATCACTCTTTGCATCATGTGTCTAATTATCCCCATGCCATTATGAGAAACTAAAGAATCTAACACAGCTGGTAACAGATGCCAAGGCCAAATGCAATATTGTGTTTATCATATGACAGATCTGAGGTGATTATAGGAAGTTACCACAAAAGAATAGTGAGTAAGGGAGGTAGATCTTTCCCAAACTTCATGACAGCTTCAGGCAGAAAGCTCTGCAGACAGCCAAATGCAGCGTGCCAGGCTTGAAACCAGCTAGGTGGGATTGGGGAAATTAAACTAGGAAAATCCTACCTCAGCCCTTGCCCAAATCTCCCAGCCTTTCCCAGGGCAGTTCACCACCTACTATTCATGCAGGTACTCAGGGTTGCTGGCACCATGGTTCATTGGCTCAGGAGTGATGCAGCATTCCTATGATGATCATATGTGGTAGACTCAGAATAAAATCAATGAGGGTCTCAAATATGGTAGGTTCCCATAATCAAAGACTCATACTGAGTTAACTATTGAGGATAATGATGATAGCAAAGAATGTGAATTTGTTTCTTGACTCAGGATATAGTTTTAATATACAATAATTCATAATAATACTACAAGTACATAATCATAATCACACAGAAAGTAAATGACAAATGTAAATGACTAACAACATTATTAATTACTCTATGATTTCTATCAATGTATTAATAGTTAAAATCATATTAGCGCAGGAATCAGTGTAAGCTGTCCATGAATCCCTTTTTTATAAGCTATGTATAAATCACCAACCTATTCTTTATAGTATGCACTGGCCACAGCTTTTCCCTTTGTGAAAAATCAGAACATATTTAAATACAACAGTTTAAAACATCTTTTGAAAAGGACAATCTCCAGGATAGTAAAAACCCATACAATTGAATCCAAATGTGGATGCCATAACACAAGAAACCTTTATGCAGCATTTGAGGTGGACATTCAAAGTCTGGTTTGCTCCATCAACAGTATTTGCCCTCTCTGGGAGCTTCTAAAACCCCCAAACCTTATTCTAAGGTCCTGCTGTCTTATTCTACACTTATGCTTATGGCAGTAGTAACTTATTCATGAAGGCCAATGGCATGTCTCAGCCACTTGGTTCATTTTACCAGAAATTTCCTGGAAGGCAGCTAAAATACTTGGTATTGTGTTTGTTTCCTCAGGGGTGGTAGCATTTAGTACCTGCTTCTTTTTTTGACCCTCTTTATTCAGTTCAAGTTTCTCCTCTCTGATCTCTTCCATCTTTTCTTTCTCTGGTAATTGAGTAATTTTCCCTTGTTTTTTCTCTTTGTTCTCTCTCCCTTTGTTTATCCTTTCAGTACCTTTATGTGCCATTCCTTTAAACTTCACGAAGTACTTAATTACTGGTAAAAACTGATCCACAAAATGGCTACAAATGAAATGAGCTTCTCTAGAATTTGGGGGGATTTATCCCACATAGGCTATCAAAAAATCCACTCTGGTCTCTTGTAGAGGTAGGGTGGAGTCAGGGTCCTGTGTTCTTTCTAAAGCTAGAGAAGACCTGGAGCAGGAAAGCTCAGGAAAGGTCAGAATGACAGGATGGCTTGTTGGCTGTGGAAGCCATGGCAGTGTGCATGGGTGGAGGAACCAACTTGCTGGGATCTAGAGTCTCCACCTGACTAGCCCCCAGGTGAGGGGTGGGTGGAGGGGTGGGGTAGGAAATTTCATGTCCTCCATGGTGGGAGGAGCAAGAGGCATGGCCATGGGAGGAGTGGGAGATGGGGGTCAAGGGAGGGGGAAGAGGTGGGGTCATGGGAGGAAGTGGCTGAGCCTCAGCCACCAGAAGAGAAGGGGAGTCTGCTGGGAAGGGGCAGGACCACTGCCTCCATGTGCTCAGTGGTGGCTTTCCAACATGGTAGCTTAGCTGGGTGTCTGGCGATCCAGTGGGAACTATGGCAATTAGGTGGGAAGTTGTAAAGAGAAGGGTTGAAATGGCAATAGCATGGAGAATGTGGCAAGAAATGGGTAGTGTTAGGATTTGAAAAATGTGAGGGAACAGGAAGGTGAGGGTCCACCTGGCAAAGCAGGAGTGTGGGAGGAGCTGGCATCTCCCACTGCATGGTCTCCTGGCTCAATCTACTCCAGAGGTACCAAGAAGATAAATCTTTGGGCAAGATGTGGTGTAAGCTGTAACAATTGTTTGTGATTTGTGGACCCCATCTTTGGCTAAAATTAGAAAGCTTAGGGCCTGCCCCACATGGCTCCTTCCACCCAGCAGGAGTATGCACTAACCCTAACTCTGCCCAGTGGAGGTATGCATGGAAAATCCAAGCCCAGGCCCCCTCCACCAAGCGGTGGTATGCAAGGAAACCTCGTGCCCCAGCCGACCTTGGGCACCACCCCTAGGGGTGCCAGTGAATTAGCTTGGGGTGTGTGAGTGGTCGGCCTGGGTTTCCTGTGAGTGAAGGGTTTTTTATTCTGGGAGGTAGAGAAGAGAGGTCGGGAGGAGACAAGAAGAAGAGAGAGACAAGAGTTCATGGCGGCAGGTGAGAAAGTTAAAAGTGGACATGCAGGGGGATAGAGAGAACTAAACTCGAAGCAGCTGAGTCTGGTGGGAGAAGGGCAGTGTGGAAGAGAGGAGGCTCAAGACCTAGAGGTCCCCTGTTGTTTTCTGAGTCCCAATATTGCAGCTAGCCTCCCAATTAACTCTTCCCACATTAAATTTGGCCCTTACAGATTGGTGGCCCCTATGGGGCTTAAATGAACCTGGGGGTTCTTTTACCCCCCCCCTTACAAAGCCTAATTTCAAATCTCAACGTTTGGAAATCAGATGATCCTTTTTCAGGCCTTTGACAAGCTAAAGGAAGTTCTGTGTCGCTTGTAACAAATGTGAGGAATAGAACTCCAAAACTCAGTGTTGGTGATGTGCCAAAGTCTCCTTTATTTTCATTCTTGTGAGTAGGGTCCATTCCCTAGTGGAATGGGAAACAAAATGAAAGCTCACATGCCTTTTTATCTCTTAACATCACTGGCCCTTCCCCTTCTTCCCCAGTTACTCAAGGATTACAACCTGTGAGCTAAAACTAGTCAATCGGAAGGCAGTGTTCCTTAGCCAACGGGGAGGCCACATAGGGACAACCTTCAACTTCTCCCCCACATAGACACAGGTCAGGAGCAGCTCTAGGGTGTACAGCCTAGGGCTTCCCTGAATCATGTGATTTTGTTTGCTGGTGGTGGGGAGGAGGGGCAGACCTTTTGAAGACTGAGGTGAGCCCAACCCCCATTTCCTCACAACAAAGTTCTGATATGGTGGGAAAATGGGGTACAGGTTGGTGGGAGTTGGGGTTCTTAGGAATTCCTCTTTAAAGAATTACACCCTCTTGCACACAAAACTTAGTTAGAATAAGGTGATAGTTTATTTAGGAGCAAGGGAAGGGAAGGGTGGGGGGAGGGAAACCATGAAAGAAATCCTTGGACTTTTCATGGGGAGATTTGGCACAAAGCACATGGCTCAGAGGTACCAAATCTCCTCGAACAGGAGACTGGAAAGTAAATTTATCTCCCCAGGGTAAGGGAGACCAGAATGAAGGGTAGGAATCCGAAGCTAGCTCAGTCCGGTTTGGTTCAGTTTATCTGTCCTCTGGTTTAGTTTCTCAAGGAGAAGATTCCTTGGTGTGCCCCAGAGAACTTCTGGGGTGCTCTGCACCCCATGACAGTTCCATAAATTTTCTATCTTTCATTCCTAGTTTCACTTCCAGATTACCCTTATCCCAGTCCATGAGACTTTTTACTCAGGAGGATCCCTGTGGAATATAATAGGGTTTGGTATTTTTAATCCCAGTAATGTAATTCAAAATTTCCCTTTCTATACGAAAACCACACAAAACCTAACAGGATCTTATTGACTTAGTCTGTAAAATGATTTGGGCATGGTTTGTTAAAGTAACAACCTAAAATCATTTCAAAAACCTTTCCCCCACATCTTCCCATTTGCCTTTAAGCCTAGATTAAAAGGTTTGAGAAAGAAAGTAGGCAGTTAGATAAGAAGCAAACAGGAAAAAAAGGCATGTGATAATTTTAAGGCACAGGCACATAAGAATCACCAAAAATAGATATACAAACACAGAATTTATTTTTTTATTTTTTTGCGGGGCAATGAGGGTTAAGTGACTTACCCATGATCACACAGCCAGCAAGTGTCAAGTGTCTGAGGCTGGATTTGAACTCAGGTCCTCTTTATCTACTCCACCACCCAGCTGCCCTAAATACAGAATTTCTTACCCAGATTTCTTGAAAATCAGGATCAGAAGACTTAGGGGTTTGAAACACCAATTGTGGTCACCAATGGTGTTTTTTGAAATATTGGGGGACAGCCTGTCAGTGTTCTAAATTATTGGTGACCTGGTTGGGGTTTCTAACATATTGCTACTTATAAATTAATGCCTATTGCACCCATTTAGGCAGTAATCATTAAATGTTAGGAGAGCATTGACTGTATTTCACACCAGCCAAAAAAACCCTAGTACCATATTGTCTGAGAGAGAGAGAGAGAGAGAGAGAGAGAGAGAGAGAGAGAGAGAGAGAGAGAGAGAGAGAGCGCTAGCGCAAACAGGGCTCCAAGTAAAGTTCAGACGCCTTACATTACCTAGAGAGAGAGAAGAGAATGTGTGGCTCACTTGGGTCCCAAGCCCAAGAGAGAGGGAATTCAAGCCTACTGTGGTCCACCCCAGTTCCTTCTTCCCTAGGGGGTTGCTCTTACACACTGCTCACAGCTAATTGGCTAGCATCATTCCATTCCCTGTGGGTGGTCTATATTAAAATGAGCTGTACTTTGCTGACCTCAAGTCCTGTGAAAGACAGACCCACTGATAGCAAAGTCTTTCAGGTAGGTGTGGTTTCTATAGTCTCTAATTTACTTAGTCTGATTTCTGTTGTCTCTGGGCTGGCTCTTAGAAAACAGCCAGAGTTCCTGAGTGGGGGGTGGGACTGTCCCCAGGTCCCCTGAAAAACCTCATTTAAAATCATTGTTTTCTCACACCTTTTTCACAGCAGAAAATTCAATCTGGGTCCCAGCCATCTATGGACTAAGTATGAGAAGGCTTTCAGCCAGAGATCATCTGGAATCTTCTCATCAGATGATTCATACTGGACAGAAACCATATGAATGTGCTCACTGGGGACATGCTTTTTTTCTAGAACATTGAGGATGCTGGTTCAATATTTTTTTCTGTAACAATGGTGAAATTACACTTACGGTTAGCAGTAGGGCTAGCTTTAGCGGGAGCCAGGTAGAGGGTGCGAAAGGCCTAGCTCACACCTTGAACAGAAAGGAGGTAACCTGCAGGTGAAGGACTGGCCCTCAGGCTGTGGAGGAGGAAGCGGAAATCAGATAAGTCCATGCTCTTACTTCCCTGCCCCTCTAGCAAGGAGACACCTTCTAATGTTTCCATGACAACTGACCAGTAATGGAAGGATTGTTCCTGCTTTTGAGCGCAATGCTTCCTGGGAATTGTAGTCCATAATCACGGACTGCTTGTTCGCCTTGTGCACTCTCAGGGCATTCTCCCTCTCCTGCCCCTCCCCCTAGTTAAACTCCATACTGCTCTTGCTTGGGGAGGTGGTCCCCCAGCTGGGCCCCGGGGATCACCGCTCTCGCTCCCCCTCCTCGCTCCCTTAACTTACGGATGTGCCTGCCGTCCAACTGCAGAGATGCTCCATGTACCCAGGTGTGCCTTGGCTGTGCATATCGACCCTTGGTCCTGTTTACACATTCTTCCTCCTCCAACCGCGCCCCCCCCTTCACCCGGCCCCTCCTCCCCTTTCCAGGACTTCATGCCTAGCCATAGGGAAGGGGTCGACTTCTAAGCTGGGCTTCAGATATCCTCAAGCAGATCTCTCTTGGGGACATCCTCTGCCCCACCAGAAGCTTCTGGGCCTGCACCCTGAAGCATCATCTGGCCTTCTGGAAAGGAAAGTTCCTCAGAGCCCTGCTGAACTTGTCCCTCCCACTTCTAGGATTTCTGCCTAACATGTTGGAAGCCTTTCCTGATGCTTATTAACATTTTGTGGATATTAGTGGGATACTTGGGCCATGGGTTATCACAGGCACCTGCTTGGTTTTTCAATCATGTTTACCCCTGCTTGCAAGTCAGTGAACTACTGAGAATATTCTGTAATGTATTGAAGGCCATCACACACCCCTCCTGTTGCCCTTTGAGTTACTCACAATTTTGACTTTTCTGCCATTTTTGTGTACTATATTTCAGAGCTACATATCACCATCTAAAGAATACCAATGTTACAAACAGGTTCTTTGTTCATGGAATAGCTTGGGATGATTAAAAGCATCCCAAAATGATCTTTTCCTACATCAGTTTTGAGCCTAGGTCTTTGTCTATTTGCAGTCTGTTCAAGACAGATGTATTCATGGTTTAATTTGTTGGACCATCAATCCCAGTGCTTAGTAGAGTCTGGATAATGGGCTTCCATCTTCTCCACCTTTTCTCCTTGTTGTAATAAGATCTTACTACGGGTGAAGAGGGCAGCTAGGTGGCACAATGGATAAAGTGCTGGGCCTGGAGTCAGGAAGGCTCGTCTTCCTGAGGTGTGGTAAAAATTATTTGTGGTAAAGATTAATATTCCCGTTTTTAGCTAACTCATTTGGGAGCGGCCACACCTGGCCCACCCTGAGGATACGTATGCTACTGAACTGAGGAGAACTCTCCATAGGCAGTTTTTGAAGAACCTCCCATTTTGGGGAAGGAAAGATTGAACACTTCCTGAAGGGAGGGGAGGGCTGCTTCTGGAACGCTAGGCTTCTTCCTGAATTCTAAGCTTCTTCTAGAACATGAGCTCGCTCTTGGCCCTCTCTCATTCTGGTGACTCCCCTTGCTGTGGCGCGTGTTCATTCTGTCTTTGAGTGGTGAGAGCAACTGTAGACTTTCAGGTTTCATGAGTTAATTAAGGAAAACCCTAAACTCCTTAGAACTAGCTTAATTGGAAACTGTCTGAGGATTAAATAGGTTAAGCTTAGAGTTAAGAATATTTATCTGTATTTCTATTTTCCTATTTCTTAATTTTTGATTCTTATTAGTTTCACCTTTGTTGTTTAATTAATTCCCAAGTAATAAAATCTGATCCTTTTGTGAACTAAAGTTTAGAGACTCCTTTCTTATTGGCCTGGGAGAAATATCTAAAAAGGGCAGTTCAGAGCAGAGGGAGAACCTAAAAGGTCCCTTGTATTTCTGGGACTCCAATATTAAGGTGAGTCACCCAAATAATGCTCCATATATAAAATTTTGGCCCTCACAGTTATCAAATCTGGCATCAGCACTTACCAGCTGTGTGATCCTGGGCAAGGCACTTCACCCTGTTTACTTCACTTTCCCCATCTGTAAAATAAGCTGGAGAAGGAAATGGCAAACAACTCCAGGATTTTTGCCAAGAAAAGCCCACATAGGGTCACACAAAGTCTTGCATGATAGAAATGACTGAACAACATCAGTGGGCCAAGAACTGTGCTAAGTGATGGAGAAACAAAAAGAAAAGGAAGTTCAAGGTCAAAAGATCTTACATTCTAAGGGAGGAGACAATAAAAATGGGAACTTTGCCATGCAAGTCAGATGGAAACGTCCCATGGTCCTTAGGGTCCGGTGACCAAACATGAGGCCTTCTTAATTTCCCCTGATTCAGTGATGCCAGGTTTGGAGATTGATCCATAGGTCAGTGCCAGGGAACTTTCTTCAGGCTTCAGCAGCACCTGCACAGAGCTGGTTGTCAGGGTGACGGGCGCCGGCGCTGTGCTGGAAGCCCTGATCTTCCCGAGACTCTCGGGTTCAGGGTCTTGGTGCTGGTGGTGCCCACCGGCATCCCGGTGACCTCCCTGCCCGCTGTGCCTTGCCTTGGCATCCTCTGCCATGCTGGCGGATGTCACTCCTTTGTAGCTGGAGAGACCTTTGGCCGAGCAGACTCGGCTGACTCCCAAGAGTCCCCCCACCCCCGGGGCAGCTCAGTCCAGTGGGCCTCGGAGGGCTCACAGCCTTGCTCCTCGCTCCCCTCGGCTGAGATCCCTGCTCGCCATTCTTCCCCCTCTCCCCGGGGCCGGCCCACGGGACTCCTGTTGTGCAGCTGAATTCCGCGTTGGCTGCCCCCTATTCACACCCACGCGTGCCTCTTCACGGCCCTTGGTGGGGCCCACATTTCTAGTTCTTCCTGCCCTTAGGGTCCCTGCGAGGCCCCACGCTGGGCAGCCGTGGCCACTCTTCCTGTGGCCACGGCCAGGACCCCTGAGCCGTCCTGGAGGGTCGCCCTCCCACCTGCCAGGTCCCAGCATCCTCGAGAGCATTTCCGCTTTCTCCCGGGGCCACCAACTACAATTCCCAGAGAGGTTGGCGCGCCTTCTGGGCGTGTTGCCATGGGAACGCGGAGGGACCCATGACGTCATCGATTTCTGCTCTTGGGGCGGGCACTTCCGGCATCGTCCTACTCTCGCTGAGGCCTCCAGGGCGGGGTCAGCACTGCACCGAAGACACCCCCCCACTCCTGAACCCCTTTCTCTCCGTCTTCCGCCCGCCCAGGCTGCCCTCCTCCTCCTCTTCATCTCCTCTTCCTCCTCTGCATCTACTGCCTTTTCATCCCTCCTGCGCCCTCCCCATGGTCTTCACCCTCTGCCATCCTCTTCTTCCTGTCTCCCCACTGCCTCCCCTTCCTGCCCTGTTTCCTTCCTCATGCCCCCTCCCCATCACTCCTCCTCTTCCTCCCTCTTTCCCCTTCCCCGCCTCCCGTCCTTCCTCTTCGTTCTCCTCCTCCTCCTCTCCTATCCCAGCTCCCCTGGATCAGAGACTGTGAGGTGTGGATTCTCCCACAGCCCCCTCTGCCAGGGCAGAGGAGTGGGTCCCCAGAGGTTACACGACATGCTCAGGGTGACAGAACCATCGTGTTTTACAGGGCAGACACGACACTGGGGCTCCCTGACTCTGAAGCCAGCCCTGGGGTGCCAGTGAATGAGTGGGAAGGGGCGCGCTAGGGCTGGGGGGCTCAGGCCGTGCTTTTCTCTCTGATGGTTCCCCCTTTCCTCCCCAGATCTGCCTTCCGAGCACTCTGCCCTTCCTCCAGAGGCAGGAATGCCCCCTGTGCTCCTGACAGCCAGGACCCCCCAGGTGAGTGGGAATTTGCTGTTCACGTTTCTATGGCATGCCCTGCCCTGCAGGGGCAGCCCCTGGCCCTATCTGAGAAGCATCAATTTGAGGGATGGTTCATCAAGTTCTTACATACTCTGTGCTGGCACTGGCCAGAGAAGAGCAGAGCTCAGCTTTGTGGACTGCAGAGGTAGCTCTTCACGTGCCACCTCCCTGCGGGGGGAACTCCTTGGGGAATGCACCTCCCCTTCCTATGTCCCAACAGTCATTCATTTGCCAAGGGGTCCAGGGCTCTGTTATCAGTGCTAAGTCTGTCACCAGAAGTGCCAAAGGGAGTCACAGCAAAAAAAAAAAAAAGGTCCAGGGTATACCACACATTTTGCTCAGAAAACCTTGTAAGCTTTATAAGAAACGCTGTCCCCATTTCTAGTGATGAAAACATTGAGGTACTGAGACACCAAGGGATTTGCCTTGGCTCACAGCAACAGGAAGCATGAGAAGCTTTGACAAGTAGATCTTTTCACCTTGGCTAGGCCAAAACACTGAAGTTCCCCCTCCCCATCCATCTATCCATCCCATCCATCCATGCATCCATTTATTTTAAGCATTTTTATTTAAAATTTTGAGTTGCAAATTCTATCCTTCTCTGGCTCCTCTTCTCCCCCTGAGACAGTAAGCAATCAGATATCTGTTATACATGTGCAATCATGTAAAACATTTCCATATTAGTCATTTTGTACAAGAAGACGAATAAAGAAATGAAAGAAGTGAAAAATAGCATGCTTCAGTCTGTATTCAATCCACATCACTTCTTTCTCTGAAGACAGATAATATGTTTCATCATTAGTCTTTGGGATTGTCTGGGATCATTATATTGCTGAGAATAGTTAAGTCATTCACAGTTCTTCATCAAACAGTATTCTGTCACTGTGTACAATGTTCTCCTGGTTCTGTTCACTTCATCAGTTCATGTTTGATCTCTAACTCTAGCTAGGAGGGGACCATCCCATCATCCCCTAGGCTTGCAGCCTAGGCTCATTGTTGTAACTGGGCATTACAATGGGAACAGACACAGTCAAGAGAAGTTAGAGAGTGAAGAATACAGTGAAAGTGAGGACCTGTCTGCACATATTTGGAGGAGGCTCAAGAGGAGGGTCAGGATGAAGCTGGACAGATGTGTTCCCTGGGGCATCCCTGCAGGGTTAGGCTTGCGCTGGATCCAGGCTGTTGGGGTCCCTCCTGTCTTTCAAATCAGTGATTCTGGGATGCTCTTGTGGTACTAGAAAATGTGTGAGTGGCACCTCATGGTGGTGGCCGAGGGCAAGCGTCACTGAGCAGATAGTTGGCCTCCGAATCTTCCCTTTGACCCTGACTGAGTGATGCTGAGTACATCGCCTGCGCCCACCCTCCCCCCCCACCCCCAGCTTTCGAAAATGTTATGTTACAGACAAGGTGCAAACTGAAAGAGTCACAGGGCAAATCATGCATGCTAGTGCACTTGACCTATAGATCAAGAGGGAGTTTGGTAGAACAGGGTAAGCACAAGCCTGGAAGCCAGAAGATGGGATTCGTTCTCAGCTCTGAGATTCCGTCTTGTGCCTGGGAGCATGGCACCCAGCCTTTCTCACCTGTGGACAGGCTCCTCAGGAGCTGAACTTGCCCAGGAGTTAGGAGTGGGCAGTTCTCAAAAGAAGAAATGCAAGGAATCAACAGATACATTGAAAGAAGCCCCTCTACCTCTACAAAAAAGAAGGAAAGACAGATGAGGGCCCGAGTGTTAGGTCTGGAAATGCCATGTGGGAAGGAGCCTGAAGAGCAGTTTAGCTGGAGCCTCAGAGAAGCAGGCTGTGCTCATGAGGAAAACAGGTTCCAAGGTGAAGGGGCCCTTGTAGCTTTGAGGGAAAACAAAGGCTTGTACTCCTTACCCTCCTCGATGCACCCAGTGAGTGATGACAATTGGACCCCAGGGCCATGAAGCACAGCGTCTCAGAGGACCCAGCTCCCTCATCTTACAGGTGAGGGCACTCAGGCCTGGGGCAGAGGCTGGCTGTGAGCTCAGGCCCTTGGGCTCTTTCTGGCACCCTGGGGTGTCTTCAGATAACTCTCTGTTTTTTCACTTGGCATGCTACCAAATATTTGACTTGGAACAATTGGTGAAGGACCCTCTGCCATTTTTGCCCGCTCTGCTCCTTCCCTGAGCTGTGTTGGGGCAGTGTTCTCTGGGAAAGTGGACGGGCATTTATGGTGTTTCAGGAATCGGTGACGTTCAGGGACGTGTCTGTGGACTTCACCTGGGAGGAATGGGGGCAGCTGGACCCTTCTCAGAAGGATCTCTACAGGGAGGTGATGCTGGAGAACTACAGGAACCTGGTCTGCCTGGGTGAGCTGCTAGTGTCTGGCCTGCCTCCCTGCCCCCAAAAGCCTCTCCACAACCCAGCATGCATTTATTAAGCACCTCATCAGTGTCAGGCACGGGAAATGCCAAGAGAGAAAGACACAGGGGCTGCTCTCAGATGTCTGACATTCTACAGAAAGTGTTTGGGAAACTGGGAGCTTAATAGTGTCATCCCTGGGGCTTGGGTTCCCCCAATCCCTGTGTCCTTCGGTCCAAGACTCTCCCCTAAAGTCCCAATGTGAAGATGAACAGGAAACAAGAAAAGTGTTCTGCCTCTTCGAGGGCATGAGGCCAACTGACTGATGCATTTTGGGACCCATTCCCCCTAATTCCTGGGAACATAATACAGAGCCTCCTTCAGGGGGCCTTGGTGGTAATTGAGACCTTTTTCTCAGAGGGGCTGGGATGGAGCTCAGGGTTTGCAGAGGGCGCTCTCTGTCCCCAGCACAATTCCTTTTCCAATGAGTAGGACTTGCCATTTCCAAGCCAGATGTGATCCATCAGTTGGAACGAGGGGAAGCACCTCGGATGTTGGAGAGAGAAGTCCCAGGTGACAGCTGTCTAGGTGAGTGAGTGACCATCAGGCAGATCAGACATGTCAAAATCCCGTCATTTGGGTCATTGATGATAACGATAGCCAATGTTTGGAGGCTTTTAAAGCAAGTTACTGGTATTACCACTTTACAGTCTTCACAACAACCCTGGGAGATACAGTTATCTTCCCATGCTGATGTGGGTTAAGTCACTTGTCCAGGGCTAGACAGCAAGTGAGTGTCTGATGCTGTATTTGAGTTTGGGTCTTCATGACTCCCAGGTCCAGCCCTCTACCCACTGTACTGTTCTGTGCAGTGTTGGACAGGGAGCTAACCTCGAAGGGCCCTGGCCTGTGGAGAAGAGCTAAGGCTGTGTAGGGTGACTTCCTTCAGGGAGCCTGGTCTTTTCCCAGGACAAATCTGGTTCTTCAGTGCCCATGTTTTACAGAGGGGGAAACCTGAGGCCCAAAGAATGTAATGACTAAGCCAAAGTCACGTGGGTGAATAGTAAGTGGCAGAGTATTCCACCGCCTTCCTCATCCTAGCCCTGCTCTCTGTCTGTCTCTTCTTCTCCCTGTCTGTCTGTCTCTCTTTTCTCCCCTGTAAATTATTACTGTCCATCCTCTGCTTCACCTGTCTGTCTTGATGATTTCTTCATTCAAACAGAATTACAACAAGCAAGCTCTTTCTTGGTTCTGTCTCAGTTTGCTTATGTGCAGTCAATTTCTGCCATTGTCATCCTACATCACTTCTAGTTCTCTTTGTGATAAGGTTTTTTAATTTTCAAAATATTTCTGTCCACATCATATTTTGAAACAAATCAATTCCAAATTAGCTTGATGTGTGGGAGGAGCATAAGGATAGCCAGCTTATGCAGAAGGGGAAGTGATGTCCAGTCTACTTTTGAAAAGAATGAAAAGCTAAACAGGGGACTAACCCCTGTTCATTGAGTCTAGAGATGGGGTTTAGAGTGAGATGGTCAGATCTGAGCTTAAGGCAAGGTAGCAGAGAGACCCCTGAATCAGCTGCTGCAGTGATCCAGGTGAAAGGCTTTGAGGGATGAGAATGGGTCAGGTGGAGATGTAGTGGAGGTAAAAATGGCAGCCACCTGTGGGGGGAGACAGAGTAAGGAGTGGAGGACAATGTCCAGGTTACTGACCTAGGAAGTGGGATCAGTGACGGTGCCTGGGACAGGAAAGGAAGGTTGGAGGGGAAAGGGAATGAGCTGTGTTTTGGACATGCCTTGGACATCTGCCTCTGGGACACACTTCTCAGCAAGAGGAGGCCTTGCAGTTTTTCCAGTCTGTCTTGTGTCCCCGAGGGTCACCTCTGATAGCAAAGAATTCTTTTTTAGAGGAGGAAGAAAGAATTCAGAAAAATTAACCAGCACATCTACAAAGCCTACCATTCTACAATCATCTCCCCGAACCTCTGCCACAAAGGAAGGTAGACTGAATTCTCATCTGTCCACTTTGAGCACAAGCTTTGGTCATTACACTGCAATTGCTCTTATTTGATTCTCTTTCTTCTTACAGAGGCTTCATTAATGTCCTTGTCATAACATCATATTCCCCCCCACTATTCTCTCCCTCATATAACAAATAATAAATATTTCTTTTTTTTTTTTTTTTTGCAGGGCAATGGGGGTTAAGTGACTTGCCCAGGGTCACACAGCTAGTAAGTGTCAAGTGTCTGAGGCCGGATTTGAACTCAGGAACTCCTGAATCCAAGGCCGGTGCTTTTTCCACCGCGCCACCTAGCTGCCCCTAAATTCCTTTTTTTTTTTTAATGGGGCAATGGGGTTAAGTGACTTGCCCAGGGTCACACAGCTAGTAAGTGTTAAGTGTCTGAGGCCGGATTTGAACTCAGGAACTCCTGAATCCAGGGCCGGTGCTTTATCCACTGCGCCACATAGCTGCCCCAATAATAAATATTTCTAGAGGCAAAAAAAAGAAATAGAGGCAAAAAACAGCAACATAACTGGTTAGTGTAACAAAAAAGTCTCTAAATATATGCAGTAAATGTTACTCAAGGTCTCTCACCCCTGAAAAGAGTTCTTTGGAGATCTGCTTTTTCTTTGTAATTTTGTAACATTCAGATTTTTAACACATATATTCTTATGGATGTCTTCCATTTTTTTACTTCTGTTAATTCTTCCCTGCTTCCTTTCCCCTCCAAAAGAACTATCTCTTTGAAGCCAAAAAAAAAAAAACCCAAAAAAGGAAAGTAGAGGGAAAAATAAAAAATCAGGCAAACTTATCAATATATTGGAAATATCTCAAGGTATGTTCAGTGCAAAGTACTTGTAGACCTCCCACTGCTTCAGAGGGCTAGGGTGGCATGATTTCTCCCATCCCTTCCTTTGAGCCATGCTTGTTCTTGATAGTTTTGAAACCTTGTCACAATCTTTTTTCATGATTGTTCTTTTTATTTATATTGTTGTGGTTATTGTGTATATTCAGCTCATATAAAACTTTTCACACTCCCATGTATTCATCACATTTATCATTTCTTACAGTATAGTAACATTCCACTATATTCATGTACCACAATTCATTTAGCTGTTCCCCAACCAATGGGAATCTACATTGTTTCTAATTCATTGCTATCCCCAAAAGTGCAACTGTAATTCCTTTGTTGTATAAAGGGATTTTATTCTTATTGGTGGCTTCCTCTGAACATAAGCTTAGTAGTGGAATCTCTGGGTTCAAGGGCACGGACACTTTAGTGACTTCATTTGCATAAATTCAAATTGCTTTCCAAAATGGTTGTACCATTTCATAGCTCCACCAACAATAATGGATGTGCCTGTTTTCCCTCAAACCCTGTGTCAATATTTACAATTCCCACATGCTTTAATTTTTTCCAATTTATAGTGTATGAGGTAAGACCTTAGAGTTATTTTGATTTGCATATTTTATTATTAGTGATTCAGAGTGTCTATTTTATTTATTTTTTTTTGGTGAGGCAATTGGGGTGAAGTGACTTGCCCAGGGTCACACAGCTAGTAAGAGTCAAGTGTCTGAGGCTGGATTTGAACTCAGGTCCTCCTGAATCCAGGGCCGGTGCTTTATCCACTGCACCACCTAGCTGCCCCTGGAGTGTCTATTCATATGGTTGTTAATAGCATGCAATTCTTCCTTGTGGAACTGCTTCTTTATATCCTTTGACCACTTATCTAGTGGAGAATAGCTTTTAGTTCTAGATATGTAAATATATACATGTGTCATCATATATATACACATATAGATGAATAAATATGTATGTATATATACATATATGAATAAAAGTAATTCCCCACTAATTGTTTATATATCTTTTTGCCTTATCAGTGAAATTTGATACAAATATTTTCCAGTAGAACATTTGCCTTCTTAGCATAAGTGCATTAATTATGTTTGTGGGGCAGCTATGTGGAGCAGTGGATAGAGCACTGGCCCTGGAGTCAGGAGGACCTGAGTTCAAAGCCAGCTTCAGACACTTAACATTTACTAGCTATGTGACCTTGGGCAAGTCACTTCACCTCCAATTGCCTCACCAAAAAAAAAAAAATTATGTTTGTGCTGACTTTCACTTTCATGTAATCAGAATTATGTATTTAATCTTTTACAGTTGTAACATCCATCCTACTTGTGGCTGAATTCTTCCATATTTATCATCTTCCCCATTAGAATATAAGGTCTTTGAGATCAGAGACTGTCTTCCTTTTCTATTTGTATCTCCAGTGTTTATCATGGTTCTTTGTATATAGTAAGCACTTAATAAACACTTAGTTGATTCATTCATTTACTCACTTACTCAGTTGTTTCTATCCCTTATTTGGTTAAGAATGTATTTCTTACAGCTTTGAAACATAAGTGAAAATTAAATGATGTAATTTTTAATAGTATGCTATTTAATATTAAGATACACATTTAAACTATATTGAGGAAAACAGTGCAAGGTATTGGTCTAAGCCTACTTTCTGCCAGACTGCTTTTCAATTTTCCCAGCAGTTCATATCAAATCAGTTCTTTTCTAAGTTTATGTTTTAAGGTTTATCAAACACTGGTTTGTTGACTTCCTTTGTTTCTGATTCTCCCTGTTTCATTAATCTACCTGTTTTTTTGTTTTATTTTGTTTTTGTCGGGCAATGAGGGTTAAGTGATTTCCCCAAGGTCACACAACTAGTAACTGTCAAGTGTTTGATCTGGATTTGAATTAGGTCCTCCTGAATCTAGGGCTGGTACTTTATCCAATGTGCCACCTAGCTGTTCCAATCTACCTATTTTTTCACCAGTACCAGGTGGTTTTGATTACTAATGCTTTATAATATTGTTTGAGTTCTAGAAGTGCTATTCTTCCTTTCTATCTACCTATTTTCATCATTTCCCTTGATATTCTAGATATTTTATTTTTCCCATTGAATTTTGTTATTATTTTATGAAACTGTATAAAATATGCCTTTAATAATTTGATTAGTATAACATTTAAACTATAGATGAACTTTGGTAGTGTTGTCATTTTTATTATATTGGCCTGGCCCAGTTATGTGCACTTAATGTTCCTTTAGCTATTACAGTTGTCATTTAATTCTTTAAGGACCACTTTTTAATGGAATGTATTCAAGTATTTTTGGTGCTTTGCTACATCAGTCCCCAAATGTTTGATGTGTTTTGTAATTATTTGGAATGGTATTTCTCTTTTTTAATGGCCACTTGGATTTTGTCATTGTATAGTAATGCTTTTGTTTTTTATGGGTTTATTTTGTAGTATAAAATGTTGCTAAAGCCATTAAGTATCTCAGCATTTTTCTCAGTTTCCTAGGATTTTCTATGTAGACCATCAGGAAATAGTTTTATCTCCTCTTTTTCTATATTTACAACTTTAGGTTCTTTATCATGCTATTGATAATATTTCTAGAACTATATAAAATAATAGATGAGAGAGTGGGTATCCTTGCTTTACTCCTATGTTTATTGAGAAAACTTCTAGTGTATGAGCAGTTAGGTGATGTGTAGTGGATAAAGTGTGTGGCCTGGAGTCAGGAAGTTTGCTCTTCCTGAATTCAAATGTAGCCTCAGATACTTACTACCTGTGTGACCTTGGGCAAGTCACTTCACCCTGTTTGCCTACATTTCCTTATGAGTAAAATGAGCTGGGGGAGAAAATGCCAAATCACTCTAGTACTTTTGCCAGGAAAATCCTAAGTGGGGTCACAACTGGACAACAACAGCAACTTCTAGTGCATCCCATTGTATATCATGCTTGCTTTTCATTTTAGATAAATATTTTTTGTGACTTTTTAAAAAAGTGTCATAATACTCTTTAAGGTCATTCAATACCTATATTTTCTCATAAGAATTTTACTTTGTCACATCTTTCCCCACATCTGTTGAAATTATGTTATTTTAGATGTTTTTATTTCTAATGTAATTATGTTGATTGTTTTCCTAATGTTGAATCAGCCTTGTAGTATTGTTATACATTCAAATTGGTCATAATGGACAGATTCTTAGGTGAATTACTATAGTATGACAGGATTTTATTTAAAGTTGTTGGATTGCTATTAATTTTATTTTTATTCTTTCCTGGTTCAGTTTTATGTATGTGTTATATAATATATATTTTGTCTTACAAAAAGAACCTAGTAGGTGCTTCCTTTCTCAAGGTTTTTGACAATAATTTGTATTGATATTAATTGCTCTTTGAAAGTCTGATAGAATTCCCCTGAAAATCCTCCAATACCAGAAGTTATAGATGTCTTTTGCTAGGAATTTTTTTGAGAAAGGAGGAGGTGTATAGGACAAGATCCTGAGGAAGATAGGGGACTGTAATTTTTTTTGAAAGATAGCAGTTATCTAGCCATATTGCTAGACAGGAGGGTAGGGACTACTGGAGGAATAGATAAAGATAGACTGAATAATAAAGAGAGGGAAGTTGGGGAAAGTTGTCTCCTCATATACATTTTTTTGAAGACAAGTTTCTTTGAAATTTGGCAACATTCATTGGGGGACATGTATTTGTGGTGGTTTTCATTTACATTGGTTTAGTTATTGTGGATATGGTCTTATTGGTTTTATTTACTTCACTTTGTATCAGTTCATGTATGTGTTTCTGTGCTTCTCTGTATTTGTCATATCTGTCATTTCTTACAGCACAGTAATTTCTCATTATATTTATGTACTAGAATTTTGTCTAGCCATTTCCTCCTCCTCCTCTTCCTCTTCTTCCTCCCCCTCTTTCTCTTCTTCTGCTCTCTCTTCCCCCTTGTCCCCCTCCTCCTCTTCCCTTCCTCTGAGCACATGGTTGGCAAAACTCTGAGTCAAAGGGTATACTTATTTTAGCCACTTTATTGGTAGAGTTTAAAACTGATTTTTAGAATTCACTCCCTCTTTTTGTAAATGAGAAAACTGGGACATGAAGAAGTTGAATGAGTGTTCCAGGCTCACGTAGCTAGTAAGCACCTAACCCAGGAGTCTTTGTCACTCCTTCTTGAGGCCTCTTTCTAGTTGGCCATCTAACTGCTTCTTTTGTCATTTAGAAAATTTAATAACTTCCCTACATCACAAGATTGTTGTGAAGATCAACTTGAAAGGTTTTCTTAAAGTAGAAATGGCTATATAACCATAAGGTGATAGTAGTATTTGTTTTGCCCTTTACTTTTTGACAACATTTCTTTTTGGTGGAGACAAAATACAGGCCTAAGTAAATAGTAGATGGGTACAGGGAATATTTACATTTTTTATTTCTTCCAGATTCAGAGGCTAGGCCTGAAGTCAAAATGTCAATTCCAAATCAGGGAATTTCTATGGAATCTTCATCCCATAAAAAATCAGGAAGGAGTGATTTCTGTATCTCTCATTGGAGAAAAGCCTGGGAATGTGAACCTAGCTTAGAGATACAGAAGAATAATAAAGAGGCACATTCTGGTAATGGCAGAATTGCCAAAAGACACACTCACAATAAATTGAGAGGCCTTGAAGGCATTCAGGATGGAAGACAACTCCATATGGATCCAGTCCTTTTTTCACAACAGAATGTGTCTCTAGGAGAGAATCTGTGTGCATGTGATGCACAGACACAGTACTCCAGTCCATGGCCAGATCTAAATAAATGTAATAGAATCTGTTCAAAGAAAATATTTCCTAAGTGTAATGCAAGTGAGAATTCTTTGAGCTCCACTTTAGACTACATTGACTATGACCAACTGTGCCCTGGAGAGAATCTATGTGAATACAAAGAAAGTGGGAAATACCTCATCTACAAACCCAACTCACCCAGTAATTCCCAGCAAATAATAAATACTGGAAAAAAATCGTATAAATGCAGTGAGCATGAGGATGCCAATCTGCACCTTATTGAATATGAAGGAACTTATGGTGAAGAGAGATTTCGTGAACACAGTAAATGTGGAAAGCCTCCTAAAGAGAATTCATCTGTTACTTCCTATGAGCAGATTCATACTGAGGAGAAAACTTTTGAATGTAATGAATGTGGGAAGGTCTTCTATCAGAGTGCACATCTTATTTGTCACCAGACAGTTCATACTAGAGGGAAACCTTATAAATGTCATGACTGTGGAAAGACCTTCTGTCAGATCACAGAACTAAGTTACCACCAGAGAATTCATACTAGAGGGAAACCTTATGAGAATCATGAATTTGAGAAGGCCACATACCTGAGTTCACAATTTTCACAACCTCAGAGTTTGTGTTCTGGGGAGAAACCTTATGAATGTAATGTATGTGGGAAGACCTTTCTTATGATTGGGAAGCTTACCAGACACCAGAAAATTCACAGTGGAGAGAAACCCTTTAAATGCAATGAATGTGGGAAGGCCTTTCGCTATAGGGCAGAAGTTACTCGGCATCAGACTATTCATACTGGTGAGAAACCTTATGAATGTAATGTATGTGGGAAGACCTTTCGCCAGAGTGTACACCTTATTGGACATCAGATGATCCATACTGGAGAGAAACCTTACGAATGCAATGTATGTGGGAAGGCCTTTCGCCAGAGTGTACACCTTATTGGACATCAGATGATCCATACTGGAGAGAAACCTTACGAATGCAATGAATGTGGGAAGGGCTTCCGCCTGAGTGTACACCTTATTGGACATCAGATGATTCACACTGGTGAGAAACCATATGAATGTAATGTATGTGGGAAGGCCTTTCGTCAGAGTGTTCACCTTATTGGACATCAGATGATTCACACTGGAGAGAAGCCTTTTGAATGTAATGAATGTGGAAAGACCTTCCGTCTAAGGGCAGAAGTCACTCGACATCAGACAATTCACACTGGAGAGAAGCCTTATGAATGTAATGAATGTGGAAAGACCTTCCGTCTGAGAGCAGACCTTACTCGACATCAAACAGTTCACACTGGAGAGAAACCTTATGAATGCAATGAATGTGGGAAGGCCTTCCTTCTGAGCTCCCAGTTTACTCAGCATCAGAGGATTCATACTGGAGAGAAACCTTATGAATGTAATGATTGTGGGAAGGCCTTCCGTCTGAGAGCAGAACTTACTCGACATCAAACAGTTCACACTGGAGAGAAACCTTATGAATGCAATGAATGTGGGAAGGCCTTTCTTCTGAGCTCCCAGTTTACTCAGCATCAGAGGATTCATACTGGAGAGAAACCTTATGAATGTAATGATTGTGGGAAGGCCTTCCGTCTGAGCGCTCAGCTTGCTCGGCATCAAAGAATCCATACGGGAGAAAAACCTTATAAATGTAATGAATGTGGGAAGGCCTTCCATGTGAGTGGAAAGCTTACCCAACATCAGAGGATTCATACAGGAGAGAAACCTTATGAATGTCATCAATGTGGAAAGGTCTTCCGCCTTAGTGCACATCTTATTCGTCATCAGATAATTCATACTGGAGAGAAACCTTATGAATGTAAAGACTGTGGGAAGGCCTTTTACCATAGTACTGAGCTTACTCTACATCAGAGAATTCATACTGGAGAAAAACCATATAAGTGTGATGAATGTGGGAAGACCTTTCGCCAAAGTGTACACCTTGCTGGACATCAGATGATCCATACTGGTGAGAAACCTTATGAGTGTAATGAATGTGGGAAGGCCTTCCGCTTAAGGGCAGAAGTTACTAGACATCAGACAGTTCATACTGGAGAGAAACCTTTTGAATGTCGTGAATGTGGGAAGGCCTTCCGTCTGAGGGCAGGACTTACTCGACATCAGATGATTCATACTGGAGAGAAACCTTATAAATGTAATGAGTGTGGAAAGTCCTTTCGCATGAGCTCCCAGTTTACTCAACATCAGAGGATTCATAGCAGAAGTCAACCCTATTAATATTCTAACTGTGAGAAGTCCTTCAGTCAGAGACCAGACCTTAGACAACACAAGAGAATGCATAACAGTAATTTTTTTACATTATTAGCAAACTCATATGGGAGAGATAAACATTATTAATATAATCAATATAGAGAGCCCCTTAGAGAACCTAAGTTGTTACATCCTGGAGAATTCATAACAGATAGAAATGTGATTGTGAGAAGGCATTTTGCTCTGGCCTAAAACTGAATTAACAGAGAATTCATATTGAGAATATGATTATAATGGATATAGCAAGGTCCTCAACTACAGGTCATCCTTTGTTTCCCATCACAGAATAATGCAGAAAAGTCCCCAAAATGTAATAATATTGGGAAGAATTTTTGTGAAAAGCAATCTGAAATCTATCAGAGAATCCAAACTAAAAAAGAAACTGTTAAATAAGGTGCTAAATCCCTTAGTAAAATATAAATTACAGAAGTGTTTTCATTATTTCAGTTTCCTTAACATACCAACCCTTAAAAAAAAGAAAAGGTGGTATCAAGATAGTGGAGGAAAGGCAGTTACTTCCCTGACCTCTCCCCAAAACCCCTCCAAATACCTTCAAATAATTCCGTAGGAGAATTTTTGGAGCAGCAGAACACAAAAAAGGACAGGCTGAAATAATGGGTGTGATTGGAGGAAAGGGCTCAACCCTCATGAGTGCCTTAGGAGCTGGATAGGGCAGTGCTCTTGGGACTAGGAAGAGTCTTCCAGCGTGGGCTGATGGGAAGCTGGAAGTCTTGGAACTGTGATCACTCTGCCTTCCAGAAGCCAGCTCTGTGCTTGTAGATCTCAGGTAGGTCTGAGGCAGGGCCCCCACACAGATCTTTTCTTTTGCTGGATGTCCTTGCCATTGGGTCTTGTTATTCCTCTAGGTCTGCCAGAAGCACGCCTCCCTTCTAGGCCTGGCTACTGGACCAGCTCCCCTATATCTTTTTCAGGCTCCCAATCATTTCCTAAATTTCCTGGCTGACCCTCCTGAGATTTACCATTGGGTCATACTTTCCCAAACTTCAGACTTTGCCCATAGGGATCCCGCTATCGGGCTTCAAGCCTTCCCAGCAGGATTCAGGTGTCCTTTTTCCCCTGCCCCCATCTCCTGGTTACAGATTCAGTTGTTCTGCCTTCAGACCTGGCCCCCTGTAAGGATCTACAAGTCCCACCTTCCTGTCCCCAAACCCCTCCTTGGATGCAGGAACCAAGGCTCTTTCTTGACTCCCTTTATCTGAATTCGTGGCTCTTTGGCTGGTTCCCTCTCAGATCCCAGGCCTTTGGCTCCCTTGAGAGACTCCAAGCCTGAGGACTACCAGAGGCTCCCAGGAGCCCTCATTGGCTCCTATTTACAGCTCAAGTCAGAGTCATCTTGTTTTCCAGGTTCAGCTGTCCACCTGGAACAATTCTGTCCCTCCAGTGTCCCTGACCTTCCTGAGCTATACCCCCCAGACCTTACCTCTGCTCCACTGCATCAGCCCTCCTGTTTGCCTGCCCCAACTTCTGAGTTCTCAGATGCCCTACAAGGGGGCCAAATCCCAGAGTGGCTTTTGTCTCCCAGTCTCAGAGTTCCTTTGGTCAATCCCTGGCAGATCCATTCCAGAGCCCTCCCTTTCAAGTTTCCCTATCTTCCCTTCCTCCTAGATCAGACAGTCTATTGTCTAGATGATGCTTGTGTGTTATTTGGGGAGAGGGGATGCTGGGAGGGGCAGAATACCAATTAGATGGAGAGTTGTGTCTCAGGGGTCATTGAGGCTCTGACTGGTCTCATCCTATCTAGGAGTGAACGTATTCTGCTTCTTCGGTCTCTGTAGAAGGATTGGGGGCAGGGGGGGGGTGGAAAGCAGAAGGGGAGTAAGAGAAGGAAGGGTGTAGTCTTTTCAGACCACCTTCATTTGCAAGCCTGACCCTCCCTGATCCTGCCTTCTCTCTGTAGGCTAGAGTATCTCCCCTATAGGCTGGGTCTGGGTCTCAGCAATTCTTATGAGACCTCACCCTCTGTAAATCCCCAAAGGCCAGCCTCCTGAAAGGAGAGAAAAGACCTCTCCCTCTCTCTGATCCTTCTCCCTCCCCAGCTAAGTCTGTAGAGGACCTAGGACTGCCCCAAACAGGTATTGGTTCAAGTCTAGACACCAATATGGGAGGTAAATTAGAAGTTTTATTATAAGACACAACAAATAGTCATCTCCCAGCGTATGAACCCAGGGGCAATAAGCATGGGATTGAGATTATGGGGTTGGGGAGATGGGCTTTCCTGGGTGAAATAGTGGTGGGTCTCTGCTGGAACAGAAGCGGGGGCACTGTGATGTTGCTCAGGAAGCAGACTTGAGTGGCAGCAGCCAAGTGGGGGAGTGGCACAAGCACACCAAGTTTGTGGACCACAGAGAATCAGATTTCAGTCAGATTTCTGCTTCCGGGTTAAAGAGCAAGAAGGCCTGTGGTTACAGGTGAGGCAGGCTGAGAATGAGCCTCTCTTTAAATCGTTCCACCTGGGACCCCCTGAACCTTGGGATGGTGCGTCTGGGAAGCAGTGCTCCACATTTAGAAGGAGTTAAAAGCCAAGAAATAGGTGAACTAGATGAACAGGCAGAAAAAGAAGCAGACTGAAAGTTTCTTTGGTGACAAGGTAGATCAAAATACACCCTCAGAAGAAGATAACAAAGTGAAAGCTGCTACATCCAAATCTTCCATGAAAAATATGAATTGGTCTCAGGCCATGGAAGCACTCAAAAAGGACTTTGAAGATAAAGTAAGAGAGGTACAGGAAAAAATGGAAAGAGAAATGAGAGTGATACAGGAGGGTCATGAAAAAAAAAAGTCAACAGCTTGAGAACTAAATTGGCCAAATGGAAAAGGAGGTGCATAAACTCTCCAATGAAAATCATTGCATAAGAATTAGGATAGAGCAAATAGAAGCCAATGACTTTATAAGAAGTCAAGACACAATAAAGCAAATCCACATGAATAAAAAAAAATGGAGGGTAATATTAAATATCTCCTTGGAAAAACAGCTAACCTGGAAAATAAATCCTGGAGAGAGAATTTGAAAATCATTGGATTACCTGAAAACCATGATCAAAAAAAGAATTTAGACATCATCTTCCAAGAAATTGACAAGGAAAATTGCCCTGATATTTTAGAAGCAGAAGGTAAAATAGAAATTAAAAGAATCCACTGATCACCTCCAGAAAGAGATCCCAAAAGGAAAACTTCCAGGAAAATATAGCCAAATTCTAGAGCTAGGTCAAGGAGAAAATATTGCACATAGCTAGAAAAAAGAATTCAAGTACTGTGGAGCTATTCAGGATAACACAAGATCTAGAAGCTTCTACATGAAAGATCTGAGGGCATGGAATATGATATTCTGGAGGGCAAAGGAAGGAACTGGGATTACAACCAAGAATCACCTACCCAGAAAAATTGAGTATAATCTTTCAGAGGGGAAAATCGGACTTCTATGAAAAAGAGGACTTTCAGGCATTTGTGATGAAAAGACCTGAACTGAATAGAAAATTTGACTTTCAAATACAAGAGCCTAGAGAAGCATAAAAAGGTAAACAGGAAAAAGAAATAATGAGGGATATTAAAAGGCTAAACTGTTCACATTCCTACATGGGAAGATGATACTTCTAACTCATAAGAACTTTTTTAGTATTAGGGCAGCTGAAAGGAATATACTTAGAGGGCACAGTTGTAAATTGAATATGAAGGGATGGTATCTATAAAGCTTTAATTTTTTGTTTATACTTTGTATGTGTGTGTGTGGGGGGGCAGGCAGGGTGGTTTGGCTTATGTTTGGGGTTGGATTTGGGCTCGGGGCCTCCTGTGTCCAGAGCTGGTGCTTTGTCCACTGTGTTACCTAGCTGCCCCATGATGACATCTTTAAAATAAAGTTATGGGTAAAAGGAGTACACTGGAAGAAAGGGAAAGGGAGAGGTGGAATGGGGTAAAGTAGCTCACATAAAAGAAACAACAAAAAGCTTATGGAGTGTGGGGGGGGAGATGGGGAAGTAGTGGGGGACTGAGTGAGCCTTACTCTTATCAGAATTGACTCAAAGGGAATGACACACACTCAAGTGGGTATAATAATATATCTTGCCCTGTGGGAAATTGGGAGATGAAGGGGATAAGGGGGGAGAGGCAAAGAAAGGGAGGGCATATTGGGGGAGGGGGCAGTAAAAACAAAAACCCTTTTGAGGAGGGATGGGGTGAAAGAAGATAGAAAATAGAGTAAATATCAAGGAGAGGGAATAGGATGGAGGTTAATACAATTAGCAATAGTAATTGTGAAAGAAATGATGAGCAGGATGCTATCAGATGGATGTATGAAAAATGCGATCCATCTACAGAGAGAGAACCGATAGTATCTGAATACAAATTGAAGTATAATTTTTTTTATTAGTTCCTCTTTCTAAAGTTATTTTGTCTGTTTTTTTTCACAGCCTGACTAATGTGGAGATGTTTTGCATGATTTCACCTATATAACTTATATTGACTTGCTTGATTTCTTTGGGAGTGGGGAGGAGTGAAGGAGGAAGAAAATTTGGAACAGAAAGTTTTAAAAAATCAATGTGAAAAAAATTTGGTTTTATTTACATGTAATGAGGGAAATTAAAAATAAATAAATAAACAAGGAAATGAATGAATGAGTGAATGAATGAATAAACAAACAACAAAAAGAACTGGTTTCTAGGTACAGTTTCCTGGCATCTAGAAGTATTAATGGCTATTAATGGTTAATGGTCCCTGGTTACTGTCTACCTAGGCTCACTGCATCATGATATGACCAAGATGCATTTATTAATTCTGCCTTTCTGCATTTGACTGAGGTTTTCATGCCCTAATACATGTCCAATTTCTTTTTAGGTGCCATGTACCATTGAGCAAAAGGTATATTGCTTTCTATCCCCATTCGGTTTTCT
Source organism: Dromiciops gliroides (assembly GCF_019393635.1). NCBI lineage: Eukaryota > Metazoa > Chordata > Mammalia > Microbiotheria > Microbiotheriidae > Dromiciops > Dromiciops gliroides. The sequence continues at coordinate 24,038 of NC_057863.1, read as the reverse complement.
CCACAGGTCGATCATATCTACCTTTTTTTTTTTTTTTTTTTTTTTTTTTTTTAGTGAGGCAGTTGGGGTTAAGTGACTTGCCCAGGGTCACACAGCTAGTAAATGTTAAGTGTCTGAGGCCGGATTTGAACTCAGGTACTCCTGACTCCAGGGCTGGTGCTCTATCCACTACGCCACCTAGCTGCCCCCATATCTAACTTTTTAAAGATGCTATTTACTTCCTTAATTTCCTTCTTGTTTATTTTGTGGTTAGGTTTATCTAGTTCTGAGAAGGGAAGGTTGAAGTCCCTTACTAGTATAGTTTTGCTGTGTATTTCTTCCTGTAAGTCACTTAACTTCTAAGAATTTGTATGCTATTCCACTTGGTGCATATATGTTTTAATATTGATATTACTTTATTGTGTTTGGTACCTTTTAGCAAGTTGTAGTTTCCTTCCTTATCTCTTTTAATGAGATCTATTCTTGCTTTTGCTTTGTCTGAGATAAGGATTGCTACCTCTGTGTTTTTGTTGTTGTTGGGTTTTTTTTTTTTACTTCAGCTGAAGCATAATATATTCTGCTCTGGCCTTTTACATTGCGTGTATTGCTCTGCTTAACATGTATTTCTTATAAACAACATATTGTAAGATTCTGGTTTTTAATCCATTCTACTATCTGCTTCTGTTTTATGGGTGAGTTTATCCAATTCTCATTCACAGCTATGATTACAAACTATGTATTTACCTCCATCCTATTTCCCCCCAGTTTTCATTTTTCTCTCTCCTTTCACCCTGTCCCTCCTCACTAGTGTTTTGCTTCTGACCACTGTCTCTCTCAATCTTCCCTTCCTTCTATCAGCCCCCTCTCTTTTCCCCCCTTTCCCCCTTTTCCCTCCTACTTCTGGCCTTCTTTCTATCAGTGTCCCCCTTTTTCTTTCCCCCTTACCCTTCTACTTCCCTATAGAATAAGATTAATTTATTTACCCAAGTGAGTGTGTATGATATTCCCTCTGAGGCAAATCCAAGGAGAGCAAGTTTCAAAAAGTGCTCACACTTGTTCTTTCCCTTTATTGTCATATGTTGGAGTTTTTTTGGCCTCTTCAAGTGATATAATTTAGCCCAAATAGTCTCTCCTTCCCTCTTCTCCAAGTACAATCCTTTTTTTTTACCCCTTAATTTTTTTAATGTCACATCAAATTCAACTTATACCCACATCCTCTGTCTATGTATACTCCTTCTATATGTCCTAATAGATATTCAGTTCTCAAGAGTTATAAATATTATTTTCCCATGTAGGGATGTGGAAAGAGTTTAACCTTATTGAATAACATGGTTTTTTTTTTCCAGTTTACCTTTTTTATGCTTCTCTTGAGCCTTGTATTTGAAGATCCAATTTTCTGTTTAGTTATGGTCTTTTTATCAGGAAAGTTTCAAAGTCCCCTATTTCAATGAGTGTCCATCTTTTCCTCTGAAAGATTATGCTCAGTTTTGCTTGGTAGTTGATTCCTGGTTGCAAGCCAAGCTCCTTTGCCTTCCAAAATATCATATTCCAGTTCCTCCAGTCCTTTAATGTTGAAGTTTCCAGGTCCTGTGTAATGCTGATTGTGGCTCCATGATATTTAAATTGTTCCTTTCTGGCTGCTTGTTGTATTTTCTCCTTCAAGTGATAATCCTGGAATATGGCTACAACATTCCTTGAAGTTTTCACTTTGGGATCTCTTTCAGGAGGTTATTGGTGGATTCTTTTAGTTCTTGTAAATTTCTTGAAGTATGCTGTCTAGGCTCTTTTTTTTTTTTTTAAGTCATGGCCTTCAGGTATGCCAATAATTCTTAAATTATCTCTCTGAAATCTATCTTACAGGTCAGTGGTTTTTCTGATGAGATGTTTTCCATTTTCTATTTTTTCATTCTTTTGATTCTGTTTGACTGCTTTCTGATACCTCATGAGGTCATTGGCTTCTACCTGTCCAATTCTAATTTTCAAGGAATTATTTTCTTCAGTGAGCTTTTATTCCTCCTTTCCCATTTGGACAATTGTATTTTTTTTAACATAAAAGTATTTCAGTATTTTCCAGTTACATGTAAAGATACTTTTCAACATTTGTTTTCATAGGATTTTTAGTTCCAGATTTTCCTCTCACCCTCCCTTCCCTCCTACCTCCCCAAAATGGAAAGAAATCTGATATAGGTTATATATGTACAATCACATTAAACATATTTTTGCAATAGTTATATTGGGAAAGAAGAATCAGAACACAAGGGAAAAACCTCAAAAAAAAAAACACCTAAAAAGTAGAAACAGTACAGGTCAATCTGCATTCAGAATCCATAGTTCTTTTTTCTGGATGTGGAGAACATTTTCTATCATGAGTTCTTTGAAATTGTTTTGGATCATGGCACTACTGTTGATCATCACATCATGTTGCTGTTAGTGTACACAATGTTCTGGTTCTGCTCATCTCACTCAGCATCAGTTCCTGTAAGTCCTTCCAAATTTCTCTGAAATTTTCTTACAGCAAATTAGTATTCCATTACATTCATATACCACAACTTGTTTAGCCATTCCCCAATTGATGGCCATTCCATCCATTTCCAATTCTTTGCCACATGTACAAAAAGATTTATAGCCACTCTCTTTGTGGTGGGAAAGAATTGGAAATGGATGGAATGGCCATCAATTGTACATGTGGATTCTTTCCCCTCTTCTATTATATCTTCGGGATATAGACCTAGTAGTAGTATTACTGGGTCACAGGGTATGCATAGTCCCATAGCCTTTTGGGCATAGTTCCAAATTGCTCTCCAGAATGGTTGGATCAGTTCACAGCTCCACCAACAATGCATTAGTCTTCCCATTTTCCCACAGCTTTTATAACATTTATTACTTTCCTTTTTTGTCATATTAGCCAATCTGATACGTGTGAGGTGGTAGCTGTGAGTGAGATTTTCCCCACCCTTTAGAGACATATGATTTACTTCTCTAAAGACAGAGATGCTTTAAAGGCCAGATTTGAACTCAGGTCCTCTTGAATCCAGGGCCTGTGCTTTATCTAATGTGCCACCTAGCTGCCTCTTATTTAATTAATTAATTAATTAATTAATTTGATGTTTAAAATCCTTTTTGAGCTCTTCCAAGAAGGCTAACAGTGTCTAAGTATAAATATTGATAGGGCCTTCAGAGCCTTTTTTTTTTTTAAATCTCTTTGGATATAGACCTAGTAGTGGTATGACCCAAATTAATCTTACTTTCTTTTTTTAAAAAAAACTTTTTGGTTATATATAATTAAATTTTATACATATATCAAGCATAGATATAATATATATACACACATATATGGCATATATAATGTATATTTTCTACATTATTATATTTAGATAAGCTTATATATATTCTATTACATGTAACTTAGTATTTTAAATCCTTCCTATTCCTTTTTTTAAAAAATAAACAGGCAGTTTTTTTAATACAGGTAAATGTTTTATAAATAACATATATGTGTCAATATATATAAATAACATATGACCAATTTGTTTAATTATATAAATAAGACAAATAACTCATATATGCTTAACATATATATTTATGTGTGTATATAGATACATATATATATCTTGTACCCTTCCCAGCACATCACTCCCCCACCTTTTTTTTCAGATTAAACATTTTTATTTATATTTTTCTGTTCCTTTCTCTATCCCTCCTTCCCTCCCTCCCCTCCCCCCTTTCCAAGGTAACAAACAATCTGATATTGGTTATACATATATCATCATGCAAAACATCAACATATTTGGCACTTAATGAAAGAATGTGAAAAATACCATGCTTCAGTTTTTTCCATCAGTATCAGTTCTTTCTTTGGAGGTGGATAGTATGTTTCATCAATATAATTTTGGGATTGTCTTGGATTATTGTATTGTTGAGAATAGTAAAGTCATTCATAGTTCTTCATCGAATAATATTGCTTCCTCTGTGTACAGTGTACTCTTGGTTTTGCTCACTTCCCAATATATCATTTCATACATGTTTTTTAAAGCTTTTTTGAAGTCATCCTGTTTGTCATTTCTTACTGCACAGTAATATTCCATTACCATCATATACCACAGTTTGTTTAGCCATTCCTTGATTGATGGGGATACTTTTGATTTCCAATTTTTAGCCACCACAAAAAGAGCTGGTATAAACATTTTTGTACAAAGAGGTCTTTTTCTCTTTTTAGGGATGTCTTTGGGAAATAAACCAAGTAGTGGTATTGCTGGATCAATGAGTATGCACAATTCTATAGCTCGTTGGGCATCGTTCCAAATTGCTCTCCAGAATGGTTGAATCAAGGAGAATTGGATTTTGGAGTAGGGGAAGGGGGAGAAAGGAATAAGAAAGGAAAGAAAACTGGGTCCCCCGAAGATATTGATCATTAACAATTATTTCTCACATAATTATATCACCCTCTAGAAATGTTTTTTCAAATTACAACATTTCTTATACAATAATCATTTCACAAACATTTTGATAGGAGAAAGTTAGAAGCATATTAATAACATTAATGTTATAGATTTAAAATGAAACAAAATTACCAAATGACATCAATTCAGCTCACTGTATTTCTGAACTATCTTACATAGAAAAATTACTTCATCCATTTATCAGTTTGACACTCTATATGCATTCAGGGAAGAATAGAGTAATTCTGATGCAATCACAGTTACTTCTTATTCTTATGCCCCTCAGTGTATTTTGCATCAAGGTCTGATTTACTTGCGGAGATTAAGTCTGGACCTGCAGTTGTATCCTGACTGTCTTTCTGCTCTGAAGGAGGAGGAGTCGAGTCTGGGAGGGAGGGAGGGAGGTGGTGTCTGCACTGGAGAGGAGGAGCCCTCAGAGATGACCAGCCTGGTGGGTGGTGCCCCAGGTGGAGTTTGAGCATGGGAGTGGAGTTTGGAGGCCTGGGCGGAGTTTAAGGCGGAAGAAGGGATCATTGCGGTGAAAGCATTCTAAGCGATGCGGGGCAGGGCTTAGGGAGGAGAGGCAGTCAGAGTCCTTGAGCCTGTTGATTGGAGGAAAGGGCTCAACCCTCATGAGGGCCTCAGGGCCTGGATAGGGTGGTTCACTTGGGACTAGGAAGAGCCTTCCGGAGTGGGCTGATGGGAAACCGGAAGTCTGTGAGCTGCAAACGCTCTGCCTTCCAGAAGCCAGCTCTGTGCTTGCAGATCCCAGGTAGGTCCGAGCTAGGGCACGCACACACATCCTGGCTTTTGCTGCCTGTCCTTGCCATTGGGTCTCATCCTCCAGGTCTGCCAGAAGCAGAAGCCCTCCCAGGCCTGGCTCCTGGACCACCTCCCCTATACCTTTTTCAGGCTCCCAATCATTTCCTAAATATCCTGGCCGACCCTCCTGAGATCCCACTCTCCCAAACTTCAGACTTTGCCCATGGGGATCCAGGTATCCGGCTTCAAGCCTTCCCAGCAGGACTCGGGTGTCCTTTCTCCCTGCCCCCACCTCTTGGTTACATATTCAGTTGTTCTGCCTTCAGACCCGGCCCCCTGTCAGGATCCACACGGCCTGCCTTCCTGTCCCCAGACCCCGCCTTGGATGCAGGAACCAAGGCATTCTTGGCTCCCTTTATCTGAATCCGTGGCTCTTTGGCTGGTTCCCTCTCAGATCCCAGGCTTTTGGCTCCCTTGAGGGATTCTGAGGACTACCAGAGGCTCCCCCGGAGTCCTCCCTGGTACCTATTTACACCTCAGGACAGAGTCATCTCGCTTTTCCAGGCTCAGCTGTCCCCCTGGAACCATTCTGTCACTCCAGTGTCCCTGACCTTCCTGAGCTATACCTCCCAGACCCTCCCTCTGCTTCACTGCCCCAGCCCTCCTGTTTGCCTGCCCCCACTTCTCTCAGAGCTCTCAGGTGCCCTACAAGGGGCTGAACCCCAGACTGGGTTTTGTCTCCCAGTCTCAGACTTCCTCTGGTCATTCCCTGGCAGATCCATTCCAGAGCCCTCCCTTTCAAGTTTCCCTATCTTCCCTCCCTCCTAGATCAAGCAGTCTATTGTCTAAATGATGCTCGTGTGTTAGTTGGGGAGAGGGGATGCTGGGAGGGCAGAATACCAGTTGGATGGAGAGCTGTGACTCAGGGGTCATTGAGGCTCTGGCTGGTCTCATCCTATGTAGAGGTGAGCCTCTTCTGCCTCTTGGGTCTCTGTAGAAGGATTCAAAGAGTGGGGGGGGGGAGAATAAGGGGAGTAAGAGAGGGAAGGGAGTCCTCTTCTTTTTCAGACCATCTTCATTTGCAAGCCTGACCCTCCCTGAACCTGCCTTCTTTCTGTAGGCTGCCTTATGTCCTCTGTAGGCAGGGCCTGGGCCTTGTAATTTCTGAGACCTCACTCTCTGTAAATCCCCATAGGCCAGCCTCCTGCCTAGAAAAGGAGAGGAAAGACCTCTCCTTCTCTGGGATCCTTCTCCCTCCCCAGCTCAGTCTGCAGAGGACCTAGGTCAGCCCCAAGCAGGTATTGGTTCAAGTGCAGACACCAACCGGGAGGGAAATGAGTTTTATTATTAGGTAGTACAGATAGCCATCCCCCAGAGTATGAGCCCAGGAGCAGTCAGCATGGGATTAAGATTATGGGGTGGGGGAGAGGGGCTTTTCTGTGCTGAGCTCAAAGAAGTGGGGAGGGACTTTCCAGGTGGCTCCTTACTGTCTCATGGTTATTGGAAAGGCATAGAATTAAAACATTCCATCTGTTAGTGAGAGTTTGGCTGTTGGCTGCATTGGTGGGGCCATAAAGGGTGGGGGAAGCAGGTTCCTGAGGTAGATAGGAGAAATTTTACAAAATGGAGTCACTTTGGTTACTTTGCTACCTACACAGGATTGAGAGAGCATGGCCCCTGGGAGCAGCAGACCCCCAGCCCAGGTAAGTCCAGTCCATCCTCAGCAATGACCAACATCAGCTATCCAGGCCATTTCCATAGACCTAGGAGATTGTCTACAAAGCAGGCAATTCCTTACTTATGCACCCATTTCTTTACAAAAATAGTCATGGTAAAATTTTTTAAAAAATGGGTATGGTATTGAATAAAGTAGTAACCACCCTGCCCCGCTCTCATCTTCTCTGTTTTAAGTTGATTCATTGGCACCCTGGTATTTTGAGCATTGCCCTCCCCCAACCCCGCCCCCCCCCCCACGTCCTCACCAGTGCTGCCCTCTTCTGTTTGTTTTTAAGTTTCCCCTCTTTACCAGTGACTGACAAGAGGGACCACTTATTAGTCTTTATTACCTAGAGATCATGTCTTTGATGTGGTCGATTAAGTTGATGGTTTTCATAATATTGAATCAGCCCTGCAATTCTCGTATAAATGCCACCCATTCACAGTGTATAATCCTTGTGATAAATTGCTATAATCTCTTTGCTAATATTTTATTTAAAATGTTTACATCAATATTTATTAGGGATATTGTTCTTTAAAGTTCTTTCTCCTCTGTTTTGGTTCTTCCTGGTTTAGGTATCAGTACCATATATGTGTCACAGAAGGAATTTGCTAGAATTCCTATATATATATATATATATATATATATATATATATATACACACACATATACATATACATACATACATTTTATTTTATTTTGTTTTGCTGGGCAGTGAGGGTTAAGTGACTTGCCCAGGGTCACACAGCTAGTATGTGTCAAGTGTCTGAGGCCAGATTTGAAGTCAGTCCTCCTGAATTCAGGGCTGGTACTTTATCCACTGGGCCACCTAGCTGCCCACTCCTCCTATTTTTTCAAATTGTTTACATAGCATTGGAATAAATAGTTCTTTAAATGTTTAGGATTCACTTGAAAATCCATCTGGCCCTGCAGATTTTTTCTTAGGAACTTCATTGATGGCTTGTCCAATTTCTTTTTCTAAAATGGGTTTATTCAAGTATTTTCTCTTCTGCTAATCTGGGCAATTTATATTTTTGTAAATATTCTTCCATTTCCTTTAGATTGTCAGATTTATTGGCATACAGTTGGGCAAATTGGCTCCTAATTATTGCTTTAAGTTCCTTTTAAATGGTGGTGAATTCACCCTTTCATTTTGGTTTTCTTTCTGTTTTTTAATCAAATTCACCAAAGGTTTATCTATTTTATTATTTTTTTCATAAAACCAAGTCTTAGTTTTATTTATTAAGTCAACCATTTTCTTGCTTTCTATTTTATCACCCTCCTTTGATTTTCAGAATTCCAATTTGGTATTTAATCGGGGATTTTTAATTCTCTTTCTAGCTTTTTTGGTTTCATGCCAAATTCATTGATCTCTTTCTCTATTCATGGAAGCATTTAGAGATTTAAAATTTCCTCAATCAACTACTTTGACTGCATCCCATAAGTTTTGGTATGTTGTCTCATTATTGTTATTCTTTTGGATGAAATTACTGATTGCTTCTATGCTTTGTTGCTTGACCCACTTATTCTTTAGGATGCGATTACTTTGTTTCCAATTAATTTTTAGACTATCTTTCCATAACCCTTAATATAGGTAAATTTCATTGCATCATGATATGACCAAGATGCATTTATTAATTCTGCCTTTCTGCATTTGACTGAGGTTTTCATGCCCTAATACATGTCCAATTTCTTTTTAGGTGCCATGTATCATTGAGCAAAAGGTATATTGCTTTCTATTCCCATTCGGTTTTCTCCACAGGTGGATCATATCTAACTTTTTAAAGATGTTATTTACTTCCTTAATTTCCTTCTTGTTTATTTTGTGGTTAGACTTATCTAGTTCTGAGAAGGGACAGTTGAGGTCCCTTACTAGTATAGTTTTGCTGTGTATTTCTTCCTGTAAGTCACTTAACTTGTAACAATTTGTATGCTATTCCACTTGGTGCATATATGTTTTTTTTTGTTTTTTGGTGGGGCAGTGAGGGATAAATGACTTGCCCAGGGTCACACAGCTATTAAGTGTCGAGGGTCTGAGGCAGGATTTGAACTCAGGTCCTCCTGAATCCAGGGCCAGTGCTTTATCCACTGAGCGACCTAGCTGCCCCCATATATGTTTTAATATTGATATTACTTCATTGGGTTGGGTACCTTTTAGAAAGTTTCAGTTTTCTTCCTTATCTCTTTTAATGAGATCTATTTTTGCTTTTGTTTTGTCTGAGGTAAGTATTGCTACCCTGTTTTTTTGTTTTTGGTTTTTTTTTTTTTACTTCAGCTGAAGCATAATACATTCTGATCAAGCCTTTTCTTTGCGGGAAGGGGAAGGCAGCAATGAGGGTTAAGTGACTTGCCCAGGGTCACACAGATAGTAAGTGTCAGTGTCTGAGGTCGGATTTGAACTCAGGTCCTTCTGAATCCAGGGCTGGTGCTTTTTCTACTGCACCAACTAGCTGCCCCCTGCTCCAGCCTTTTACATTGTGTATATCATTCTGCTTTAGATGTGTTTCTTGTAAACAACATATTGTAGGATTCTGGTTTTTAATCCACTCTAATATCTGCTTCTGTTTTATGGGTGAGTTCATCCAATTCACATTCATAGTTGTGATTACAAACTATGTATTTCCCTCCATCCTATTTTTCCCCATATTACATTTTTCTCTCTCTTTTTACCCTGTCCCTACTCACCAGTGTTTTGCTTCTGACCACTGCCTTCCTCAATCTGCCCTTCCTTCTATCAGCCCCCCTCCCTTTTCCCCCTTCTCCTCCTATTTCTGCCCTCCCTTCTATCAGTGTCTCCCTTTTTCTTTCTCCTTTCCCCTTCTATATCCCTATAGGGTAAGATAAATTTATTTACCCAAAGGAGTGTGTATGTTATTTCCTTTGAGGCAAATCCAAGGAGAGCAAGGTTCAAACAATGCTCACTCACATTCTTTCCCTCTTTCTTAATATGTCCTTTTCCCTTCCTTACTTGATATACTTTAGCCCAATCTGCCTCCCCTCTTCTCCAAGTACAATCCTTTTTTTCACTCCTTAATTTTTTTAATGTTGTCCCATCAAATTCAATTTATACCCACATCCTTCATCTATGTATACTCCTTCTATATGTCCTAATAGATATTCAGTTCTCAAGAGTTATAAATATTATCTTCCCATGTAGGGATGTGGAAAGAGTTTAACCTTATTGAATAACATGTGTTTTTTTTTTCCAGTTTACCTTTTTATGCTTTTCTTGAGCCTTGTATTTGAAGATCCAATTTTTTGTTTAGTTATGGTCTTTTCATCAGGAAAGTTTCAAAGTCCTTTATTTCAATGAATGTTCATCTTTTCCTCTGAAAGATTATGCTCAGTTTTGCTTGGTAGTTGATTCCTGGTTGCAAGCCAAGCTCCTTTGCCTTCCAAAATATCAAATTTTAGGTCCTGTGTAATGCTGATTGTGGCTCCATGATATTTAAATTGTTTCATTCTGGCTGCTTGCTGTATTTTCTTCATCAAGTGATAATCGTGGAATTTGGCTCCAACATTCCTTGAAGTTTTAATTTTGGTATCTCTTTCAGGAGGTGATTGTTGGATTTTCAAATATTTATTTATTTATTTTTGGTGGGGCAATTGGGGTTAAGTGACTTGTCTAGGGTCACACAGCTACTAAGTGTTAAGTGTCAGAGGCCGGATTTGAACTCAGGTCCTTCTGACTCCAGGGCTGGTGCTCTTTCTACTGTGCCACCTAGCTGCCCTGGTTAGGGATTTTCTTTGCAAAGATACTGGAGTAGTTTGCTGTTTCCTTCTCCAGCTCATTTTACAGATGAGAAAACTGAAGCAAACAGGGCTAAGGTACTTGCCAAGGGTCACACAGCTATTCAGTTTCTGAGGCTACATTTGAACTCATAAAGATGAATTTTTCTGATTCCAAGCCAAGTGCTTTATCCACCAAGTCACTTAGATAGCCTTTCATCACAGTTACTCTTATTACTCAGTAATTTTATAATTAAGAAATATGTGCTATAGACAAATGAAAGCAATCAGAAAGTAAAGGCTTAAAGTGTTTGGCCTAGAACATATCATACCCAGAGTGACCTCAAGTCTTCAATGTAATAACAGATAAATCTCCTTCACTTTGCTGAAGACCATCTCATACCATTTAGTGCAGTCCAGATTCTGATGATTATGTCTTTACAATCTTGTTCTTGCTTTTAACCAGGTAAGACTTTATTTCAGCCATTCAGGAAGATTTTTTCTTTAACTTTATTCTCTTCTAAGTGATCGTATTAAATGCCTTTCCCCCCACTGAATGCAGTGTACTTGCCAGCTTCTTACAGACTTTTCTTTAGAATATATGATTTATTTATTTATTTTTTTTAGTGAGGCAATTGGGGTTAAGTGACTTGCTGAGGGTCACACAGCTAGTAAGTGTTAAGTGTCTGAGGCTGGATTTGAACTCAGGTCCTCCTGAATCCAGGGCCAGTGTTCTATCCAGTGTGCCACCTAGCTGCCCCAGAATATATGACTTTTTATTAGTTTTTGATAAAGAAGAATGTTCACATCACCCTCTCTTTTTCTCCTCCACAGGTCTAACTTCCTCATAGATAGTACACAAACTTTCTCCTTGATTCCAAAGGAAGACACATTTCATAGTAAAATGTTTCTCAACTTTATTCCAACTGATGATATAAAATGCTTTTCTTAGAGTTGCATCAGGCTCTTACTGACTGGTTACAAGGGTTGATTCTGACACTCATAAAGGCTATGATCTTTGTGCAGTTCCTTTCTCTGTGCTTCAAATTTCTTCCTGTACATGGTTGAGGGCTGGACTGTTTAGTTCTGAAGTGCCTTTCAGCTCTTTGTCCTATGACTTTTGATGATTTAGGAGATGGTGACATTCAAGGATGTGGCTGTGGACTTCACCCAGGAGGAGTGGGGCCTCTTGGACCCTCCTCAGAAGGAGCTGTACAAGGAAGTCATACTGGAGAATGCCCAGAACCTGCTCTCCCTGGGTAAGGACACTTCCCCTGTAGTCAAGTGGAACATCCTCATTCCCTCATGTGCAGGGTTTGAAGCATTTATCAATTATTAGAGTGAGAAGAGTGCTGGTCTCCTGTGTCCAAGAGACAGGTGCCTTCTGCTTTCTGGTTCTCCTATAGAAAGTCTTTGCATTGTGTGATAGGAACCTGAGGGTTTCCTGTGTTGCTGTGGAAGCTGTCTCTTACCAATCCTAGGTAGCTTCAGGTCAAAGATCTAATTTGTGTTGAAGATTCTCAGACATGGAGCTAATCTTAGCAGTCCTAGGTAGCTTCAGGTTATTTAGTCTAGCCTCTACCTGGACATGAGTTTTATCTGCCAAATCTCTGCAAACTGCTCAGGCTGCTTTTCCTTGAAACCCCTTCCCTTTGGGAGGGTTCTAGTTTGGGGAATATTCTTCCCTTTAACAAGCATACATTGGTCACTCACAGCTCATAGTTGTGGCCAGTGTGGCAGGTTTGTCCTTCAGCTTCCTTCTTACTACCCTAACACTCCAGCAGAGATGGTAGGAAAGAAGGGGAAGGGAAGAAGCATTTCTATGTACCTGCTACTTGCCAGGTGCTTTCTCTCCAATATTGTGTTACTTCATCCTCACAAGAATCTTCCAAGTTCAGTGATATTATTATTATTATACCCATTTGACAGTTGAGGCAATTGAACCAAAGAGGTTAAGTGACTTATCCAGGGGCACAGAGCTAGGAACTGTCTGAGGCCAGCTTTAAATCCAGGCATTCCTGACTCCAGGCCCAGGACTCTCTCCACTGCTGTTCTATCAGCTGCCTCTAATTTCTAGAGAGTGGAAACTCTGCAATGAATCCATCCTTCTATGAAGAAGATGTACCAAGACCATGATCTTCCTGCTAGCCTCTCCCCAAATACCCAAATTTCCCTAAAATAAATGCTATGGAAATGATCCTATAGGCATCCTGGGAACCATCCTGTGGTCCTTGCTTGCATGCTCCTGTCATTGGCAGGAAGAAGAGATTGGAGGAGAAATAGAAATAGGACCAGCTGGGGTTTCTGAAGTTTGCCAGCAGGAGACTCCCACCTGGAGATGCCAACACTCCCTGAATGAACAGCACCCAAGGTTTACATAGATTTAAAGGAGTGAGGAGTAGGTTAAGGGGACAGAGTAAAAGCTGACTCATCAAGGTCCCTGTAGCTGGGGCTCAAGGCTGATCTGGCACAATACTGGTTTTTTACCTGGTTTGGGGGTTAGGAGTGTCTGCCAGAATGGAGCATGACAGAAAGGGGGCAGAGGGTTTGGCTGATTCTCAGAACATGTTGTACAACAGGATAACGTGGCATCGTGTTTGGGTTTAGTTGTTTTATAAACACTGAGGGGTGAGTACAGAAGTGAATCAGCAGCTTCTCTCCATGCTCACCCCAACTGGTTTTCCCTGCCCAGGGCTTCCTGTTCCCAGAGAAGATGTGATCTCTTATTTTGAGCAAAGGGAAGCACCATCGATCCTGGAGCAAGAAGGCCTGAGGCCCTGCTGTCCAGGTGAGTGAGGTGAAATCACGTATATGAGACTTGTGATTGCAAGAGGCTTCAATGTGTTGTGGTGAAGCAAGGGCTCGATTTGGAGGCAGGAAGACCTGGCTTGGAATTCTTTTTCAGAAATTTTTAGCAGTAACTTCCTGAGCCTGTCCCTTGACCCACCGAGTCTCAGTTTTCCCATCTGTACTGTGAGGGGGTTGGACTTCATGGCCTTTGAACTCCCTTCCAGGGATCAAGCTATGATCCTATAAGAAGTCAGTGTTTGTAATTTGGGGGCATGAGACTCTCCTGAAAGTGTAAAAGTCTAAGGCCATTCAATATGAGTCACCAAACACTGAATGGCCTGCTACATGTCAGGCCCTAAGCATTGGGGACATAAGAGATGCAAGGGCTGTCCCCATCTCCCATGGAGCTCACAGTCTGGTGGGGCAAACAACACACCAACAGCTATGTGGAAGCCCCCTATGGACAGATAAATTGGAGCTGGTCAAGAGAGGGGAGGCCCTAAAGTGAAGGAGGAATGGGAAAGGCTTAGTGTGGAAAAGGGGGGCTCTAGCTAGGGCTTCTGGGAAGCCAGGGTGAGCATTCTAGGCAACAGGGGTAGGGAGGGAAATCCAAAGTGTCAGGAAGTAGAGTGTCCTGTTCACACAACAGGGAGGAGGCCCTCACCACTGGAGTATATATAGCATATATGGGGGAAATAGAGTGAAAGAAGCCTAGAAGAGTAGCAGAGGGATAGGGGAAGAAGTGCTTTAGCAGCCCCAGAGAGGGTTTTATATTTGATCCTTTTGCTGGGCAGCCCATGGAGGTTGTTAAGTAGGTGGTGACCTGGTCAGGTGAGAACTTTAGGAAGATGAACTTGACAGCTGTGGGGAGGAATGAGTGGACTGGGGGGAGATGAGGCAGCCAGACCAACCAGCAGGCCCCTAAATACCTCAGGTGTGAGGTGAGTGGCACTTGAACCAAGACAGTGACAGTTTGGGGAGGGAAGGGACTGTCTTGGAGAGCTGTTACATGGCTGGAATCACAGGACTTTGGAACAGATTGAACATGGGGTAGGGAGTGTGACTGTGGAGTCCAGGCATACACAGTACTTCGTTTGTGAGCCTGGGCTCTGGGGAGGATGCTTCAGAGAGCATTAGGAACATTGGAAGAGAGGAGGGTTTGGGGAAAGAGGATTCATTTCCTTTTGGACATGGTAAAAGGAGAACCAGGAGGTGGATGACAGACTGCAATGAAATTATTTGCACGGTTTAAAGGGATTTGCTTTAGGGAGCAGAAAGCTGATCTTCGTGTCTAATACTGAGGTCAGAGAGGAAAAGAAGGCCTCTGATTTATGTGAGGTGAGGAGGGTGAGATAGCTCTTGATAAAGGTCTAGTTTTTTCAGTGAAATAAGAGGCCAAATTCTCAAGTGAGAAGGTGGGGGAGGGGATGGCAGCAAACCAATAAGGGAGGCTTGGGGGGAATTGAAAAGATTTGGAAAAGCTGGTGTGCTGAGTGGCATTGGGAGTCAGGGAGATGGCAAAGCATTTCCTTGCCACAGTGGGGGCCCATCTGAGGTGATGCCCTTAAATTTGTCGTGCACCCAGGAAGCCTGGTTTCATGATGTTTTTCTCTCTCTCCATTCAGTAGCATATGAGGAGGAGAGAAAGCTACTGCCTTAGTTGAAAGTTTTTCAAGACTAAGCTTTGCCTAAATTATCAGCCCAGTTTCCTTTCTTGCTCCATCTCTGTCCTATTCTTGGATAGTCATTGGTCAGTGTCGTGGAGGTAACCACCCCCTCAGTGTGGGGAGCTGGGAGATAAAGACTCCCAGGTGTGGCATGGTATTAGACCCTTCAGGAGCCTGGAAAGTAGTCTCTGTGATCTGCACTATTGAGTCTGGTCAGATTCCATCAGGATTAGAACCGGACTGCTTAAAGGTGATTGGGTGTGAAAAAGAGATGATATATAATGAGGCCAGAATATGCATCTGACAGGTGGGAGAGAGACCTGAATGTGGGCGCTGTGGCCTGGTGTCAGCCCTGGGCCCAGTCAGGCAATCAGTAAACACTGATTGAGCACCTTCTGTTTTTGGTGCTGTGCTAAGCCCTGAGCATACAGAGGAAGGTAAAAGACAGTCCCTGCTGTCACAGAGCTCACAGTCTATTATCATGGTGATGGTTTGAAAAGAAGCAACAACTCATAAACCTCATTCTTTTTTTTTGTTTTTGGTGTGGCAGTGAGAGTTATGTGACTTTCCCAGGGTCACACAGCTAGTATGTGTCAAGTGTCTGAGGCTGGATTTGAGCTCAGGTCCTCCTGAATCCAGGGCCAGTTCTTTATCCATTGTGCCACCTACCTGCCCCGTGAACCTCACTCTTAACTGGTCTACTGGAAAAGGAAGAGTGTTGGAAGGGACAGGCATTTAGTTCAACAGGGAAATAAGGGAATACAAAGAGGGAGTATAATAATGGTTTAAGGAGAGCAGAATGAGGAAACAGTAGAAATCAAAATAATAATGTTAAAAATAACAGCACACACTTATTCAGTCCTTTTTCAGTCTTTTCTCACTCTTTGTGACCCCATTTAGGGTGTTCTTGGCAGAGATCCTGAAGTGGTTGAGCATTTCCATCTTTACCTCATTTGACACCTGAGTAAACTGGGGCTAATAGAGTTAAGTGACTTGCCTGTGGTCGCACAGCTAGTAAGTGTCTGAGGCTGGATTTGACCTCAGGAGGATGCATCTTTCTGACTCCTCGCCTGGAATTCTGTCCCACTCTAGCAAGTAGACAGCATTCACGTAGCACCTACTATGTGCCATGCAATATATCAATATTATGGTGCTATTATTATGCCCATTTTACAGATGAAGAAACTGGGGCAAAGAGAGGTCTTTGACCAGGGTCACAGCACTAGCAAATTTCTGAAGTGAGGCTGGAACTCGTGTCTTCCTGACTCGAGGTTCAGCATTCTATGCACTGGACCACTAGGTATATTTTAAATAGAATACTGTAAAAAGGTTCACACACACACACATGGGGTGGAAAGTGGGAGAGTTGGCCAAGCTCTCTTGCTGAGGGATGGAAATGCATGTTTTGTTTTTAGCTTCTTATCCAGTCAATAAAATGAATTGCTGGTTACTATATAATAAAAGATTTCTTTTTCTGTTGGCTCATGAAAAGTAGGATATTAAATGATAAATGGATTGGAAGGTCAGTTGCACATATTACTTATCTTTAGAACCCGCTTTGTAAGGATAGAATTGCTTCAGGCTCAGTTTGTGTTTTCTACCACTGGGAAAACAGTAACATAAGTGGAAGATTGGGTCAAATCAGAAAATGCCTCAGCATTGCAATGAGTGGCAGTTTAAGGTCTGTTTTTGTAGAAAGGTTGTGGGGGTCCTCGATGGTTTCATTATGGCTTCTACTGTGCATGCCTAGCAATCATGGTTTTCAGCTTGCGATCCCTGGGGCAAGTATGCAGACTTATGTAGTATCTGAATCTGGTGGTAACAGCTTTGATGAGATGCAAGTACAAGGCACCCCCAGAATGAGAGAACTACTGAGGTGTATTGACAGACAGCCAATGGGAGTCTGTGCATGTCTGTGACAATTTGCACATGAATAACCACTGAAGCAGTCAGAGTATGATGTAGTCATTGCATGATCACCAAACGCATCATATGCCTGATCATGATGGTTTGGAATCACTGCAGAAAGAATCCCGTTATGGTTATCATGTGCATGTTTGTCGTCCCAGAGGGAAAATATCTTTGCAACAAAATTTTGATGCAGCCCCTTGGGCCCCTGTGTAGAACCTCCAAGAGCTTTGTGAACTACTGATTTTTTTTTTTAATTGAGGCAGTTGGGGTTAAGTGACTTGCCCAGGGTCACACAGCTAGCAAGTGTTAAGTGTCTGAGGCTGGATTTGAACTCAGGTACTCCTGACTCCAGGGCCGGTGCTCTATCCACTGTGCCACCTAGCTGCCCCGCTTTGTGAACTACTAATGGTGAAGAAGGGATGCAGGAAGAGTAATTGTGAAGCATCCTGTCTACTTCCTTAGAAAAGTTTGATGGATTCAAATTCATATATGAGACATGTTGTTTAAAAATCTAAATGTGGGTTCTAATCTATCTCCTCTAGTTTTGGGGGAAAACTGGCTAAAATCACTGATAAATTCAGCAAGAGTTTAGGCTTTTAAGGGTTTATTAAAAATATATTGGGGCAGCTAGGTGGCACAGTGGATAAAGCACCGGCCCTGGATTCAGGAGGACCTGAGTTCAAATCCTTTCCTAGCAGCCCACATGAAATCCTGCCACTAAGCTGATGTCTTGAACCAAAAGGGCAAGCTCCAGTCTGCCAACCCCCCTGCTTCTTACTTCATGTCCTCCTCCCTGAAATGGAAGGTTTTTCAAATTGATTGGTCAAGAGAGGTCTCCTGTTGATGTCGCAGTCCACAGCCTCTGAGAACACACTCTCCTCAGGGATGGCCACATGTGATCTCAATTTAATCAACCTTAACTAGGTTCTACTTCTGAAAACAACACCCTACTCAGGGCTGGCCAGGTGTGGTCCCAATTTAATCATCACAAGTAGGTACTTAGTCTCTCAGTCTCACCTAATTCAATCAGTTCCAAATCAAACTTCAGGTTGGTGCTCCTGGGTATCTGCCAAGTCCCATTATTTTATCACAGACATTTTCAGAGAGTTGTGTTTATGACAAGGAGTTCCTTTTTTGTTTTTGTGAGCATGGAGATTTAAAGATAAATTATTAAAAAAACAAGTAATGGCTAATCCCAAAAAAGTAATGAGCCAGACCAAAATCTCTCATGCCCTCAGGTAAATACAAAAAACAGTGTTAGCATTCATCATGTGATTTCAGTTACTGCGGTAGAAAAAATAAGATTGAAATTGATCACCAGGGAAATTACATTATGCTTACAGATAAGTTAGATCATGAAATAATAGGAATGTTTACTATATGTGTACCAAATAGCATAATGTTTATGAAGATTGAAAGTTCAGACAGTGAGAGTGAAGCGGCAAGATTCAAAGTGGAGAGAATTTGTCTAGTACTATGGACAGAGCATGAGCATTCATAAGGTTTGAGTTCTAGTCTCAGCTGCTTGTATCTGGGTAAAGAGTGAATCATTTTGAATTCAGTGGCCTAAGTTGTGGGTGTAATGAGAATGCCACTCCTGCCTATGTTACAGGTTTCTTGTGAAGACCCAATGTGATTGTGTATGAAGCTCTTCTTTTAAAAAAAAAAAAATATATCAAGCTCTTTGTAAATAAATTATCCTCTCTTAGTAATACAGTGATCAAAGACATTTCCAAAGACTTATGATGGAAAATGCTATCCAGATCCAGAGAAAAAAGTATGAAATGTGAATGCAGATTAAAAACATACTATTGACATTTTTTGTTTATTTTTCTTTCTTGTAGTTTTTCCCTTTTGGTCTGATTCTCTCTCTCTCTCTCTCTCGTCTCTCTCTTCTCCTCTCCTCTCTCTCTCTCTCTCTCTCTTTCTTTCTTTCTTTTTTGGTGAGGCAATTGGGGGTTAAGTGACTTGCCCATAGTCAAACAGGTAGTAAGTATCAAGCATCTGAGGCGAGATTTGAACTCAGGTATTCCTGAATCCAGAGCCGTGCTGTTATCCACTGCACCACCTAGCTGTCCCCGATTCTTCTTTCACAACATGACTAATGTGGAAATGTGTTTAACATGATTATACATGTATAACCTATATGAGATTGCTTGCTCTTTAAGCGGGGTGGGGGGGGGAAGAGAGTGAGGGAGAAAAAATTGGAACTCAAAATCTTACCAAAATTGATGTTGAAAATTATCTTTATGTGAGCAAATGATATTTTCAAATGGTTGATTCTATCCATTTAAGTTTGAAGACTTTTCTCTTTGCCTGGGAGAAACAGAATATAAATCACTTTTTATTCTGCCAGTAGAGGGAAGGGATATCATTATATATGTGTGTATATGCAACTGTATATGTGTTTATTTGTTTCTTTTAGGAGAGATCGGACTTGCAATAGAAGAGACTCCTACAGAGATGAGCCTTTCTGTGGAACAAAGTCATCAACAAAGATGCATGAATAATCATCCTTCTGACTTTGGTAGGAGGGAAATCTGTGCTGTAACATATCAGAGAAACCACACTGGAGAGAAACCTTATGAATGTAATCACTGTGGAAAGGCTTTCAGATGGAGGTCCAATCTTGCTGAACATCAGAGAATCCACACTGGAGAGAAACCTTATGAATGTAAGCAGTGTGGAAAGAGTTTCAAATGGGGGCACAATCTTGTTCACCATCAGAGGATCCACACTGGAGAGAAACCATTTGAATGTAATGAGTGTGGAAAGAGTTTCACATGGAGGTCCCGTCTTGTTAACCATCAGAGAATCCACACTGGAGAGAAACCTTATGAATGTAATCAGTGTGGAAAAACTTTCAGACAGAGGTCTCATCTTTCTGAACATCGGAGAATACACATTAGAAACAAAACTTATGAATGCAGTCAGTGCGGAATGACATTTGCAATCAGACACCAGTTCACTAAACATCAGAGATTCCATACTGGGAAGAAGCCTCATGAATGTAATCAGTGTGGAAAGACTTTCACATGGAGGTGCCATCTGTTAACCACCAGAGAAGCCATACTGGAGAGAAAATTTACGAATGTAATCAGTGTGGAAAGAGTTTCAAATGGGGGTCCAATCTTGTTCACCATCAGAGAATCCACACTGGAGAGAAACCATTTGAATGTAATGAGTGTGGAAAGAGTTTCACATGGAGGTCCCGTCTTGTTAACCATCAGAGAATCCATACTGGAGAGAAACCATTTGAATGTAATCAATGTGGAAAGACTTTCAGACAGAGGTCTCATCTCGCTGAACATAGAAGAATCCACACTGGAAACCAAAATTATGAATGCAATCAGTGTGGAATGACATTTAGAATCAGACACCAGTTCACTAAACATCAGAGAATCCACACTGGGGAGAAACCTCATGAGTGTAATCAGTGTGAAAGACATTCAAAATCAGATGCAATCTCAACAGTACATCAGAGAATCCACACTCGGAGAAACCTTATGAATGTAATCAATGTGGAAAGACTTTCACAGGGAGGTCCAATCTTCTTCACCATCAGAGAATCCACACCGGAGAGAAACCATTTGAATGTAATCAATGCGGAAAGTCTTTCAGACAGAGGTCCCATCTTGCCCAACATTGGAGAATCCACACCGGAGAGAAAACTTATGAATGTAATCAGTGTGGAATGACATTTAAAATCAGACAAAAATTCACTGAACATGAGAGAATCCACACTGGGGAGAAACCTCATGAATGTAATCAATGTGGAAAGACTTTCACAGGGAGGTCTGATCTTGCTGAACATCAAAGAAGCCACACTAGAGAGAAACTTATGAATGTATCAATGTGGAAAGACATTCACAGGGAGGTCCACTCTTGTTAACCATTCAGAGAATCCACACTGGAGAGAAACCTTTTGTAGTGTAATCAAGGTGGAAAAGGCTTTCAGATGGAGGTCCAATCTTGCTGAACATCAGAGAATCCACAATGGAGAGAAACGTTATGAATGTAATCAGTGTGGAATGACATTCAAAATCAGATACAAGTTCAGGTGAACACCAGAGAATCCATACTGGAGAGAAACCTTTTGAATGTAATCTGGTAAAGCCTTCAATGTGAAGTCAGTCCTTGTTTCTTATCAGAGAATTTATAGGAAATAGGAATCTTGTAATTGACATGAATGAGGAAAGGCCTTAAAGTGGATTGTAGAGCTACTGTGTCATTTGAAATATTGGGGGCCAGCCTGTTTCTGTTCTAAATTTTTGGGGAACTGGCAGAGGTTTCTAAGTTATTGATACTTATAAAATGTTAGGACAGCACTAACTGCATTTAACACAAGCCCAACCCCCTCCCTGCCCCAGCAACCATATTGTCAGAGAGAGAGAGAGAGAGAGAGAGAGAGAGAGAGCACATGCCTCTGAGTAGAGTTCAGAAGCCTTAAATTACTTAGAGAGAAGAGAATGTGTGACTCACTTTGGGGTCTGAAGGCCCAAGAGAGAGGGGAAGGCAAGCCTGCTATGGTCCACTCTAGTTGC